>NW_027507718.1:261364330-262564330 GCF_037356315.1 Lithobates pipiens | reverse complement strand
GTCCAGGAGTTTGTGTATGTTCAGGTGGTGTTGTATCTGTTGTACTACCGCTTTCTCCATAATCTTTGAGATGATAAAAATACAAAATAAAGTGCAGCACTGATACAGTAAAAATTGCATAGGTGAAAAAAGACTGAAAAAGTAAAATGAAGAGCCCCAAATGCACAGTCCATGTATATATTAGAAACCAAAAACCAAAAACCAAAACATCATGATGCTTCACATAACATAGATCCTGCTCCACACCCAGGTGAAAGTGTGTAATCCCGCTTACCAGCTTTCGTGACCACTATGAAATGGTCTCACCAAACGCAGGGAAATAGGTCTCCCCAGGAACCTTAGTAATGGCCGGAATTCTTGCTTTGCAAGTGGAACTCAGAAATATAAGATAAAAAGAAATGCTTCCATAGTGCAGTACTTTAAAATTGCAAATTTAATGGTACAAAACAATTGCACTTACAAGATAGAATAGACAAAACAGCATATCTCTGTACTAGAACTGCGGCGTCCCTACGAGCTTCACTCCACTTCCTGCTTTGCTGGTCCGCCAACCTCCTGGGAGGTGCAGAATGATGACGTCACCACCATAGGTCCTACCCTATGCGTTTTGTCACAAAAGAATGGCATCTGGGGATTGGCCAGGTGACCATATCATCACGCATATCAGTTATATTACCCACGGCGTCATCTTAACTGTTGGCCTTGGACAATAGACAACACAAACTAAAGAGCAGAAGCACCATTAAAACAGTCAATGAGAAACAAAAAAACAGAAACGCAGAAGAGCCACATATGGAGCACAAAACACTGCCATCTAGTGGCATAAATACAAAATAGAGAAATACGAATAATATCAGTTAGCAAAATCAGGTAGGAAGAAAAGAACAATGTATGAACACCGCAGGTAATTAATAATAACAGTATCAATAAAATTGACATAAGAACATTAATCTTAATAGATTAATAATCCAATGGTCTAAATCTTCATCAGCCTAATCTCAAAATGAACATGAATTCCCACAAAAGGGGATAAAAAAAATTAAGAAAAATACAAAAATATGTATAATTAATAAAAAAAACTTAAAAAATATTAGAAAAGCTTTCTTTAAGCGTAATTTCTGAAAAAATTTATGTCCCAATCAACATTCAAGCCGAAAGGTTCATAAGACTTCATATCAAAAATCCATCGAGTTTCCAGCCAGGAAATTGACATAACCATATTAGTCCCTTTGCAATGGAGTAATAACGTATCTAATGCAATATAAAGTGTGCCCTTAATGTTCTTATTGTGGTACTTTGCTTACTGTCTATATAAGTTATGTTTTCTGAAGCCACGTTTGATATTTTCCACATGCTCAGCTAGACGTACATGTAACACCCTCTTAGTGCATCCAATATACTGTTTAGAGCATGGGCACTGAATCATATAAACCACATATTCTGTAGAGCATGTAATAAAGGATTCAATGTTATACATCTTATGTGTCTGTGTGGATAGAAAAGACTCACACTTACATCCCCTAAAGGAGTTCATCTGGCAAATGCTACATTTTCTGTAGGGAAAAAAAAAACTTTCATAGATTGAAAGAAGGAGACTCTTTTAGGTGGGTCAACAATGTAAGGGGCAATTCTGTGTCGCAGAGATGGTGCTCCCTTAAATACTACTACAGGACGGTCTGGAATCACTAAACCAAGTACCTGTGGCTTTCTCGTTTTTATGAAGCACGGATTTTGGTTTTTGTTTTCTCCTATATACATGGACTGTGCATTTGGTACTCTTCATTCGTTTTCCCTTTTCAGTCTTTTTTCACCTATGCAATTTTTACAGTATTAGCGCTGCACTTTATTTTGTATTTTATATCTATTGAGTTTGTATCTGACTTGAAGGTGCTAGCAGCTTTATCCTATATTCTATATTTCTAGCGCGGTGTTAGCCTTTGGGCTATAATTTTTTGCCATTTTGATAAAAACCCCTTTAATTACACGGGTGGTCAATATGATACTTATTGTAAATCGTACACACTGGTACTACATTAAAAGTAATTTGAAAACTTTAGCTGACCTTAAAATACTATATTTTGTTATATTAGCTCAAGCTTGTTTACAGGTGTTTAACTTTATAACCTTCATACGGCTTATGCTTTAAACTCTCCTTTCCTCTCCTTCCTCTGGTCTAATTTGGAATACTAGCAGGGAGTTCAATACTATCTTAACCTGAGCAGATTTATGGTTCTTATTACTTTTCATTCAGGAAATCCATTCAATTCCATCATTTTCATTATTACAGCTTGTTTATCTAGGCTTTTCTCATAAAACCCTTCTCCTCTATCTAAAAGTATGCTCTGCAGTAATCTTTTTTTTTAACAGTCATTGAAGTTGAATTGCTAATATTGTCTGTAGCAGGGTATAACTAGAAGTAAAAGAAAAATTGTGCAAAAAGTTGCGCTACTGGTGAATCACAAGAAAAAAAACAAAAAATCAGCAGCCAGCATCAACAACGTGATAAGTTGTGTATGAAAATAGGAAATATAAAATGCAGCACTTATGGAACCTGAACCCCCAAGGGTCCATCTTGGGAGTAAGTATTCAAAAGGTGAATCAAAAATGTATATGTGAGGGGCGTGGCCTGGACGACGATGGAGTAGGTCGCACATGAGTTGAGCTCCTCTCCCGGTATATCCTGTGTAGCTATCCTGTGCATCGGTGACAGCCAAAAACTGACGTGAATCGACGGATTAAGACCTCGACACTTATTCTGTCATGTATCCTACAAAAAAAAGCAGCGTGGCGGTGTCCTCCCTGGACAAGTACCGGAGGCAGGATAAGGAAGATGCTCAAGATGGCGCCTCCTCGCCCTCACCAGCTCAACAAGCGGCGAACGATACTGCGAAAGTACTGGAGGCTATTTCCACATGCCAATCCTCCCTTACCACAAAAATAGAGGAGATTAGAGTTGACATATCCCTCATCAGACAAGATATTGCTAAACTCAAAGACCGCGTAAAGGAGATGGAGGATAGGATCAGCCAGGCGGAGGATGTGCTACACCCGCTGCAGCACTCCCACGAGGAGGTGAGGTGCCAAATCCATCTCTTGGCCCAGAAACAAGATGATCTTGAAAATAGATCCCGCAGGTCAAACCTTCGTTTCATAGGCCTGCCGGAGGGCTAAGAAGGCTCCGATCCACCTAGCTTCCTTGAAAACCTACTGATCAAAACCTATTGCAGGGAGGCATTCTCTACTACTTTTATTGTGGAGCGGGCGCACCGTATGCCCGCGAGGCACCCGCTGGAAGGCGAGCTGCCCCGCACGCTCATCGCCAAGCTGTTAAATTATCGGGACCGAGACACCGTTTTGTGCCTGAGCAGAGAGAAGGGCAATATCCCCTACCAGGCGGGTCATGTCATGGTCTTCCCGGACTTCTCCGCAGAGGTCCAGAAGCAACGGGCGCGTTTTGTGGAGGTCAAGAGGAGGCTGCGGATCAACCACCTTAAATACGCCATGATGTATCCGGCGAAACTCCGTGTCCTGGGAGACACAGCGCAAGCAGTGGAGTGGCTGGATCGGGGGGAGGCTGACAGGAATCGTCGGGCCTAACAGGAGGATTTGCCTAAGCGCCCCGTGGTGGTAAGATGATTTACTGTATGTCCCCGCTGCTGGGGCTGCCCTTCCCCAAATGCGTGCCTACCGCCCGGGGAATGTTTCCACCGGTTGTTGTCTGCGGTGCCTTATACTCTGCCATGGACGGGCCGGATGGTGACTGTTGGCTCATTATACTGAACAGCCCTTTCTGCAAGCACATCCTGAGGGAACTGTCACTACCCTGCACCGACCGAGTGACGGTTGCCACGCCACTATCTGAGTTTGTCCCGCGGCTTAATGACCTGGATCCCGGCCACTCTCTTACCCATGTGACTGTTTGAGATGGCCTAGTGATTGTTATGTTGTGGATCCAAGACTCTACATAGCTGGTGGACCTTGCATTATGAGTATACTTTGCTCAGGCGCCTGTTCCCCTTCTTCCCCCCCCCCTAATTTTAATTTTAATTTTATTATTGTTCTTGCTGTCAACCCTTTTTTGTTTATAATATTGACTCCACTGTTACTGGGGGCGGAGGCCGCGACTCTTGTTACGCGGCTTAGCCCGGAGGGCTACTCTCTGGGCCTTATGCAGCGAGTGACCGCCCTGTGTACAGTTGAGTGCCTTGTCTGCCCCCCTGTGGAGTCGGATGGTTCAGGCGGTGGGGGAGGCCGCTCAGGACACCTTCAATACAGGGGGTGCGGGCAATAGTTTGGCAAGTTGGGGATGAATGCTCCAGCCCAGTTGGGGTAGCTGAGAGCTGGGTGGGGGGTGGGGGGTACAGGTTGGGTTTGGGTTTTTGCTTGTTTTATGGTTATTAGTTTCTGAGTTTATGGTACAACGAACTGGGCTGCTACATTCAATGACGAGATGGAGATTGGTGGCTGGGGGGTGGGGGGTGGGCCCCGCACTGAGGATCGGTTCGCTTACACGGGTGATTAGAATGTATATTGCTGACCTATGCCTTCTATTAAATTTTTGACGTGGAACGTCAGGGGAATCAGGGATAAGCTCACTTGCCTTAAATCATATAGGGCGGATATTATAGTGCTTGTAGAGACACATGTTACGGGCCAGCTCCAGTTGGCACTTAGACGGCCATGGGTTGGTTGGGCATACCACACAACCCCCACCCCTTATTCTACACTACCTTATCTTGGCTCTATACATACCACCCCCATACTCAGCTAGTCTTGTGTCTGAGGGACTATCTTACATGGCTCAACACCCAGGTACCCCTGCCATATGGCTTGGGGACTTTAACATTGCCCTCAATCCGAGTATATACAGGCTTCATGGTGGCTCTAACCCGGCGGCCCAGACGGGATCTAGACTGTGTCGTACCCTTAGGGACTTTTCGCTGACTGATGTGTGGCGCCACAAGTATCCCAAGACCCAGGCATTTTCATGCTTTTCAGCCACACACTCTACCATGTCCCGCATAGACTATATTTTGGCGTCGGGCGTCCTCCTCCCCCAGTTGGAGGATGCGGGGTTCCATGCGAGATCCCTGTCGGATCACGCTCTCTGCTGGGCTACCTTTAGGTTGGCACAGCAGGCGGGACCTCGTGTCTGGCGCCTCAACCCATTTTGGCTAAAGGCGCTGGGGGAGCAGGATGACCTATCAGGGGAGTGGCGTCATTTTTTTGATGTTAATAAGGGGACAGAATCGGTTGGCAGTGTTTGGGAGGCATTTAAAATTCATGCACAATCTATTTTAGTGCGGCGGATCAATAGACTGAAAAGTTCCTCTAAAATGCTAGCCAGTCAGGCGGTGGAGCAGCTGGACCCTGTCACCCGTGAGTTTGTATTAAACCCCACTGCGGCGAACGCCTCGGCTCTCAAGCTCCAAACACGCGTCCTAGACCAATTGCAATTCGAACAGGCCAGGCAAAAACATTTTTTACGCAGCAGAGGATATTTGAGCAAGGCGAGAGGGCGGGTAAACTGTTGGCGTACCTCGCTCATCAGGATGCGAGACCGCCTGTAGTGGTTTCTCTAGCGGACGGGAGTGGGGCTCTTGTTTCAGACCCGGCGACAGTCGCCGAGATGTTTTGGTCCTACTATGAAGACCTTTACGCCTCTCGTGTGGAGGTCACACCTCAGGAAACCCGGGCATTTTTACAGGATGTTTCATTTCCACAACTCTCTGTGGCCCAGATCACCGAACTGGAGGCACCAATCAAACTTGAGGAGATTGAGCTAGCGCTCTCGTCCTTAGCCGCATCCAAGGCCCCCGGGCAAGATGGTTTACCATTAGATTTCTACGCCGCATATCCCGATGTGTTAGCCCCCGAGCTGCTAAATTTGTATGCCTACCTTTTTGAATCCGACTCCCTCCTTGACACTTTACGTCAAGCGACGATTATAGTAATTCCAAAACCGGGTAAAGACCCACACCGCCCTGATTTGTATCGCCCCATTTCACTGCTCAGGTGGATATTAAAATATTGGCCAAAATACTAGTATCCCGGTTGAACCCCTATATTTTGTCCCTTATCCACCCGAATCAAACGGGATTCATGCCTGGTAAGAACACGGCGATGAACATCCGTAGACTTTATATGAACCTACAGGCTTCCCATGAGAATGTGGTACTAGGGCCGTGATAACGTTGGATGTGGCTAAGGCGTTTGACTCGGTGGAATGGGAATATTTGTGGGAATGCCTTAGACGATTTGGGTTTGGGCCTAACTTTATAAAATGGGTCAAAATTTTATATTTTTCTCCGGAGGCACGCGTGGCGGTGAACGGTTGGCTGTCTGAGCCCCTACCCCTAAGGCGGGGGACTAGACAGGGATGTCCGCTGTCCCCGATCCTATATGCCCTGGCGGTGGAACCACTGGCTATTTCCCTCAGATCCAATACCCACATTAGAGGCCTTAGGGTGGGATCCATAGTAGAAACCGTGAGCATGTACGCAGATGACATGCTCCTATATCTTGAGGATGAGGGGCCCTCCTTACGGGCCGCTCTTTGTACCATCGAGGACTTTGGTAAGCACTCGGGCCTCAATATTAACTGGGCAAAGTCACAAATTCTTCCCATTGACATGTCTCCGCCAGCACTTGATGCAGCCTCCCTCCCACTACGAAGAGTGTCTTCCATTCAGTATTTGGGAATCCAGATTACTAGGGAACCCTTTGACTTTATATTACATAATATTGAACCTCTGATTTCCTACTTAAAATGCAAAACTCAATCCTGGGCTAGGCTCCCCCTTGGCGTAATGGGAAGGATAAACTTAGTCAAAATGATTCTGCTACCCAAGTTCCTATACAAATTCTGGCATGCATCAACTCTTATCCCCCTTAAATATTTTAAAACTGTAGATACTATCCTTAACTCCTTCATCTGGGATCTCACAAATTGGCGTGGAATACGCTCAAGAATCCTACCAACCTGGGGGGGCAGCGCTTCCCGACTTCCACGCATATTACATTGCCGCCCAGCTCTCTCATTTCTTTCACCTACATAAAACAGATGCTCCTAGGTATCAAGCATTAATATGCAGAGCGCCACACAGCTACGCCCACTCTCCCCTTCAGGTTTTGTTTAGGGGGAAGGAGACTAACAGGTGTGTGAAGGGTCGCGCCCCATTGCTGATTCAACATAGGCGGGTGTGGGAGATTGGCCAAAAGATGGTGGGGGCAGACTGGGTACATTCCCACATGCCCTTGTGGCACAACTCTCAGCTGGGGGAGCTTCGGGAGCTGCCGGGCGCGGGCCTCTGGGCCTCCAGAGGGGTGGTGTACCTGTACCAGGTCATCACCCCGCTTGGAGTACGCAGTTTCCGGGCACTGCAGGGAGAGTTTGGGATCCCCTCGCATATGATTTTCCGCTATGCGAAATTATCCCATGCCCTCAAGGCTCAACTTGGGGAGGGATTTCCTGATCCTCAAGAACTGTCATTGGTGGGTGTTATGGTTGGTGAGGAGCCCTCAAAACTGATATCTACTATCTATGGCTCCCTCAGACGACGCTCTGAATCCAGAATTGCTGAGGTAGCTAGGCACAGATGGGAAGAAGAGGTGGGTCCGCTGGAGAATGAGTACTGGGAGGAGATCCTAGATAATGTTAAACTGGCTTCCCCTAGGATAACCGACAGGCTGACTCAACTGTACATTTTGCATAAATCTTATCTCACTCCTGCAAGAATTTGCAGATACAAACCCTCCCAGGAGTCGGGGTGCCCACGTTGTAGGGGTCTTCCGTGCTCCTTCTACCACTTGATATGGTCCTGTCCGGACATCCAGACCTTCTGGATACAAATTGTTCGATTCCTACACGACCACATGGGTTCCCCCCTTCAGGTGGATCCCAAAACCTGCATACTAGGACTGGTGCTGAATGCTCCGACAGACCCCTCACATGCTGTTTTTATACAAGAAGTGTTATTCAGTGCTAGGAAGCTGATTGCCAGGCTGTGGATGTGGTCTGAAACCCCGACATTCAGGGCCTGGGTGGCTGAGGTAAACCTAACATTGCCAATGAAGAAAGTTATATATGCACACAGGGGCTGCCCAAATAAATTCAACAAGATCTGGGACCGTTGGCTCAATAACCCGGATACTTGTGCGGACTAGCCCTATTGGTCCGCTTCGAGTTTCCCAGGTGGGCAGTGCGAGGAGAGCCACTTTAATTTGCTTCACGCTAAGGGGACCAAGGGGGTTGACCCTTTGGTACCCCAGGGAAGGGATTGTATAGGCGGGTAAGGGTAAGGGTGGATTGTAATACTTTCAACAGAATGAGCAAATCTGAGACATGGTAGTCACCCTCTCACTTTACCAGGGACCAGTGAGTGCTGTTGACATGCTTTCATGGAATAATATTTTTTTTCTTTTTCTCTGTTTATTATGCCTTACAGTATAAGTACTCTTATACAGTGCCTTGCGAAAGTATTCGGCCCCCTTGAACTTTTCAACCTTTTGCCACATTTCAGGCTTCAAACAAAGATATAAAATTTGAATTTTTTATGAAGAATCACCAACAAGTAGGACACAATTGTGAAGTGGAACGAAATCTATTGGATATTTTAAACTTTTTTAGCAAATAAAAAACTGAAAAGTGGTGGGTGCAAAATTATTCGGCCCCTTTACTTTCAGTGCAGCAAACTCACTCCAGAAGTTCAGCGAGGATCTCTGAATGATCCAATGTTATCCTAAATGACTGATGGTGATAAATAGAATCCACCTGTGTGTAATAAAGTCTCTGTATAAATGCACCTGCTCTGTGATAGTCTCAGGGTTCTGTTGAAAGGGCAGAGAGCATCATGAAGACCAAGAAACACACCAGGCAGGTCCATAATACTGTTGTGGAGAAGTTTAAAGCTGGATTTGGATACAAAAAGATTTCCCAAGCTTTAAACATCCAAAGGAGCACTGTGCAAGCGATCATTTCGAAATGGAAGGAGTATCAGACCACTTCAAATCTACCAAGACCTGGCCGTCCCTCTAAACTTTCAGCTCAGACAAGGAGAAGACTGATCAGAGATGCAGCCAAGAGGCCCATGATCAATCTGGATGAACTGAAGAGAACTACAGCTGAGGTGGGAGAGTCTGTCAATAGGTCAACAGTCGTACCACACAATCAGTCGTAAACTGCACAAATCTGGCCTTTATGGAAGAGTGGCAAGAAGAAAGCCATTTCTCAAAGATATCCATAAAAAGTCTTGTCTAAAGTTTGCCACAAGCCACCTGGGAGACACACCAAACATGTGGAAGAAGGTGCTCTGGTCAGATGAAACCAAAATCAAACTTTTTGCTCACAATGCAAAACGATATGTTTGGCGTAAAAGCAACACAGCTCATCACCCTCAACACACCATCCCCACTGTCAAACATGGTGGTGGCAGCATCATGGTTTGGGCCTGGCTTTTCTTCAGCAGGGACAGGGAAGATGGTTAAAATTGAGGGGAAGATGGATGCAGCCAAATACAGGACCATTCTGGATGAAAACCTGTTGGAGTCTGCAAAAGACCTGAAACTGGGACGGAGATTTATCTTCCAAATAGACAATGATCCCAAACATACAGCAAAATCTACAAAGGAATGGTTCACAAATAAACGTATCCAGGTGTTAGAATGGCCAAGTCAAAGTCCAGACCTGAATCCAATCGAGAATCTGTGGAAAGAGCTGAAAACTGCTGTTCACAAATGCTCTCCATCCAACCTCACTGAGCTCGAGCTGTTTTGCAAGGAAGAATGGGCAAGAATTTCAGTCTCTCGATGTGCAAAACTGATAGAGACATACCCCAAGCGACTTGCAGCTGTAATCGCAGCAAAAGGTGGCTCTACAAAGTATTACCGCAAGGGGGACGAATAATTTTGCACGCCCCACTTTTCATTTTTTTATTAGTTAAAAAAGTTTCAAAAATCCAATAGATTTCGTTCCACTTCACAATTGTTTCCCACTTGTTGGTAATTCTTTACAAAAAATAAAAATTGTATATCTTTATGTTTGAAGCCTGAAATGTGGCAAAAGGTTGAAAAGTTCAAGGGGGCCGAATACTTTCGCAAGGCACTGTATGTATAATGTCACAGTCTTAATGTATCTGGCCTGTGTTCTTCTATGATACGGAGCTGTTTTTGTTTATTGTTTCCCTCCATTGTTGGATGTACCAAAACTGTAATTCTTTACTGTTTCAATTACCAATAAACTCATTGTAAAAAAAAAATGTATATGTGAATGAGCACTAAAAGTGACAAGTGCATAAATATTACCAAATACATGTGATAATAAAACACAAAACGGTGATAAGTCTATGGTGGACAAAGAGAACATCTATGAACTCCTTTGTATAATAGTGTAAAGTCTATTGAAGAAGATGGTGAAAGATATCTCTTCTAATGATGCTAAATGTAATACTGTAACATCTAATAAGGAAAAAAGTAGGAGATGTTTCTTCTAATGATGGTAAATATGGAAAAAGGCAGACTTTTCCATGCAGCAGTCCAAGGTGTATATATGGTACAACAGAGAGATTAAATACTCTTGCCCCAACAGGTGGACACACGCGCTTTACAGCGGTGGGTCAAACTAGCATCAGACCATTGTTTCAAACCAACTCTCCAACGGGGACCCTTGCGGTACGATGGTATGTGCCTGCGTCTGTATGACGAGGGATCAGGGTGGATGTTTCACACCAGGAAATCCAGCTGGTAGGAGTTCATATTCCCCCAAAACAACCTCAAACTGCCAAGTGTTTACAGTCCTCAAACCGACATCAAATCAGCAGCACCAATCATGAGGGAAAGAGGGAAAAAAGAAGGGCCTCCACATAGTGCAGGTGAATCCAGGATAAAAAAAGATGTTTTTAAATAAAAAACAAAAATAAAAAAAACTACAGACCATCTAACCTGATGCATACATAAAGGTGATCATTAAAAATATGAAAAGACAAGGTAGTATAAAAGCACAACAGGCTAGACAGTAGCCGGGAGGTCCCCCCCAAAGCACCTTGTCCCCATGTTGATGGCGACAAGGGCCTCAGCCCCACAACTCTTACCCGATGGTTGTGAGGATCTGCGGGCAGGGGGCTTATCAGAATCTGGAAGCCCCCTTTAACAAGGGGACCCCCAGATCCTGCGATCCTGCCCCCCTATGTAAATGGCTAGGGGTACATGGTTTTTGATAATTCCTTTATTAACCACTTCAATACCGGGCACTTTCGCTCCTTCCTGCCCAGGACAATTTTCAGCTTTCAGCACTGTCGCACTTTGAATGACAATTGCGTGGTCATGCAACACTACCCAAACAAATTTTTTTATAATTTTCTTCTCACAAATAGAGCTTTCTTTTGTTGTTCTTTGATCACCTCTGTGGTTTTAAATGTTTGCTAAACAAACTAAAAAAAACAACACGTTCCCAACCATTTCTATTGTGTTATCAATATCCCTCGCAAGTAACCCTTTTCTAGAAACATAGTTTGCAGAATTTGTGCTTGCTGGTAATAATCTGAGAGATCTGTACAATTCTGCCTGATTTGCTGGAACTGGCCCTTGGGAATTGCATTTAGCCATGATGTATGATGGCAGCTAGATAGGGGAATATAGGCATTACACTCTGTCTCCTAAAAATATGCATGATGACACGATCACCTGGCCAATTCCCAGACAACATTCTTTTGTGACAAAACGTAGGGTGGGAACATGGGTAGGCGTTGGCATCGCGCATGCTCACATGCGTTGGCGTCGCGCATATGCGTGTGCAATTGGGTGCTCGGATGGCGGGACACGCGCGCATTGCGGGACCTTTGACCCTATGACGTCTATGTCACCGTTTTGCCGCCAATTCAAGTCACAGGGTTGGAAGGCGCACATAAAAGGGGGCATATCCTGCTGTTCAGGAGGCTGATGGTGACCTGGAGGAGTTAAGAGGTTCTCTGTTGTGGACGGTAAGACCTCATCTACTTTTGTTACTGGCTGAGATGGTTGTTATTCAACCTTCTTATAATTGTACCACAGGCCCTATACTTATATAGTCCCCTGTGTTTTATCACTCTAGTTATATTTCTTATTGATTTCATTGCAATGGGTTTGCGCAATTGCCCTGCTTGTCCACTGTGAGATACAGACCCCTTGGTCTATCACAGGTAATGTGGTACCCCAACAACTGTACCCTCTTCCTCCCCGTAATGTATATTATATCCCTACCTTGCTAGATGGGTTTTTCTATGTCTCTACACTTTTTATTAATGCATGTTGGTATGGTTTCTATTCACGTTATTATGATGGCCTAAACTCCTTTTCACTTGCACTTTCATGTTCATAATCACCTCAAAGCATTGATAAATTTGTATCATGTTTAGCCTAGGGGAAACCCCCTGGCACATTAGTCACATTCACTTGTAGGTGTTCACACAATTTCCATTCCTCATTAATTTTCTTGTCCAAAATTTCTCATTTATCTCCTTCCCTTCCTCCCCCCCCCCTTTTTTTTTCCTGGTGTTGTATTCTTTGTCATCACTTTGTTTCCATGCACAACTGGTATATATCATACTTTCTCAATGTCCCAATACGTATCAATTATCCAGGGTTTTTTGTCCTTGGTCATTGGTCTGGATTTTTCAATTTCTGCCCACTGAGCATACTTTATTTATTCCATCTAGACACCAGCCTCCCTGCTTTTGTGTTTGTGCCTTCCCCAGTCACCGCAGGAGGCTTTGCCGGACAGCCTTTGGGCCCTGATGATGCCAGACTGGGGGGAAGCGGCCCACTGAGGTAAAAATATTTTGTCAGTTTATTCCCCATCTATATTGTTATCCAAATATATTAAGTTGTTTTTGTCTTATCATGTAATATTTACAGTGAGGGTGGAAAGTATTCAGACCCCCCTAAATTTTTCACTCTTTGTTATATTACAGCTATTTGCGAAAATCATTTAAATTCATTTTTATATACACACAGCACCTCATATTGACAGAAAAACACAGAATTGTTGACATTTTTGCAGATTTATTAAAAAAGAAAAACTGAAATATCACATGGTCCTTCGAGTCAGTCTGAGATCCTGAGCACTCTGGAGAAGGTTTTCATCCAGGATATCCCTGTACTTGGCCACATTCATCTTTCCCTCAATTGCAACCAGTTGTCCTGTCCCTGCAGCTGAAAAACACCCCTACAGCACGATGCTGCCACCACCATGCTTCACTGTTGGAACTGTATTGGACAGGTGATAAGCAATGCCTGGATTTCTCCACACATACCGCTTAGAATTAAGGCCAAAAAGTTCTATCTTGGTCTCATCAGTCCAGAGAATCTTATTTCTCACCATCCTGGAGTCCTTCATGTGTTTTTTTTTTTTTAGCAAACTCCATGCGGGCTTTCATGTGTCTTGCACTGAGGAGAGGCTTCCGTCGGGCCACTCTGCCATAAAGCCCCGACTGGTGGAGGGCTGCAGTGATGGTTGACTTTCTACAACTTTCTCCCATCTCCCGACTGCATCTCTGGAGCTCAGCCACAGTGATCTTTGGGTTCTTCTTTACCTCTCTCACCAAGGCTCTTCTCCCCCGATAGCTCAGTTTGGCCAGACGGCCAGCTCTAGGAAGGGTTCTGGTCATCCCAAACATCTTCCATTTAAGGATTATGGAGGCCACTGTGCTCTTAGGAACCTTAAGTGCAGCAGAAATTTTTTGTAACCTTAGCCAGATCTGTGCCTTGCCACAATTCTCTGAGCTCTTCAGGCAGTTCCTTTGACCTCATGATTCTCATTTGCTCTGACATGCACTGTGAGCTGTAAGGTCTTATATAGATATGCGTGTGGCTTTCCTAATCAAGTCAATCAATATAATCAAACACAGCTGGACTCAAATGAAGGTGTAGAACCATCTCAAGAATGATCAGAAGAAATGCACAGCACCTGAGTTAAATATATGAGTATCACAGCAAAGGGTCTGAATACTTAGGACTATGTCATATTTCAGTTTTTCTTTTTTAATAAATCTGCAAAAATGTCAACAATTCTGTGTTTTTCGGCCAATATGGGGTGCTGTGTGTACATCAATGAGGAACAAAATGAACTTAAATGATTTTAGCAAATGATTGCAATATAACAAAGAGTGAAACATTTAAGGGGGTCTGAATACATTCCGTCCCCACTGTATATCTTTCCAGATGTATTTCCTGTATTTCCTGACAAAGCTGTCTACAGTGAAACTAGTTGAAATACTATACTATCTGCAATTTTAGATGTTGTTGTTTTTGCTTCAATAAACTTTGTTATATTTTTAACTTATGTGCTGTATATATATTTGTTTATATATTTTACCTGTACAGAGACAGTCCACATGCTCCCTCTTTTTTGTTGGGTCTGGTTGGGGACCAGACTCTCAAACCTCTATTCAATTTAATCTGGATGATGGTACACTAGGTATAATTCTTTACTTCATATTTTCATTGTGAGGCCACACAATTATTTAATTAGTAATTGTGTAATTTAATCTCAGCATAAATACAGCTGGTTTTGTTAGGAAACCTTAGTGAACAAACAGCATCATGAAGGCCAAGGAACACACCAGACAGGTCAGGGACACCCTTAATAACCAGACCAATTTTCAGCTTTCGGTGCTCTCACATTTTGAATGACAATTACTCAGTCATGCAACATTGTACCCATATGAAAATGTTGTCCTTTTTTTCACACAAATAGAGCTTTCTTTTGGTGGTATTTAATCACCGTTGGGTTTTTTATTTTTTGTGCTATAAAAGAAAAATGTTTTCTTTGTTTCTGTTATAAAATTTAGCAGATTAGTAATTTTTCTTCATAAATTTTGGCCAAAATTTATACCACTGCATATCTTTGGTAAAAATAAGTACAAATTGGTGGATATTATTTGGTCTTTGTGAAAGTTATACAGTTCACAAGCTATGGTGCCAATATCTGAAAATTGATCACACCTGAAGTACTGACGGCCTATTTCAATTCTTGAGACCCTAACATGCCATAAAAGTACAAATACCCCCCAAATGACCCCTTTGTGGAAAGAAGACATTCCAAGGTATTTAGTAAGAGGCATGATGAGTTTTTTGAAGATGTCATTCTTTCCCACAATTCTTTGCAAAATCAAGATTTTTTTTCCTTTTTTTTCTTCACAAAATTGTCATATTATCAGTTTATTTCTCACACACAGCATATGCATACCACAAATTACACCCCAAAACACATTCTGCTATTACACCCGAGTATGGCAATACCATATGTGTGAAACTTTTACACAGCGTGGCCACATACAGAGGCCCAACATGCAGGGAGCGCCATCAGGCGTTCTGGAGCACCCAGGACAATTCTGACATTTCTCTCCTACATGTAAAAATCATCATTTATTTGCTAGAAAATTACATAGAACCCCAAAACATTATATATGTTTTTTTAGCAAACACTCTGGAGAATACAATGGTGGTTGTTGCAACTTTTTATCTCGCACAGTATTTGCGCAGCAATTTTTCTAACGCTTTTTTTGGGGAAAAAAACTGTTTTGTGCTTAAAAAAAACCCAGTAAAGTTAGCCCAATTTTTGCATAATGTGAAAGATGAAGTTACGCAGAGTAAATAGATACCTAACATGTCACTCTTCAAATTGCACACGCTCGTGGAATGGCGCCATATGTCGCTACTTAAAAATCCCCATAGGCGACACTTTAAATTTTTTTACTGCTACATGTTTTGAGTTAGAGAGGAGGTCTAGAGCTAGAATTATTCCTCTCGCTCTAATGTTCGCAGCGATAACTCATATGTATGGTTTGAACACCGTTTTCATATGTGGGCGGGACTTACGTATGCGTTCGCTTCTGCATGCGAGCACATGGGGACAGGGGCGCTTTAATTATTTTATTTTTTATTGTTCATTTTGCTTTATTTATTTTATTTTGACATTTTTTTCCCCAAAAATAAATTTTTTACATAGAACCCCAAAACATTATATATGTTTTTTTTAGCAAACACTCTGGAGAATACAATGGTGGTTGTTGCAACTTTTTATCTCGCACAGTATTTGCGCAGCAATTTTTCTAACGCTTTTTTTGGGGAAAAAAACAGTTTTGTGCTTAAAAAAAAACCCAGTAAAGTTAGCCCAATTTTTGCATAATGTGAAAGATGAAGTTACGCAGAGTAAATAGATACCTAACATGTCACTCTTCAAATTGCACACGCTCGTGGAATGGCGCCAAATGTCGCTACTTAAAAATCCCCATAGGCGACACTTTAAATTTTTTTACTGTTACATGTTTTGAGTTAGAGAGGAGGTCTAGAGCTAGAATTATTCCTCTCGCTCTAATGTTCGCAGCGATAACTCATATGTATGGTTTGAACACCGTTTTCATATGTGGGCGGGACTTACGTATGCGTTCGCTTCTGCATGCGAGTACATGGGGACAGGGGCGCTTTAATTATTTTATTTTTTTATTGTTCATTTTGCTTTATTTATTTTATTTTGACATTTTTTTCCCCAAAAATAAATTTTTTGATCACTTTTATTCCTATTACAAGGAATGTAAACATCCCTTGTAATAGGAATATGGCATGACAGGTCCTCTTTACAGTGAGATATGGGGTCAATAAGACCCCACATCTCACTTCTAGGCTGGGAAGCCTGAAATAAAAATAAAAATAAAGATTCTGGCTTTGATCGTATTGGCGAGTCGGTAGAAACACCGGAGGGCGGCGGGATGGGGGGACATCTATGGCTGGTTATTGCAGGGTATCACCTAGTATGGCTGGGTATTGCAGGATATCTCCACCTAAATTCACAGTCCAAGCAAGGAGAGCATTAATCAGTGAAGCAGCCAAGAGGCACATGGTAACTCTGGAGGAGCTGCAGAGATCCACAGCTCAGGTGGGAGATTGTTCACAGGACAACTATTAGTTGTGCGCTCCACAAACCTGTCTTTTATGTAAGAGTGGAAAGAAGAAAGCCATTGTTGAAAGAAAGCCATAAGAAGTTCAGATTGCAAGAAGTCATGTGGGGGACATAGCAAACATGTGGAAGAAGGTGCTATGGTCAAATAAGACAAAAATTGAACTTTTCGACCTAAAAGCAAAGCGCAGTGGGGGTCATTTACTGTAGCACTAATTACCATAAATTAGAACTAATCCCACTAATTAGCTCTAAAACGGAATTCACTATAGCGCTGGTAAAAAAAATACTCCCAAAAACAAATTTACTATAGTTCCCTGAAAACAAATAGCGCCAAAACCTGTACTCTGCTAAAAACTGGAGTAGTACACGTGGAAATACTGTTTAGAGCATGATATAATTGGCTAAATGATACTGAAATATGCGGTATATTGTTTAAAGATGTGTGAAAAAATTATTTCTACACTGAAATATCTTAAAAAGTCTGACAAGAGATAAATTGCCCGTCTCTGTACGACTAGGTACAACTAGGTGCCAACACAACTGAGCATGCTCAGACCTGCAAGCTACTCTCATTTTAGCTCCCATGGCTTTTTTACAGGTCCTTTGATCCTTATCTGTTCATCTGCTTCTGGCTTTGCTCACACCCTTGCGGGGCAAACCTGCAGACTGTGACCTAGTACTAGCATGCAGCTAAATCCATCTCCACCATCAGGAGCTCTGGTGAACACCGGTTAGTACTTAGACTCTGCACCTCAGGTGAGCCTGTGTCATCTGCCAGGGTGACTGTCTGTGTACCTATCCTGCTGGTCATGGTAGTTCTGCAACTGCTATAGCAACAGTTCTTCAAGCCCGATGCCTGATCGCGACAGACAGATTGAAGGACACTGGTGGGTGTGTACTTCTATTGGGCGTGTGTCAGTGTGCTAACAATACAACCTACTGTATCTTATATAAAGGACTGCAGTGGGGGGGGGTTTGTTTGGCTTGTGAAGAGGATCAACAGCTGAAAATAGAAGAAAGAAAGACTCAAAACGAAAACAAATGCAGCCATCCGATCTAAGAATTGGGAAGCTGCAATATAATAAATGTTTACTTATTGGGGTTTAGTACTTTAAGACAAAGTTCCTACAGGATTACAGGAAACTGATTTTAATACTTGAACTAAATGCATTTAAGCTATTTTAATGATATTTAATAGACATATTAATTGCACTTACTGTTATCTGGTGGATTCAAACTAGTTATAATTTCTATTTATTTGTCTTATTTTTTACAGATCATTTGCAATATCGGTTTTAACTCCTAGTCTCATTTTTGAGCTTGTTTACAACTTTATATCAGTTTTGCAGTAAGAATATACAAAAGAAAAAAGTTATCAGTCTGGAGTAAATGTGTTCATATGTGCGGCTTATAAACCTTTACAGGTTGTAGAGGGGAGATATGCTTTTATTGGTTTTAACTGGAACCCTGGAGGCTAAAAGCATCATTTAAAGTACAGAATTGATTGCCTGCTTTCTCAAACTTTACTACTATTGTCATTTACAACCACAGTCGTTATCCCGGATGATTTAAAGAGCTGTTCCAGGTAACCCTTTCTCTTGTTTTTAATGATTTTCAGTGACTTTGCTGACAGAAGGAATATTCTTTATTCTATATCGTGCACTAGGTTATATCAAAATGCTCATTATTTTTAATATTATTTTGTATGGATATTGGCATGTGTATTTGACACTGTAGTTATAAATACATTTCCAAATGCTGGTATTGCATAGAAAGAAATATAAAATAATTATGGCTGCCTGCTGCAGAACTCTAGGAATCCTACTTTCACGCTTTCTTGTTCCTTTTACTAATAGACTATGGTGTCCATTTATGCTTTGTCGATTATAATTATTGTTTTTTACAAATGCACGTACAGTCTAATGTGATTTCTCCCCATTAAAGAAAGCAAGTCAAAGTTACAAATAAACTTGATAAAATGTATGCTAATTAAAATACCAAATCTCACACCCTTGATCTTTGTGATTTTTTTGTGGATTGAGGGTGAATCTCAGGGTAATTAAAAAAGCAGAACATAAGGGGAGATTTACTAAAACTGGTGCACACATAATCTGGTGCAGCTGTGCATAGTAGCCAATCAGTTTCTAGGTTTTAGCCCTCGTTCACACTGAACACAGCTTTGAAATTGTGTGCGTTCATCTGAATTCACACAATTTCAAAGCCGCATTTCAGTCCGACTTCGGGGGGTGACTTTAAAAACATCTGTGTGGGTTCACGCACAGATGTCTATTGAAATCATCCTGAAGTTGCCAAAAGTAGTGCAGGAACTACTTATGGAATTCAGTGCTGCGTCGTAAAGTTGTCATCGCACCGATTGGGAAGCTCCTATAGGCAATAGGCTCTGATTTGACATGCAAATTGACCTGTCAAATCACATGTCAAATCAGCGGTGATATGAATGGCGGCTTAGGCTGAGTTCACACTGGTACAACACGACTGTCATCCTACGTTGCCCTGCGACATTGGTCCTACATCAGTCCTACTTTAGTCCGACATGAATGAACAGGATATCATTTTGCTCTGACTTTGAGATAGTCCTATTTGTACTTTGACCAATCAAAACAATCAGAGTGACATAAATTCCTTTTTCCTGCTGCTGTAATCACCATGTCACATGTCACAATTCGGATGGGTAGGACAAGGATCTGAATTTGATCCGACTTCAATGATATTGAATGGGCGGAAAACGAACCAAAGTAGTGCAGGAATCTTTTCTAAAGTCGGACAAGTTAAGATGGGTCTCATGGGGAACCATTGATTTGTACACGTTTTGCGACAGGTGCCTTCCAAAGTCAGAGCGTATGTTGTACCAGTGTGAACCTGGCCTGTCAAAGCTTAATTAAACAAGCCGAGGTTAGAAGTTAATTTGTTACTATGGACAGCTGCACCAGATTCTGTAAGCACCAGTTTTAGTAAATCTACCCCATTGTTTCAAAATGGAAGGTGGCTTACTAGGCACAACGGAAAATATATGTAGTTGTTGGCTGATCTTGGGGTGGTGAGGGAAGACAATGTATGTCATAGAATAGAAGTAGGAGACAGGAAAGTGTCTGAAAGTGATATTAGAAGGTTGTCTGTTGCATTGGGTGTTCCAGCTCTTTGTAGTAGAAAAGCGTTGAAAGGTAATCAGGAAAAGGTTCGGTGCCGCTAGTGATGTGCAAGAGGTCTGGATGCAAAGTTAGAGTGGGTAGGGCTGATCCTGGGCGGGTGTGCAGGGTGCACTGCACCCGTGCACTGCAGAGGGGTGGCGCTGAAGCTCCAGAGTGCTCCCCTTCCTCCTCCCCTCCTTGTCTGTGTCCAGAGGCAGAACGCATGTAGCAGGCACTGCAGATCCCCATTCCGCTTGCTCTCTCCGTCTGCAACTGACAGGAGCGGATCAGAGGAGGAGAGACTGTGCCACCGCTGTTATCAACAGGAAGAAGGCTCTCTGTGTTTACTGCCCATCCCCTCTCCCTCCTCCTGTCAGAGGAGGAGAGCAAAGCAGCTGTAGATCAGAGCAGTCGTGTCTCTGAGTGGAGAGAGAGCAGCCACGGGCTTTTCTTTTCCCCCTCCCTCTCCTCCTCACGCTGCTGTACTAGTGAGTGGCACTTGCTAGCACAGCCGCCCACTATGTTTCTTCTCCCTCCTTCATATTGGCCAGGGAAGAAATACAATAAAAAAGGAGAAGAGAAGAGGATTGTGGAACATGTAGTCCCGAAGACTGGTGGCCCCATTGTAACCCAGAAACTGCAGCCCACACAGCATGCCCAGCTGAATGGGAGAGGGAGAGAGAGAGATAGTAGCCTGGAAAAGCTTTCATGGAAGTGCACCAGGGACTCCAGGAGGAAGACAGTGCTGAGGGAATGCCATCAGAAAGAGAGAGAACCCTGCTGCCCTGCACCAGAGGGAAAGCCACACAGCCTAGGGCCATCCCTGGTGAAGAAAGGAATGGAGTCAGTGCCAGAATATAGCTTTGAGCGCTACTCAGCAGAGTCGGCACGGGCAACCCAGAGTGAGCTGACTCCTGATCAGAGGAAACATTGTTGCTGCATCGCTGGGTCAGGTGAGAGGGCCAGTCGGCCATTATCTACTGCCAGGAACTGCAGTCACTGACCCTCTCCTGTAGTATGTCTGCAGTCTTTGTCCATCTCTTGTACTATGTCTGCATTCTCTGACCCTCTCAAACAATAATCAGCGGACACCCTTCAGTCGGAGCAAACAGGGAGGAAGCCAAAAAAAAACCCATGTTATGCAGTTCACCCCTGAAGGGGTATGATGATCTGCTGAGTGGGGAACTTAAGGGGAGCACACACATCACCTTATGCTGCTTGCACAGGAATTTGCACAGGACACTTTAAATGTCACCTTATGCTGTCTTCACAGGATTTTGCACAACTCGCCTTGGATTGCTTCACATGGGATTAGTCCAATAGACTGAACCGACATTACCTATGATTGTTTTGCACAATTGCACATAAGCCCTTACTTTATTATTTTATTGATCAATTCACATGGTATTCAAGTTTATTTTTGAGTTTACTATTCACTAATTAATAACTTTAATTCATTTTTGAATGTAACATACACCATTGTATATTAGGGGAGAGGTTCAGGTCACTCTACACACGTTAACATGGGTTTTGATATTTACACTCACCACCCTTCATTCCTTTTTCCCCTCAATACTACAATAGGGGACAGGGAGCATTACATAATATCACACAACCCCAGTCTATACTACATAGTGGTTTCACTAGCACTTGCACTTTTTACTACAACTCACCACTGGAGGTTACTCTCCAGGTGATAGGCAGCGCCACCCACCCCGTACATACATACACATCTCCTGTACTATGTCTGCAGTATATCTGAGGGCTCTTTCTAACAGACTCTCTAACAGAAGCCCTTTCTGTGTGCATCAGAGAGACTCCCATCCATTAGTCCCATTAGTGTATTCTCTTCCTGTATTTTCTTTATTGTTAAAAGATCATGAAAGGATCCCAGGGTAACAAAGACTTCTTAGGGGAGCATCTCTGTGTTTGAGTCGATGCCATAGAAACATTTGTAAAGGGGAGGGGTTAGTAAGATGACCACGCCCATGTGAGGGCACCAGAAATATTTCTGCACCCAGGCCTATGTGACCCTAGGATCGGCCCTGAGGGTGGGCCCCGGTGAAAAACGAGAAGTGGATCCAGGGTGCCACGGATATTTGCTGTCTATCAGCAAAGGGTAGATTCCTGCATATTCAACATAAAGCCAATTTACACCTCTGCATTTTAGATGCAGTTCTTAAAAATAGGTTCTGTAAGCTGTATTTTGATGGGGTTTCTAGAAAAACTCACCTTCCATAGGAATGAGTGGTAGCATATGCAAAGAGTGTTAACAGTCAGTAACACAGGGGTTGGTTTACTACAGAGCAGAGTAGTCAATTATTCTTTTTATACAGGTCCAGAGAGGTCAAACTATCTTTTTCACCCTCTCTAACCCCAACCCTCCTGTGCCTTGTGTGTTTTTGGTAACTAATATAAATCCACTAGGATGGAAGAGGGCATCACACAGGATAGGAAGCCTGAGAGGGAGCAGAAGATATACGGTTCACACAAAAATTGAACCTTCACTTTTTGGAACCCCCTCCCCCGTTGTCACATTTGGCACCTTTCAGGGGGGAGGGGGAGCAGATACCTGTCTAAGACAGGTATTTGGACCTACTTCCGGGCATAGACTCCTACGGGAGTCTATGCCTCTTCCTGTCCCGGCGCGCTGTCTGCTGTAACACACAGGGGTCCCAGAGACAGCGCGGACCATTCCCATTGCGCTGCACGGCTCGCGCATGCGCAGTAGGGATCGGGAAGTGAAGCCGCAACACTTCACTTCCTGATTCCCTCACCAAGAGTGGTTGCTCGGCCTTGGCTGCCGACATCGCTGGACTCCAGGAAAGGTAAGTGCCCATTTATTAAAAGCTGCTGACTTAAAAAAAAAAAAAATTGATGGACTCCCTCTTTAACATCCCCTGTAAAGGCTAAACATGGAACAAGTTTCATGAAGTTTCAAGTATGCAGAATTGTGCTGTACTAGATTGTACTCTGAACTAGAGGTCAGCAAAATGGTTTGCATAAGCCAGAACTTGTGGTAGATTACCATTTGAAATAAATGTGGTCTGTTCAGCTACTAATATGCTGTAATGTTGTAAATTGAGTAAGCCATTATGGAGCTACCAATATCTACTTATCTTTTGTCTTAATAGCATATTTTGTTTTTAAGCACTATATACTTTCAGTATTTGGTCTCTGGTGACTGAAAGCATATTTGAATGTCAATTCTATTTTATTCTGTTTATTAATCTCATGTTGGTGAACATCACTGCACATCTCTAATATAATACAATGTTCATTCCTGCACATTCCATTATATACAGATGTCCAGTTTGTACATAATAAATAAAATATTTAGAAAACCCGCCATACAGTCTCTAAAAAAAAAGCAGGGATTCAAATTATTACATATGCAATTTCTGATTGTCTCTCTTTTAATTGACCCTGTAACCAGAGCAAATAATATTTTTTGTTAACTAAGATGTGCTTTATTTCTACATACTATTACCCCTCTGAGGGATGACTTTATTAACTTTTTCCAGAGTTATGAGCAGGGAAAAAAGGAGACAAATCAAGCACTTCTGGGTGTGCTGCTCTATTTGTAATTTATTCTGAGGGAGCAGCTCTGCTAAACATAACCTTAGTGCCGTCATTTGTCAGTGACGTATAGGGGAGAAGCAGCAGCGTGCAGCCAGAGGAGAAAAGAATCTAACTCATGAAACTGTCAGATTTCAGTTTTCCTTCTGCTTATAATGCTGCAATAAGTTAAAGTGGACCTAAATTCCAGAAGTGAAGATTTGCTTTATTAAAAGAGAGATAACGTTTATTTATTTTTTAGATTCATTGTTACCTAGGTGGATGCAGCATCAGTCCCCTGGCACCTTTAACACTGAGAACCGAGCGATCGAACACCGCCGTGCACTCAGTTCTCCAAGCTCCCCGAGCAGAGAGCTGTAGACTGTCAGTGACAGTTCTCTGATTCTCACTGATTGGAGTGCTGAGTGGAGGGGTGGGGGTGGCTCAGGCTCTCAGCTGCTCACTGAGAGGATGAGCCATAGTGTCAGTCCAGTTTTATCATGTTTACTTTTCAGGTATGTAATTATTTTATACTTTACCGTTTACTTTGTTTTTTTTTTGTTAACCATTATTTTCTTTTCAGTTACACCATTCACCTGCAACACTGGTTTATTTATCTTGACAGCAACAGTGTTGGTTCTCACGATACATAAATCAGCGACTCCAATTTCACTACCACAGTTAAAAAAACAGGCATGTATACCCATCATTAAAAGTGGGTGGATGCAGACGGTATGCCACCCACTGATCAATCTCTTTTTTTCATTCAGCCCACAGGCTGCATGTAAAAAAAAGAACATTACAATATATGCCCAACAAGGACCAGCAATTTACTGGTACTGAGTAGTTATGAGTGGTTATACCGGAATGATGCCTGCAGGTTTAGGTATCATCTTGGTATCGTTCTTTTCAGCCAGCGGTCAGCTTTCATGTAAAAGCAATCCCAGCAGCTAATTAGCCGCTAGACTGCTTTTACAAGCAGTGGGAGGAAACATGTCCCCCCCCCCACCACTGCTGTCTTCCATGGTTTTTTGGGGCTCTCCTGTCCCGCCAGGGAACCCTCGATTCAGCTGGTGTTTCCACCAGCTGACCATAGAGCTGATCAAACACTAGAATGGCTCCAATCATCTTTATGGCCTAAAAAACCGAAAGCTACAAGCATTTCATGAGTTCGGTTTCGCTGCATGTAAACAGTGCCATTGGGAGAGCATATTATCACACCAATCTTAGTGTGGTCAGATGCTTTGAGAGCAGAGGAGAGATTTAGAGTCTAATAGACCCCATTTTTTTTCAAAAAAAAGAGTACCTGTCACTACCTATTGCTATCATAGGGGATATGTACATTCCCTGTGATAACAGTAAAAATGACAAAAATAAATAAATGAAAGGAACAGCGTAAAAAAAAATATATATATATTATTAATAATAATAATAATAATAATATTAAAAAAAAAAAAACACTCCTGTCCACCCGTGCTGCACGCAAAGGCGAACGCAAGCATCAGTCTTGTGTCGTCCCACACATGTGGTATCCTCTTACTCAGGAGAAGCAGCAGAATGTATTTTGGGGTGTGATTTCACATAATTTCACGCCATGTGTGAGCAATATATCATTTCAATATATCATTTCAATCATTTACGACAAAAAAATTAAATATTCAATGTGCTCAACATGCCTCTCAGCAAATTCCTTGGGGTGTCTACATTCCAAAACAGGGTCATTTTGGAGGGGGTGGGGGCGGGGGTTGTACTGCCCTGCCATTATAGAACCTCAAGAAATGAGTCATAAACTGAAAGCTATGTAAATTCCAGAAAATGTACCCTAGTTTGTAGACGCTAACTTTTGTGCGAACCAATAAATATACACTTATTGAATTTTTTTTTACCTGAGACATGTGGCTGAAGGCATTTTGGCCTAAATGTATGACTAGAATTGAGTTTATTGTATTTTTTTTAATAACAAAAAGTAGAAAAAAAAATTCAAAATGTTCTCTTTTTTTCATTTATATCGCAAAAAATAAAAACCGCAGAGGTGATCAAATACCACCAAAAGAAAGCTCTATTTGTGGGGAAAAAAGGACACACATTTTGTTTGGGTACAGCATTGCATGATCGTGCAATTACCAGTTAAAGCAGCGCAGTCCCAAATTATAAAAAGTGCTCTGGTCAGGAAGGGGATAAAATCTTATGGGGCTGAAGTGGTTAAGTACAAAAATAATGAAAAGAGTGAACATGTCAGCCTATAATGAGATTTAATCTGCCTCTTCTTCAGTAGGGTGAAGCCTTCTTTTTGGTTACTATAGTCAACACTGCCACTTTCCTCCTCTGTGAATACATATAGAACAGTGTCAAATGTCCTTAGGTAAAGGTTCCAAAATTAAATTTCACGTAACTTCTGTACTATTATTTTGAAGACATTTAAAAAGTCATACATTTATTAAATTTTTTATTACCAGAATTTTAAAGATTTTTTCTTTTGTTTCAAACATTAAAAACGTATTTGCTTTCACAGAAAGCAACATGCTCATTTTTTCATCTAGTCATTGAAGACATGTTTCCTGTGTACACCAGCCTGAGTAACAGAGTCTGTGGAATCTTGTCCAGATTGTCGCTGGTGATTCAACAGTCTAGACACTTGTACTCATGGTAAACACAGATGTTCAATGTGTAGAAATGTGATTTCTCTTTAGGATTTTCAGTCACAAAAAATAAGTCCACTTCCACGGGCTTTCTCTACTTCAGATTTCTATCAAATCAAAGCTTGATGTCTTGAGACTCTGACATTTTGGCTAGTGTCTTCTTTACTCGCAAAGCTGTAAGGCGTGAGGCAGGGTTGTGAGCCCAACACTCTGTCATCAGTTTTCCCATCTGTCTCAGGCACTGTGGGAAAGAAAACAATTTTAATGTAAGTGAGAATAACCTGCATTCTCCTACCAGGTTTACATGTCATATATAAAATGTATGTAATCCAGAATATTGTCATTTTTATGAAAATCACCAACCATATAATTGCAGCTGGGAAATCAATTATGACTCATGCGTGAATTATCCACGCTGCTTCTCTGCATATCAAATGAGTTTTCAAAGTTTATGTAGGAATAGTCCCATAACAGAATTATCCTTTCATGTTCCCCAGTACAGTACTGGAAACTAAAAGGCAGACTGATTGGTTGTTATGGACAAGTGATCTTTATGATGAGCAAGAGACCTAAAAGCAGTGGGTAAGAGATTTACTTTCTTTTATATTTTGAGTATGGAAAATTCTTGTTTTTATTTTTAGGTATAACTCCAGCAAATGTGTTTCTACATTTTGATAGAGGGAAGAATACAATCTGTTTTATTATTATTATTCTTTGTGTCCAAAATGTCTTTCTTTGCAAAATTTAGTTATGCCAACCATAGACGGTTCGAACCATCTATGGGCAGGCTGAATATATCCATCAATTGACTTGGGTACAACCAGCATGTCATATTTTCAGTATCTTATTACTGCTGTCGGTTATAGACGGTAACAATAATCACTGTGTTCTCTCAACAGGTATGACTTCCCGTCACCCCCAGTTACACCCCCCCCCCCCTCACAGAAGAACAAAATAGCCCTGTGGTAGGGATTGCACTATCAACACTGATTGAGTTTATGGGGGAATCAAGCAATTTTCTTTCCTGCAACCTTTTATTGCAGGAAAGAAAATCGCAACATCTATGGTCTACCTTACTGCCTATTGTTACTACGCCAAAGTGAAATGATCCAACATAAACACTTTCTCTGGTTAGAGGGTTATATTTTTTGGAAAGAGTTTTTTTTATCACTTTCTGATGTATCAAAAGCACAGAAAGTAAGGCTAGGAATTCCATGTCAGGGTGAGGAAATAAAACATAACCCTTGCCCACTCTATTGAAAACTCCAATTTAAATGTGCTTGCATTTAGAAAAGGAAGAAAATGTTTTCCCTTTTCTATAAATTCTGATTACATTTTAAGAACTGGCCAAGTACACCTGAAATGTTGCTCCTTAGCTTGGGCTTGTTATTCAAATCCAGATATTTAAAGCATGTGTTAGTCTTTAAGGTATTACCATAACCTTTAAGTGCATCCCTTAAGCTTTGTGATATCTTTAAAACACAATTAAATCAGAATTGAAGCTAAATACTGCCATTCATAATTTACTTTGATTATCCCATTAATGGCAAAAAAAAAAAAAAAAAATTACAAGGACATGTTCATAGATTCTAGGATTTTCGTTAAGAATTTAGCAATCCACACAAAAGCAGCATCATTTCATGTTCTGCATTCTGTACCTCATCACTGCTCCATCTGTTCGGAAATGAGGGTCGTAACCTCCGGATACACACAATTTCCCTCATGTCTTCATAAGAAGGGTCGGTTGGTACCACGTCATGATAGGGCAGCTGGTATTCTTCTAATATACCTGAAATACAAATAAGTAATCAAATTCTATTTTCTTTTATACATGCCTATTTTTATTCACACAGGAAACAAACTTAGATAACATTCTATCAATACATATTTCTGATTTATCTTGTGAAATGCTTCAAGAAGTTTTTCCTATAGATTTAATCATTAGATATGATTTTATAGCTTTGAATGCATCACAAATGTTCTTAAAATTGAATGTCTGTTGCATCTGAATATATAAAGAATTGTAATAAAATGATTATATTTATTTTCTTACCTCCTGATATACACCGCCGGGCCACTTCCCAGAGAATAAGTCCAAAGCTGTACATATCCGCCATTATGTATGACTGGAAGTGATTCCTATTTAAGCTCTCATCAAGAACCTCAGGAGGCATATAGCGCTTTGTACCCACTCTGGTATTTGGTGGTATATCCACTTCATTTGTATCACTGTAGCACAAAGAATGTAAGAAAAAAAAGTTAAGCAAACATAACTACAAACAATGAAAATCTAATATTTTACTTGTCCTTATGTTTCTTTTGTCTGTGAACATTTCCAAATATATAGAGCTCATTTGGGCTCTTGGACTGGTTCTATATTGAACATCACCAGTACCTTCTGGAAGATATTGTTCCTGAAGTGCATGATATCATGCACCTCATCTTGCACATGTGACATACAAAATTACACTCAGCTGTTGCTACCCCTGTTGCTACCCCCCTGTTACTACCCCCCCCCCCACCCCAATTTTAATGAGATTTAAGGGAAGGCTTATTTTTTTCAAGATGAATGTAATGCTATGTGCCACATATGTGAGACAAGGCATATGACATCATACTCTTCATTTTGCGCATACAGTATACAGTAGGACAATACAGCAAGCTGAGGCACAAATGTCATTAGTGGGCTGGCACAGGGAGCAAGGAAGAAGAAGCCAGCCACAGGTGACATTCATTTAGAAAATGAAAATGGTGGAAACGGGGTACAGGCAGCACAGAGACAGTATGAAATGTCTAATCATGAAGAATAGGGTGCATAGACATACGAAAGTGATCTACCTGCAGTACATACTATTAATAGTTTTTAAAGGGGGGGAGAGGTCAACTTTAAGCATTAGTGGGGACATTATATGTTACAGGTTTACTTGAAAGGGCTATATAATATTCTTTTACTGGTTTTCTGGACTGATAAACTGAGTCTAATGCCGATGGGCACTTTAAGCTTAGAGCTATTTTGTGATGACTGGACATGGTACTTGTTGCTGACTAATGCTTGTCTTCGCCTACATAGCATTTACAGTATAAAATATTTGCATACCCTCTGCACTTAGCAGAGGTGTATTACTTATTTAAACAAATGGCATATGTGGAAAAATACAAGTAGTTTAATGTACCTTTAACACTGTTTGGTATTTATTAAATGGTATATACCACATATTCTACTTGCGTAGTATCCTCTGTAAGACATCACTTTCATCCAAATCTAAACTCTATTATTTTATGTTTAATATATTCATACAGGATGTTTAAGTTGCACTGGGGGGAGGTGGAGCTGCACATTAAATGAAAACAGCAATCAATCACTCTGTCAAAAACTATTGCCATATTTTGCCTGGCTAGTGCACCAATGTGAATAACAATAGGTTTTTCAGCGTGAACCAGGAACACAGTGAAGGCACATACTTTCCCCAGGCTAGATTTAAGTATTCAAATGTGCAGACACAATTAGACATAGAACTCAGTGGGGTGGCAGTTCCATTTCTGACATTTCATTAGCATTTGACTAAACTCCAACGACAGCTGTAACAATGAAATCTTTAGAGAACATAGAAAAAAATATGTATTTTACTGAACTCTAAACTGTACTTTGATCAAAAACAAAAAGCATTTTTGCTATGACTTGGTATTGATATTCTTTGCATCACTCTGCTGTAAGTGCATTGGACCACTTATGATATCTGCTGGAGTTATTGTAGTCACAACTGGATTGAGTAAATAAAACACAAGTGATTTGGTTCTATTGTCTTTTTTTAATGGAAGCCTTTTTAATGTCAAAGCTGTTTAAAATGTACTATGCCTTCTAATACCTATTTCATGAAATTAGATTTTAATGGGATGGAATGACTCGGAGAAGAAAACATATATATTAGTGTTTGTGTTCCTAAATGAAAAGGAATCTATTTTATAAGCAATTTTCTTTGGGAATTGCAATTGTGAAGGCAGCTTTGCTTTGTGCAATGTAGAATAATACAATTAATCTTTAACCCCTTCCCGACCAGCCACCGAAGTTTTACTGCGGCAGGTTGGCTCCCCTGGGTGAACAGACTTTACTGTACATCGGTTTGCCTTTTGACCACTAGGAGGCGATGACCACCCGCACCTGCGATCACTGCACACGGAGACAGGAACATAGATCTGTCAATGTCATCTGTCAATGTAAACAGACACAGAGGAGAGTGATCTGTTGTTCATAATAAGTATGATCAATGATCCGTCTCCTCACCTAGTCAGTCCCCTCCCTCCAAAGTAAGAATCACTGCCTAGGGAACACAGTTAACCCCTTGATCTCCCCCTAGTGTTAACCCCTTCCCTCCCAGTGACATTTACAAAGTAATCAGTGCATTTTTATAGCACTAATCGTTGTATAAATGCCAGTGGTCCCAAAAATGTGTCAAAAGTGTTCGATCTGTCCGCCAAAATGTCACAGCTCCAATAACAATCAATGATCACCGCCATTACTAGTAAAAAAATAATAATAATAAAAATGCCATAAATCTTTCCCCTATTTTGTAGCTGCTATAACTTTTGCACAAACCAATCAATATATGCTTATTGCAATTTTTATTACCAAAATCATGTAGAAGAATACCTATCGGCCTAAACTGAGGAAAAAAATTTCCTTTTTTAAAAAAAAAATTGGGGTTATTTATTATGGCAAAAAGTTTTTTTTTAAATTGTTGTTCTTTTTTTTGTTTATAGCGCAAAAAATAAAAAATGCAGAGATGATCGAATACCACCAAAAGACAGCTCTATTTGTGGGAAAAAAAGGCCGTCAATCTTGTTTGAGTACAACTTTGCATGATCACGCAATTGTCAGTTAAAGCGACGCAGCGCTGTATCGCAAAAAATGGCCTGGTCATTGAGCAGCCAGATCTTCTGGGACTGAAGTGGTTAATGAAGTAGTTAAACAAAAAATTAGGTCAGAATCCGAGAACAGCAAAATAATTGGCAAATTAACACTTTTTGCTTTCTCCCTAGCAGATGCCATATAGGTTTTTGTGATGTTATTAAAAAGGATTTAGTGTTTTTTCTTTTCATCAGCAAGGGATATGGGACTGGAAGCGATAAGCCAGAGCTGTAAACACCTATCCTCATCTAAGGATAGTGGGACGCAAGACCGAAAGATTCCCTCCATTAATCAGTTATCTCAATTGGTGCATGCTTATCATTGCAACAAAGGCTGACCATACAGTGTACAATTTCCTTTAGGTCTACAATCCACTATGTAGTACATGGGCCTGCCTGATTTGATACAAATTGAATAGATTGTTTTGTTTGTCCCGCTATTACACAATTTTGGTAAATCTAAAGAAGACTGTACAGGGATTGTGCAAACTGTATAGTGCAGAGATCCTCAAACTACGGCCCTCCAACTTTTGCGGAACTACGCATCTCATGAGGCATTGTAAAACTCTGACATTCACAGACAGGACTAGGCATGGTGGGAATTGTAGTTTCTGAACAACTGGGGGGCCATAGTTTGAAGACCCCTGGTATATGACCAGCTTAAAGCACTGAACTAACCACTTCATTCGATATCACATATGCTTCTGCCAACAAAAAATCAGGCATTGCAAAAACTACCATGTAAAGTTCAAAAAAGACACAATACCATTCACATTTCACATATGTACTTGTAACTCAAAAACCAGGCATTATAGAAACTCAACACTAAAGTGCAAAACGGACCAAGACTATATAGACATACACACAATCCTATTACTCTGCATTGTTTAGAATGCACCATTTTTATGTATTCAGTGCACAATGCTTCCAAATTATTGTATAACGTATTGTATATTGTATATAAAGAATCTGACCCAAACAGACTATTCACTACACTTGCTAGAAACACTATATTAACTGTATGTTGCCTCAGTATCAGTGGGACAAATACTTCAGCTCCCAGAACAAAATAGAGATGGGCTGAGCACTGCTCTGCCATTCACAATAAGCTTTGCATTCTATGAATTAATACAAAACTTCCTCTAATAGGCTGATAAGGAGAGTCAAGCAGATGATGAGCTCTGACTCAGCCAATCAAAAGAAGCTTTGTATTCATCCACATAATACAAAGCTTCCCATGAATGGCTGAGCAGTCCTCAACCCAACTTTATTTTGTTCTGGGAGTTGGACAGGAAGTCTCTGTCCCACTCCTGAATCACAGCACTATATAGAGTATGTAGATTAGGCTACATATAGTGTACCAAGAAAGACAACCTGTTAGAGTAATAAATAGTTAAACTTGGCCCAAACAAATTATTTAAAAGCACAATAAATGTGGAGTTAGGCTTTAAGTGATCTAAGAATATCAAGAAAAATAAAAAATAAAGTTACTGAAAGCACCAAAGGCAACCATAGAGTACTATTTCATAGTTATAATAGATATATTATAGCATACCATGAATTTAGATCACTGCTAGCTCAGTTTGTATTTAGCTACAGCTCTTTTCATGTACATTTAAGTACAGGCATAGCTTATGTGCTGTTATTAAAGTCCCACACTTAGACATTCAACTGCCAGTGCTTGATGTCAGGAGAATTTTTTTTCACGGATGGAGAAGCTCAGTCAAATATACATCCTACTGATGCCCCTCTGTCTCTCTCATCATTCTCCAATCAAAAAATAATAATATTTTTGGTTAAATGTGTACAGAGCGAGAGATGGAAACAAAGAGTGAAGTATGGTCTATCTATCTATCTATCTATCTATCTATCTATCTATCTATCTATCTATCTATCTATCTATCTATCTATCTATCTATCTATCTATCTATCTTAAAAGAGGAGCAGGGGATTAATGGCTTGCTATTGATTTCTAAATATGGACAATATGTACTGGCCCTTTTTATATTGATTTCTTTAGCAGTGTCAGTTACATATCTCCTAAAGAATCAAGGCATGCTTCATGAATAAATTATAGCACATATGTTAGGTAATTGCCATAGACATTCATGTTATGGTATTTTATTTACCATGCCGTTATTTCTGCTGCTGTACCAGTACGATGTCATGTGTTCAGTTAGCTCAATTTCTACTTAAGCATTCAAATACACTTGACTTTTTAGTCATCAGGGTAATTAAATATTTTACAAATGTTCACAATGGTGTACAAATTATGCTGTTCTCTCCAACACTTTCTCATAAATTTTCAGTGACAAATTCAGGAAGAAAGATCATTTCACTGACTCAGAAGGAGAGGAAAGGAGGGGGCCCGCAGAGAAGACAGAAAGAGAGAGTTCAAAGACATTGGTTCCGCTTCACTGAACTAGCAAATAACATATTATGTACTAACCTAATTATCTTACATTACTAACCTAATGAATTTTACTGCCAATCCCAGGTCTGCAATACAGCACGTTCCATTTTTCTTCACCAATATGTTTTTGCTTTTAAGGTCCCTGTGGGCTATGGCTGGTTTGCCTTTTGTTCCAAATATTTCAGTATGCAGGTGGCACAGACCACTGACTGCAGAGTATGCCAACTTCAGCATTGCTTTGGTGTCGAGAGTGGTTGATTTTAGGTAATCGTATAAGGAACCATTTTCATGATAATCTGTAATCAGGTACAGCTGAGTCCATGATCCTGTCCCTTTAATATCAGCAGCAATAAACCCTGCAAAAAAATAAAAAAATTAGATAATACATGGGAATACATGTGAAGTAACAGTCTTTACAAAACAAAATATATAGAGGAAATTAGGTCAAGAAGTAAGGTGTAGATCACCACAGCCAATTATATTTAAGATGGCATTTTGTCCAGTGCAGACAAGGAAATTTAAGTTAACGCCTAACTGTTTGATGTGGACATAATCACAATTCTTTATCTTTCTTCCTTTCTTTTAATTTAATAAAACATTGTTTTAAACTTAATAATGAGTTTTTCTAATATATATATATATATATATGAATGAATGAATTGTTCCAAATGTAAAATAGTTCTAAAGATCATTAAGGGTTTAGGCCGTCGACTTGAAGACGTGAATCTTACAAAAGGAAAAGGTTGCCATCTACTGAACATTTGTGGAAATAACATCTGTCAATTATGGTGTAGAAGGTCAAAAATGAAAAGCAGACTAGTGGGAGAAATTAACCTTACCCTATGACAGCTCTGTGTTAACAATGGATGTGTATACAGAAAAGATTACCTTATTTATACAAGCGAATGTATTATATTAAGGGCATTTATCATACTCGCTGGCATATAGATGCCAATAAGCTGCAACTTTAACGGGGAAGGTTATGAAAGCATATACTGAAGGACTGAATAACACGCAACTCATATTTTTAATAAAAATAGATTTGTTCTTGCTCCATAAACATTTCAGCTGACTTATCAAAATTATATTGGACAGGATACAGCAGCAGAAGGCAGAAATGTTCAAATGGTTCATAAAATGAGATTGCAAAGCATGCTTTTATTTACTGCTAACAGACACAAAAATTCCTGCTTGCACGAGGGCATATGTGTATAAATAATAATCATTTCATAAGCACCTGTAAAAAAGACATCATTGGTTTTAGCAGTCATCAACTCACTCACAGGGTATTATGCGCATTTGCAAGTTCAGTGTACCCACTTCTCTATTAATTATATTGTGATATATAAATGTTTTAGGAAATGCTCCCAAAAGGGCTAATGGGAGCTTTATTCTCATCTTAATAGATATATATGTAAACACATAGGCCCACAATTCCTGTGGAGGAATTCCTTTTAATAAAAAGGATTGTAAATCAGTAAGACAAGTTGAGTTTACAGTTTGGAAAAGAGACATCTTATAGATAACATAATGGGGGTTATTTACGAAAGGTAAATCCACTTTGTACTGCAAGTGTACTTGAAAGTGCAGTCACTCTAAATCTAAGGGGTAGATCTGAAATGAGGGGAGGCTCTGCTGATTGTATCATCCAATCATGTGCAAGCTAAAATTCTGTTAATTATTTTCCCTGCATGTCCCCCTCAGATCTACAGTAACTTTACTTCCAAGTGCACTTTCAGTGCAAAGTGGATTTTCCTTTAGTAAATAACCCCCAATATGTGCTTAATACATACAAGATCAGGATGACATCAGTTGTAAATTGAAGAAATACGATTTTTTTTTTGTTGCAAACAAATTTTATTGGACGAAGAATTTTTTACATAAAATGTAAAAGCAAAACAGATGTTTGATGGGTATGGTATAAGGATCAGTGTGGGAGAAATTACATCAGTAATGAAACATGAATCAATAAAGCTGCTATCAAAGAGAAACAGCGAGAGTAATGATCATTTGTCTACTGTACACTCATATTTTGGTGTTAGGACCACAGATACCAGGGTGCCTTGATGAGGCTCTGTGGCTTACGCATGCATTTGCAAATGCGTGCGGACTAAACACCTGTTTTTAACGTACTGTTAAACAAATTAATTTGGTTGTCTGCGAGCTGGTGGTAAGAAGGCTTGGGTTTTTCCTGGGCATTCCCCAGGCCTTGTTGTTGTCTACTGTACGTTAGTACCTATCAATTGGGTGTACCCCAGTAGCACAACAGAAAGAATATTTGAAGGGTCCAACAAAATGAGAAAATAAAGGGGGGGCAAGGTGGGAGCAGGATAAAGAAAAAAAACACTGCTGTGTAGAAGAAGGAGGGTGTAGTGAGAGAACAAAACGAGTATTAGAGAATCGCTAATGAAGCCCACCAATAAGGGGTATATCAGGCAACGTTTTGGGCATATCCCAAGGAAAAGAAAAGAAAAACAGAAAAAGGGGGAATGGGAAGGAAACAGGAAAACAGGTTCGGACTAGGTAGGGGCAGGCAGCCCTAACACGAGCCCATTCTGGCAGGGGTCCTCCTTAACCCTCCTCAGAAAGATATAAACTGTCTGTCATTCAAACCATAGCAGAATGCTCCCATGAAAAAAAGATTGAACTACTCGTATAGAAAAGGGCTCCTTACATTAAGGTTAAAGCAGATTGGTACTTTGCCCATGCATGGCAAAATAACAGGCTTCCTTTAATGCTCTCTCCCTTGCAATACATACTTCCCTTTCCTCCCCTTCCCAGCCTTTTTTTTCAGTCTGCAGAATATAAATCCTGCATATTAATAATAGTATTTTTCTGTACCTTGCAGTATCCAGAATTTTCCTTGCTCCCAGCAGGTGAATAGAGCAGCACCAGATCAAAAGGAAGAGAAAGTAATTGTCGCCTGGGACAGCAACTAACATTGTGCCCTTTTTTTGTGGTGCTGGGCACCTGGGTGGACACACTCAGTCTAATAACATACTTGAGTACAGTATTCTTATGTCTGTTGCTTACTCTGTGTTTTTTCTTTTCTTGTTACTTGTTTAATGTAAGTGATTGTGCATATACATGGATGTACCTATTTGTTGCTTCGGTATGTATGGAATTTACAGGTTTTGATATTCCAGTGCTGTGACAATTCCCTTTGTATATGCTGTTTGTTGGATAGTACTTTGCTACTGTATTGGCTTTACAAGTGTAATTTGTATGTGCATGTTTTCAATAAACTAATTTAAATAAAAAGAAAGTAATTGCTGCTGGGGGGCATTAAAGTGTACCTTTTGCTTTGCCCTGCTTGCCTAAAGCTCAGGTCTGTCAAAGTCAATCAAGCAATTGTTTACCGCATGAAGCAGTAATGGAAAACATGCATCTAATGTTACACACTGTCACAATTAATAGAGAAAACTATATATGTATATATTATTGTGTAAAAGTTGTAGCCAGGTGTGAGAAAATGCTGTAAATAAGGCTTTCAGAAATAGAAGTGTTAATAGTTACATTTTTAAATTAATAAAATGCAATGTATATATTATAATAAATTAATCAATTCAATGTTTGGCTTGACTACCCCTTGCCTTCAAAACAGCATCAATTCCTTTAGGTACACTTGCTCACAGATTTTTAAGGAACTCATCAGGCGGGTTGTTAGAAACATCTTGGAGAACTAAGCACATATCTTCTGTGGGTGTAGGCTGCCTTAAATCCTTCTGTTACTTCATGCAGTCCCAGACAAATGCAACAATGTTGAGATTAGGGCTCTGTGGAGGCCGAACCATCACTTCCAGGACTCCTTCTTCTTCTTTATGTTGAAGACAGTTCGTAAAGTGTTATTAAACCCAGGACCCTGCATTCACTATAGCTGGTCTTCCACAGTACACAGAATATGGAAATGCAATAGTTTTAGTAAATATAAAGTGATAAAAACCTTCTCATCAGCAGTAAGAGTAGTCTAGTGACTTCTATTTTGTCCTATGAGGCTGCAGGACCCCTGACCCTCTGTCTGGACAGTGTTGATTGACCTTGTGCTGATCACATGCACTTTCCCAAGAAAAATAAACTCTCCAGCAATCACCAAACTGAGCATGTGCAGCTTGCCCCCGATGCTCTGTTCTATCAGGAGATGGCTTGGGGACTGTGCAAGAAGGGAGAATCAGAGGAGACAGGATCAAACAGCCTTCTTACAGAGGATAAACCCCTTAGGATCCACAGTGAGTATACCAAGCATGCTTTACTTGATTTTACTGCTGTGGGTTTAGTAGCACAAAAATTTAATTGTTTGGGGCCATTATCCTGCTGCAGAATACACTTGGGTCAATCACAGGCCTCCCTGATGTTATAGCATGATGATAGGATGATAAGTGCCTGCCTGCATTTCTCAGCATTGAGGGCACCATTGATCCTGACCAAGTCTCCAATCCATTTGCAAAAAGGCAGACCCAGACATGCAAGGAACCTCCACCATGCTTCACTGTTGCCTGCAGACACTCATTATTGCACCGCTCTCGAGCCCTACAGTGAACAAACTGCCTCCTGTTACAGATAAATGTTTCAAATTTTGACTCATCAGTCCAGAGCACCTGCTGCCATTTTTTTGCACCCCAGTTCCTATGTTTTTGTGCTTTGTTTCCACATTGGAGTTATGGCTTTTTGGCAGAAATTCTTCCATGAAGACCACATCTGGCCAGACTTCTCCGGGCGGTATAATGGTGTAGCTGGGTCCAACTGGTTTCCACCAGTTCTATGCTGATGGAAATGCTGGATATAATCCGACATCAAAGGGAAGTAATCTTGATGTGTCTTTCATCTGCTGCATTAAGTTTCTTTGGCTAACCACTGCATCTACGGTGTTCAATGTCACTCATTTCTTTGTGCTTCATCAAAAAATCTTGAACAGCGCATCTTGAAACTCCAGTCTGCTTTGAAATCTTTGCCTGGGAGAGACCTTGCCGATGCAATATAACTACCTTGTGTCTTGTTGCTGTGCTCCATCTTGTCCTGGTGCAATGACCTGTGAGATGAAAATGTCTTCCACAACCTCAGCTCAGTAGCAGAGTTTGGCTGTTCCTTACTCAGTTTTAAGCCTCCTTCACAGCTGTTTCTGTTTAAATGAATGACCGTGTTTCCATGAAATTGATGATCATTGGCACCAGCTTGATGTAATTAGTTAATCATACACCTGACGCTTATCCTACAAAATCCGTGACTTTGTGCAAGTGTACAAAGTGTGCAAGTGTAAGAATTGATGCTGGTTTCTCTTCTGTTTCATTTTGGAAATTGATAAAAATAACCAAAATATATATTTTTGAAAGCATCCCTACTTTACATAATTTCTTCACACCTGCCTTAAACCTTTACACAATTTACTTTTGCACAGGACTGTATATATATATATATATATATATATATATATATATATATATATATTCATATGGGGGATGTCAATCTCAGTGGTAGATGCATTTTAGTGAAGTCCATGCCAGTTTGAACTATATTTTAAACCCTTGTCAGCCCACTCTTTTATTAAAAACAACTAAACAAAATGTTCACATAACTTTGCCTACACAGTAGTTTTAGCTTCACAAAGCAAACAGTCAACAAAATTGCGAAGCCACCTGGCTCTCTTGTCAGCAGCACTGCTGCTCTCTGGTCCCACAGACCTGGATTTCTGGGTTTTACAGGCTCACTCACCTTTAGTTACAGTCCCAGCTGTAAAATGCCCACTGCTGGCCTCTCGGTAAGGGTTCCCCTGACACCTCAAACTCCCTTCAACCTCTGAGGCTCAGAGAGTCCCCTGGACTTGCTAACTGACTCAGCCTTCTCAGTTGCCCTAGACTTACAAAGCTGTCCCAATGCTCTGTACAAGGAGTACCCCAAACAAAGGGCCCGTATCTGGAAGGAACACACGTCCCTCTTGACTGGAGCACACAGCTCTCTCCTGAGAGGGATCTGTCTCCAAAATGGGAGCCCTGAGCAATGATCAGGCCTGGCTTATAACTAATCTGCACGCCTGCGTACTTATATGGCCTGCAAGTCTCTACCAAGACCTGTACACAGGATTGAAGGCTTTGTCCCACCCAAGACTCTTTGAAGTCTTCAAGCACCAGGCCCCAATCTGAGAATACAAATCCCTCTGGAGCTTTGCCTTAATCCAAAACTTGTGTGTTTTTTTCCCAATTTCACACAGTGGCAGGGCCAAGCACTGTCACAATATATCTATAGACTGGTAGATAAAACAGTATCCTCTGAAAACTTCCTTGAAATGTATGACCTTTTGACTTATCTGGAATACCCTTTTGTGGATTTCTCATCTTTTAAATTAGGCGTGAGAGTATTATCTTAAAAATATACATAGATTTTTTTCATTGTTGTAATACATTTAGGCTCACAAATGAGCATTGGTTTTCAATGGAATTCCAATTACAGTTCATAATAAAAAACATGAAATGGTGCAAAAAGTTGATTAGATATTGAGTAAAAAATCTATGAGTAATAAAAAGATGCACTCAAGAGTCCATAATGTTCATAATGGTACGTCAAGGGTTAAATCTGTGTCCTCATAATACACTCCTCAAAGACTGACAAAATCTCTGTATGAATAAAGGAGCACCATAGGGTGCAAGGCTAAATATAGCATATAAAATCTTTAATAAAATTATTGCAATTCCCACAAAGAAGGACATACAGTGCTCATCATAAGGGTACTCAGCCGGCAGACTAAGACCTTTTATGTTACACTTATGCCGCGTACACATGACCGGCCTTTTCGACAGGCTAGGTCCGACGGTCTTCCCAACGGACTTTCAGTGAGTTCCGATGGACTTTCCGAACGAACGGACTTGGCCACACACAAGCACACCAAAGTCCGACGGATTTGAACGTGATGACATACGGCCGGACTAGAATAAGGAAGTTCATAGCCAGTAGGCAATAGCTGCTCTAGCGTCAGTTTTCGTCCATCGGACTAGCATACAATCGAATGGATTTTTTGACTGGATGCGAGTCCGTCAGAAAGATTTGAAACATGTTTTAAATCTGAAGTTCGTCTGATTTTTAGACAGCAAAGGTCCAATGAAGCCCACACAAGATTGAATTGTCCAGTGGATTCGTTCCGTCGGACCTAGTCCGTCAAAAAGTCTGGTCGTGTGTATGCGGCATACGTCTGGCACCCTCTGGTGTTCCCTTACAATTAGAGTTCATGCTTGTGGTCACAGAGATGCCTCTAAAGAGTGCAAAAACACACTGGTATCCTAGCAAGCAAAATGTCTATCTTAACTGCTCTGACTAGAGTTATCTAAAATCTAGTTGGGTTCTCTAAATGACCATACTCTGCACATCATAAGGTCTCTTTGCACTGCCTTATTGAATAAGCCCATAAATTGTAGGAATGGGGTGTAATGTATTGTCATTTAACCAGTCATATTCATACATCATTCTAGAGGAATATTGGTCAGTGAAGTCCCAGGTAAATGTGCCCTAGTATCCCCTCAAATCCTTCTATTAGCTGGTTCTGTTTTAAGTCTCTATGAAAGTCTGAAAATTGGGAATGTCAGGACAAAATAGGGATAGTTAGGAGGTATGGTTGCATTCCCATAGGCTCCTGGTATTACACAAAGTAGTGTTGGATAGCTTTCAGTCCTATCACTCAGTAACTAGCTTAGACACACACAACTTGCTTGCAGTGACAGCAATCTGTTAGATGATTCATTTTTTTTTTCATCTGCCTGGAGACATGCAGAGACTGCCCCCTGTATTAACAGATCAAAATCATAATAGAGCTATTTATTTAAGAGCCTGCACATTTCCAGCTTCATCTTAACATTCATATATGTATATCACTAATCATTGCACTGGATATGTTGCACACATATAAAGGGTAATTTAATTATACCTAGAAGTGTTGGGTAGGGCGTGAGAAAGCAACATGGGTACTAGAAAGCAGGCCCAGAGGGGGAAGAGGGATATAGTCTGTGACTATATACTGCTGCAAACTACTATTCTTCTCCTGCTTTTGTCCCCACTATATTAAGATTTTCAAGTCAGCAGAGAACCTCCACCTCTTTTCAGTATTCAAGCTAAGAGTATCTATGGGTGGAGGCTGACAACTACAAAGGAGGAAAGAGGGCCCCTGTACAGTGCTATGTAGCAGTTAGTAATGAAAGAAAATAGGTGGTGTGGGGAGTTCTAGTTCAACAATCCCATAAGAGTAAGAGGGGGGATTTACCTGGGTAGCTGGTCTAAATAACATAAAATAAAATCTAACTACACGTATTTACTGCAACACCTTTACTTCCAGAACAGAACAGATTTATCAGCACATTAGTAGCCAAACCCAAAAGAGGTGGCCATTTGACTACTAATACATTATCAGTGTGTATTAGATAAGAGTTGCTCCTACCATAAGGCAATGTAAATATATCTCCTCACAGGCACTTCTCAATGTGTTGAGAAGGCCCTAAACCAGTCAGGAGTAAAGAATAGCTAAAAAAGAACTTATGATATCATTGGACTTCATGGCCACTGAGTGTTACAGTGGTATGTACATAAACACAATATTTTTAGGCCACTGATTTGTATACTATATTAAGTTGCATTTAATGAATATCCCATTAACTCATAAAAGCACTGTCTAAACTACATCCAGGCAACAGTTCAATGTAACCCTGCTTTGCTTTCTTTCTTGGTTGAGTTATTTGAAAGCAGCAGAGATAAAAGCTAGACTCATTAGGAAAAATCAATTCAGCAGATTTACATGGAACAGTAAATTCTCAATACGGTCTTTACTGCAAGCTTTTAACTGTTTGTTCCATATTCTTCAACATAGAAATACCAGCAAGCAATATGCTTGTAGAAATGTTGAAGTTTGGGAATATTTAGATCACAAAACTGACAGCATGCAGCTTCTTGATGCCCAAGTCTAATATAGGCTTGGATTATTAAATATCTGTCAAGTCGCCCAATTCATTAGGTAGGCACAGTCCCTGTCCACCTCTCCCTACTCCAGTTCAAATGGAGTGCTTAGGCCTTCTTTGGGATTTTAAGGATACATGTACTGAGAGAATCTGGCTTACCTAGGTGAGCTTTTGGAGGCTCATACCTAGAACAGGTTTGCATATCATTGCTGACTTCTAAAGTATACATTGACTCAGAAATTGTTAAGACCAGAGACAGACAGTATTCTAACAAGGTAAAATCCATACTTCTTTCATTAAATGTTTCCTTTAAAAGACAAGTTCAATTTATTAAAATATCAGTTCACCCTCCTTAGACCACTAACCAAACTAAAACTAGAATCCAATATCCAGGTACATACTTACCTCTCTTTAACAGTAGCAGTCTCCTTGGGTTTTCAAATCCTCAGGTCTGAAATCATCTTCTGCACTGGCTGTGCTTGCACAGGAACTTTATAACAACTCCCCATAACTTGTAGGGGGCCATACTCATATTATCTCCAGTGCAGAGTAAAGCCCCATGCAAGAATTTTAAGAATTCCTTACCTAATGGTAAATCTCCCCTCCCCCTCCAATTTCACTGAAATGTTGAAATTATAGGGAAATAAAGACGCTCTATTTGTCTCATTCTTATTGTCTGGTGAAATATTATATGTAGAAACATTAGTTTTCAATTGTTTCCATGGCCTTCATAATGGATTGTCAAAAATGACATATACATAGAAAAATTCCAGTCATGTAAGGATAGTCTCTGTCTACTGATTAGTGCAAATACAGTGAAAAGATGGTTAATTTTTCTGATAGAAAAGGGGAAAGAACACTGAAAACCACAGAGAATTTCTGACAATACAGAAAATCCTAATGTACAATAACAAGCACTTTTGACACTTGCATTCCAGAAATAATACCCTGTATAGCAACACTATTACAAGCAATTCTAAAATCAGTTGCAACATTTGTGAATATTGGTATAAATCTATACATTTTAAAATCAGCAAAATGTAATAATTTAATCCGTTTTAAGATAATAATAATAAAGGTTACTCAGCTTTCTGGCCAATGTGCCTGTAAATGTTTTTACTATTTCTGCACCAGTAAAAATGAGAACTGCTGCTATTTATTTTATAGCTGGCCTAGTACCATCCAGAGTCTAAAATATACGTATGCCTTGTACCTTAAACACCAACACTGCTGGGTTTTCTTACTGTGTTTTGTTGTGGTGAAAGATCACATTACTATGGTTGGCAATTCTAAGAGTGTGAAGCATAAGCTTGTCATGATGAGCGATTGGTCTCAAAGGCTGGAAGAATAATTCTCACTTCGTCCATATGCCAAATTATAGACCACATATGGTTGTGGTCTATATTCAACTGCCAGGCTGTCCAAATGGCTCTGTAATTGCTACTATCTTCACTATATCACACCAAGTGTGCACTGCACTGCAAGTAAGGTAACACTGCTCTTGCCTCTAAAACTCAAGTTACTCATTCGCAGTTGTTATCCATAGCGTTTATCAGAAAAAAAAAATATTTTTCTGTTTGTCCTAAAGAGCTATTTCTAAAGATCTGCAAATATAATAAATCATCATCATGTTGCTCTTTCTCTTTTATGACATTATGACATGGAAAGTTAACATGTGAAAAATAATGAAAAAGAGAGATCTACAGCAAGAAACTATGTGGAGCAGAGGATGACTCAAACCAGCAGGCTGCACTTATAATGAAAAAAAATCACTTTTGGATGGATTATCTTTTTAAAGGAGAAGTAGGGCCAACGCTCTTTTGTCTCTACTTCTCCTGTAGGTCACAGGAGAGAACTTTGCTCTGTATCCTATGACCCGTATTCAGCCAATAGTGTGCTAAGGTTGTTTGGCGTCACTCAGCTGGTCTAGAGTTTAATGTTGGGATCCACCCAGCTTCCTGGACCGGCAGCTGTCATATCTCCTAACTGCTCCCTCCATAGCCCAGAGCTCCAGTGTGCACTGGAGGGGCAGAGAAGAGAGTCAGTGACTGACAGTTCTCGGCTCGCAGATGATCTGAAACTGAGTGATTTGTGATCTTTGATCACTTATTTCTCAGTCTTAGAGGCAGCAGGGGACAGATATCACACGATATTTGTGCAGCGGTGTTTTAAAACGCAACTTTTTGGGAAAAAGGACACTTTCATGAATTTAAAAAAAACAAAACAGTAAAATTAGCCAAATTTCTTTGCATAATGTGAAAGATGATGTTATGCTAGGTAAATAGATACCAAACATGTCACACTTTATAATTGCACGCACTCATGGAATAACGACAAACTACGGTACCTAAAAATCTCAATAGGTTTAAAAAAAAATTCTGGTTACCATGTTAGAGTTACAGAGGAGGTCTAGTGCTAGAATTATTGCTCTCGCTCTGACAATCATGGCGATACCTCACATGTGTGATTTGAACACCGTTTACATATGCGGGCGCGACTTCTGTATGCGTTTTCTTTGCTGCGCGAGCTCGCGGCGATGGGGGGACGCTTTAAACCTTTTTTTATTTTTTTATTATTTATTTTAAAATTAATAAATTGTTTAAAAAAAAAAAAAACAATTGATGACTTTTATTGCTGTCACAAGGAATGTAAACATCCCTTGTGACAGTAATAGGTGGTGACAGGTACTCTTTATGGAGGGATCGGGGGTCTAAAAGACCTCCAATCCCTCCTTTACACTTCAAAGTATTCAGAGCGACATTTTAGGTGATTCTGAATACTGTATATATTTTTAAATCCGGCCGCCTTGGCAGCCGAGTAAACGGGAAGTGACGTCATGACGTTGCTTCCGTGTTTACAATTAGGAGACTGGAATGAAGCCACTTATGGCTTCATTCCAGTCGCTCCCTAGGCGCCAGAGGCATCGAATTGTTCATTGGTGCTCTCGATTGAACGGCAGCCCCGGTAAGAGCGGCAGGAGGGGGGGGAATTTAAAGTGTGCATTAAAAGAGAAATATGGGGTTTAACCCCTCCCACTCCTCTGGCATAACAGCCGAGCGGCTTTTAGCCGCATCGGTTGTTATTGCTGGAAAGCCGATCGCCCGCTTTAAAAATCAGTACCGGGATGATGCCTGCAGCTGTGGGCATCATCCTGGTATAGCCCCCCGGAAGCAGAGTATGCAGATCTGCGTACGCTCGCAGGGAAGGGGTTAAACCCCATATTTCTCTTTTAATGCACTCTTTAAATTTTCCCTAATGAAGCACTGGTTGTCTATACTCACTAGCACAGCTTGTAGTACCCAGCTTTCTGCAGTAAATTGAATGATCAAATAGATTGTCCCAACTTTTTTGTTGCCATCAATTTCAAAATCACCCTTTTTTTTCCCCCATAGAATTGTACATTTTACAGTTTAAGCATTTGATATTTTTTATATATATATATATATATATATATATATATATATATATATATATAGTGATGAATAAAATATGTTTTTTAGAGATTTGAAAATCATTGCATTTGGCTTTTAGGCCGGGTTCACACTGCTGCGGGGGGAGATCCGGATGTGATTCGCACCCGCACTGCAGTGCAAATCACATCCGATCTCCGTAGCGATGCGAGTTTAGCTATACAGATAGTATGGCTGAATTCGCATCGCTCCCGCAGCAAACTCGCACGGGACCCTTTTTTTGGTCCGCAACAGAATCGGATCGCATGGGGGTTCACACCATGCGATCCGATTCCTGTGCGAGTCTGCAGATCGCACTGCGATATGCGGACGGATCTGGGGGTGTCATTAACATATCATTGACACTCCCAGCCGTCCGCATAGGGCAGTGTGAACTGCCGGCGGGAGGTGTGCGATGTGGGAAAACGCTGCGGATTCGTGGCGTTCTCGCATCGCTGTGGTGTGAACCCGGCCTTATGTAGATTTTACACAGCATCCCAACTTTTTGTTGCGGGTTAAGTATTAAGCAGCTTATGAAAGACTTAAAGAGTGCATAATGGTTTATTTAGCAAGTAATGGTATACTGCTTCAATGTATGTATAGTCCAGTACAGCTGGAAATCAAATGGGTACTTTTTTCTGTCTGTACTGATCTAAAATGTAAAAACAAAGTTAATTGACAGAATGAATAATAAGAGATTTCTTTAATGACTGGCTTCAAGCGAATAATACAAGTATTCAGAAAGAAACTTGAACAAAACATTGCACACATTTCTACCCATGACTGAAGATAGTTCTGTCAATATGGTCTGCGGCATCAGACTTTCTATGCCACAAGGCAAAAGATTAATTTTCATTTTCCATCTGTTTTTCATGAGCTTTCAAGAGGCCAGCACTAAATTAATCATAGGACCTGTCAACTATACGTGATATTCTGTCAGTCTGGTAGATCTGAATTCAATCTGTCTTGACTCTGAATTAATCTATTAATATACCATTATCTGAGTTACAAATGTGAAAATCACTGCCATTCTTGGTTTGCCCCTCTGCTCTCTTACAACTTTGAATACAACATAGATAAACATTTGTTTTGCATTTTCATTATTTATAGTTTTTAAACTATAGGAAAAAGTGCTAATAGTCAATGGCTAATTTTAGTCAACAGATTACATTATTAACCAGTTCAGCCCCAGAAGAATTTACCTCCTTCCTGGCCGGGCCATTTTTTGTGATACGGCACTGTCTATCTAACTGACAATTGCGTGGTTGGGCGACGCTGTACGCAAACAAAATTTACATATTTTGTTTTCCCCCACAAATAGAGCTTTCATTTGATGGTATTTGATCACCTCTGCGGTTTAGATTTTTTGCACTATAAACAAAATAAGAGCAACAATTTTGAAAAAAACATAATATCTTTTACTTTTTGCTATAATAAATATCCCAAATTAATTTTTTTTCCTCAGTTTAGGCCGATATGTATTCTTCTACATATTTTTGGTAAAAGACAATAACAATAAGCGTATATTGATTGGTTTGTGCAAAAGTTATAGCTTCTACAAAATAGGGGATAGATTTGTGGCATTTTTATTTTTATATTTTTTACTAGTAATGGCGGTGATCTGTGATTTTTAGCAGCACTGCAATGTTGCGTTGGACAAGTGTAAACAAAGCATTTCCCCATTCTGCCTTGTGACATGACAGTGATCACTGCTCCCTGTCATCGGGAGCAGTGATCGCTATCAGGTGAGTTGAAGCCCATCCCCTCCACAGTTAGAATCACTCCCTAGGACACACTTAACCCCTTGATCGTCCCCTAGTGGTTAACCCCTTCCCTGCCAGTGTCTTGCTTCTGAGCATGCGTGTTTGTACTTTGGACTTCTTGTCCAACGGACTTGTGTACACGAGCTCGGAAAATCTGACAACAGACATTTATCCGTGGAAAATTTTAAAAGCTGCCATGCAACATTTGTCTTTACTCTGATACCCCTAACTAAAGTCTAGTAAAACCAATTGCCTTCAGAAGGCACATAATTAGTAAATAGAGTCTAATTCCCCATACACACGATCGGAATTTTGGTTTGGAAAAAGCTCTGATGGTTTTCCCAATGGAATTCCGAGGGGATTTTGCTCAAGCTGTCTTGCATACACATGGTCCCACCAAATTCTGACCGTCAAGAATGCGGTGACGTACAATACGTATGACGGCACTAGAAAAAGGAAGTTCAATAGCCAGTAGCCAATAGCTTCCGTCTCGTAGATGAATTTGAGCATGCGTGAGTTTTTGCGTGTCGGAAATGCATACACACGATCGGAATTTCCGTCTGAAAAATTGAGACCCTGCTCTCAATCTTTAGCTGGCGGTAAATCAGCTAGCAAAATTCAGATGGAGTATACACGCGGTCACATTTAGGAAATGCAGTATCTTTATTTTATACCTTATAATTTCTATATGTATTTGTGCACCAAAAAAACGAATCTCTTCAGCACACCTGCAAGTAAATGATAAATGCGGAATCTTTATATATAACAGCTGTTGAGAATTGCAGATAATGAATTCAGCTGGTGGATAGGCAGTGTTGTATGTGTCAGCCCTGGTTCACATTGGTGCAATTTGACATGTAATTTGACATGTCAAATTGGCGGCAATTGCACCGTTCTAATTAGTACGGCGCCGCAATTTTCAAAAGTAGGTTCTGTACTACTTTTTGGCAACTTTGAGGTGCGATTTTTATTGACATCAGTGCAGAAGTCTCTGAAATTCCTCCTACAGTCAGAACTGACATGCAGGAATGAAAACGGCATGAGTTCAGCTGAACTCACACGATTTCCTCCCGCTGTCAGTGTGGGAGAACACAAAGGCGAGGATGAACACAGCAGCGGAGGAAGTAGGTGGTGGTGGGAGAGACGGCGACAGAAGACGGTGACAAAAGATGGCAGCAAGATAGACAGCACCAGGAGAAGAAGACTGCGGGAGATACGGCTCAGGGGAGACCACTCAGAGCTATTTTACAATAAAGGAATTGTGAAAAACCGGCTATTGATTTTTGTCACATTTCACTTCTTTTTTAGGTGAATGAATAGGAGTACGATGTACCCCTACGCATTCACATGGGGAGCGGGATTTGAGGCCCCCTTGTTAAAGGGGGCTTCCAGATCCTGATAAGCCCCCCACCTGCAGACCCCCACAACCGGCAAGGGTTATGAGGATGAGGTCCTTGTCAACATCAACATGGGGACAAGGTGTTTTGGGGGGAACTAAAGAACCCCCCATGTTGAGGGCATGTGGCCTGGTATGGTTTGGGGGGGGGGGGCGCTCGCTTGTCCCCCCTTTTCTGACCTGCCAAGTTGTGTGCTCGGATGAGGGTCTGGTATGAATTTGGGGGGGGACACTACGCCATCCCCTACGCCATTTATTTTTTACATTTTAGCGTGAAGTTCCCTTTAATATCCCCATGGACTGGTATGCACTGGTGGGGGTAACCTACGCCGTTTTTTTCTTAGATTTTTAATCTATATTGCCGGGAACCAGCAATCCATTACAGCCACAAGGAATTTTAAATTACATTCTTTACTTTAGAAATGTCATTTTGCTTTGGTGCTGTAATAAACACGGGAAAGATGTGCTACTTTACATGCATACTAAGGGCACCCCCAGGCACGATATTTAAAGGATTTTTTTTTATTGTTTCACTTTAAGCATTATCAAAATCACTGCTCCTGAAAAAAAGGTCAGTTTTAAAAATATTAATTGATACATGTCCACTGGGCAGGACCCAGGTCCCCATACACTTTTTATGACAAAGAACTTGCATATAAGCCTTCAGTGAGAACTTTGGATTTTGCAGGTTCGAGCCCCATTGACTTCCACTATTCCCACATGTTCCCCTCCTTTTCCCTGGCATCAGCTGATGCTTTCAACTGTTGCCGGGACGATATATGCGCGCGCAACCTCCTCGGTGCCTGCGCACTAAGAACAAGCACGCGACGGTCAGGGAGCACATTGATGACGCTCCCTGACTTCCGGGTTGGGGGTTTTTATGGCGCCGGTCCGGCGTCTTTCAACAGAGCGGCACCAGCTGGGCGGCCGATCATACATCTTTACCCTAGGTAGGTTGCAACATTGGCAGTTACTCCTTTCAATTCAATACGCTTATTTCATCCAGTTTCCCTGATACTAGTATGTTTTGTGGGTTTAGATGGTGACTATACTGTCACCTACCGAGCTATGCCCTTTCTTTGCCAACTTTAACACTGCTATCTGAAGTATCTCTGCCTCGAACTTCATTGTAGTTCTGGGGTACAGTAATTGATTTTTATGTTTTTAAAAAACGTTGTTATAGACTCAGTCTTGGATATTCTGAATCTCTGTGCCAATTTTCTACCTATTGGGTCTGTATAGACTCTATCCGTCCCAGCTGCGAGTTATTCCTCGAGCTGTGCGGGGTATGTAATTAACCATTCAAATCATTGTTTTGAAAATTACACCATTCATTCAATCTTCCTCACTTTGGTGTTTTTACCTGGATGGTGGGTTTCTGGTTCTGGGTTAATCCATCAGTTTCCCCCTTTTTTTCTCCTTTCTTATTTTGTTCTAATCACCATTTTCTAGTTTTGCCTCTTCCCTTTCTTTCTTCTTTTTGAAATCGGGAGTTCTATTAATAATTCCAACATTAATTTATTTTGTTTCCAGCTGACAACTGCCTTTGCCGCTACTGTTTTTACCCCCCTTGTCCGTCCCCAGGGGGGTGTCCCTGTTCTCTGGTTCAGGGCACCTCACTAATTGCCCCCTCTGCCTTTGTTGGATTTGTCTTCTTATGTGGGTGAGTCATTGGATCCTATAAATCTTGCTGTATAATGACATTGTTATTTTTTCTTTTTGTATATTTAATTAAAATGTTTTCTTAATAAATTATTATTATATCTTACTAGATTGCACGGGTGACGCCTCTTGAGAAAGCGACGTCTTGTCGCGAAACTAGTCGAGGAAAGCGTCTAAACCCTGTATTTAATGACCCTTGCCTTTTCTGGAAGGGCATTATGCATTATTGTAACAAACTTTTGTAATGTTTATGTAATGCTTTTTGATATGTGTGTTGTCTTTTGGAATTGTCTTCTTTTTCTGTGATGTCATTGTCAATTAATATTTTGAATAAATGTTTTTTTTTTAAAAAATACTTTTTCTAAATTACTTTATCCCTTTGGTACCGCAATAGTCCCCCTTTTCCCTCTTGTTGCTCATAGATGCCCTCTTTTGAGCTTCACATTTCTTCTACATTCCCACATATGTGATCTGACAGGCATGTTTGCCGGCAATAGCGCTGCTTTCCATTTGCATTAGTGCCCAGTTTCTGAGAGTTGAAGTCTCAATTGGCCTTAAATGATCCCCTATAAGGTTTCAGGCCAGAGATTTTTTTAGCATAGTTGACAGTAAGCAATGGTAGATGTGTGCTTCCACATTTCCCTCTACACAGGAAAAAAACCAAAGTGATATTATGTAACTGCAGATAGGGGGAGCTGCAGTCATTGTATTTTCACACCTTGGAATGCTGACCACCAATAGTTGATGTAAGAGTAAACATATACCCCAAGGATCCTAATTAAGAGGATAAGGCCTCTGCATATATATTTGTGGCGATAGAAGAAATCGAAAGTCAAACATTTTTAATCACAGTAACAAAGTAAATTAATGACCTGTTGGCAGGTGGATTTATTACAATGTGATTAATTCTGAGGGACTTAATCTCGCACAGTGGATGGTTTATCTATGGGCATAGTATTACATAGCTTACTATACAGCTAAACATTAGCCCATGCCTGTGATGATATATATCTGTATAGATTTCAAAATATTATAACTCTCTGGCATTTTACATTTCAGATCTTTGCAGAGTGAACATTAAATGGAAATCATTCCTTTGATAGAGAATATTTATCAAACTTTTTTCCCTCCAGAACTGCCTATAAATGTGACCATTTGAACTTTTTGTTAAAGTGATCTGGGAATATGGAACATCACAGCTCATCACATATTTAAAGTTATTTTTAAGGACCCGCAGAAACAAAACAATAATCGTTTCTGCTGTCAATGTGTATTTGACATTTACATACATTGCAGCCCCTCTGTGTTACATTTCCACTTTTATTATCATCTCACATTTGTAAAATGTTTCCGCATACATTAGGAATCAAATAAACATTTCTATAATGGTGCCAGGTGTGGCATTAACTCAATTTTATGTGAAGGAAAATCATCCGAGGAACACACATAGCTTTTATGTCACAGCTCACAGGAAGCACAATGTCCATAAAATATCTGTCATCTAGCCCAAACGTTTCATAGAATGTATGAGTTTGAGAAAACTGTCTCAAATACAGAGATAAAAGAAGGGGGAAAAAAAATTAAGCCTTGGCTCACTGCTAAAGTGTCTAACTGAATGGCATAGGTTGAGTGCCTCTGGTGTGCTAAAACTATTAAACAGGGCTATTAAGGTCCTTAAACGAAGGATTAATAGATGATTTACAGCCCATCACCAGTGATAAATAGCAGCTTTACTAAAAGTAATTAAAACATTCACCCTGACAAGTGCATTGTGTGAAATAATATGGTAGGAAATGTCTCAGAGATGGGAAACCTTTCTAAATCCTTGTTAGTGATAAACTGTTGTTTTCTAAGTGTTTAAATTGATGATGACAATAACTGCAAAATACATTTTGAAGCCAGCTATAGATGAAAGGGGGTGCAGGGTACATATTATCTGAAGAAGGAAGAGGGGTTAAAGGGTACTACTAAAATTTACTACCATTTCATCTTACGTATGGTGGGCAGATACAATTATTTTATGGTTGATCCTTTTTTAAAGACATATTGCTATTGGTGTGGAAAAAGGAGCTGCAGCAATTATGACATGATGATTTTTTTGCTAACCCCCCTATCAGTTATATGCTCAGTTAATCCTATATAAGCTTCTACCATTATGTTATAAATACATTAAGGTGGCATACTACCAAAAAAATAGTCTATTAAGGTTGTCAAAGAATGGCAGAGCTGGATTATCCACAACAGTTACGCTGGCCATACACTGTTAGAATTTTGGCTGATTCATAGCAAGTGTCTGAAATTCTGACAGTGGGTGGCCTTGCCAAGTCAACTAAGTTTGATTACTTAAGGGACTTTAAAGGAGCCAGACTAAAAATTGACGGCGGAACAGCATCTGCAGCCAATCAGCTGCAGGCACTGTTCAGGTATTCTGACAGCTGGGGCAGCTGTCAGAATACAATATCCCAGCAGGGGGATTTGTCCATCCATGCCATTTGTGTGAATGAAGGAAACCGTAAGATTTCTTTTCCTCAGGCTGAACAAAATAAATCTATTAGTGTACAGATTTAGTTTCTAATAGTTCTGGCAATACTAGTACAGACAATGCAATTAGGGCCATTTTACTGTGCTTATCCCAATCCTTATCAATGCCAATAAAAAATTGTGTGAGTTACAAAATCGATACTTTGTCAGGTCCAAATTTAGCCTTAAAGTGATATTAAAGGAAGATATTTTTGTTTAAACGCAACGACCTTGTCATACTTACCTACTCTGTGCAGTGGTTTTGCATGAAGGTAAAAAACCTTGGGTCTTTACAAACACTTTAATAAGCTAAATGTGGGAGAAATTACTCGAATCAACTGTAGGTTCCCGCATCGTACCCGGCACGCACGGCAGTTCATACTGTCAAATGTGAACTGCTGGGGAGTGTCATTATATGTTAATGACACCCCCATTTGAGCTGGCATATCGCACTGCGAACTGACAGTTCGGACATGAATCGGATTGCATATGTGTGAGCACACATGTCATCCGATTCTGGCCCAAACAGAAAAAAGGGTCCTGTGCGTGTTTGCACAGAATGCGGTGCGATATCAGCCATACTATCTGTATGGCTGACATCACACCCGCACAGACATCGCATGTAATGTGAACAGCAGTGCGCTGCGCATTACATGCGATGTCTGCCATCGCAGTAGTGTGAACCGGCCCTTAAGTCGAGAAGGAATAGAACACCTGTTACATTTTGATTACCAGCTGTTCCCCCATTAGGGAGACTCACCTTTCCATGTGTCCTGTTTACTGTTATCTCAGAGACACAGGCATTGCTGTAAAGAGTCCATGTTTGTGCAGAATTCAGAATCTGTTTTGTACAGTTCTGCAGTATATGCATGCTCTTTGACATCCTGAACCCGTTTTGCATTGTTGCTTCTAATTTTGCACCTATTTAGTAAACTGAAGTTGCAGTTAGTTCTGGTGTGATCATTCAGCTGATTATATATTCTGTTATATTTATATAGATAAGTAAATTAGCTATTATATATACCTAGTCACCAATGGCCAAATGCACAGCATGCTTTGCATTCTGCTACTCTAATTGCACTTGATGCTTGTTCCACTTTTCGCCTGTTAGAAGATAACCTTATGTTATGTGCCTAGGCTACATAAAGCTGACATATTACAGTAAAGCTCCATTAAAAGTGCAACTTACCTAAAATGTTTTCATGTCTCATGAGCACGGTTTGATAAATTTCTGTTTCTCTAAACCAGCTGGCTTCCTCGGTGGTAAAGAACACTTTGACTGCGACCTTCTCTCCTCGCCACTTGCCCATCCATACTTCCCCATACCGCCCTTTGCCAATCTGTTTCACCATTTGAATCTGCTTTGCTATTGTCCTTTGCACCTATGAATGAGTCCAAAACAAACAAAATATTACTTGCAAAAGTAAACGACCACCCACTATTTAATATGACTAATCCAGAATAAATATCAAGGAATTGAAAACTAAATATCACTGGAGATTTATTTTACTACATGCACCATTTCTGTTTCCTCCCAAGAGTACCTGGAAATGTTACCATGGTGCTGTGCAGTCCGGTACTGTAAAATAAAATATGCTGTCATTTGGAGAACCACCGACAAAGGCTTTTAGCTAGGGAAATCTTGGTTCATTTACTGCCACCCACATGTATGGGCTTACTTTATCAGAAATTTTAATGTGGAAAATGATTTAATAATGTATTGCAATTGACACTGCCCTTTTTCTATTTTCATCTGCTTTGAGTTAGGGAAACTGTATTATTATTTTACAGGGAAAGTGTTAGAATTCAACTTTGTTCAACATGTGTGGCAGTATTCAAGCAGGGTGCACAACACTCTTAAAAAGAACACCACAAGGTACTAACTACAAAGTACTAACTGGCTACATTACAGTAAACGGCTATGCTGTGTTATTTGTAAGCTATGTTGTGTATCTGCAGTATGTAGTAGAGGAGGTAGACACAACAAATGTTTCAAAGTGTCAGGCATTACATCCATAATAGCTGCATATGCAGACCATTAATATCACATATTGTATTTTCAGTAGACCTTTTTCTTGGAGCATGTCAATGGAAAGTTGCAAATCAAAGGTATGATATATTTGTTTGCTAAACAAGGGTGCTGACACAGTGTATAATTATGAAGATATTATTCAGGAAGCCCAATAGTAATATTATTGATTATAATACTGCCACATAGATATGATCTTAGGATTGCTAAATTATCACAATATTTTGAGTTTTGGGGTCTATAGGTGAATATCTGAAGGGGTGGAAGAGTGACACCCACATACACTAATAAGCCATAACTTTATAACCACTGAAAGTTTAAGTGAATAACAATGATTATCTTGTTAGAATGAAATCTGAAAGTTGATGGAATATATGAGGCAGCAAGTAAACATGTTGTCCCTAAAGTTCATGTGTTGAAAGCAGAATAAATGGGCATCGCAGTTTGTTGTGCATGGGGCTACATAGCTGCAGACTGACCCATGTTCACAGCCAACTGCACCTACAATGAACACGTGACCAAGAGAACTGGACCATAGAGCAATGGAAGAAGGGGTCTGATTTAATGAATCACATTTTCTTTTAGCCCACGTACACACGGTCGGAGATTTTGCCAACCAAATCCGTTGGATTTTGCCCGTCGGATTTAGTCCGACGGATTGTGTCCGAAACTGTTGCATACACACGGTCGGGCCAAGTTGGCGAAAAATCCGATCTTTCAGAACGTGATGACGTAATTTCGTTACGATGGGATTACATTCAGGCTAGTAGCCAATAGCTTTGATGTAGGACTTTGATCTGAGCATGTGCACTTGGTCCGATGAAACTGCTCTACACATGAACGGATTAGGTCCGTCCGGCCCAGTTGGTCGGGAAATATTTCCAACATGTTGGAAAATTGGGTTGGACGGAGATTCGGACGGAATCAGTCTGATGCATACCACACACAGTCGGATTATCTGACGACACGGTCCGATAAGACTCATTCCGACAGATTCTCCGACCGTGTGTACAAGGGCTTACACAAATCTGATGGTGGGGTGCGTGCGTGTCACTTACCTTGGGAAAAGATGGCACCAGGATGTAGTATGGGAAGAAGGCAGGCCAGCAGTGATGCTTTGGGCAATGTTCTGCTGGGAAACCTGCCATTCATGTGGATGTTACTTGGCACGTACTAGCTATCTAAACATTGTTGCTGAACAAGTACACTCCTTCATGAAAATGATATTGCCTGATGGCAGTGGCCTCCTTCAACAGGATAATACTCACACACTACAAAAATAGTTTAAGAATGGTTTGAGGAGTTGACATGGCCTCCAAATTCTCTTAATCTCAATCCAATCAAGCATCTGTGGGATGTGCTGGAAAAACAAGTCCGATCAATGGAAGCCCCACCTCTCAATTTACAGGATGTAATGGATCTGTCACTGACGGCTTGGTGCAGATACCACAACATACCTTCAGAGGTCTAATGGTGTCCAGGCCCCGATGCGTGAGGGCTGCCTAGGCAGCAACAGGTTCTGTTTGACAGCCACAGGGGGATCTACTCAATATTAGGTGGGTAGTTGTAAAGTTATGGCTAATCGGTGAATATCATACTGTTTAACATGCAATGAATTAAATGTTATATAAGGCTAACTGGCATTACAGAGATCTACACTATCACACCTATGAGCTCATTCATGCTGTAATATACACGAGGCACACACAGGCACAACATTTGACATGTTTTACACTGTAGTACTGAAAGACAGCATTCAATAGACTTGAATGGGACCATGCAGGGCACTTCATACTCATACTCATAAATGCAGCATGCATCATTTTTAGTATAGAGGTGGAAATGAGCGATAAACCTGGCCACTTGTGGGCAGAGGTGCCTTTATTTTAACAAAATATGAAACTTTTGCTCACAATGAAAATCATGTACTCGAACTCTAAAGGCCGGATCACACTTCTTACGGTGTTTAAATGTGCGTGAGAGCATGCATTTTTCTGCACCGCATGGAAATGCAATTCCCTCGTGAAGACTAAGGAGAAGAATAAATTCAAATCCTTCGCCATCTCCCCATCCTTTGTAACCAGATGTCCTTCCTCATTCTTTATAGGGACAATATGGTCTGTCCTCCCTTTTTTACTGTTTGCATACTTAAAGAATTCCTTGGGATTTGTTTTGCTCTCCTCCGCTATGTGTCTTTCATGTTCTATCTTATATAGAATATCCTTATTGCACCCTTACATTTCTTGTTGCATTGTTTATAAAGTCTGAATGCTGATGATGATCCCTCAACCTTGTATTTTTTGAAGGCCTTCTCCTTTGCTTTTATATGATTTTTTTTACATTGGAGTTAAGCCATCCAGGACTTGTGTTTGCTCTTTTAAATTTATTACCCAATGGGATGCATTGGCTAATGTCCTTATTTAATATGCTCTTAAAGCAAACCCATCTCTCTCCTACGTGTTCTTTGTTTCTATGATTTTATCCCAACCTATGCCTTGTAGCAAGGTTTGTAGTTTAGGGAAGTTGGCAACTTTTGAAATGCAGTGTCTTTGTATTCCCCTTATGTTTCCTATTTGTGTGATTTAGTCAATTGACCTCTGATTGCTGTTACCTAAATTGTTCCGTATTTCCACATCCGTGATCAGGTCTGTATTGTTGATAATTGGTAGATCCAGTAACACTTTATTTCTAGTTGGTGCATCTACCATCTGACCCATCAAATTGTCCTGCAAGACATTTAGGAACTGGCGAGCCTTAGATGAATGCGTGGTTCCCTCTGCCCAGTCTATGTCTGGATAATTAAAATTCCCCATTATAATAACACTTCCAATCCTTGCTGCTAATCCAAATTGTTAGGGGGCATATAGCATACTCCCAGTATTATTTTCCCCTTAGCTTCATCCCTTTGGAGCTCTACCCATAAGGATTCCACCTCCTCCCTAGCTCCCTTAGTGATGTCATCTCTCACATTCACTTGTACCTTATTCTTGATATAGAGGCATACCCCTCCCCCTTTTTTACCCTCTCTATCCTTGTGGTAAAGAGTATAACATTGAATGGTTGCAAGCCAATGATGAGAGCTGTTGAACCAGGTCTCTGAAATTCCCACAAAATCCAAATCCTCCTCGTACAACAGTATCTCTAGTTCACCCATCTTGTCCACCAGGCTCCTGGCATTGGGGAACATGCCATGTAGTATAGACTGGTTGCATATTATCCTCTTATTGGGTGTTCCGAGATTGCAACTTGGACTTGCTACTATACTTACCTTGGGTTTATGTGCTTTGGTCAACCAACCACTAATACTACCCTCTGGAATATGTTCCACGCTGACTATCTCTACCTCTGGACCCCCCCCCCCCCCCCCCATCACCTAGTTTAAAAATATCCAGGTGAGAATATAAATGTTTTAAAGCATAGGGTCCAACAATCATCAGTTCATGAAATGATTCGATAGATACCCTGTGGTTTTAAATCTATCTTACAGTTTCTGCCTGGCAACAAGAAAATAAAGCTGAGTTCTTGACATGGCCCCAGTGGAAAGTCAGGACCCTGTACAACTGTAGCAAAATAATATAATAATGAAAATACATTTACACAATTTATTATCTTACTGCCTTAGGTCAGTATAACAAAGTTAAGTGTATACAAGTGGAGTTATCCTTTAATAGAAACCAATTCTGAAAAACTATGAAGGCTGCTATTACTGACCTCTCCTTCTGAAATTACTAGTTCCCTGACTGCCAAGCTCATTGTATGGCTTCAGCACTCTGTAAGTCACTACCCTGACACAAGTAGGCATAGCGGGAGTTTGAACTTTATTTTGACGTTCTTGCTCTTGGACAGTGTTTGTATTAAAATCAGATAAAACCAGTGGGTTAAACAGAAACAACTGATTTGATGAGGGAATCCTACCCAATGAACCATTATATTCTGACATCAGGGAGGAGACTTCCCTACCATCAGAATACGTTGATCAATGCTGCTGGCAATAAAATATGGCGCTGATCGAGAAGAAGAAAAATCCAACAGGGTGCTTGTACAACCTTTCTGCCCTTACATCATTTGATATTTGTCTGGTCTCTGCTGAACTGTCCACATTTCGTTCCATGTATGACTGGCTTAAAGAAGTTTCCATACAAAGTTTCCTCACCTTCTTGCCACTCCCCTTTCCCCCCGATGTAACCCATTCTCCACACTAAAAGTGCTACACTTACCTAGATCTCATGCTGAGGCTCACAGCATTGTTTTCCTCTTTTTGTCTTCTGTTCATGTGCAGCTTTGCCCCATATGTTTCTATGTTGGCTGAAAATGGATAAAAACCTATCCATTTCCACAGTCCATAAGAAATGTATAGGGCTGAACTGTGCAGAAATGCATTCATTTTAAAATATGCTGATTAGTAGATATCATAATGGTTGTACTAGTGTTCTTCTATTCAGAGAAAAATGTGTTTTAAGCTGTTATTATCCTATATTATGTGAAGAAATCACATTAAACAACCATTTTAAATAAAATTCACGCATCAGTAATCAGTGCAATGCTATGTATTTTTTAATTACATTTGCATCCTAGATCAATCTTCTGCTGTTCATTCATTCAAAATAAGCAAAAACTAATCAATGGCACTTCTGCTGCATTTTAATGGGATTTTGAGGGCCAGACATACAATTGGAACAATTGCTGTTCTCATACTTCATAACAGCTGTGTACAAAACAAGTTGTGTCATTGGAGTATTGAATGCTAATATGGACCTTGATCACCATATAACAATGCTCATAGCTATAGCTAAAATCCACTGTCGCATAGAACAGTGGTCTTCAACCCTGACCTCAGGGCCCACTAACAGGCCAGGTTTTATGTATTGCCTTGGGGAGATGCAGACTAGAATACTACAATCACTGAGCAGCAAATGCCTTTGATGTATTATAGTTATCTTGCAAACCTGGTCTGTTAGTGGGCCCTGAGGACAGGGTTGATGACCACTGACTGAAGGTAATACAATTCTTAAAACTTTTTAAACTAACTTTACTCAAGCCTCAAAGGAGTTGATTTACTAAAACTGTAGAGTGCAAAATTTAGTGCAGCTCTGCATAGGAATCAATCAGCTTCCAGGGTTTTTTTTTTTTTCAAAGCTTAATTGAACAAGCTGAAGTTAGAAGCTGATTTTCTACCATTCATAGCTGCACCAGAGTTTGCACTCTTCAGTGTTAATAAATCAACATCGGAGTTCTTTAAGATATTCTTTACACTTGCTATAAGTTTTAATAATAATAATAATAATAATACATTTTATTTATAATGCACTTTCCATCAAAAGACCTCAAAGTGCTACATAGTTACAATAAAAACAAACAAACCGCTTAATTTACAAAACATTTGCTAAAAAGAAAAGTCTTCAACCCCTTTTTAAAATTTTCAGTAGACTGAGAAACCCTCAGACTATCAGGCAAAGCATTCCACAGACGTGGGGCAGCAGCACAAAAAGCCCTATCCCCCATGGTTTTCAACCTAGTTTTTGGAACCTCTAAACAATTCAAATTAGTTGAGCGAAGGGAACGCGGTAGATTTTGCAATCTAAGAAGTTCCTTAAGATAAGGTGGAGCTTTTGACATATACAGTAACTTATCAAGCAGCCCCTAGGCATGGTCTTCAAACCCCCCAAATATTTAGGCTGGCTTCACACTTGTGTATACAAAGTAAGTAATGCATGTTTACACATGTTGAACACATGCATTCTCATGCATTTTGGGGTTTCTCCCATTCATTTCTATAAAGCCTGCAATGCACTTTAACGCAGAAAGCAACACATATGACCATCACTAGCATCACAACACATATCTAAAAACACATAAACATAAACTGACCAAACAATGCACACGATCAAAAAAGAAATGGTCAACTTATTTCACAACAATATGGTTCTGTATCAATAAGGTTATGTACAGTGCCTTGCAAAAGTATTTACCCCCCCTGGCGGTTTACCTATTTTGTTACATTACAGCCTTTAGTTACATTTTTTTAATCTGAATTATATGTGATGGATCAGAACACAATAGTTTAAGTTGGTGAAGTAAAATTAGAAAAATACAGTATGTCACAAAAGTGAGTACAACCCTCACATTTTTGTAAATATTTTATTATATCTTTTCATGTGACGACACTAAAGAAATTTTACTTTGCTACAACGTAAAGTAATGAGTGTACAGCTTGTATAACAGGGTAAATTTGCTGTTCCCTCGAAATAACTCAACACGTAGCCATTAATGTATAAACTGCTGGCAACACACCTAAGTGAAAATGTCCAAATTGGGCTTAATTAGCCATTTTCCCTCTCCAGTGTCATGTGACTTGTTAGTGTTACAAGGTCTCAGGTGTGTTAAATTTGGTGTTATCACTCTCACTCTCTCATACTGGTCACTGGACTATCAACATGGCACCTCATGGCAAAGAACTTTCTGAGGATCTGAAAAAATAATTGTTGTTCTACATAAAGATGGCCTAGGCCAGTAATGGCAAACCTTGGCACCCCAGATGTTTTGGAACTACATTTCCCATGATGCTCTAGCACTCTGCAGTGTAGTAGAGCATCATGGGACATGTAGTTCCAAAACATCTGGGGTGCCAAGGTTCGCCATCACTGGCCTAGGCTATAAGAAGATTGCCAAGATCCTGAAACTGAGCTGCATCACGATGGCCAAGACCATATAGCGATTTCAACAGAACAGGCCTTGCCATGGTCAAAGAAGTTGAGTACATGTGCTCAGCGCTTATCCAGAGGTTGTCTTTGGGAAATAGATGCATGCGTGCTGCCAGCATTAGTGCAGAGGTTGAAGGGGTGGGGGGTCAGCCTGTGAGTGCTCAGACGATACGCAGCACACTGCATTAAATTGTTTTGCATGGCTGTCGTCCTAGAAGGAAGCCTCTTCTAAAGATGATGCACAAGAAAGCTCACAATCAGTTTGCGAAATACAAGCGGACTAAGGAAATGTATTACTGGATCCATGCCCTGTGGTCTGATGAGACCAAGATAAACTTATTTGGTTCAGATGGTGTCAAGCGTGTCTGCCATCAACCAGGTGAGGAGTACAAAGGCAAGTGTGTCCTGCCTACAGTCAAGCATGGTGGTGGGAGTGTCATGGTCTGTCATGGTCTGGGACTGTATGAGTGCTGTCGGCACTGGGGAGTTACATTTCATTGAGGGAACCATGAATGCCAACATGTTCTGTAACATACTGAAGCAGAGCATGATTCCCTTCCTTTGGAGACTGGGCAGCAGGGCAGTATTCCAACATGATAACGACCCCTGCCTTGCTAAAAAATCTGAGGGTAAAGGTGATGGACTGACCAAGCATGTCTCCAGACCTAAACCCTATTGAGTATCTGTGGGGCATCCTCAAATGGAAGGTGGATGAGCTCAAGGTCTCTAACATCCACCAGCTCCGTGATGTCGTCATGGAGAAGTGGAAGAGGACTTCAGTGGCAACCTGTGAAGCTCTGGTGAACTCCATGCCCAAATGGGTTAAGGCAGTGCTGGAAAATAATGATGGCCACACAAAATATTGACACTTTGGGCCCAATTTGGACATTTTCACTTAGGGGTGTAATCACTTTTGTTGCCAGTGGACATGAATCACTGTGTGTTGAGTTATTTTGAGGGGACAGCAAATTTACACTGTTATACAAGCTGTACACTCACCACTTTACATTGTAGCAAAGTGTCATTTCTTCAGCATTCTCACATGAAAAGGTATAATAAAATATTTACAAAGATGTGAGGGGTGTACTCACTTTTGTGAAATACTGTATATACATAAAACTATTTTTCAGAAATAAAAAACGGATAATTGGCATGTGCGTATGTACCCCTTTGTTATGAAGCCCATAAAAAGCTCTGGTACAACCAATTACCTTTAGAAGTCACATAATTAGTGAAATTATGTCCACCTGTGTGCAATCTATGTGTCACATGATCTGTCATTACATATACACACCTTTTTGAAAGGCCCCAGAGGCTGCAACACCTAAGCAAGAGGCACCACTAACCAAACACTGCCATGAAGACCAAGAAACTCTCCAAACAAGTGAGGGACAATGTTGTTGAGAAGTACAAGTCAGGGTTAGGTTATAAAAAAAATATCCAAATCTTTGATGATCCCTAGGAGCACCATCAAATCTATCATAACTAAATGGAAAGAACATGGCACAACAGCAAACCTGCCAAGAGACGGCCACACACCAAAACTCACGGACCAGGCAAGGAGTTCATTAATTAGAGTGGCATCACAGATACCTAAGGTAACCCTGGAGGAGATGCAGAGTTCCACAGCAGAGACTGGAATACCTGTACATAGGACGATAATAAGCCCTATGTTCCAGAGAGTTGGGCTTAATGGCAGAATAGCCAGAAGAAAGCCATTACTTTCAGCAAAAAACAAAATGGCAGGTTTTGAGTTTGCGAAAAGACATGTAGGAAACCCCCAAAATGTATGGAGGAAGCTGCTCTGGTCTGATGAGACTGAACTTTTTGCCTATCAAAGAAAACGCTATGTCTGGCGCAAACCCAGCACATCACATCACCCAAAGAACACCATCCCCACAGTGAAACATGGTGGTGGCAGCATCATGCTGTGGAGATGTTTTTCAGCACTTGGAACTGGGAAACTGGTCAGGGTTGAGGGAAAAATGGATGGTGCTAAATACAGGAACATTCCTGAGTAAAATCTGTACCACTCTGTGTGTGATTTGAGGCTAGGATGGAGGTTCACCTTCCAGCAGGACAATGACCCCAAACACACCGCCAAAGCAACACTTGAGTGGTTTAAGGGGAAGCATGTAAATGTGTTGGAATAGCCTTGTCAAAGCCCAGACCTTAATCCAATAGAAAATCAGTGGTCAGACTTAAAGATTGCTGTTCACAACCGCAAACCATCCGACTTGAAGGAGTTGGAGCAATTTTGCAAGGAGGAATGGGCAAAAATCCCAGTGGTAAGATGTGGCAAGCTCATAAATATCCAAAGTGACTTGGAGCTGTGATGAAGGTGGCTCTACAAAGAATTGACTTTACAGGGGTGAATAGTTATGCACATTGATTTTCATGTTATTTTGTCCTCTGTTGTTTGCTTCACAATAAAAAAAAAAAAATCTTCAAAGTTGTGGGCATGTTCTTTAATGAAATGATGCAAATCCTCAAACAATCCATGTTGATTCCAGGTTTTGAGGCAACAAAACACAAAAAATAACAAGGGGGGGGGGGGTGAATACTTTTGAAAGGCACTGTATAACTTGTCCTGTTAACTTTTCTTTAATGAAAAAGTTTCAGTGAAATTACACAAATATCTGAGTGTCAATTTAAATATGCTATACCACTTTCTTACCAGAAGAGGGAGCCCCGAACCACTTCCAGAGCTTTGAGACTGTTCAATTAGATCTTTAAGAGATTCTCCTTGAGGAATATATGTTTCATCCTGTTCTAGCCCAATGCTGTAACGGGGTCTGGCTTCTTGTCTTTTATACCTGAGAGCAAAAAAAACGTCTGTAAGTCTGCAGTGTTACTATATACAATTATGTTAGTCATGTTTCCATAAGAGTAACAACTAAATTAATGGATAACACACATCTGTCTTTCCAGGTGAATGGTATTTTCTAAATGAGCCATTAACATGTGAATATGTTTATCTACTGTACAATAAGACTTTAATTTAACAATTTTGTCTCTGAGATTTCTTATACAATCATTAAAGAGGACCTGAACTCAAAAGCTTAAGATTTGCTATGAGGAACATTTAGAAACTTTAATTGCAGTGCCCTGTAAATCGCATTTTGCCTTAAATCACTCCTGAAAATTAGCAGTGTATTTCCTGTCTCCTGCATAATAATAACTGTGTATCTGCTGCATGAGATCATCTAAGGCACCCTGCCTCTGATTGCTAGCCTCACAAGAGTTGGGAATAGTGTTTGGAGTTGCTACCACTGTGCAGTTCACTGTTCTTGCTGGGGGGGAATTTGTATAAAGGATTTCCCTGCTTCTGGTTCATTCAGTCTGTTGATATGTGCTTTCTGCACCTGCTCTGCTGCTTCTTGATTTTTCCCCACCACTTAATAAATAACGGGTCAATATTATTGACATGAAGATGCAAAGACCTGCCTCTACCAAGATGACCACCTCTAAACAAAGACAATGCAGGACAAAAAATTATCAATTAGTAATCTGGAAAGGGTCAGCTGCAGGGAGCCTATAACTAGTGACTAGTCTTTTGCCCTCTGCTTATCTTTTTGGGGCACCCCTTCCACATCTTAGGATCCCAATTTTGGGAACCTTCACACTGATATGGTGCAAAAAATGAAGTCAATCCTGACACACACTTTCAGCGGATAATAAAAAAAAAAACAGAGGACCTGTGTACATTTAAAAAGTTTGGTGCCCCTTTGGTGCTTGGTCAGTGTTGCTAAATATATATGTGAACTATCAATGAGAATCCACTATGACGCCACTTTACAGCCTGTCTCCAATTGGAACATCAGAAAATTTGAAAGCTGCCCTGCCGTTATTGCCTACCACCTTTTGTTTTACTCTATTCCATTAAAAATAGCAGCATATGCACTGCTGACTGCTTGCATTTGAGATTACCACTACTAGTAAGTAATATCAGTCATATGCCACAACATATGTTTTATGGTCTGAACTATAATGAGAGGCTTGGATGGCCAGCAGTGGTAAAGAAGGGCCCCACTCTTTATGGACTGCTTCACCTTCATTTGGCTTCTGTTATATCCCTCTAAAGCTCCTTTTTTCCCCTCTTTCTTTTATATGTTGCAGCAAATTCTACATCCACTTATGCATATCTCACTTTACAGGGTACCTTGCATGATTTCCGTCAATGCACATCAAAGGTATAGCACCTAGGATGCTGCACACATTAAAACGTCAGTACAGCATGAAGTACAATGATGTAAGCATACATTTCTATTACAAACTATACTTTCAATAGACTTTTATTTTTTGCTAAACAAATGAAAAAAGGCCGAACATTTTGAAAAAAAAAAGTTTTTCTTTGTTTCTGTTATTACATTTTGTAAATAAATAAAAAAAAATAAAAGTAAGTTTTCTCTTTCACTGATAGGCACTAATGAGATGGCACAGATGGGCACTGATGAGGAGGCACTAATATGCAGCACTGATGGGCACTGATAGACGGCACTGATGGATGGCACAGACAGGCATTACTGATGGACACTGGCATTACTGATGGGCACTGATTGGCATTGCTGATGGGCACTGAATGGCATCACTGGTGTGCATCACAGGTGGCCACTGGTGAGAATCGCTGATGAGGCTGCACTGTTGACCACTGCACTGATTATCAGTGCAGATACTCCCCTGTCAGGAGAGCCACTTACTGGCTCTCCTCTACTCACACCCTGTCAGCAGTGAATAGCGGAATGCCAATAACCAACACTTCCTAGTAAAGCTGTGATCAGTCCAGTTAGAATGGGAGAACAACTGCCCCGTCATCATTGTGCTATAGGCCGGACGGGAAGATGGTAAAGTAACTGATGAAATATCTATGACCACCTCATACTGTAAATAGCCATTCACTGGTAGATATTCCATTAACAGCAATTGACAATGAAAACTAGAAGCTGAGTGCCCCACGGGAAGGAGGGCCCATTGTACCCTGACACATGAGTGTGTCAGGGCACAATGTCGATAATATGCCCCTGTGCCTCATAACTTCATTGGTGGGGTTCAAAAAGAAGTAGCAACCATGGCACTATTTATTAATTTTCGGCTGCTCAGGCACCGGAGACGATTGCTGCCGCTTTTCTTGACAGTCTAGGTCAGGCCACTAGCAGCCTGGTATAGTGATATAATTAGAGCAGTGAAAGCTAGCTTGCCTGGGAGTCAGGCTGCATCTGCTCCTTTGCCTGTCCAGTCATCCTGTCACGACTGTCTTCCTAGCCCCTTCCTCACTCCCCTGCCTGTCCAATTCCGATACTCCATCTCCCATTTGTGTCTGCCCAACCTCACATACACTTCGGTCTCCTGCATGCAATGCGCACACTGTGCACAGCCGACCTGTGATAGACCAGCTGGGGGAGGTATAATTGGTGAGTAAGCCTTCTGCATCCTGAATGACCCCCTCTTTCCCCCACCCCTTGCTCTGCCCCTTCTTTTTCCCCTCCCTTTCTCATTTTTTCCCCTCTCTCCCACCCCAGTCTGCACAGGGGAAGAGAGGGGAACTCTGCAGATTATGGGGGGGGGCGATTGTGAAAACTGAGAGGGGAGGGCATTATGCAGACCTGAGGGGGGGGGGGGGGAGATGGACTGTGCTACACGTGCCACACTACTTCTCTTTTTCAAGTTCCCAAACACAGTCCAGGTCTTTTACAATCATAGTTCATACCCCAGCCCCAATAAAAACCATGTCCACTCTTTGCCACAGTGAACTAAGCACATCATTTTTTTTTTATCAACTAATGGGGCCCAACTTATGGCAGGCCCACTGATTTCATAAAACACCCCTGCTAAATCTGGAGGGTGCAACATCTGGTGCAGCTGTGCATGGTAGCCAATCAGCTTCTAACATCAGCTTGTTCAATAAAGTTTTGAGAACAAAAACTGGAAGCTGATTGTTTTTTATGCCAAGCTTCACCAGATATTGCACTCTCCAATTTTAGTAAATCAATCCCATATTGTCCACGGATACAGGTTTCCTAATCTGATGGTACTTGCAATTATCAACTCCTTTTTATCAGCACCACAAAATAATTCAATGTCTTCAACCTGATATCTGATTAATCTAATCATATACCAAATAGCACTGGATTCTTTCTGATTCACATGATAATATTGTTTTTACCTGAAGTAGCAAAATATTAGGATCACGACCAGAATGATGCTGCACACAGTCACTGAGATAAAAAGAGCCATGTAATGGATACTGCCATCAACAAAATCTGTGGAGGAGAACAAAAGATTACAAGGGTTAAACATGCACTCAGCATCCACTGGGCCCATTTGAACCATGGATGCAATATGTTAATTATACCCTGGCATACATACAAGTGCATTACAGAGAAGATTGGTGGATGATGGACTTATAGGCATAACATGGATACAGCTGCATCCATCACGCTGGGCGCTGTCATCAGCAGAGATCTCCAGGGAACCTCACTCCCTAAGATACACATTGGGAATTATACACAACGGATACCTGAGCGATGTGGTCAGTGGGAGGTTCTCCCCTTACTATTTCAGACATTATTACAATAGTTATCGTGGATATTTTCTACTACTCTCATCAAGGATTATCAACCGCCAGCTGAGTTAAACTATGACACACCACCTTTTCGTTTTCTATACCAGTACTGGAAAGTGATCAAATCGGTCCTCCAGCCTGTGCATAATACTGTATGTGTATGTGGGTGGTGTGTTGTTTATGTTCAAAGGCAATTTTTTGTGAATACTTTATTAACTTTTATGCAATTCTAATTTTGTAATAAATATTCTTTTTTAATATATACTTGTATTATGCCTATAGAGTCCATCATCCACCAATCTTCTCTTTAATCCAATTTATCAGGGATGTGGCATTATATACTACATTTTCGTATCCACAGTACCACTCTGTGGTGATACAAATTGTATTCATACATACAAGTGCATCTTACAAGCATAATAATAAAGGAAGCCTCTTCTATCTAAAAAAATAAATAAAAAATAGATCATTTGTTTACAGCAGAGGTGAGGATGATACATAAACATGGTCAGAACTAGTCTACCCTAGCACCTTGTGCACTTTAGCAATTACTGATTTAGTTGCCCCTTTTTTTACCAAATACTACGGTGTACATGAAAATGCATCAAAAAAGTTATGCTTTCTTAATGTGAAGCTTAAAGAATTAAATAAGGAGTTTTACAGAACAAAAACAGATAGTGCTACATTTCACTGCTCCCTTCTGTTTCAAATTGCCTGGAAGTCAGAAGTACATAATTGCATATCTGCAACTCTAATCACAAACTCAAGTAACCTGCACATGAGTAAAAAGATTATAAACTCATTAAGAGAGCTAATGATATCTGCAATATATTCCCAGGTCAGAAATTTACTTGCTCAGTTTGAATAGTAGTGTTCTCTTTTTTTGGCACTGCACTCTGCAATCATAAGTTGGACTCCAAGAAATCCCTCAGGAAGCAGCTCTTCTCCACCCATATGGCTAATGTCAGCGTAGTATTGCTCCCATGTCTGTATCTGCTGAGTTCTTCAGTGCTTAGAAAATGCATATACTCCTCAATATGGGATAGACTAGAGAGATGCATTTCAGCACAAAGTATGTGGATCACTAGTTTATAGCGCTTTATTTATTTATTTATTACAGGTACTTACATAGTGCTGTCGATTTATGTAGTGCTTTACATATATATTAGAATTTACATCAGTCCCTGGCCTTAATGAGCTTACAATCTAAGATCTCTAACCTCACATTCATGCTTATAACACAAATTATGTATTGGGCCAATACTTGAGGTAAAAAGTTAGACAAAGAGTTAGGGACTAAGCATTAAATTAGTATCAAACCCACCTTTAAAAAAGAAGATATTTCTTAAAATACATTTACTAGCTTCACTAATTCCCTTCATTTGCATCTACTCCACTTCTAAACATGTAAGGCTGAACACTAGAGATGGCCTTGTGGTTCGCCCGGCGGTCGGTTCGCGGCAAACTTTGCTCGTTCGCGATTCGCAAAACCGGCGGACTTATGGTGCTGTTCGCGACGGCCATATTAGTTTACATTGTGAAGAACTTTGACCCATGACACATCCATCATGGGGTACAGGACAGCCAATTGAGACATTTCAGCACACGGACATACACCCTACCTTTTAAATAGACATGATCTGGCGGCCATTTTACATTCTGTCTTTTGGCAGTGTAGGGAAAGGGGGAAAGGACGCTGTGTGGAGCAGGGACAGTCAGTCTGTAATCACTAGCTATTACTATTATGTCCACAAAAGTCCCTTTAAGGACTGGTATAGGTGTACAGTATATAGGGTTGTAATTGTAATACACTTAAAATATACTTTCTTTCAAATATAGAAAGCATATTATAGTGCACTGCAGTGCTGACCGATTCTGCAGCTGTCTTTTCTCAGTGTAGGGATAGAGTTTGCTGTTTGGAGCAGGGACAGTCTGTAATTCACTAGCTGGCTACTATTAGGTCCACAAATGTCCTTTTAAGGACTGGTATAGGTGTACAGTATATAGGAGTTGTAATACACTTATAATATATTTTCAAGTATAGAAAGCATATTATAGTGCACTGCAGTGCTGACCATCGATTCTGAAGCTGTCTTTTCTCAGTGTAGGGATAGAGTTTGCTGTTTGGAGCAGGGACAGTCTGTAATTCACTAGCTAGCTACTTTTAGGTCCACAAACGTCCTTTTAAGGACTGGTATAGGTGTACAGTATATAGGGGTTGTAATACACTTATAATATACTTTCTTTCAAGTATAGAAAGCATATTATAGTGCACTGCAGTGCTGACCATCGATTCTGCAGCTGTCTTTTCTCAGTGTAGGGATAGAGTTTTCTGTTTGGAGCAGGGACAGTCTGTAATTCACTAGCTAGCTACTTTTAGGTCCACAAACGTCCTTTTAAGGACTGGTATAGGTGTACTATTCGGTGTGCAGTATATATGGGGTGTAATACACGTATAAAATACTTTCAAATATAGAAAGCACAGTATAGTGCATTTCTACTGTGCAGCATTGTGACTGCTGAGCGGTTCTGCACCAATACTACAAAGAGTGGCAAACGCAATTAGAAAAAAGTATTACAACTGATGTGATAGACCAGTGGCCCCCCAAAACGACAGATTGAAGCGGGGTGTTGTATACCGTCTTCCACATATACTGCACTTCTCTAGAGACTTTTTTCACAGGGTCATTTAAAAAATGACAGGCAGAGTAAGAGGCAGGCCCTTCCGCAGGGGTGGTAGGGGTAGGGCAGGAGCAACAGGCTTGAGCCAAAGTGGGAAATTGCAGAAGGTGCGTTCGATTATGGCAAAGGACGCACCACACTTGGTTGAGTGGCTCACTCAGCCTTACTCTTCTGCACCCTCCTCATCCTCTCGATCTGCACCCTCTTCACTCTCTGCTGTGTGCACCCCTAAAGACACTACCACCAACACCACCACCACCATATACCCTCCGCTTGAGTCACAGGAATTATTTTCCAATCCATCACAAGACATTTCCGATGCGCAGCCATTCTTGGTATTGGATGAGGAAGAGGAGGTAGCAACAAACGCCACTCAGCAGTCTGACGACAGTACCCAGATCAGCCCAAGGAGGTTGGTCCCCGCTGTTGCTGCCTACTCCCAAATCTCTAATTATAGCGGTGGGGAATGTGACGTAGATGATGACGTGTCTAGGGACGTCACGTGGGTGCCCACAAGAGAGGAAGAGGAGGGGAGTTCGGAGGGACATATGAACCAGCAGAAAGGGAGGAGAAGCAGGCGGAACTTACATTGCACAGGAGGGGACAAGCCAGACTGCTACTGTATCAGGAGCGAGGCATCCACCATGTACGGTCACATCTGGCGCTCTCAGGATGCCGGCACGTGGCTCCTTAGTGTGGGCTTTTTTAACGTGTTCGCTGCTGACAATAGTGTTGCCATTTGCCACCTTTGCAGTCAACGCATAAGTCGCCGTAAGCCCAACACTCACCTAGGGACGACCACCTTAAGAAGGCACATGAGCTGCCATCACCGAGCCCAGTGGGAGCAACGGAACCCACAAAGCCACACTCCGGGCTCTCACCATCCAGCCTCTTCTACTTCTACTTCTCCTCTCTCCTCAGAATTGTCCTCCACTCCACCTCCCATCATGCCGTCCTCACGTTTTTCTGGAAAAAGGCAGGCTTCCATGGGTCAAATGTTCGAGCATAAAAAAATAATGACGGCGGATAACCCTCTTGCCCAATGGTTGACCGCTGGCTTGTCAGAACTGATAGCCCGCCAACTACTGCCATATAAACTGGTGGACTCGGAGGCCTTTTGAAAATTTGTGGCCATTGGAACACCACAATGGAAGGTCTCAGGAAGGAAGTATTTCTCACAGAAGGGCATCCCAGAGCTATTTGGCCATGTTCAGCAGCAAGTGAATGTATCTCTGGCACACAGTGTCAGTGCCAAGATACATCTGACCACAGACACGTGGTCTAGCAAACACAGGCAGGGAAGGTATATAACTTTTACTGCCCACTGGGTGAACCTTCTGACGGCCGTCAAGCATGTAACCCATGGCACCGTGTAGATTTGGTTTTACCGCCACGGATTGCATGCAGGCCTGCCTCTTCTTCTCTTCCTCCTACTCCATCCTCCCTTTCCTCCTCGGCTGACTCCTCCTTTTCCGCTGCTGGCATCTCTTCTGCTGTGCCGCCCAAGATCCCCAGAACCTATTCGACATGCCAAATGAGACGCTGCCATGCTGTGCTGTGTCTGTTGTGCCTGGAAGCCAAGAGTCACACTGGCCCTGCACTCCTTTCAGCTTTGTGTTCACAGGCAGATCAGTGGCTAACACCACTCAATTTGACAGTTGGTAAAGTGGTGTGTGACAACGGTGCCAATCTGCTTAGCACATGGAAACAGGGCAAAATTACACATGTGCCATGCATGGCACACATCTTAAACTTGGTTGTGCAGCAATTTGTTGTCAAATACCCTGGGGTCCAGGACATCTTGCGGCAGGCAAGAAAAATCTCGGCCCATTTCAGAAGCTTTCACGGCCATGGCTCACCTTGCTGACATTCAGCGGCGACACAATCTGCTGGTCAGACATCTTATTTGTGATTGCCCGACGTGATGGAACTCAACCTTCTATATACTTGATAGGCTGCTCCAGCAGAAACCAGAGTTCATACTACCTGTACGAACTCTGTGGCAGAACAGGTTCTGGGGAGCTTGTTTTTTTTTTCACCGCACCAGTGGCTGCTCATGCTCGACACATGCAGACTTCTGCGCCCATTTGATGAGATCACCAAACTGGTCAGTCGCAGCCATGGCTCCATCAGTGACATCGTACCTTACGCCTTCTTTATGGAGCGTGCATTGCGTCGTGTCAATGATCAAGCCGTGGAGGAGCAGGAGCGGGAAGATGAGGAAGTCGCAATGCTGGATGAATTCCCAGGGGGGGCTACTCTATCTGAGACAAGTCAACAACAGGAGTCTGAAGAGGAGTCAGAGGAGTATGGTGCCGGGGCGGATGAGGAGGAGCAAGAAGAGCATGCTTTAAACCTTTTGGGGATCCCTTTTGTTGTCCGTGGATGGGGGGAAGAGAACGAGGAGGACGACATTATCCTGGATGATGAGCAGGAGCCAGGCCACCACACCGCTTCCAGTTTAGTGCAAAAGGGGGCCTTCATGCTCCAGCGTTTTAACAGGGACCCCTGTATAAAAAGCATAAAGGTCAAGGACCAGTACTGGGTGGCAATGTTCTTAAACCCCCGGTACAAACACAAAATGGCGGAAATGTTACCACCATCACAGAGAAAGAGTTGAGGGTACCAATCCAACAGCAAGAAGAGGGCGGTTTGAAGATGTGTTGGTCACTTCTGATATGAGATCATTCTTTCAGCTGACCCATCGACAGGTGTCATCCGGATCCAGCATCAGGAAATGCCTAGACCGACAGGTGTCCGACTACATCGGGTTAACGGCCGATGTGGACGCTCTGAGAAGTGATGAACCCCTGGACTACTGGGTGGGCAGGCTTGACCTCTGGCCAGAGCTTGCATAATTTGCAATGGAATTGTTGGCTTGCCCCTCGTCCAGTGTCCTGTCCGAAAGGACGTTCAGCGCAGCAGGGGGGATCGTGACCGATAAGCATACTCACCTAGCTCACGACAGTGTTGACTACCTCACATTTATAAAAATGAATGAGGCATGGATCTCAGAGAAATTCAACATATGTGACCAGTAGACCATGTATATGCATAACTTTTTTCTACCTTTGGCTCACTTGTACAAAAAAAGCACACTGTACTATATGCCTGTACCATCCTGTTTGTAGAGGTTGAACGGTGTCATATTTTTGGGTCCCGCAGCGAGTTGCTGGTGTCAGTGCTGGTGTCAGTGCTCTCTATCTCGGTGCTGGTGTCAGTGCTCTCTATCACGATGCTGGTGTCAATGCTCTCTATCACGGTGCTGGTGTCAGTGCTCTCTATATCGGTGCTGGTGTCAGTGCTCTCTATCTCGGTGCTGGTGTCAGTGCTCTCTATCTCGGTGCTGGTGTCAGTGTTCTCTATCTCGGTGCTGGTGTCAGTGCTCTCTATCTCGGTGCTGGTGTCAGTGATCTCTATCTCGGTGCTGTTGTCAGTGCTCTCTATCATGGTGATGGTGTCAGTGCTCTCTATATCGGTGCTGGTGTCAGTGCTCTCTATCTCGGTGCTGGTGTCAGTGCTCTCTATCACGATGCTGGTGTCAATGCTCTCTATCACGGTGCTGGTGTCAGTGCTCTCTATATCGGTGCTGGTGTCAGTGCTCTCTATCTCGGTGCTGGTGTCAGTGCTCTCTATCTCGGTGCTGGTGTCAGTGTTCTCTATCTCGGTGCTGGTGTCAGTGCTCTCTATCTCGGTGCTGGTGTCAGTGATCTCTATCTCGGTGCTGGTGTCAGTGCTCTCTATCATGGTGATGGTGTCAGTGCTCCCTATCATGGTGCTGGTGTCAGTGCTCTCTATCTCGGTGCTGGTGTCAGTGCTCTCTATCTCGGTGCTTTTGTCAGTGCTCTCTATCTCAGTGCTGGTGTCAGTGCTCTCTATCTTGGTGCTGGTGTCAGTGCTCAGTCTCTATCACAGTGCTGGTGTCAGTGTTCTATCTCAGTGCTGGTGTCAGTGAGGGAGAGAGCAGCGGTGAAGCCAATCAGCAGGCAGTGCCAGCACCATGGCTGAGGATCAGCACTGGACTGGCACCTCCGGACCACCACAGTGGAGCCCTGCATAGGTGGGGGTAAGGGCCGGGCAGAGGGAGGTGTCAGGGGCTCAAGCACAGGTTGGCACACTGGGACACTGGCACAGGACTGTGCTGCCCTGACTGTGGCACTGATCATCTCCTGCACCCCCTTCATAGCCTGGCCTGACCTTGCCTCTCCTCCATGGCCTTCATGCCCTCCTGAATTGACAAAAATATTACAGATAAAAAAAGAAAGCTAGTCGTTGTCTATCCAAGATTCACTTAATAATTCTGGTATGTCAGTGTCCATGTTGTGGGACTATGTGTGCACAGCTAGTAAGTATTTTGTGGCTGAAAATATGACCTGGAGGTTTTTAAGGTTCGCCTGCCATTAAAGTGAATGGGGTCTGCCACAAACCTGCGGTTCGTGAACATTTGGGCACGTTCGCGGATCGCGTTCGAGAAACATCCCGTCGGAAGTTCATCCATCATTACTGAACACCAGCCACAGCTGTTTACACAGTAGTTTAAAGGGTACCTCTTGTCAGACGTATTGAATGTTCACATCATTATTGTTTACTGTATAATTTATTCATTTGTATATGCTGGATATTTACAGCCCTCACTGTTTTTCCAACACTGCAGCAATGACAGCTACAGCTCTCATAAAATTAAGTAAATGTGTACTTTATCTGCCCCTCTTCTCCCCTTGTCTATTCACAAAACACCTCAAAGTCTGTGAACCATTCGCAGCATTCAAGGCGTTTGTGAAAAAATGTTCCACATATATCTGTAGTCCCTTGGGAAGAGGGTAAACACATTGTGAGGGCTACAATGGGGCGCCATAGGAAAAGTGCTAGTGAACCACTCTAAAAATGGAAGTCTTCTTGAGCAATAAATTATATTGATTCTGAGATAAATAGCAGATAAAGGCAACAAAAAGGAATGAGCAATACATGTTTAAGTAGTACATTTATTTCTATAGATTTTTACATCAGACCAAAAAATGGGACAACTTAGGAGACAACAGGGACAGAGGGATTTGGTTCTAACACAGGGACAGTCCAGAATTATGCATAAACATTCTGCCGCGTGGTCTTTGTTTTATAAAGAGATTAGCAAGATCAACAACTTCTTTCATCATCATATTCTGATGCAGAACACAGGAAAATGAGAAGTTCAGCTTTATCGACTCATCCTGCAAGGGCGCTATTATATTACAGATTTATGAGAGTAATGAGGCAAGGGTCTCCTTGGGGACCTCTTAGTTTACGCTTTTTTTTTAAAGACTCGCATTCTTTTGCTTTTTTATTTTTTTTTAAACTCCTGCATGGGCTTACTTTAACCTCTGGGAAGAAACTGAAGAAGCGTACACAAAACCTGCAGCAGGCATTGCCATGACAAGCATATTTTACGGCTTTTGCCTTTTAATTGCTATCTTGTAGGTATGTGAAGCATATCAAAAGGCCTTTTGAAAAGAGACAGTGACAAGATGCCTATCAGGAAAACACTCAGGCTCATCAGTCATTTCTCGCTTTAGCTGCAGCTCTCTACCTGTGCTCTAGCTGTAAGTGTGTGATAGATGAAACGGAGAACCCACTGGGGAGGATGACTTTCTTTTGGAGGAAAAAAAGAGCAAAACACCAAACTGAAAGCTTCATTTCATGGTTTATTAACAGATTTTTTTTTTTAATGGCACCCACTTTGCTGTGAAGTGTGTGGTTTGTAACAGTTTAGGATGTCACTTTGAATCAGGAAGATAGAGATTGCAGACAACCTAAACAAAATAGCTTCTTCACAGGACAAGAGCAATTTAGAATTCCAGCAATTAATTATGTATATGTCTTACAATCACTAGTTGAGCTGCTGATAAATACATAATGCATAAATCAATACGTGATATATGCACAAACGTAAAAAATCTAAACTTAAAGAGACCCCGTCACTAGACCATTTGTTTCAACTACAATCTTCCTCATAGATTATATGTGCATATAACCTATTTGAGGCCGTAAAAGATCGAAACTAAAGTGACCCTGTCACCAAACTAATTATTTCAACTACAGCCTTCCTGTCAGGTTATATGTACATACAAGCAATTTTAGGCATTTTAATTACCTATAAATGCTTCCCTTGTTTAGACGTCTAAATGCATTGAGACTGCTGCTAGGTACTTGGATATTATCTAAGCAACCCCAGCAGACTCAGAGCTGTCTTTAAAGTGACACTCTAAAGCAGGGGTCTCCAAACTTTTCAAACAAAGTGCCAGTTTACTGTCCTTCAGGCTTTAGGGGGTTGGACTGTGGACAGTGAAAGTAAAAAATGCCCCAGAGTCACTGAGAGTACAAAATGTTCCATCATTGGTTTTAATGGGAGGAATAGTGCCCCATTGTTGGTATCAGTGAGGGGAATAGTGCACTATTGTTGGTGTTAGTGGGAGAAAAAGTGCTGCATCATTTGTGTCTGCGGAAGGAATAGTACCCCAAGGGCTGGATAAGGGCGGCAAAGGGACACATGTGGCCCCCAGGCCAAAGTTTGGAGACCCCAGCTCTAAAGTATTTCCCTTCACTCTTCTCCCAGCAGCTACATAAAAGGTAATGTAGGGAGAAGAGAGCAGGGGTGGGGGAAATGTTGAGACAGCACAGGCAGTAATTAAACACTCCCAAAGGAGGAGAGCCCCTTGATGTACATAGAGGGAGGGAAGTTAAATTTGCTAGCAAGTCTAGAGGTACATTAGAGGTGAATAAAACATTGCTTATGCAAAGGAAAAAAAAGTAAGTGGTAAGCATTTCATATATTTAAATTGTTTGTATTTTACTTGCAATTTTTGAAGTGTTTAAAGGGTCTCTTTAAATAAGACATGATATGTAAAGTAAAACACATACTGACGTGCTCATGCCTATATATATATATATATATATATATATATATATATATATATATATATATATATATATATATATATATATATATATATATATATATATGTTCTTTATATACTGTATTATATACTGTATCATTTGAAAAGGTAATTAATGAGATGTCCTAAAATGAAGATGCAGCAGTTCTCGAAAGCTAGCCATACTTGGTTCTATTTTCTCTCATTCAGCCAGTTTGCTTAATAAGAGAAAAATCTGTTAATTTTTCCATCCATGCAAACAGCATGTATAGGGGAATCTGCACTGCCAGGTATCATATTCAGGCAGCCGCCTCACCAATGGCTGCCGGAATACTGGTGCCACCAAACAATGACTACATCTGATTGGTCAATACCTTTGCAACTGACTTGGGCAATTTTTACATTTACTTTTGTTCAGTTGGGTGGTACTTGCCAGGTCAACCACAGTTCTAATTGCAGCACATTCAACAGGAATCAGCCAAATCAATTCATCTATGGCAAGCCTAAGTATCATTATAGTAGAGCTACACCAAACATGTTTAATGCTCTTGGAGGATAACTGCACCAACAAGCTTTCAGTGGAATTACCCCACCCTTAAAGGAGAAGTAGGATCAAAGCTCTTTTGGCCCTAAATCTCCTAAAGGTCCCATGAGTGCCCTTCATTCTGCACTCCTGTGACCCAGATTCAGCTGACAACAGTCTAAAATCTGTTGTTGGCTGACTTGACTGAGCTGGTCCAGACTCTGGAGAGATCTCAAGAGTCTCTAATATCTAATGTCTCCAATGTCTAATGGTCCAGACTTTGGAGAGATCTCCTGAGTCTCTATTTTTTAATCCACCCAGATGCCCAACTGGCAGCTGGCTCAGCCTCTCACCACACCACTGAGAGTCTGAGCCAACTGCTTCTGCCCCCTTCACAGCTCAATGCTCATAGAAGACCAAGAACTGAGCGATCAGCTCTTAGAGAGGACATATCTAGTATCAGATCGATGCTGCATCTACCTAGATGAGTATGTAGGTTTGTGATATACCTGCTATAAATTCAACTTCATCCCAACCTTTTTGTTTGTATTGAGTAAGGAAGCCTCTGTCAGATTTTAAATGCTGTCTGAGTTCACATAGATATTTTCTATTATTTTTTTGTTCATACACTTTTAGCCTAGGATCATATTTGTGCTAACACAGGCATTCCATGTGATTCGCACTCGCACTGCAGGGCCGATCGCATGTGATGTCTGTGCAATGCAAGTTCAGCCACACAGTTGTATGGCTGAACTTGCATTGAATTTGCACAAAAAAGGTGCAGGGACTTTTTCCCCCGCACTAAAATCGGATCACCTATGCGATAAGATTCCTGTGCGAGTTCACAGTTCGCACTGTGATCTGTGAACTTATCTGGATGTGTCATTAACAATGTATTGATACCCACAGTGGTTTACAGATGGCAGTGTGAACTCCTGCAGGAGAGATGCGATGCGGGAACCAGTGCTGTAATCGTGCTGGTTCCTGCATCGCACAAGTGTGAACCTAGGCTGAACGTTGCCAGGAAGTAGAGAGAAATATTCCTTGTGAAGACATAGGCAGCAATAAACCCTCACTCACTAAAAATTAAGTGTTTTTTTTTCAGCCTGTGCACCCAGTAGGGAAATAATCTGCCTATATGGCACTCATGAAATAGACAAAAAGAGAAACCTCCAAAATATGTACAAACAGAAAAAAAAAATCAAAGCTGTACTTTAAGCCCTTCGCGTGTCATTCTAGCATCTCCCCTTCCTTAGATTTGGAGATCTTCTATAGACATCTTTGAGTACCACAGAGCTGGTTAAGACATTTATAAATAACTAATTTATCGTTATTCACGCAAAAGGAAATTGCATTATGATGTACTTTTCCATATGTTACTGAATTTAGATGCCACTTATTGATACCTATTATTTTACCATTATTTTCTGCTCACCAGTTTTTAAAACACTGACAAGTATGGCTGAATGACATTACCTTCAGAGAATATTTAACAGCAGATTATGAATCATGGAATCCAATATTAAGACCAATGAGTCTGCATATCCTTCTGTGTATAAAATATTTCTGCTCAACATTCATTCTGAAGACTATTTCTGTGCCCATTTAGATCTAGTCAACCTAAGAGCCAGACATCATGGCACCGTGCTGCCTGTTATGAGGAACTTTTATCACTGCCCCTCCCATATATATTACAAGAATTAATTTTTGTAAGGACTTCCAGTAACATTTGTAATGGTAATTATATACTTTAGAGAACTGTCTTGTTAGAATATAATATAGTTCAATGTGATGTGCTGCAGCACACACAACTTTGAAAACCTGAGAAATGCTGTCCCTTTCCTTTGCTCGACTGTATATGACATGCACTTCTCTTAAGTTACCAATATTATATATACAGTGATGTGAAAAAGTATTTGCCCCCTTCCTGATTTTTTTTTTTTTGCATTTTACTCACACTTAAATGTTTTAGATCATCAAACAAATTTTAATATTACACAAAAATAACCCAAGTAAATGCAAGATGCATATTTAAATTATTATTTCATTTATTAAGGGAAAAAAGCTGTTCAAACCTGCCTGGCCATATGTGAAAAAGTAATTGCCCCCTCCCATGCTGAATCATGAAAGAACTGCGATTAACCGCCATTTTTTGGAAAGCTGAGTTCAATTTCACTTTCCACACCCAGGTCTGATTACTGCTAGACCTGTTGAATCAAGAAATCACATAAATAGAAGCTGTCTGACAAAGTCAAGCATGCTAACAAAGCACAAAAGGCCACATATCATGCCACAATCTAAAAATAAAATAAAATCAAGAACAGATTAGAAACAAACATGTATCGGTCTAGGAAGGGTTTAAAAGCCATTTCTAAGGCTTTGGAACTCCAGTGAACCACAGGGAAAGCCATTATCTACACATGGAGATAACTTGGAACAGTGGGGAACCTTCCCAGGAGTGGCCAGGCTACAAAAATTACTCCAAGAGCACAATGACGACTCATCCAGGAGGTCATAAAAGAACCCAGAACAACATCTAAAGAACTGCAGGCCTCACTTGCCTCAGGTAAGCTCAGTGTTCATGATTCAACAATAAGAAAGAGACTAAGCAAAAATGGCCTCTATGGGAAAGGCCAAAGCCACTGCTGACTAAAAAGAATACAAAGGCTCATCTCACATTTACCAAAAAACATCTTGATTATCCCCAAGACTTTTAGACAAATATTCTGTGGACTGATGAGACAAAAATGTTACTTTTTGGAAGGTGTGCATCTGGCGTAAAACTAATACAGCATTTCATAACAAGAACATCATACCAACAGTCAGATATGGTGGTGTTAGCGTGATGGTCTGGGGCTGCTTTGAAGCTTCAGGATCTGGACGACTTTACCATAATTGATGGAACAATGAATTCTGAACTCTACCAGAAAATTCTAAAGGAGAATGTCTGGCCATCAGTTTGTGACCTCAAGCTCAAGTGCACTTGGGTTATGCAGCAGGACAATGATCTGAAACACAACAGCAAGTCCACCTCCAAATGGTTCAAACAAAGCTAAATTTAGGTTTTGGAGTGGCCTGGTCAAAGCCCACAAATAAATCCAATTGAGATGCTGTATCATGACCTTACACAGGCTGTTCATGCTGGAAAACCCTCCAATGTGGCTGAATTAAAACACTTTTCCAAAGAAGAGTGGGCCAAAAGCTCCACAGCAATGTGAAAGACTCATTGTCAGCTATCGCAAACACTTGATAGCTGTTGTTGCCGCCAAGGGTGGCACAACCAGTTATTAGGTTTAGGGGCAATTACTTTTTTCACATAAAGCCAGGCAGGTTTGGACAGCTATTTTGCCTTAATAAATTTAAAAACTGCATTTTGTATTTACTCAGGTTATCTTTGTGTAATAATACAATTTGTTTGATGATCTCAGTCATTTTAGTGTGACAAATATGCAAAAAAATCAGAAAGGGGGAAAATATTTTTAACTGTAATAATCACACAACTGTAGTACTGTGTAAAAGTTTTAGGTGGGAAATGCTGTAAAATGAGAATGCTTTCAAAAATATATATTAAATTTGTTTCATTTTAGCAATATACAATATGCAAAGTGAGAGAACAGAAGAAAAACATGCAGGAAATTGTTATGACTCTGACTGTTACGTCCATAAGCACTTCAAACCGCACTCCCCAGACCCCCTTTTTCTTACCCAAGTTCATCCGATCAGCGATGTGCATGAGCGCAGTGCTGTCCAGCCACTGTCACACTTCTCATTGGACAGATTGATAGCAGCAGTAGCCAATGCCTTCATTAAATCTAGTGACATGGGAGCAGGGGGTGAGGCTGAGTCCCACTGTCTGCGTCAATGGACACAGTAATGGGACTCGGGAGCAAGCTTGCACGGGTGAGCCCATAGAGGCAGCTTTCCGTGGAGGGCAGGAGCCAGGAGCACCAGAGGGACACCCCAGAAGAAGAGGATTGGGGTTTCTCTGGTATAACATGTTTGTTATTTTTATTTAAAAAAAACAGAACCTTTACAATCCATTTAAATCTGTGTAAGGTCCCAATTGTGTCATTGAGCTTCACAAACCATTTTTTCTTTATTCTCAACAGCCTAAAATAACTGTGATTATGTAAAACTGTGGAGAGCGATATAGTGCATGGACAAACCACAGGTTTTGCTTCAAAGATGGAAAGCACATTTTGAAAACATCTTTTATTCGATCAGAGACTAGCACAATATGATTGTCTTCTATAAAATGCCCGATTTTTTAAGCACAGCCTGCTTGTGCAATTAATTGTTAAAGCAAATACTTTTTTTTTTAACAATTGAAGTAAAACAGTAAGAAATTCCAAATGTTACAAATTAAATATATGTTTCAAAAATCAAAATGTATTAACAGCATAGTAACAGCATATCTTTGAACCAATTAACGGTAGTATAAACCCAAAAAAGAATTGCAAAATTGTCTATTGACACAAAAGCTAAAATAATCTTTTTTTTTATTATTTAAAAATGATTATTGGACATTTTTGCTATCTTTGTGTTGTATTAACAGTTTATAGATAAGGACTATATTCATTGGAAGGCAATATTCTTTCTATATTGACTATTTACACAACATTTGTTACTTACCCTTTAGACACTGTTCTTAAGACATGAATTGCCTCTGTTTGTCTTTCTTTGTTCACATCTTCCAAGAACCGCATTCCCATTTGTTTTTAATATAACCTTGCAGTAAAGGTTAATTGTGTCTGACCTGCAGTCAAGACAAAACTCTAACCCTGGCTTCCTCTAAATGTTGCCCTTAGTCATAAGCCACTGCGCAGGGAAAACCTTTTCAGATGTTCAACACAACAAAAGTCACTTATAGTATGAGAAACTTCAACTTAGTAATATGAGTTCTTTTTTTTTATTATTTATGATAATGCTCACTTTTGTGGTTTTGCAGAAACATGAAATAATGCATGTTGCTACATTGAGTTCTGTTCTGATTATAGCAACAAGCCCAACATAATATATTAGATGAGAAAAATATGCCTTAATAAAGTTGAAAAAAGGCACATTATTTTCATTTATAAATCATAATATAAAATAATATACTGTAACATCTAGGGCTTCTTAACTATTTTTAAGTGTATGAAAAGCCCAAACTATGGTTTTTAGCCATGGATAAAATGTGGAAGGGTTAAAATCTCTGTCTAATTTTCTTTTTTTCTTTTTTTGCTGCTTCTGTTGTCAATGGGGACAATCACCCACACTGATTCTGGTGACCGTTGTGCTCAGTACAGTGGGTGAGTGGACGTTTTCCAATGGGTAACCCTGTTCTGGTTAAATTGTCACTAAAGGTTTTTTTTTTGTCATCTATGTTCCATTGGGGAGATTGCCCTTCATTTCCCATCCTATAGCCAAAACAGAAAGTGAGAGGGAATCCCTCTGTGAGGGAGTCTGAGTATCACCAGGGTCATCAGAACAAGTGTCCCTATTGGAAGATTTTCCCTCTATTACTGTTTTGATGTCAACCCAAAAACAGTGATCTTCTTTCACTTTTACTTTCACTGATAACAGTAAACAGGACAAAAGGGGAGAGTTAGTATCCCTAATAGGGGGGGGGGGGGGGCACAGACAGCACTAAGACCTGACAGCTCTTCTAATCCCTCTCCATTCTATCCCAAAAAAACATTTTGCCTTTAGTGACAATTATCTTCTCTTAATTCTCTGGGACAGGAATTGAAGAGAAATTCCCGTAATGGGATACATAAAAAATGGCAGTGGTTTCAACCATCTTCTACTCTATCCAAAGTATGTTTTGCTTTTACAAGCAGTGGGTGTTAATAAAACATACAGAAAATACATCTCTAACAACAAGATCCCCTAATTACACATAATGTATCTAAAAAAATGAGAGGCTGTTGATGTCAGACTTCCAGTACCTAAATGCCAATGACTAGTAGCTTAAATTATATATGATGTTATAACCAACATGCATTGGCTACTTCCTCACTGCTTTATGAAACTTAGCCTCACTGCTTTATGAAACTTAGGTTGAAGTCATTCGTTTTCTAAAACGGATACATTTTATCTAAAGATGTTTTGAAAGATGCTAGTATTAAAATAAAGGTCTAAGAGCATACAGTGTAATTTGCTTCAGCAAAGCTCAAAAAGCACCCGTGCTAATAGTTATAATTTAATGTCCATCTTTGTACATATAAATGCTTATGCAATAGCTAGCATTGGTTTGTGTGAATAAAAACATCCTTTGTATATTTTTTGGACTCTTGCACTAACAGTACAAGTCAATAAGAAATCAATAAAAACAATGAAAAAATATTCAGAAAATAGATACAAGGTGTTTATTCAACATTTTCTGTGATATCCCCAGCCCTTTTTTGGCTGGCCTGTGCTTTGATCAGCCATCAGAAAATCTTGAAAAATGCCAGTTAAAATGATATTGTCATTGACAATATTTAAAGCTATACTCCAGCTAGGCAAAAAATTTACTGATTTGAGCTACCCTCCCCCACACATAGAAATGTAAAACTGCTTGTTTAATTAAGGGGACTTTTCAAGTAGATGAATGCTTACTTTATTCCTCAACCAGCTCTCTCTTCTGGTGTGTGGACAGGGCTTCAAAGTCCTCATGTACCTAGAGGGCCACTAATTCTCCATTGTAAGCTAGGATGTCAGAGAAGGCGCAAGCACAAAACAGTCAAAGAGAAGTGGCTTTGTGGAACTGGTCATACGGTGGGGATAGAAGCCTGAGGGAGTGAGGAATAACATAAGCATTCTTCAGCTTTAAACATACCCGGGACTAAGGCTGGGTTCACACTGCTGCGGAAGCGAGAACCGGATGTGATTCGCACCGCACTGCAGTGCAAATCACATCCGATCTCTGTGCGATGCGAGTTCAGCCATACAGATAGTATAGCTGAATTCGCATCGCACCCGCCGCAAACTCGCACGGGACCCTTTTTTTGGTCCGCAGCAGAATCGGATCGCATGGGTGTTCACACCATGCAAACCGATTCCTGTCCGAGTTTGCAGATCGCACTGCGATATACGGACTGATCTGGGGTTGTCATTAACATTTCACTGACACTCCCAGCAGTCCGCATAGGGCAGTGTGAACTGCCGGCGGGAGGCATGCGATGTGGGAAAGCGCTGCGGATTTGCGGCATTCCCGCATCGCTTCAGTGTGAACCCAGCCTAAAGGAGCACCTTTACAGGGTAGTGGTGGAATCCCAAGGAACGTTTTATCAGGAGAAAAGCTGAATACCTGAATACTCAATGCATAAAGCTAATCAATATACAGTGCCTTGCGAAAGTATTCGGCCCCCTTGAACTTTTCAACCTTTTGCCACACTTCAGGCTTCAAACATAAAGATATAACATTTTTATTTTTTGTGAAGAATCACCAACAAGTGGGACACAATTGTGAAGTGGAACGAAATCTATTGGATAATTTAAACTTTTTTAGCAAATAAAAAACTGAAAAGTGGTGCGTGCATAATTATTCGGCCCCTTTACTTTCAGTGCAGCAAACTCACTCCAGAAGTTCAGCGAGGATCTCTGAATGATCCAATGTTGTCCTAAATGACTGATGGTGATAAATAGAATCCACCTGTGTGTAATCAAGTCTCTGTATAAATGCACCTGCTCTGTGATAGTCTCAGGGTTCTGTTGAAAGCGCAGAGAGCATCATGAAGACCAAGGAACACACCAGACAGGTCTGTAATACTGTTGTGGAGAAGTTTAAAGCCGGATTTGGATACAAAAAGATTTCCCAAGCTTTAAACATCCCAAGGAGCCCTGTGCAAGCGATCATTTTGAAATGGAAGGAGTATCAGACCACTGCAAATCTACCAAAACCTGGCCGTCCCTCTAAACTTTCAGCTCAGACAAGGAGAAGACTGATCAGAGATGCAGCCAAGAGGCCCATGATCACCCTGGATGAACTGCAGAGAACTACAGCTAAGGTGGGAGAGTCTGTCCATAGGACAACAATCAGTCGTACACTGCACAAATCTGGCCTTTATGGAAGAGTGGCAAGAATAAAGCCATTTCTCAAAGATATCCATAAAAAGTCTCGTCTAAAGTTTGCCACAAGCCACCTGGGAGACACACCAAACATGTGGAAGAAGGTGTTTTGGTCAGATGAAACCAAAATCAAACTTTTTGCCCACAATGCAAAACGATATGTTTGGCGTAAAAGCAACACAGCTCATCACCCTCAACACACCATCCCCACTGTCAAACATGGTGGTAGCAGCATCATGGTTTGGGCCTGCTTTTTTTCAGCAGGGACAGGGAAGATGGTTAAAATTGAGGGGAAGATGGATGCAGCCAAATACAGGACCATTCTGGATGAAAACCTGTTGGAGTCTGCAAAAGACCTGAAACTGGGACAGAGATTTATCTTCCAACAAGACAATGTTCCCAAACATACAGCAAAATCTACAAAGGAATGGTTCACAAATAAACGTATCCAGGTGTTAGAATGGCCAAGTCAAAGTCCAGACCTGAATCCAATCCAGAATCTGTGGAAAGAGCTGAAAACTGCTGTTCACAAACACTCTCCATCCAACCTCACTGAGCTCGAGCTGTTTTGCAAGAAAGAACCGGCAAGAATTTCAGTCTCTCGATGTGCAAAACTGATAGAGACATACCCCAAGCGACTTGCAGCTGTAATCGCAGCAAAAGGTGGCTCTACAAAGTATTAACGCAAGGGGGCCGAATCATTTTGCACGCCCCACTTTTCATTTTTTTATTAGTTAAAAAAGTTCCAAAAATCCAATAGATTTTGTTCCACTTCACAATTGTGTCCCACTTGTTGGTGATTCTTCACAAAAAATAAAAATGTTATATCTTTATGTTTGAAGCCTGAAATGTGGCAAAAGGTTGAAAAGTTCAAGGGGGCCGAATACTTTCGCAAGGCACTGTAAGTATTGATAAACATGCATTTTTGTGACTTTGACAGTTTACTTTTTCATTTTTTTTTTTTTTTTAATTCTTTTATTCAGTTTTCAATGCAGGACAGATACAGTAAACAGAACAATCACAGATAAACCTGATCATGCACATCATGACCATATACATACACTAGATAGAAGTAAGCATGTTCAAAAACAGTCTCATATATAAGAGGTATTTGTAGTTGTTAACCTATGATGACAGACAATACCCTCCTACGTGCTTAGAGTAACAGGCCGAGGGAGGTGTACGTGAACCACGCGACACCCCTCTCGTAAACATCCACAGACCTTCGCCATTGTAACGTCTATATTGACACTATGGGTCCGCAAGACTTCATATTTATTTTTAAGCTTGATGTTGGTAATTACATAATGGAATATACTGTATGTTTAAATTGGTTGAAATAATTTTGTGTAAAAGCGGATAGTAAGATAAAGCATAAGTGGAGTGGACATGGACCTGTCATCTGCCTGCTCAAAGGGGATCAGCGAACAGGTCTCGGGCTGAGCAGGCAGATCCCCTGGCAGAGTCCACCTGTGTGAAAGAGCACTAAGCCTTTAGTCTAGGCACTTGCTTAGTTCTTATTCGAGCAATACAAGATAGAAAGCTTCATAAGGCTTTTCTAATACAACTGTGCAAAGATGTGCAGTGGCCTATAACAATCAATCCGATTTCAGCTTGCTCTATTTTAGTGTAATCTGACAAATACTTACTGTTATTTATTGTTAGGAGCTTTTGTGTTTACTTGTCCTGCCTTGATTTTAAGAAGCACTATATTTTTCAAAGTCTTTTTTTTGTATTAGCGGTGATGATATCGTTATAAAATGTTTTGTTTCTAATACATTATGGGCAGGATACTCTTTGAGCAAATTCTCTTGAATTCTTCCCTGTCTACAAAGCTGTGAAATTATTCTCAAATAATCAAAAACTGGTCTTACTTCTCTCATAGATGTTGCTGTCTAAATCTCAATATGTTATTTAGAAATATAGTTGTTGTAATAAATTGTCTAGACCTTACCTTGAATTAATGTCACTGTGGGGGAGATTTACTAAAGCTACCAGATTTCAGGGCTCGAGTCCTGCGGGAACTCATGGGAAGGGCATGCTTGCACTTTTTTCACAGCAGGAACGCTGTTCCCTTTGCAGGACTAGAGCCGCCCGAGCTGATCCTTCAATAAGCGACGATGCCCAGCATTGCCGCATAGTGAAGGATGGCGTCCTCCTCTCCCTCGGTCCTCCTCCTCCAGCAGCCGCGGCTATACTATACAGGACCGTGCCTTCCAATCTGCAGCGCTAGATACCCGCTGCAATACTGTCATTGGCTGCTAGAACCGCTATTGTCCTAAAAAACAATGACATTACCTGTGCTCCCCGCCCTCATCAGCAAGTTCCTCCGCCCGGCTTTTGCCCCCCTGCAGCATGCTCCTTCATCAAGGACTTATCCAGGTACATGTTTTTCTACTTTGTGATGGCTCAGTCACAACTCTGATGGGGAACTCTGGGGACAGTCTGATGAGGGGCTCCCTAATGGGAAAACCTGCTCTCTGATGGGGGGCACTCTGATGGGAACACTTGCTCTCTGGTGGAAGGAATAGTCCCCCATCATTGGTGTCAGTGGGAGGAATCGAACGAGGGAAAGATCATCACCCATTGTGGTGATTATTTTGTTAGTTTTACAAGTTAACTTATTTTGTTTTTGTTAACTGGCACTTTACAATAAATGTTGCACTGTATTTTCTGCGAAATATATATGCATATGAGCGTATAATTTTTTATTTTTTTTGGTGGGGGAGTGGATCTTGGGTGGGAGTTCCCACACTTTTTTCCCCAGGACTTGACCCCTGCTAGATTTACTAAAACTACTCTGTAGTGCAGCTGTACATGGTAGCCAGCCAGCTTCTAACTTCAGTTTGTTCACTTAAGCTTTGGCAATAAAATCTGAAAGCTGATTGGTTTCAATTCAGAGTTGCGCCAGATTTTTCCCTCTCCAGTCTTAGTAAATAACCCCCTCAATTAACTTCAAGGAGTGAACATTCAAAAGGAGACAGCCCCTACGTCCTACTTCAGTGTGCATTTCTTAAAGATCTTGTGAACTGTGTGCATAACAAATTCATTATTCAGTAGACATTCTGAATGTGAGCAGTCAGTACAAGTACAAGGGCTGGTTCACACTAGCCCCAGACTAACATGCTCAACCATAGATGTGCACTGCGAGCAGAGTGGTATGATGTGCTTTGTTCAATGTATTACACTATTTATATTATTTTTTGCTTTAACTTTATTGAAATGTCAGAATGACATTTCATTCATATTTATGCACTGCAGCACCTTGCAACGTGGTATAGTGCAGTAATGTCAAACCTTGGCACCCCAGATGTTTTGGAACTACTTTTCTCATTATGTTCATGCACTCTGCAGTGTGTTGAGCATCATTGGAAATGTAGTTCAAAACATCTGGAGTGCCAAGGTTCGCCATCACTGGTATAGTGCATTGCAACATGCTGTGGTGAAAAAAGTAGTGCATGTTTATTTGAGAGCACCATGCAGAATAGTGGTGTGAACTCAACAAATAGAACATAGGGTATGTTGCCTTGTTCATGCGTTAAGACTGAAATAAGTGGGCTGTGATCTATTCTATTAAACTAACAACAAGAACAGTGGACTGAAATTTCAATACAAAATTAATGATTTCTTAAAATAATCTCAGAAAGTTTAATAATATAGATATTCTTCCAGTAGTTACAAATGTGACATCTACCATCATTAATTAATGCACATCAAACCTACACAAAACTGACACCACTCTTTACAATATCTGACAATCCATTAACTGCCATGCTCATATTTAAAACAATATAATAATATTCACATGTTTAAATCAATCATGACTATTAAAATACCTTTGTTTTTGAGGGGTGGCAAGGTAGGATGAAGATCTCTGTTACAAAAGTCTTCATCTGTGCAACATTCGATAGACCGTCTCTGATGTGGAATAGGTGTGTCCTAACACAAACCAAAACACACAGTAAGAAACAAGAGGACTAGAAAGAAAATGTAATTCAGTTATAAGAAAAAGATTTCTGACTGGATGTAAAATGAATGCAACAAAGTACCATAACCATAGTTGTTGTAATTCATTATTAAGTTGTACAGAAAAATATCCTTTTGAAAAAGTAACTATAAAATAACTCCTATCATTGGCCTTAGTGTGGAGCCAGCACCTATTATCTAACAGGTTTTAATTTGATGTCCCTCTAAAGCACTTTTACTGTGACGTTTCTTCTGTTTTTTTGTTCTGAACATCCTGTATAATACACAGCACATTATCACAATAAAAATTCAATTAAAAGTTTTTTATTTTTTATTTTGATATGCCTGTATACTTTTATATTTTTTTGTCTTTGATCCAGATTGGTCAAATCTTTGCCTGCCCATAACAACAATATTATCATTTCAACTGTAATTGCACATGTCCAGAAAAACAAAGAACACTTTGAATGAAAACTTCCTTTAAATGTTTCCTGAACCAGAAGTAGGCCTCCAGTTGCCAGTGCATGGGTAACGTTAAACATTCACAGTAAGATTTGAAATAAAGGGGGACTAAACTCTCTTAATCAACATTAACTATTTGAATCATTATGCTGCTAGAATTAGTAAATAGATGGGAAGGTATATAATATATTTACTTGTTTTAATCCTCTTTTTTTTCTTCTTTTTTTTAAATTTCTTCAGTTGCTTCCTGGTTTCTTTTCTAGGCCATTAGTCTTTGTGGGCAATTTTTCTTTCATCTGGAAGAGATGAGGAGGGGCTTTCTCAGCTAAGCATGCCCCCCTGCCTGCATGCCTAAGGACAGATGAATTCCAGAAAACAAATGCTATATGAATCATCTGCCGTTACTCAAGATGGCCATGGCTAAAAATGCCAGGTGGAGTATTTCAGGCTCCATGTACCCTTGACTTAAAAAAAATGCCAGTTAGTTGGCAGAAAAAAAAACACTTATATAGAGATTTTTTGTACAGGAGTTTAGGAGAGCTTAGGAATGTTATTTTCTGCAGGAATCAAAAAATGCAACCGGGGCAAAACACAAAACTGCTGTGCATGGACCCTCAACAAAATTAAGCATGGAGACATGGATGGGAAAGTTTGCTTTGAATATTAAAAAATTATTTAATTGCATTTTCGGTTTGTGGTGCTCAGATATAGTTTTGTTTCATTTTAACTGAAATAATTTACCCAGAATCATTTAATTTGAATGCCCTTATGCTGAAAACTGAATAGTCTATTTCACACCTGTTGGTAAATTTACTGAAGCTGATACATTTAAAATAAACCTGTACTTAAAGAATGTGCAGTCTGTTATTGCTGACCTTACCTTCTGAAAATGCTAGCTGCCAAGTCATCATGCTGACCCAGTAGCTTCATTACATTTAGAGTAATTAAGCCCCACAGCTCTGTTAATATAAGTCCCATGCAAATTGATATTCCCTACATATACAACAAGGAAACCAGTCTACATATAATTAAAAAAATAGCAAGTACAACATACTTTTTAATAAATTCTAAAATCTAAATGAAGCAGTCATTAGTAGTTATTTTATTATCGCAGCTAAAATCAATACAGACGATAAAAAAACTCCATCATATTCCAACATCTAGGGTCCTCATATGACTCTTTCTCAAGATCAGAGTAGCTTCATTAATTTCTGGGTCAATGACCTGAAACAAGTCTGCAGAGCAGGAGTTCGGACTTCACTCTGACTGTCTAATCTGCTTTTGTTCTATGTCATTGGCTCAGAAAGTATTGCAGCCACAGATAATGAAGCAACTAGCATTTTCAGAGGTTCAGTAATAGCAGCCTCTATAGTTCTTACAACACAGGTTTCTCTGACATCTCTTAATGCATATGGCAAACTTAGAAGGTAAGAGCTACAGACAACTGCAATAGTTCTGCCAGTGCATGAATCTAATAATATGTCCATGAAAAATAAGGTTGCTTGACACTGGATTATAAAAAAAAAGCAATAAGTAATATTGTATGCAGTAGTGTTAAAAAAAAAAAAAAGAAGTCAAATAACTGACCATAACAGGTTTACCTATAGGATGAGGTCAATGCCATTATATATATATAAAAAAATCAATGTACTATCTCTATATGGTAATATTAACATCTACCAAGTTTAAATTGTGAAAACTTCTCTTAAATATATACATACAGACAATATGACGGTTATAATTTCCTCCTATAGTCAATAAAAAGGCTCCGAGCTGTATTAGAGGATATGTAAATTAAAGGTCTACTCACCAACACCACCTGGTATCAAGAGATGGGGGTATCTGTCTCTCCTCCCATCTATTGGCCACATATAAAAATGAGATGAACAGAAAAAGAGAAGGTATGCTAGTAAGTACTGTCTTACTGAAGATATGGGCTATCTATCGTCTGCCCTATGAAATGATCTTTCTCTCAGATATGCGATACGGGTACACTTATCCATGTGGACACAAATAACCACTGATGGATGAGCCCCATATATCACCATATATCACCAAAAAAGCTTCTCTCTTAATCAAGACTACATTGCACAAGGCAAATCTCACCTCACAAAAAAGAAAAATGGAGGGGAGGGGGTAAAGAATGTGTCCGGACAAAAATTGAATCAATTAAATCATGTGAACCTAAATGAAAATAAAATCAGAAGGTGCTCCCAAAATCAAAGCACCCAAACTTTTTTCTATATAGAATGGCATTGACCTTGTCCTATAGGTATACCTGGTATGGTAATTGACATACTTTTTATGATTTACAATAAAGGTTAAGTATTAGTTAAGCTGTATTTTTGTGTGTAGGGAAGCACACCCTTGTCTAGTTCTCGTCTAATTTTGCCACAGTTAAGTGTTTTCAATATCACAGGCTTTTGTGTGTGTGTATATATATATATATATATATATATATATATATATATATATATATAAATTACTGTCAGACTAGGGTATACTAACAAAACATACTATTTTACCGTATATATGAAATATTTTTCATGGCTCTACTATTCCATTTGGAGATAAAAGACGACAGGCATTCACTATTTGCACATTTAGCATAATGCTTAGTTCACACTGTCCTGTAAGCATTGTTGTTGAGATCATCCAATGAAGAAACTGTGTAAGAACTTGCAAGCTACACTACATGCATTCCTTCCTTGACCACACAGGCCCTAATAAAAGCCATATGGGAAATAAAGGATGATCTAGCTCAGGGTGTGGCAAACGACACAAAAGGAGCAAGTTTAGCATAATCGATCATTCATTAAATTCATAACTGAAATACAATAAGGTCAAAAGCGCACATGATTCTTATTATCAAATATGAATTGGATGTATTATATGAACACATTCCAGAGGATGTCAGAAACACAGATGTCCTTATTATCTTCTGCAATGATTATCTTTTTTATGCTAAGGGCTAGAAACTTGTTGCATGTCCCTTTCTAGCAGCAAAGAGTTTTAATCATGGCTCACAAATCTCTTCAGTTACTCAGATGTGCAGCTGTGCAACAGAACGCCTCTTTGTTGTCCACTCAATGCTGTTACAAACAGAGATCATATGGAAGTCAGTCTTTATCTACAAGCACCAAATGAAATAGTATCTACTTACTACTAATAATTAAGTGCAGGTTGCCATTTTGGCTGCAAGGTATCTGTTTACTAAGGTTTTACAGGTGGTCAGACAATGCTTTTTTGGAAGGATTTTTAGAAGGAACATTGTCACCTGAACACTGGTGGCTATTGTAAGCAGTCACCAACTTACTCTGCATTGAAAATCAGAGCCCTCTAATCCTAAGCAGCCAGAGGTAATCACAGGGAGCCCCGATTCATCTTCTTCTATAATCGTGAAGCAGTATCCGTCTGTCCTGTAGAAGGCAGGAAAACATAACTAGAACCTTCAGTTTAATTATTTAAACATACAGGATACACATGAAACCATTGCAGTTCTTTACACTATCTGGACTTTTATCTTTCTTCCTACTAACAGTGTGAAATGGAATAAAACTTTACTTTATAACAAGAATTTTCAACACACACTATATTTGGAAAATAAGTAAAACTTAAGCTATACTTTGGTAGAAGAAATAATGTTACAAAAATGTATGGGTAGCAGAAAATGAAAGTGTATATCCTACTTCTGAAAGCATTGCGGCACAAACTAGTTACTACACACAATGTATAATGATAAAACAGAAGACCCTCCCCCATCCAGACCAGAAGTCTGCATACCTTTGGGAACTAACTTTTTAAAGAAAAAATAATAGAAAGAAATAGAATGGAATGAAAACAAAAGAGTGTACCCTAATTTTTTTTTTTTTTAAGGTTAAATTGTTTTTATTGAAAAGAAACGGTATACAATACAAGTATAATGTACTCATTTCAGATGAAAAAGTGTTACAGGTACATGACAAATATCAAACAAAGTAAGAAAAAGAAAAAAGATATGCTGGATCACGGAAAAAATACAAAAAAAAAAAAGGAACACAAGGGGAAAATAACAGGACAAAGAAAAAGGGAATTGCAGTACGGTTGACAACATGAAACCGTTTTTTTTCCTAGGTTAATCTCCAACATTCAACTCTAGCGCGACATAAGTAACTAGTATTTAAGATGAAACCTATGCCCTTATAAAGTAACGGTTTCCGTATGACTCCTCCGCACCCCAAATGGGATCACGCTGTGACAGAGGAGTCATACCGAGCCTTGTTGAGTAACTTTTTCCACAGAAGGCGTGGAATTGCATTGTACATCATAGAGGAGGCTACTTTCTATACCAATCCGTCCAACATTTCCATTGCGCGTCTACGTTTTTACCACGCGAGTTCCTAAAGGCCAATAACCTTTCATATTGAAAATTGAGATTCACTTGAGCTAGTACTTCTGATGGATTTGGGGATAGTGAGCTTTTCCAATGTCGTGCGATAATCAACTTAGTTGTGTTCAGAATTTGAATTACTACTGTACGGAATTGGGTCGGATAATTATCAATTCCGAGGTGTAGAATTGCTAAGGCGGGGTCTGGAGATTGTAGCACACCTGTAATTTCAGCGAGGATGGTGAACATTTTCCTCCAGAAACTAGAAATGCTCTTACAATGCCAGAATATGTGCAATGTCGTACCTACGTTACCACAATCTCTCCAGCAGAGAGGGGATTGTGTATTAAACATTCTAGCTAGTTGGCGGGGAGTCCTATACCATTTATGTAAAATCTTTTGAGTGAGCTCCCAGTGGCTTACACATCGAGTAGCAATATATGTGCATTTAAGGGCTCTGCTCCATTGGATAACATCATAAGATTTGTTCAAATCCTTTTCCCACGTTAGCATGGACGAGGACTTCACCATTTCCTTTTTATATTGGAGGATGTTATAGAACACTGAAATACCCTTTCCCACCGTGGTGGGGGAGAGAAGGAACTTCCATGCCGAGCTGTCAATTTCAATGTTTGGTGGAGGAAACTTTAGGAGAAAGGATGAAACCTGCTTATACAAAAATTCACTCGTTTGGGGAATTGCATATGTAGATTTTAATGAGTGGAAAGGCATTAGTTGTGAATCGGAGTATAAGTCGTCAACCCACTCTAATCCATTCTCCTTCCATACAGTAACTTTACTATACGGGAGTAGAATGTTCAGTGTTTGAATTGGGAACCTGATGGTGGCACCAAGGTTTTCCCTCGGTTGTTGCAGGCGTAAGTGTCTCCAGGCTAGGATAGTAGCCATGATTGTAGGGGAAAGGTAGGTTAAGGTTCTAGGTCTCCAAGCGTCAGCCAGTAGAAAAAGACTTAAGTGGGAGGTGTTCGCTATGGAAGCTTCTAGGTTGGTCCATAAAGGCTCAGAGCCCTGTAGGAACCAATGTTTAGCTTGCGCTAGAACTGCTGCCCAGTAGTAGTCCTTAATGTCAGGGAGGCCCATTCCTCCCGCATTTCTATGTATTATAAGTTTGTTAGAAGGGCATCGAGCCCTCTTTCCCTGCCATATGTATTGTTTAAGGAGCTTACTTAGGTCCTGGAAGTGTGACTGTTTATATACTATTGGTAGGGTTCTGAAGATATATAGTATTTTTGGCAAAATCATCATTTTGTAGGACGCTATTCTTCCTGCCCATGATAACTCTGTTTTAGAGAATTGTGAAATATTCTTCTTCACATCTTGTAGAAGGTTTTTGATGTTTACTTCTGCTATATGAGATAGGTCAGTCGTTAGCTGAATGCCTAAGTAGGGGATTTGTTTGGAGGTCCATACGTACGGGAACGTTTTTTTGAGATGTGAGCTCGTGTGTTGGTTTATTCCTAAGTTCAATATTAGAGACTTGGTAAAATTCACCTTATAGTACGAAATATGACCGAACGTTTCTAAGATTTCATGCGCGAAAGGTAGAGATACAGCTGGGTTAGTTAAGTATAGGATGAGATCATCTGCGAACAAATTAACTATATGATTTTTGTGGAGGACTTTGAGACCTGATATATGTGGATGTGATCTAATGGTCTCCGCCAGGGGTTCTATCATCAGATTAAATATAAGAGGAGATAGGGGGCACCCCTGGCGGGTACCATTCGATATTTGGAAGGATTTAGACAAGTGTCCCATAGTAAACACCTGAGCTGAGGGGTTGGAATATAATGCTAAGATAGAAGAAAGGGCCTCCTCCCGAAAACCGAATTTTTGCAAAGCCGCCGCCATGTAGTCCCACTGGACTCTATCAAACGCCTTCTCTGCATCTATGGATAGAAGCAGAGAAGGCGTTTTCCGAGCCGTTGCCTGGTGTATAATATTAAGCAAGCGCCTTGTAGCGTCCGACGCCTGCCTCCCCTTCGTGAAACCAGTTTGATCCGGGTTTATCAAGGTTGGCATAAGATCAAAAATTCTATTGGCTACCATTTTGGCATATAATTTAATGTCTCCATTGAGAAGGGAGATGGGGCGAAAATTAGCCGGTGTATCAGGAGATTTACCTGGTTTGGGTAAGGTAACGACGTAGGCCTTGAGCATTTCTGTTGGAAATGAACCTGTCGTCCTGGCTGTATTAAAGATAGAAAGGAGATGAGGGGACAATATTTTGGAGAAGGTTTTATAATATGCATTTGATAGTCCGTCAGGGCCAGGGGATTTTCCTAAAGGTAGGGAGTGTATAGCTTTCTCTAATTCGCTAAGTGTAAAGGGCTCATTAAGGTCATGTAGTTGGGTATTGGATAGTGAAGGTAGTTGAATTTTGTCTAAAAAGGAATTTATTTGTTCGTCAGATGGTCTGGAGGAGTTGGGATCAGCGTGTAGGTTGTATAAGGCTGCATAATAATCCGCAAATGCATTTGCGATTTCTTGAGGGTGTTCTAGTCTCTGTGCGGTTTTAGAGTGGAATAAGAATGGAATTGCTGTTTTGACACGTTTTTCTTTCAGGCGATTGGCTAAGAACTTACCTACCCTATTATTATGTCCATAATAATTAAGTCGGAGCCTTTTCATGGCTCGGTCATGTATTGTGCAGTACCATTCTCTAAGTTTGTAGCGTACATTGTATAATTGGTTTGCGAGGTCAGCAGATGGGTTTGATTAATTGCGGGTTTCTAGATTACGCAAGTCAGCTAATAGGTCATTTAGCGTGGAAGCTCGGATTTTTTGGATTTTGGATTTAATTTTAATTAAGATTCCCCTTATATACGCTTTGTGTGCGTTCCAATTGTTGAAGGGACTAGTATTAGTAGGGTCATTAATGATGAAGTATTCATCGAGCTGTTGGGCAATTTCTTTATGCAGTTTCGGGTCTTGTAGTACGGTTTCATCATTTCTCCAAATACGTACCGGGACATGGGATCTACCACTATCAATATGAATTAGAACAGGAGCATGGTCCGACCATGTAATGTCAAAAATAGAGGATTTTGTAATTCTATGTAACATGTTCTTATCCGTAATAAACATATCCAACCTGGAGTAGGAATTAAATCTGGGGGAGTAATATGTGTAAGATCTTTCACTGGCGTTAAGGCAACGCCAGGCATCAAATAGTTCCTCTTTAATCAAGAAATCTTTAAATTTGGGGAAATGATTCCGAACTCCAGAGGATGTGTCTAAATCTTTATCTAGTATCATGTTGAAATCCCCACAAACCAGGATGCTGCCAACTCGCATCAGTTCTATGCGGTTAAAAACTTTCTTCAGGAACCTTAACTGGTGCGAGTTAGGAGCATAAATACACGTAAAAGTAATAGGGATTTTGTTCACTTTACATACCAGAACAATGAATCTTCCATCAGGGTCAATAAAAGAGTTATCAAGTACAAAATCAACCGAGTCTCTTACCGCGATCATTACCCCCCTTTTTTTAGCTGAAATCGAAGAGTGCACAATGAATGGGAAGTTTTTATGCGTGCAAGGCGGCATGGACATTTTGTGGAAGTGAGTTTCTTGTACCGCCAATATGTCTACATTCAGTTTGGTTGCTTCTTGCCATAAAGATCGTCTTTTGGCGGGGTGGTTGAGACCCCGCGCGTTAAGTGACATTATATTAATGCTCATAGGTCAATAGCATGGAGCGACGTGTGCTAAAATGTAATAGACTCCAACTCGCTGTCCTAGAAAATACTCCCCTCAGAAAGCAATGGAAAAACAAAAATTTAGCACAATCTTGTAGGAAGTGACCACCTATGATCGAACATATACGAAATGCTGAAGAAAGTTTGTAAGGTAGTTAACAGAGGAAGGTATTCTGTAAAGGAATAGTTCCGTCTGTAGTCTGTCAACCTTTGAACAAGGCTAAGCGCCATGAGATATTCAACCGTGAAAACAATAATTGGGAAAAAAAGGGGTAAATAACCTAAAACAAAAAAACACAAAACGACGTAACCAGAATAAAAAGTAAGGCCTTCAGAGACCGGGCACTGATGTGCCCAATGTGGAGGGGTAATGGTACGATGACAGGTACCTGGTGCGCTCGGGGAATTCTTATGGATCCATTAACGGGAGGAGAACATGTGAACAGATCAGATCAGGTGCGACGTGTTTTCGACCTTCTGGGCCTCACCACTTGCCAATCGTCATGAATCTTGGCTGGAAGGTGTACTATCTGTTGATGAACAGAAGGCGTTGAGTCGGGAAGCACAATTTGCCATTGTCTCAGAAAAGGGAGACCTTCTTCCAAGGAGCGGATGATGTGGGTGGAACCGTTATGGGTTACCTGTAAGGTAGCGGGATATTTCCATTTATATAGGATGTTGTGATTCCTCATGGCCTTAGTTAGCGTTGCCATATTGCGACGAAGTTGCAAAGTGTATTGCGACAAATCGGGTAGAATTTTAAGGGTGGACATACCCTCAGGTAAGTTATTCCCTTTCCGTAATGCTTCCATGACTTTCTCTTTAGTGGTATAGAAGTGGAGTCGAAGCAGAACGTCCCTGGGGATTTCTTGAGGCAGGAAAGACGGTTTAGGGACCCTGTGGATTCTGTCGATTGTCAGGTCCAGTGGTGACAATGACGGCACTAAAGTGCGAAAGAGGTCTTGGGCGTAGGGCAAGAGTTGTTGTGTAGTGACCATTTCTGGGACCCCCCTAATTTTAAGATTGTTCCTACGGGAACGGTCCTCAAGGTCCGCCATTTTCCGTTGGATTTTATCAATAGCTTCATGGTGTGCTGAGTGCGAGTCCACCAATGTATTAAATGAGGAGGTGACATCACTCATTTTGTCTTCCACCTGTTGTACCCTGTCGCCAAGTTCGTTTATTTCAACTCTGCATTGGCGTAAGCATGTTGTCATGTCTGTTTGCAATGAGGATCTCAATAGCATTAATAGTTCCTTTAGCATAGTGTCAGAAATGGGTTGCCCTGTGGTCGGAAACTGTGCAAAAGGGTCTTGCGTGCACTGAGGGGTATGTCGGCCGCTGGTCAGGTCACTCACCTCCATATCCCTGTCTGTTGCCCTGGGTTGTGGGTGGGTGACTGGCTCCATCCTGGGTTTCGACTTGACTGGGCTCCTGGACGACGGAGACGTGTTGGGAGAGTCAGAGTCTGAAGATGGAGTTCCTGTATCTTCCTCCATCTGCGCTGCATCTTCCGCTCGAGCCTCCGTGCACACTGGAGGCTGCAGTAGTTGCTGTGTGTGTCTCCCTCCGCCATCTTTCTGTGGCCCGCGCTCTATGGCCGGGTAGAATGCCGACATTTTCAGCTCGTTTGGCTGCTTCTGATGTTTCCGCGGCATGTTGATATGCACGGCGGGTGACTCCGAGATGCGGATCGGTCGTTCTGCTGGCTCTTGCAGGTCTATAGCGGGCGATTGCTGCCTGATTCCCCGAGCGCTGAGCGGAGCTCTTTTAGATAGCGGCCATCATGCTGCGCGGTCGCCACGCCCCCCCCCTAATTTTTTTTTTAAGGTTTTTTGTATTCCTCATTACAAGAAAAGTATCTTTAAAAATATTGATAATAAAACTATTAATAATATTATTATTATTATTATTTTTATTATTATTAATAATAATAATAATAATAATGCCCGGACTAGATAGGTTTTTGATGCTGATGACCTGCTAAGAGGCGGCCAACAACATAAAAAAAATGATGATGAGAAGCACATGTGATCCACTGATTTGGAACATTGTTGTAAAAAATCTCTCTGTGGAAATAACTGATGCTATACAAAAGCAAAACTGCACAGTGTACTTTTCAAGTAATTTTAAATGCATGTATAGTAGTAAATAGAGTATCTTGGAAAAGGTAGCCAGGAGTTAAAATCCCTCTTTTTAGGTTTTTGTATCTGTGTCCTGTTGGGGCGATTTACATGCATTTCTTTTCCAGAAAAGGAGAGAAATTCTCATATTAGACAGTTGCCACCTAAACAGCTGTCCTCGTTGTAAGCTTTACCGTTCACTTCTTGTTCCTGTGTCAAATAGAGGGGTGAATCTACTTAGCAGGGATGCAGACAGAAAGAAAAAACTGAATGGGCTTTAATCCTTCTCTACTCTATATAAATAAAGAAAACAATGTTGTGGCTATGCATAAACTTTAATGAAAAAGGGTGAAAATCTTTCAGCTTAAAAATAAATGCATGAAATAAAGTACATTTCTGAAGCCAACATAATCCTGACACAATGTTCTTCCGCAGAACATGCAGAAAAAAAAAAGACTCTTCCCCAATAAATCTCTACAGAAAAGGGACACTTACATAACACTTTCCTCGTCACCCTCTTGTTTCCTTAGTTATAACACTGACTGTTTATAATCAGTATGTATAACCCAAACTTACAGACAGGTTTTTTTTTTTTCCTGTCTGTGTGCTGTCAGGCAAATGTACTTTTTATTTCCCTTCCCAGAGATGCAACAGGAAGAGGAAGTCTCCCAACGTGAGTGGAAGCCTCTCGAAGACAGTTGTTGCTAGAACAGGTGTCCCTACTTGAAGATTTACCCTTATTCCCTGTCCTGTGAATAATTTTAACCATTTTGATTTAGCCTTACTTTATTTCTTACTGACAATAATCACCATTAAAAATACGGGGGGGGGGGGGTTTCCCAGTAGGTACAGGAATATAAACTCAACAAAGGTTCTGACCCTTCCCTATTTTATCACCCGCAAAAAAAAAAAAGATAAATTCTAACACTGGCTGTGAGACTCCCTAAAGATTTAGGTTTGTAATGATGAGCTACACATTTAGGCAGTAAGTTGGATAAATTGGAAATAAGTATAGATTGATACTGACAGATACTTTGAACAAGGCTAAGCGCCATGAGATATTCAACCGTGAAAACAATAATTGGGAAAAAAAGGGGTAAATAACCTAAAACAAAAAAACACAAAACGACGTAACCAGAATAAAAAGTAAGGCCTTCAGAGACCGGGCACTGATGTGCCCAATGTGGAGGGGTAATGGTACGATGACAGGTACCTGGTGCGCTCGGGGAATTCTTATGGATCCATTAACGGGAGGAGAACATGTGAACAGATCAGATCAGGTGCGACGTGTTTTCGACCTTCTGGGCCTCACCACTTGCCAATCGTCATGAATCTTGGCTGGAAGGTGTACTATCTGTTGATGAACAGAAGGCGTTGAGTCGGGAAGCACAATTTGCCATTGTCTCAGAAAAGGGAGACCTTCTTCCAAGGAGCGGATGATGTGGGTGGAACCGTTATGGGTTACCTGTAAGGTAGCGGGATATTTCCATTTATATAGGATGTTGTGATTCCTCATGGCCTTAGTTAGCGTTGCCATATTGCGACGAAGTTGCAAAGTGTATTGCGACAAATCGGGTAGAATTTTAAGGGTGGACATACCCTCAGGTAAGTTATTCCCTTTCCGTAATGCTTCCATGACTTTCTCTTTAGTGGTATAGAAGTGGAGTCGAAGCAGAACGTCCCTGGGGATTTCTTGAGGCAGGAAAGACGGTTTAGGGACCCTGTGGATTCTGTCGATTGTCAGGTCCAGTGGTGACAATGACGGCACTAAAGTGCGAAAGAGGTCTTGGGCGTAGGGCAAGAGTTGTTGTGTAGTGACCATTTCTGGGACCCCCCTAATTTTAAGATTGTTCCTACGGGAACGGTCCTCAAGGTCCGCCATTTTCCGTTGGATTTTATCAATAGCTTCATGGTGTGCTGAGTGCGAGTCCACCAATGTATTAAATGAGGAGGTGACATCACTCATTTTGTCTTCCACCTGTTGTACCCTGTCGCCAAGTTCGTTTATTTCAACTCTGCATTGGCGTAAGCATGTTGTCATGTCTGTTTGCAATGAGGATCTCAATAGCATTAATAGTTCCTTTAGCATAGTGTCAGAAATGGGTTGCCCTGTGGTCGGAAACTGTGCAAAAGGGTCTTGCGTGCACTGAGGGGTATGTCGGCCGCTGGTCAGGTCACTCACCTCCATATCCCTGTCTGTTGCCCTGGGTTGTGGGTGGGTGACTGGCTCCATCCTGGGTTTCGACTTGACTGGGCTCCTGGACGACGGAGACGTGTTGGGAGAGTCAGAGTCTGAAGATGGAGTTCCTGTATCTTCCTCCATCTGCGCTGCATCTTCCGCTCGAGCCTCCGTGCACACTGGAGGCTGCAGTAGTTGCTGTGTGTGTCTCCCTCCGCCATCTTTCTGTGGCCCGCGCTCTATGGCCGGGTAGAATGCCGACATTTTCAGCTCGTTTGGCTGCTTCTGATGTTTCCGCGGCATGTTGATATGCACGGCGGGTGACTCCGAGATGCGGATCGGTCGTTCTGCTGGCTCTTGCAGGTCTATAGCGGGCGATTGCTGCCTGATTCCCCGAGCGCTGAGCGGAGCTCTTTTAGATAGCGGCCATCATGCTGCGCGGTCGCCACGCCCCCCCCCTAATTTTTTTTTTAAGGTTTTTTGTATTCCTCATTACAAGAAAAGTATCTTTAAAAATATTGATAATAAAACTATTAATAATATTATTATTATTATTATTTTTATTATTATTAATAATAATAATAATAATAATGCCCGGACTAGATAGGTTTTTGATGCTGATGACCTGCTAAGAGGCGGCCAACAACATAAAAAAAATGATGATGAGAAGCACATGTGATCCACTGATTTGGAACATTGTTGTAAAAAATCTCTCTGTGGAAATAACTGATGCTATACAAAAGCAAAACTGCACAGTGTACTTTTCAAGTAATTTTAAATGCATGTATAGTAGTAAATAGAGTATCTTGGAAAAGGTAGCCAGGAGTTAAAATCCCTCTTTTTAGGTTTTTGTATCTGTGTCCTGTTGGGGCGATTTACATGCATTTCTTTTCCAGAAAAGGAGAGAAATTCTCATATTAGACAGTTGCCACCTAAACAGCTGTCCTCGTTGTAAGCTTTACCGTTCACTTCTTGTTCCTGTGTCAAATAGAGGGGTGAATCTACTTAGCAGGGATGCAGACAGAAAGAAAAAACTGAATGGGCTTTAATCCTTCTCTACTCTATATAAATAAAGAAAACAATGTTGTGGCTATGCATAAACTTTAATGAAAAAGGGTGAAAATCTTTCAGCTTAAAAATAAATGCATGAAATAAAGTACATTTCTGAAGCCAACATAATCCTGACACAATGTTCTTCCGCAGAACATGCAGAAAAAAAAAAGACTCTTCCCCAATAAATCTCTACAGAAAAGGGACACTTACATAACACTTTCCTCGTCACCCTCTTGTTTCCTTAGTTATAACACTGACTGTTTATAATCAGTATGTATAACCCAAACTTACAGACAGGTTTTTTTTTTTTCCTGTCTGTGTGCTGTCAGGCAAATGTACTTTTTATTTCCCTTCCCAGAGATGCAACAGGAAGAGGAAGTCTCCCAACGTGAGTGGAAGCCTCTCGAAGACAGTTGTTGCTAGAACAGGTGTCCCTACTTGAAGATTTACCCTTATTCCCTGTCCTGTGAATAATTTTAACCATTTTGATTTAGCCTTACTTTATTTCTTACTGACAATAATCACCATTAAAAATACGGGGGGGGGGGGGGGGTTTCCCAGTAGGTACAGGAATATAAACTCAACAAAGGTTCTGACCCTTCCCTATTTTATCACCCGCAAAAAAAAAAAGATAAATTCTAACACTGGCTGTGAGACTCCCTAAAGATTTAGGTTTGTAATGATGAGCTACACATTTAGGCAGTAAGTTGGATAAATTGGAAATAAGTATAGATTGATACTGACAGTGTTTAATCCCTCCACTGAGATTGTTTAATAATATTTTCCACATTTTTGACCATGCTGCTCTAAACAGTAGACCTATGTCTGTCTAACAAGTATAGAAAGGACTATACCTTACCCCTTTATTAGTATCTAAACTCTATAGGATTTTTTTGTAACAGTAAAGCTGCAGTTTGGGAAGCATACATGGGGCATGTTTGACTTTTATACTTCCTATCTGTTCATACTATTCACACAGCATGATGTATAGTTATGAAACTAATACATATTTAAACTCTGGTTACCCAGCATGTCAATAATCCCATGGAGCCATACGCAGGACAATATTTTCATATGATTTTGTTTTGTGCAATGATGGCCCCAAAGGTGAAATGATCACATTTGTGGACTTGCAAGACCAAAAACGCTGCTAGATCCAAAACCTTTGTCCAACTTTTATCTTATCTCTGATTATAAGAAAGAAAACTCCTTGCTCCCCTTTGCAGGTATAGTACTATACTAAATACTCTCTATTTTAGATGCATGTGTAGCTTAATTTTGACATTATAGGACAGGTGTGCCTGTCAGAATTAGTGTTCCTATACTCAAGAACCCCAGCTGTCCTTTTTCTCACCTGCTTGCAGACAACAAACATATGGAGAGTGGCAATGTTGCTTAAGTAAATACGGCCAACAATGCAACAATTAATCCAAACTGTCAAAAGCATTGTTTTGCTTAGCAGAACCATTCTGCACCAGTACCAGTACCAGTCAGTACCCAGATTTGTTAATGGAAAAAAAGAATTGCCTTCCATACTATTACTGTAATTTATATTTTATACAACACTACCAGTTTTGTGGCAAAGGCTGCTGGATGGGTCTGGCCACTAACTGACTTTACCTTAGCAGTGATTAAAGCACAAAAGGTTTTTTTACATTAATGCATTTTCAGCATTGAGGTAAAAAAAAAAAAAAATGTCCACTAGCTATACCCCCCAAAACATTTACCTGAGCTCTCTATCAATCCAGCGCTGAGCCCGGCTGCAGGTCTTCTTTCCTCTTTTCCTGTTCTCACAGGAGTCTCTGAGAGTAACAGAAACCATTGGCTCCTGCTGCTGTCAGTCAAATCCTGTGAGTAGCGGGGGGGGGGGGGGGGGGGGGTGAGTGTGCTGCATGTGTCTATGAATGCACACAGCCGAGCTCTGGATTGTGCCCATGGGAATGCATGGGGGCACTCCTCAAAGAAAGGGAGGTGCTGGTGGAGGACTGACAAAAAGCGGACTGTGCTGTGCATTATCCATGCACAGAGCAGGTAAGTATAACATGTTTATTATTTTATTAAAACACTGAGACTTTATATTCACTTTAAAGTAAAGCTGTACTTTTAACAAAATGAATGCTACCCCCTTTTCCTAACCCTCTCTATACTACTCTACAATAACCCCCCATCAAGCAGCTTATGTGTCTTATCTTACTTGTTTTCTCTGATGTTTACAAACTATTTGGCAGAATCCTCTTTAGTTCTGGCCTCACTTGCAAAGTGCACTTTCAAAGCCTTGTATAGAGTAGAATTTATGACTGAAGATGAGTATGACAAGTCAATTTGGGACTCACCACAGCTACTGCAGGTGTGGCCAAAATTAAAGATCATTTCTGCTTGAGAGGCTCAGAACCTGTTCACAATTCCTCCTACTTTTCAGCCTAATGACACCAACAAGAAATTAGGGTGGCAGGAATTGCCACAGCAGGAAAGCATGGAGATCAACAAACACCCTTACAGGTTCTAACCTTTTCTGCTCTCTGAAGAAAGTATTTTTGTTACTGTGACTGTCCACACTGGAGTGATTTCCTGTTATTAATATTCCCTCTCTTTCTAGTGGGGACACTACCCATTATCTAGTCTACCTAAAGCAAAAAGAAAGAATGGCTGGAGTTAATCTGTTTAAAGCTATATGGACCTAGTGTATTAAAAGTAATGGTTCATCAATGATGTCATTTAAATGGACTTGTAGGTACATAGCCTATTAATTTGTGCAGCCCAGTGTTTCTTTTTTTATATAAGGTACAGGCAACAGCAGGTGAGAAAACATAGGCAAGTTTCCACTGTGACTGTCATTTACTGTTGCATAACATGTTTTTTCCAGGGCAGCCTTAATGCAGAAAAAGAATTTACAAGTAACAGATGTAAACACTAAACTGACAGTAAACTTAAAAAATCTATTCAATTATGGTTTCTAGTAAGGTGGAGTATATAGCACGTATGTAACATCCTTCTTCAGAATTTATAAGCCATCACAGGACATCTGTGGCCTTCCCCTCTTCTGCAAACTTTATAGATAGTGTGAATGAACCTTAAAATGTATGTAAACCCTAACAATGAACTTCTCTTATTTGGTCACTTCAATATACCAGTGAAAGTGTTTTGTAATATCTGCTCAATAATAGCAAACAATTCAGAGCTCTGATTAGGTCTGCCTGAAAGTTTTTCAGGCAGACCTAATTGGAACATTCATTCATTCTTATGGACAGTCGAGTTTAAACCGACTTGTGTCTGTTTATACCCGCCTACCTCCAAATTCCCCAAAAAATGGGAGAGGACCCAGTCATTTAGGTGGAGTGAATCAGAAGTAGTCAAGTGTAAGCAGAAAGCGGAGCGAGTTTACTCCAAGCTGCCCATAGAGCAGAGTGGGCTCTGCCTGTGTTCACTCTGCAGGTACTGAACGGATATAAATGTGTTTTCCACCCACACTGTACCAATAAGGCCCCCTTCAAATAGGGTGGATTCCATTGCAAACAGCGGGAGATCTGTGAGCTGATCCCTTGCTGATCCCAATGGAATCCATCCCATCTGAAAGCAGCCTTATGCACAATTCTGTTGTTTCAAGGAGAGTAATTAGTCACCCCATTTGTCATCTTTTGACTACATTATGATAACCCTATTTATGTTGTAGAGTTTGGAGAGTAGGTGAGTCTAGGTAGTTTAGTAGAAGATAACTAGAACGGGCTGACAACACACAGGGGTTGATTTAGTAAAACTGCAGAATCCAAAATCTGGTGCAGCTGTGCATAGTAGCCAAACAGCTTCTAACTTCAGCTTGTTCAATTAAGCGTTGACAAAGAATCTGGCAGCTGTTTGGTTTCTATGCAGAGCTGCATCCGATTTTGCACTCTCAAGTTTTATTACATCAACCCCATAGTCTGCAAATATTGTGTATGTTGTTAGCCCCCAACAGCATATAGGAGCTGAGTGCATTTCTAGCAGATCAACAAGTGATTTTGTGTATATATAGGGTCTTGCAAGGGTTATAATCAAGGGGAAATGTTCATGCATTGCAGAGATGTACTGTATATTTTTTTTTCTATTTTACCCTGAGATAAGCTGGCCATATATGGACTAAATTTCAGCCAGTGAATCAAATTGAGCAGTTGGTGATCCTGTTCCCCCTTCCGCCCCCAATATCCTTCCATCTGAAAATCGAAGGAGCCAGGGGAAAACTGTCAGATGAACAGAGGCTGTATAGAATTATATGCAGCAACTGTTCAAGTATTCTGACAGCCATGGGTGTGGGAGCAGGAGAGATTTCTTTATCCATTTTGTTCATAGGGCTAAACAAGAGAAATGTACAATGTATGGCCAGCATTCCACCCTGAAGATTAGATCTGTCATATTTATTTTTTGCTGTCCGTGTCCCATTTGAGAAATGTACATTTTCTTCCTGTCTCAGTGATGTGAAGTAAAGAAAGTCGTGCAGATATCACTCTTTCCAGGGTTTACCTTAGCTTTTCTCTATCAGAAAATATTACATTCTAACAATAAGTGCTGCTAGGATTATACATAGGAGGAACATGTCTAACAAGATGTTTGAAGTCACCACTCTCATACAACCGATTAGAGTTTAGTTTACTGTAATCAAACAAGGAAGCAAATTAAGTCTGATTGGCTATAATGCATTTCTTTCCTTTGTAAATAATCTCTGTTTTAAAGTCTATATGGGAGCAAGGACATACCAGGTGTACACAGGGCAGCAAGCTGTTGAGTGACAGCAGAGAAGGGTATATTCTATTCACTGGCAGCTGTAGAGCTCACATATTCTCTTTGCTCTTTCTGAAAAAGATACATCGCTTTTCCTCTCTGCCTACATTTTTATGTCCAACAATAATCCCATTTGAAACAATCTTTCAAGTTTTCTCCATTAATAATGATGTTAACACCCTGTAAAACACTGTGAGAACTTTCTATTTGGTATTAGGGTAGGTTTCCACATGGCACAGATCACTAGAGATGGACTAAAGCCAGACTTGGCTGATATCCCAGAGTATTGAAAATGCGTAACTCTGCTTTCTTAAGGCAACTGTAGCTGTAAAACCAACACTGCCCTGCCCGTTCCATGATGAGCACTAATATTGGCTGTATTTGATGTGATTTACAGAGGTATGGACAGAGGTATTTATGAAATAACATAGGTACTGCTTACACACAATGTAAATGACCATTACTTTATGACAGGGAACAGTACAGCTAAAAATGATCACTTTGCGTTTTTTGTCATTATGCAAAATAAGCATGTAAATATTGTAGAAGTACACAAGGCACCTGCTGCTCAAATACATTTGGCTAGTTTTAGTATGTGAAAGCAACATGTGCCTTTACAACCCTTTCATTTTCATACCTTAAAGGAAATCTGTAGTTAAAGTGGAAGTAAACTCCCCTATCGTTTTCAGCCAAGGAAGCTGCCATCTTTGCCTCTGTTTAATCTTCAACTGCTATGATGCTGCATATGTGATTAGTTATGATACCAGCCATTGGATGGTTTGATAGTTTGGCTGAGAGCACAGCCAATGTGCGATTAACATTCCCGGCATGCCTTTTTTTTTTTATCTGTTTAAATCCATGGGCTTACTTCCACTTTAAGCAGTATGTAGGCTTCCATTACTGATCTATCTTTCTTAAAATGCTAGTCGCCTGGCTATTCTGATAATCAAATACCCTCAATATTTTCAACTACTGACCTTCTCTCTGACTCTGCCAAGCTTCTTCCCTCGCTAATTAAACCTTAGTAACTGTAACCAATCACAATTCAGATAAAAGTGCATATACAGTAGTCATAAGAGCATATCAAAAAAAGTTTGGCTTTTAGGCTTACTAGAAGTATGGAGATCCATTCACCTTTAACACCACCAAAGGGACCCCAAATGCAAACATATCAGTAATTAAACTTCCTGACTGGCAGAAATCAGTGCACAAGACAATTACATGTACTATACCACCTCTTCATGGAGCTATCCCCCAAAACTCTAGTTTTGTTGAGAAAAAAAATTGAATCTTCATTCAGATGGACCTTTATATTGCAATTATTTTACCAAACTTTGTTGCAAATTTTTACTTTTTTGCTCTGGAGATATTAATGTAAGCTTTGACAGACTGACTGTTAAGTGGAAGAGTCTAGTGTACCTAAACACATCCCAACAGTCTCAGTGTTATATTAAGAAAAGTCACAGGCTTTGCATCCTTTTAGTCTGGAAGCCTCTCTGAAAAGTATCTCGCCAAAATTAAAATCATTTTAAAGGGGAAGCCTGTAGCTTGATGGTTGTGCAGATTATTATAAGATCAATTACCAAGCAAAGCAAGAAAGAAGTGTACCCTTATGTGCCAAGACTGTGTCATTTTGTTTTTTGGCAGTTTTAATATAATAGCTGGCAGCAAATTGGGATAGAAAACAAATTTCTAATTACATAAAATCATCATAAAATCAAATGGCCAGTGTAACAATGTACTGTATGCTGTGATTTTTTTTTTGTAGTGAAAGTGAAGTGGTCTCTAAAACCAAAAAAAGGAAAATTGATCTCAATAAAGGAAAAGAAAATTTAGCTCTGCCTATTGAAATGCATTTAAAGCAATCACTTATCATACTTCACCTATTAAATAAAAATATAAAGAGGCCCACTCATGTTAGCAAACACAAGAAAAACATAACAAATAATGGCTAAATGGGAACCACTGTAATGTATACCAACCAGCAGGTATTGTTGTATGAGTCCTCTGGGCAATGGTGATGACAGTAACATGACAACAACTTCTGTGGCGGGGCGGGTGCTGTGCTCTCAGTATCCTCCTTTCTGCTGTCCACATTGAGCTTTCCGGAGCTTCTCAGCAGCATGTTATCAAGAAGATTTGCTGAAAGGGAATTGGGTAAATTATAAACATCTGGGCAGAAAGCCAGTCACTGGACCCATTTAAAAATATACTGTATATATAAAGAAAGCAAATAATTTCACACTAGGTTAAACTTCAAATTTCCATGAAGAAAGCAGAGAGATTCTAGAGATTGCCAGATAACCTTCCAATACTTTGAAGTCAATTCACTAAGCTGCCACGAGTTATTTTATTGGCGTTTTTATTTTATCTAAAAATCATTTTCTCCAGATGATCAACTGGCATAGCAAAATGTTGTATAGATATGGAATATGGAATCATGATTTTTTTGTACCAAATAGTTATTTAAAGCAAATATAAAGACGCAAATGGGGCACTCCCGGGGTTATTAATGGTTATTATGTTCATTATGTTATTCGTTATTATGCTCATTATATCTACTTGGTACAGGAGCAGGCATTTTTACTTACCCTTTCCCCTGCCCTGGCACTGCCTGCTGCTCCCTAATGCTCTGGATGGTGGACGATCTCTTAGCATCATTACATACAATTCAGGGCTATTAACCTTGTGTTGTATGTGGAGCTAGCAAGCATGCAACTGGCAGTGCTTTGGAGAGTAGGATGTTTGAGAGCAGTTACACAGCTGGAGGGACCCTGCTGGAGTGCAGAATAACGTAAGTATTTTTCCTTATTCTAGCATCCCTAGATATAAACCAACATTCCATTTTTTTATTGTGCTCAGAGTTAGGCTTTAATAAATCATTAAATGTATTTTTTAATGCAAGTGGTGTAAATACCTGAATTTCACTGGGTATTAGTCTCCCAAAGTCCCTGTACAGCAGAGCTCAGGTTTGGGGAGGAAGAAAGCAGTACAAAGAGTCAATCACTTTTTCAGCAGTGCAATGAGCATGCTGATAGGAGGAAAGTGTAGAGAGACAGAGAGATGAGCTCACTAGTTCCCTGTTTCAGTTTTCACTATCCAGTCACAAGTAGGGATGGTCCATACACCCCCAAAATCCCCCCCCCCCCGGTTCAGTTTGCACCAGAACATACCAAACAGGCAAAAAATTCAGCAGAACACACTAACACCAGTAAAGTCTATGGCTATGGGACATTAACATGAAAAATCAAAGTGCTAATTTTAAAGGCTTATATGCAAGTTATTGTCAAAAAAGTGTTTGGGGACCCGGGTCCTGCCCCAGGGGACATTGATCAATGCAAAAAAAGTTTTTTTGGGAGCAGTGATTTTAATAATGCTTAAAGTGAAACAATAAAAGTAAAAATTTCAATTTCATACCTGGGGGGTGTCTATACTATGCCTGTAAAGTGGCACATGTTTCCCGTGTTTAGAACAGTCCCTGCACAAAATTACATTTCTAAAGGAAAAAAAGTAGTTTAAAACTACTCGCAGCTATAATGAATTGTTGGTTCCGGCAATACAGATAAAAGAGGTCATTGAAAAAAAAGCCATGGGATCCCTGCAGTCCAATACCATGCCCTTCAGATCTTGTATGGATATTAATGGGAACTCTGCGCCAAAATTTAAAAAAATGGCGTGGGGGTCCCCCTCAAAATCCATACCAGGATTGGGTGCCTCCCATGGAGGTGGGTCGGTTGTAGCTTATTATAACTTATTAGTTATGTGCTATGGTGCTGCTATGTAATTCATTTTAATTGGCACCCCAACACACCTCCATAATGCACATGTGCTGCAATGCACAGCTTCACAAGGTATGGTCTCTTGTATCTGTTCTGTGAACAAAATATAGCATGCATTATTTTATTGCATGTTGCAGGGGATCGCAGCGTAGAGTAAATGGTCCACTGACAACTCTTTATTCAGCTGTAGAATGGGGAAAGGCTGGTACCCCTTTTAGATTTTTATTTCTGCCTATGCCCCTGTTGCAGATCGTTCCTCGCATCCTGTCTGGAGAAACAATTGTCAATGTCACAGTAAGTGAGGGAAAATCTCCTTAACCCCCCTAGCGGTAATCCCGAGTCTGGCTCGGGGTAGGAATAAAATGATAGGAGCGGTAACCCCGAGCCAGACTCGGGATGGCTTCGCTCGATGCAGGGGAGGACACAGGGATCGTTACTCACCTTGTCCCCTGGATCCAGCGATGTCCGCCGCGCTGTGCGATCGAGCCATCCTGCGCTCGATTCACAGTGCCGAATGCCACCGAGCTCCGTTCCCTGCGACGTCACGGCGCACGGGAGCGGAGAACGGCGGCAAATTCAAAAAAGTTAAAACACACTAAACACACACAGCACTGTAATCTTACAGATTACAGTGCTGTATTAAAAAATGCACACCCCCTTTGTCCCTAGTGGTTTGTGCAATGCCCTGCATGCACTTTTATATTATAAATACTGTTTTTTACTGCCTGGAATTTGGAGATTGTCCATAGCAACCAAAAAGTGTAAATTTTTCAGTGTTTTAGGATTTTATTACATTATTGAATAAATTTTATTATTCTTTATTATATTATAAACTTTATCATACCCGGGATGTCTGCTAGACTCTGGTTTGAACAGATTTAAGAGCGTTATTCCTAAGAATTACAGGACTACAAAATAAAAGCCAGATTTCCGTGCAAAATAATTGTACCGCTTTCAGCACCTAATTCCAGACTGAATCATACCGCCAGGGAGGTTAATAGAGCCTTAGATAAATAAAGACTAGACCGGGTTTATATTTTTTCCCACACTATCCAAAACTAAAAAAATAAAATTTTGGCTGGACAGACATTATAACCATTGTCAATCTCTATTCATAAAGAAAGTATTTTTTTCTTCCAAAAAATCTTTTAAATCCTTTAAATCTACTTTTTTACTGCCCTTAACCTGCACCTTACAGAACCTTACAAATACTAGCAGTCAGAATCTAGCAGAATTTTAGGGGTAAATACATCTGTAATGAATGTGAATTGACCTCTATATAGAAAATACAACTTAAACATTAAAGTATTATGTATTCAGTTTGAAGCCCTATTATATTAATTTCTCTCAGTGAAAATGATCCGTAAAGCTCTCACACTGCAACACTCTATGTCACACCCCTCTGCACAAGTGTCCTTACAAAAAGTTTTCTGGAAGAAGAAAAGGGTTTGAGTCAGACTAGTTGTGAAACTGAGAGCACTAGGTCTTAAGCCTTGTACACACGATTGGATTTTACGCAGACAAAACTGCTCACTTGTCTTGCATACACATGGCACACAATTGTCGGCCAACAAACACTAACATAGTGTGTTTTTTCAACTCTTTACCGCCACGCTTTGGGCTCCTTCTGCTAATTTCGTGTTAGTAGAAGTTTGGTGAGTGTTGATTTGTGTTTTTCATTTCATGCTTTTCATTTCAAGCTTTTCAGTATGTTTTTGAGCGGCCGTTCGTCAACCAGCCATTTTGCAGAATCAGAGGAGATAACGTGTTATTTATTATTGGCCTTGGAGTTATTGCTTTGATCCAAGTCTAGTCCAGGAACAGGAGGAGGATTTCTTGGACAAAAAATTGGATGCTTTATTAATCGTGACTGTCATGGTACTACTTACAGTGAGCTCACAGGCGAGCAGGTGACACGGGATCCCCCAGGGCGTGGAATCTAAGAGCCAGCCGGTGTTCCGCCAGGAACCCCCTCATGAGGGTTTGGTCTTAGCTGTGTGCTGACCCCAGGTCACGACCCCCGGGTTCACCCTGCTCGCTAGGGAAGTACCAGAAGTCACTGTTAGACAAGGATGGATGGATGAAACAAAGGAAAGCCGGATAGTCAGCCAAGGTCAGGGTGGGCTGCAGACATCGTAATCAGAACAAGTACACAAGAGATCAGTTCACGAGAGGTCAGGTAAAGCAGGTTACATGAAGGGAGCTCAGAAACAAATGTTGCTCAAGCAATCAGTAGCTGGTTTGAAAGGGATTTAAATAGAGAAGCACATGAGGGGCTGGACAGAAAGTAGCAGGAAGGAAACATATATTAGGCAAAAGGTGATGGGCGGTGACACCCATAGCTGCAGAGCTGAACACCAGCTAGTGGAACAACAGATGCCAGCCGACCTACAGCAGTAAAGGTGAGACACAGATCAGCTCCGCAGCTGATCTGTGACATGGACCAATTATGCCATATGCCTTTTCCACGGGAGCACCAAGAGAATAATACAGATGATTTGTGGAATAATTTCTGGATGATGGACCCCTGCTTTCACCAACTCTTGGCATTGTTGAACCCCTATATTAAGAAGCAGGACACATGCATGAGGCTTTTATTTTATTTTTTGGATGAATAATAAGGATTTGCTTTAGTATATTTTATATATTTTTGGATGCATAGAATGCTCTTTTTGGTTAAGTTCTATTGGCAGATAGCATGTCTAATTTTATTTGTTTTCTTTTTTTAATGCACAATAAATAATGTGTAGAATAATATTTGGTTATGCATTTTACTTCAAATGACAGTTTGGGAGTAAGCAGTTACATTTTAAAAAATACAATGTATAATTACCAAGGGACACCAACATAGTTGTATCTTTGATCTTAAAAACTAGGGGATAACAACAATTTTCCAATGGAGCGTACAAACGGCCGGATTTTCCACCAACAGCCTGTCATCACACAATTCCCATCAGAAAATCTGATCGTGTGTCTGAGACTTAACTATGGTACCTATAAGCCCTTGTCTGATTTTGTCCGAAACTTGTGTTGCATGCACACGGTTGGACAAAGTAGTCGGAAAATCCGATTGTACGTAACATGATGACATTATTTCATTACGACGGGACTACGTTCAGGCTAGTAGCCAATAGCTTTGGTCTAGGAATTTGATCTGAGCATGCGTGACACTTTGTCCGATCGGAATTCTCTACACACAATCAGACAAAGTCCGATCGGATCATGTTGTCCGAAGGTTTTATAGCCCAGCTCTAAAACTTTGTCCGTCGGATATTCCGACAGAAACAGTCCGATGGAGCCCACACACAGTCGGATTATGTGACAACACGGTCTGATCAGACATTTTCCGTCGGAATGTCTGACCGTGTGTACAGGGGCTTAGACTGCACAGCCATACAAACAACTGTTGTAGGAGGTAAGTGTCGGTAGCACTATGGTAATTGAGGCTGTAAGTACAAGGTATTTCTGACTGAAAATTGATTTCTATGATTTCACTTGGGCTTTAAAACATAAAAAATTGTAAATAATACACATTAGCAAAATTATTGTATGTGCTATGTTTTAGAGAATTAAGCCACGTTCTACAGAACATGCAGCCAGTCTCCTACTCTCAGAGGACTGAACATTATTTAACTGTGGTTACTCATTATTTAAATGCCCTATGATAGTTCTAACAGCACACCCATGATTCATTGGAAATGATGTTAACATAAAAGATGTGGTAACGGTGTTTATGGTGTTTAAATCTAATGCTTAAGTTCCACGAAGCTGTAAGAATACACTAATGAGCTTGTTAAGGGATAGTTGAGCGGTCACAGCTTAGAGTTACAAAACATTCTAAAGAGTGGAGCAATTCTTGAATAGCTGGTGTGTGATTTCCACCTACTGTATCAACAGGTTTCATCAAAGTATATTCCAAGACCTTTATTGCATTTGTAACACAATACCAAAGTGACTTTACTGTAAATAATTGTGTCACATATGCTGTCTAAGTAAGCCAATATGCTACTTCTTCTTGCAACATGTGTATTTTGAATGAGCTTTATGAGATACTGTACATACATTCTTTTTAAATGATATATATTATTCCTGTTTTGTTTATTAAAGGTATACTCAAGTCAAAATTAAACTTTGAGACGCATACCAGTAATTAATTAAATCAGAAGATTTTTTCAGTTTTTCTTCAAGACATTACAATATTTCATCGGACCATCCAAGTCTGCATTTTGGAGATCTAATAAAGATCTGTAATGCAGGAGAGCTATTCCCAAGAACAACCACTGCAGGCTCCTTGCGGCCCATGATTTCCAAAAAAGTTTCTTACAGTTACCAATAAGATTGAGTCCTGCCTTCAAAGTTTAAGTGTGACTGGAGATCCAGAAGCAGAGAGAATGAGAGAAAGTAACACAGCATTGGCATCATAAAGGACCTTCCTAGAGACCCTGTTAGGTAATCTTGAGATGTTTTCTACAAAGAACTACACAAACTGCAATGCCTATGTTTAACACAGTTGCAATGGCTTGGTCACAGAGATGTGCATGATGAAAGTTTATATAAACAAAGCAATACATTAGTTACAGCCATTGGAAGGAAGCATATTGTACCTTCTAGTAGGAAAAAATGTATCTGATAATTTGATGAGGTTTTTCTTTTTTTTTTTTTTCTTTCTTTCGAGAGGACACATTCAGGGAAATTCATTATAGCACTACCAATGGTTTTCTGGCAATATGGCCCTTTAAAATGGTCTGTGCCAGATTAAAAAAATCTCTAATATCTGTTTCGGTAACTTTATTGCATGCAGAGGATTCAGGTATTTCTTAGTAGCACCTCCAGTTCTTAGATAACAAAACTAGAGGTAAGTAAGACCTACTCTAACTTGAAGTAGATCTGGCTAATAACACGTCTCCCGTATAACACAGACACCACTCTGGATGAATGAGCACAGGGCGAAGATTTGGACAGCAACATCGCCAGTCTGGTGGGGGGTGTTAGAAGTAATAACAGATTTAAATACACTAACAAATTGAAGATGAACACCAGCTAACACTTTTTTTTTTTATAAATTCTTTTTATTTGTTTTAAAAGAGAAGGTTACATAATCAGTTACAGAAAACAGTTTTTCCCTTTTCGGATAAGGGTTTTACATAAATAAATAAAAGCTGATAAATACCTTCTGTCTTTAGAACCACTTTAAATTGGTGATTTTGACTTTTATGCATGTTACTGTGTGCAAATGGCATGAAAGCTGGAAAACAGCAGTAGTGGTTTTAAACCATAGACTAGTGTTAGCTTTAAAATATTAGATTTGCAAAGCAGTATTTCTTCTGAATAGTTGTGTCACGGTAATCTTCCTGTTAATTTATTTTTGTGATAAAGCAGACATAAACAGAATGCCACACTGTACTTAAAACAGAACTAAAGGCAACACTTTTTATTTTTTAGTTTGGATAGAGTAAAAGAGGGTTAGAACAACTCTCTTTTTTTACATATGTGTCCTATTGGAGGGATTTTCATCACTACTTGTTCAATAGCCAAACCAGTAAGTGAGAGGAAATCCATCAAAAGTGAAGGAATAGTGGGGAGTCACCAGAACAAGTGTCCCCAGTGGAAGATGTCCCCTCTATTCCTGTTCTGGTGGCAACCCAAAATTTGGGGTTCTCTTCTACTTTCACTTTCAATAATAACAGTAAACAGGACAAATAAAGAAGGTTAATCTCCCTAACGGGGGCACAGACTGCGATAAACACCTGGCAGATATTCAAATCCCTCTACACTCTATCCAAAACTAAAAAAAGTTTTGTTTTTAGTTATACATTAATTACTTTGGAGTAAAAATAAATAAACCCTTCTGTCAAAATTGCATAGAATTTAGAAGACCAATAGATAATTGCCCGCTTAGGTTACTGTATATGATTATATTATATTATATGATTATTATTCATATTTTGTGTGTAATATTTTTATCTAAGTTTTTCTGTTGATCATATTTAATTTAACGTTTTCCACTCCATTATGCCTTAAACATTATATAGTAGTAGTTGAATCATTTTACTGAATAAAGTGTAATAAATTTACCTTCTGCAGTGGTAACAGAGTTGTGACAGGTCTAAAACTTTCCGGCCAAAGAGCAATTGAAGTTCTGCGGTTCAGCAGGTACCAGACAGTTTTCACTCCATCTATGGGCAGGCTGGTTGTACTAAAGTCATTCTATTGATCTATCAAAAATGTCCCATCTTTCTCCTTCAAATTCTCTCAATACTGTGATCGAAAACTAACATTGATCTGACATCACCCCACTAACGATTAAAAAATGAAATGAACGTTTATAAAACAAACAATTTTGAACACAATTCTACTAGTGTATAGATAGCATTGGCCTATATGGGCTTAGTCGTAAAAAAGGGAGACCATAAAATAATTAATAGTATCAATTAAGCTACAGGGGGCGTGAAACTCATTAAAGCAAATGTCCTCGCTTCCTTACGAGGCCTGAACAAAGTGATTCTTACTAGAATACAAACATCTGAATGCCCCATGTCCTCCCATCTATTTGTCTTTTAAATATGAACATTGTTCCACCAGATACCTCATCTCTTAACCAGTAGCCTCAATAAAAAGAAAAGCTGTAAACCATGAAAGGCCCATTTAAAATACAAGGTGTCCCTGTCTGTCTTTTCATAAAAAGAATTAACACTTGATTGTGATACTTTTGAAATATAGCCTGTATAAATGAACAGAAACAGATGTTGTGTTTCTGGGTCAGTGGAACATACCCTTTAGAATAAGTTCTCTTTCAGCGAGCAGTCACAAAGCTGGTTCTGTGACTCTACAACATTGTTATTCATGGATAGGGAATGAACTTTTTAAATAAGTTCCAGTCAGAGATTTTCAGACATCTGGCTCATAGGGTGGCAAAGTTAAATAACAACATTAATAGTAATGTCGACCAAAAACCATAGGTCTGTGTTTTCATCACGGTCTTTGGATGAAATTTCATGTTATCCACTCTTCCTGCCAGCTTTTGGGAAGAAAAATGATAGATCACAGTCGCCTGTCTAACATAAATATCAGAAATGAGACAATTGGAAAAAACCATGCAATAAAAACCATCCATCTAAATGTATAGTGGGTTTTATTCATTACATTTATTACATCAAAAGGAAGCCACACATACTGTGTCTTCAGTGGGGTGGTCTGGAAGAGAAGCATCAAAAACCTAGCAAATACTGTTCTGCTCACAAGTTTTATTACGTAACATTATGGAGTATGTTTCATTAGAAACATTTTTATTATATAACCAATAGTTTTATTGCCATCCTAAAATTGAAAAAAAATATCTGAATGTTAAAAAAGTTATGTATGCTATTAGAGTATACAGTATATACACATGTATATATATATATATATACTGTATATATAACATTTGTAGCAGATATTGGTAATATTAGATTTGAAAGGCTTGCCTTACACCAAACATGACAAAATGCCTTTTCCATTATGTCATAGCTCAGGCCATTGGTGTTCAATGAGACTGCATGAGTGACCAGTAATGTCACCTTCATTGGTCATAAGGATGGCAGATGGTGGAGCTTAGAAACGAATCTAATGAAAATCAAACTCTCATAACAGAGTGCAGTTAAAGTAGAACTATGGGCAAAACTTTTTTTTTTTTCATTTTGGAAAGCGCAAGGGAGGGTTAAAACTCCCATCAGATTTTTTTTTTTTGCCAACTGTGCCCCATTACAGAGATTTCCCTTCACTTTCTGTCCCATACAACAGGAAGTGAGAGGAAATCCCTGCAAGCAGGCCCTGGCTGGGACAAAAAATAGGCCCGGGCATCTTAGACTGTGCAGCCAACTTTTCCAAGAACCGGGGAGTTTCGGTAGACATTTGCGGGGGTTCCTGGTTTCAGTCCTCCACACTGTAATGTGCAGGGACACTGTGATATAAAGGGGACTGCACTGTAAAATAGCACTTCAATGATTACAGTGCAGTCCCCTTTATATTACAGTGTCCCAGTCCTATTGTGGCCATGCTGCCCAGTTACATTGACCTGCTCTCTCTCTGGTGGTGCTGGACAGCGTGGCTCTCTCTCTGGTGGTGCGGGTACAATGTGGCTCTTGTGGCTCTCTCTGGTGGTGCAGATACAGTGTGGCTATCTCTCTGGTGGTGCTGGTACAGCATGGCACTATCTGGTGGTATTGGTACAGTGTGGCTCTCTCTCTGGTGGTGTGGGTACAGTGTGGCTCTCTCTGGTGGTGCAGGTACAGCGTGGCTCTTTCTGGTGGTGTGGGTACAGCGTGTAGTGCGGGTACAGCATGGCTCTCTCTGGTGGTGCTGGGGTTATTAGTTCCCCCAGCACAGTCCTTTCTTTCTTTTTACATGTCTCCTGTAGTAGCTACTGCAGTGTAGCACTCCTCAGCTTCTTGTACCCAGGTTTCCTCCCCCCCCCCCAGCAGAGTGCTGTGTACTGTAGCCAACTCCCTGCTGAGAACAATTGGGCCACCAATCTCTGGGACTAAATTTCCCATGATGCCCCTCTAGTTTCTTCTGATTGGCCCTCCGCTGTGGCCAATGGGGAGGGAAGAATAACAGGCAGGAAGCGTTCTTTTCTCCTGTGCTGACATGAGAAGGGGGGCGTGAGGGGGAAACCTCCTGACAGTGGCCCACAGCTCTCCCCCCTTGCCCCACCATGCGGTTGCCCATTGCTGGAGGAGGAGGAGCAGTCCGTAGGAGCAGAGAGCGGAACTGTCAGTGTCAGCTCTGAGGCTGTGTGTGTGTGAGAGACACACAAACACAGCTCAGCCCATGCAGCCGCTAGTTCCACTGGAGAAGACACGGGCATGGCCGTTGTTAGCCCTGTCCAGGCCATGGTCGCAGCTTACCTTCCACTATGTGGCCTGATCATCAACATGCCATGAAGCGGGTGGCCCCGGTCCACTGGGCAAATGCCCAGTCTGCCCTATGGCCAGTCCGGGCCTGCCTGCAAGTTAATGCAATTCCTTGGGGACCCCCAGGTCACTAGAACTAGTCTCTCCATTGGAAGATTTCCCCTTTAATACTTTTCTGGGTACAACCCAAAATCTGGGATTTTTGTTTACTTTCAGCGTTTGAATCTCCTTATCAGGGGTACAGACTGCAATAACAAAAACTGATAAGTATTCTAATCCTTCTGCACTCTATCCAAAACTAGAGAAAAAAAAGTTTTGTCTTTAGTTATACTTTAAATCAGAGAGCTGCCCGTAGAAATATTTCCTGCCTAAACATGTTAGAACAAGCATCTTGTGTCTCCTCTTGAGTTGAACTTTTACTTTTAAAATTTTAAAATGGAGTTCAGGTTCTTTTTAAAATCAACCTGTGCTTAAACGATGCACACTAATATATTTACATATCCTGATTAAAGGCTCATGCACACAGGCATTCTGGCCATTATAACATAAAATATGGCTGTATTTTGATGCCCAGGAGTAACAGGTGTCACTTATAGCCATCTGACAGCCTGCATACAGAAGTGGACATGCATGCTATTAGGCATTCTTACACTTACCGTATATACTCGAGTATAGGCCGACCCGAATATAAGCCGAGGCCCCCAATTTACCCCCAAAAAACTTATTGACTCGTGTATAAGCCGAGGGTGAGACATGCCTGTCCATCCCTGTGTGTGTGTCCGTCCATCCCTGTGTGTCCGTCCATCCCTGTGTGTCCGTCCATCCCTGTGTGTCCGTCCATCCATCCCTGTGTGTGTGTGTGTCCATCCATCCATCCATCCCTGTGTGTGTGTGTGTGCCCATCCATCCATCCATCCCTGTGTGTGTGTGTGTCCATCCATCCATCCATCCCTGTGTGTGTGTGTGTCTCCATCCATCCATCCATCCCTGTGTGTGTGTGTCTCCATCCATCCATCCCTGTGTGTGTGTGTCTCCATCCATCCATCCATCCCTGTGTGTGTGTGTGTGTGTGTGTGTGTGTGTGTGTGTGTGTGTGTCCAGCCTACCTGTGTCCCGAGCCTGTGTCCCGAGCCTCCGTCCCGTGCCTTGCCTCCTTGCCTCCGTCCCGTGCCGTGCCTTGCCTCCTTGCCTCCGTCCCGTGCCGTGCCTTGCCTCCGTCCCGTGTCGTGCCTTGCCTCCGTCCCGTCCCGTGCCGTGCCTTGCCTTGCCTCTGTCCCGTGCCTTGCCAGGATCGCCGCTCTTCGTCGGCGCCTCGGCGGCCATTCTAAAATTCAAAAGCCGCGCCTCCGCCTTCGCCTGTGATAGGCGGAACACTGAATTTCCCAGCAGCCTGTGTTCCGCCTATCACGGACATCGTCTCATCCTCGTCCGTAGTACGAGGATGAGACGATGTCCGTGATAGGCGGAACACAGGCTGCTGGGAAATTCAGTGTTCCGCCTATCACAGGCGAAGGCGGAGGCGCGGCGTTTGAAGGGTAGAATGTCCGCTGTCTGTCTGCTCGACACGCTGATCGAGCAGGCAGACAGCGATGACTCGAGTATAAGCCGAGGGGGGCACTTTCAGCCTCAAAAAAGAGGCTGAAAATCTCGGCTTATACTCGAGTATATACGGTAACCCCCTTGGTTTCTAGATGCTGAAATATTTAAGGTTATATGTCCCAACACCCCCATGTGCATGAGCCCTAATCAGGGTACATGCAGTTGGTAAAATAAGTCAAGTATAAGTTATTCTTGGTTTCTCCAACCCAGTTATCCCCAACCTCTGTTCTCAAGTACCCTGAACAGGACAGACTTTGAGAATTCCACTTATATTAAATAATTGACATGAGTTGTTAGTGGTAATAGAGCGCTGAGGCTGGGGACCCCTGTTCCATCCCCACAGGCTTTGAAGAGTTGTATCTTCTGCACCCATAATATTTTACAGCATTCTAATTCTCATTCATTCATTAGTCATTTTTATTCCCATAGTATAAAGGATCCATGATGAGTCAGTTTACAAGTCTTGTTTGCCAAAAATAAACTTAGATACCAGATACTCCAATTACACAACACAACCTCACTGCTGATTCACTGCTTTGCACAGTGTTTCAAGGGCATTTGATTTTCAGCTGCAGTAGAAGACAAACAAACTGAATCTTTTTACACTAATTCAGTCTTGCCACATGAAGTATGTATTATGACATCATACAGGTCTGTGCCTCAGTAAATTACAGTGAATCATCTGGGTACTGGATTTCTTCAGCTATATCAGTTTAGACAGGATCAGACAATACTCAGTATATTCAGATTTAGATTTTTTTTTATTTTAACAATAGCTGTACTATACATAGTATAAGGCTAAAAAGAATTTGATATTTGGCCGCAACTGGCCTTTTGTGTTAATGTGTCAATGTTTTGTGTCAATGTGTTACTAATTAAAACAATATCACTTACCAACTACTACTTTCAGATTAAAACTGTCACTTTACAATGTATCTGATATGTTGTTGTGGGCAAAACAGACATTACAAATCATATACTTACCAACAATGAAGTTTTGGCATGGCATGCAAACATGACACCGAAACAATCTACTCAATATACACTGAGCAAAAATACAAACACAACACTTTTGTTTGCCCCTATTTATCATACGCTGAACTCAAAGATCTACGACTTTTTCTATGTACACAAAAGGCCTATTTCTCTCAAATATTCTTCACAAATCTGTCTGAATCTGTGTTAGTGAGCACTTCTCCTTTGCCGAGGAAATCTATCCACCTCACAGGTGTGGCATATACAGATGCTGATTAGAAAGCATGATTATTGCACAGGTGTGCCTTAGACTGGCCACAAGAAAAGGCCACTCTAAAATGTGCAGTTTTACTGTTTTGGGGGGTCCGGGTGGTCCGAAAACCAGTCAGTATCTGGTGTGACCACCATTTGCCTCACGCAGTGCAGCACATCTTCTTCACAGTTGATCAGGTTGATTGTGGCCTGTGGAATGTTGGTCCATTCCTCTTCAATGCCTATGCGAAGTTGCTGGATATTGGCAGGAACTGGAACACGCTGTCATATACACCGATCCAGAGCATCCCAAACATGCTCAATGGGTGACATGTCCAGTGAGTATGCTGGCCATGAAGAACTGGGATGTTTTCAGCTTCAAGGAATTGTGTACAGATCCCTGCAACATGGGGCTGTGCATTATCATGCTGCAACATGAGGTGATGGTCGTGGATGAATGACACAACAATGGGACTCAAAATCTTGTCACAGTATCTCTGTGCATTCAAAATGCCATCAATAAAATGCACCTGTGTCCATTGTCCATAGCAAAAGCCTGCCATAATCCCACCGCCACCATGGGCCACTCGATCCCCAACGTTGACATCAGCAAACCGCTCACCCACATGATGCCATACACGCTGTCTGCCATCTGCCATGTACAGTGAAAACCAGAGATAACACCTCTCCAAAGTGCCAGACACCATCGAATGTCAGCATTTGCCCATTTAAGTCGGTTACGATGATGAACTACAGTCAGATCGAGAGCCCTGTAAGGATGACGAGCATGCAGATGATCTTCCCTGAGACGGTTTCTGACAGTTTGTGCAGAAATTCTTTGATTGTGCACACCGATTGTTTCAGCAGCTGTCTGGGTGGCTGGTTTCAGATGATCTTGGAAGTGAAGATGCTGGATGTGGAGGTCATGGGCTGGTGTGGTTACACGTGGTCTGTGGTTGTGAGGCCGGCTGGATGTACTGCCAAATTCTTGCCTTTGGAGACGGCTTATGGGAGAGAAATGAACATTCAATTAAAGGGCAACAGCTCTAGTATCAATTCCTGCAGTCAGCATACCAATTGCACGCTCCCTCAAAACTTGCAACATCTGTGGTATTGTGCTGTGTAATAAAACTGCGCATTTTAGAGTGGCCTTTTATTGTGGCCAGCCTAATGCACAACTATGCAATAATCATGCTGTCTAATCAGCATCTGGATATGCCACACCTGTGACGTGGATGGATTATCTTGGCAAAGGAGAAGTGCTCACTAACACAGATTTAGACAGATTTGTGAACAATTTTTGAGAGAAATAGGCCTTTTGTGTACATAGAAAAAGTTGTAGATCTTTTAGTTCAGCTCATGATAAATAGGGGCAAACACAAAAGTGTTGCATTTATATTTTTGCTCAGTGTATATACAATCAGATAGGCCTTTACACTGTACTGCAGATGTAATGCAATGCATTAGGCATGCTGTTTATTGCAAGATATGCTAGCAGCACATCTATTTGAATCCTAGAAAATACTTTGATCTGTGGTAGGTGAGCCAACTACCTATTCTAATAGATGCCTTACATGCCTTATTTTCACTGCCGTTAAATAGCTAGGCAGAGTCGATGGGGTTGATTTATTAAAGACAAATAGACTGTGAGCTTTTTAAGTGCAATTGCAGTCTGCAAGGGCTTTTGCTCCAGAGATTAGTAAATAAAGGAAAGTTCGGCTGACTTACATCATCCAATCATGTGCAAGTAAAAATGCTGTTTTTTTTTATTTTCCTTGCATGTGATTAGGTATTTTTTTTTGTATGGTGGAGCTTTGCCCCATTTACTAAGCTCTGGAACAATTGCCCTTGCAGAGTGCAACTGCATTTGCTAAGTGCGCAATCTATTTGCCTTTAGTAAATCAACCCTATTGCATTAGCTAATCTACCCTCCCTTTAGTTACTAATTTTAAAATAACAAAAACAGGGAGAAATACCATATACGATTGACTTTATGTAAAATATAATAACTTAAAACGTGTGCTTAATAAAATACACTTTTAGTGAGTAATTAAAAAGTGTATAAATAAATAGTCAAAACTTTTATTTTAATTTTGGATGAATTGGGAAGAGTTGCACGTCCTGCTGGAGAGTTCCCTCCCTATCTAAGAGACATAACTAGAAGTGAGAGGAAATCTTTCCAAAATCAGGGAAATTCACATAGTTGTCACCAGAACATTTGTTCCTGCTAGATTTCCGCTCATACACAATTTTGTAATACTATAATAATGTTTACCATGACAATTGAAGGGGAGAATTTCTGTAGTGGAGAATCAGACCACATGGCCTTCTTCACTCCTCTATTCTAGCCTTAAAAGAAGTATACAGTATGTAATCTGATTGGTAATTAATCATGAGTCAATTTCCTCTTCTGGGAGTGTCTAACTGTTGTTTGTGCTGGCCCAGCTCCTTTTATCCTTCTCTCACCCCCCCTACCTTTTATGAAGTTCCAAGAGGAGGAGCAGAGGTGAGTATTATAGAGTTTCACTTGAGTGACAACTTTGAGCAGAGTTGCTAACTGTTCATTATTTAAAAAATAAAAATGTATTTCTATGAAAATTAAGTTAAAAAATCAAGTCTGCAAATGTCTTATGTCTTGTACACATGGTCGGAAATTCCAAAAAAGTCAGATCGGATTATATTGTCGGAAAATCCGACCGTGTGTGGGCTGTATCAGACTTTTTCCGTCGGAAATTCCGACTGAAAAAATTTGAGAGCAGGATCTCAAATTTTCCGACAAAAAAATCCAATCAGACTTTTTCCGATCGTTTGTAGAGAATTCCGATAGGACAAAGTGCCACGTAAGCTCAGATCAAATTATGAGACCAAAGCTATTGGCTACTAGCCGCAACATAGTCCCATCATAACGAACGAATGTCATCACGTTCTGCACAACAGGATTTTCCAACAACTTTATCCAACCGTGTGTATACAACACAAGTTTCATGTAAAATCTGTTGGAAAAAATCAGACAGATTTTGTTGTCGGAATGTCCGACCATGTGTACAAGGCATTAGTGTCATTTTGTCTGCCCTTAAAAATAAAATAAAAACTTCAGAGGTTGAACTATGCTGGCACACATACAGATGGCACTCTGTAAAGCTAGAAGACCAGGGGAATTATTGTGAGCCTGCCTTGTCTCTGATGGGTTACTAGCCGCTTTCAATAGAGTGGGGAGTGGGTCACTATGATGAGGTTTGGCACTCTGCACTTGTCAGCAGTGCACTGCATGGGCTTTTGCTGAACAGATGAGTGGGATGGGAAGCCAGGCACTCATAGTAATACTGTAATGTGAGGGAGAGAAAAAACAGAATGAAATCTCATTTTACTATATAATCATGTTTTATTTATTTTGACACCAACAATTTATAGATCTTTAAAATTCTTAATTGACTATACGAGTGGAAGGGACAGAATACAGACGTGATGCATCTTTTCTGTTAGCGGAAATCATTTTTCTTACAAAGACTCTATGATTGGGAGAAAAATGCAAGATCTCTGTATTTTCCATCCCTCTCTCTGCTTGCTCAGCTAGCCGCTGTGGATCTTTAATAAAAACATTTCTGGTGTCACAATAAATCTCTATATAAGTAAAGGGAACTGTATCTCTAATTGGGCTCTCCCTCTTTATTTGTTAGCCTAATAAAAACACTTTCTACCAATGTAACAGTGTTTTATTCACTGCCCACCAAGGTAATAGGGATGCTTACAATGACCATTCCATTGAGGGCATTGGTTATCGCTAACATTACAAAGGTAATCAGTGTAAAGGCTCCTTCTCCATTGCTGATGAGAATAATTGGCAATTAGTGTAAATGCCCCTGTTATATTGGTTGTCAAATTAAATTCCCCAATAACATTGCTAGTCAGTGTAAATGTTCCCCATTACATTGGTGGTCAGAATAAAATCTCAAACTACTTTTGTGGTCAATGGAAATACCATATTACTTTGGTGATCAAAGTAAATCCCTTCATTATATTGGTGGTCAGTGTGTAGTCTTATGCTTATAGCCACTGACCACCCCCAGAGATGTTTCCTTACTGCTGGCTCCAGGAGCCATTATTATCAATGTCTTCCTCCCCCACCCCATTCAATTTCTCCAAAAGACCAACACTTCAGGGGCATTCTTTCTTCCACTAATGCTGGACTTTTTTTCATGCCACTGATCAGAAATGTAATGAAACTTCTGACCACTGCATACTCTGTATACTATGTTGTACATTGCCTCCTGTACTCCTGGCCAATATGCTCTATATACTGTAAATTGTTACAATGATCCGACCCCTGCACTCTGTATGCTTGATTGTAGAGTACACAGTCCTTTTTATAACAAAATATTCCTTTAAAGTGGATGTAAACCCACTCTCATCATTTATAAATGACTTCCATAGTACACTGATCTATAAGGATATACATGCCTCCTGCATGTATCCTTATCTGTGACATATCCCCCCTTTAGCTGTTTGGAACCCTGCAATACTCGGGATTCTGTGAGCAGGTCTGTTTTCCAGGGCTCAGTGGGTGGAGTCATGATGTCAGTAGACTCCCCGCCCACCTCTATAGTCCCCTTGGCCAGGCATCGATATTTCTTTCACTAAACTCCTACCGGTCTTGTGGATTATGCCCCATGATCACTAACATAAGAGGATTTCTCAAAGCTGGATTAACTCTTTGTGGCAAAACTGGGCACAGAGAAAATTACTTTCTCTGCTGTAACAGATATGTGTCCTAATTTTAAAAAAAATGGGGGTTTACATCCACTTTAAATGTCTGTGAGACTTGCACTTATGTTTCTTCTTTAGGTGTCCATGTTTCCAAAGTTATGGTATTGGAAATTATGCAGCATTATCTTTAAAGCACACACTTAATCATGAATCATTTTTTTTTTTGGCACACTCTTGACTTTTCAACCGTAAAGAAGAGTAGATTGCTTGTTGTTGGTATTTTTAACTTCTACATATTAATAAAATATGAATGGTTTGTCTTGAATAGAAGCTGCTATCAAACTTCAGGCTGTTATTAAAAAAAAATGTGCTTCATCTGTAAATGTTATATGTTTTCTCAGTAAAAAAAAAAAAACTGGCAACCCTGGAGTTCTGTTGGGACTAATGACATACCATCCAAGATGATAGAGCCAAACAGGAATTTAAGTATTTTTGGACATCTACACAAGGCAGGCATTTACAGGTAAATAAAAGAGGGGTATAACCGCGCTGGAACAATATTAGAAGGGAAACAAGCCACAAAAGGCAGCAGCATACAGTGTGATAACACAGGAAATCAAATAAAATGGAGAAAGTTGCACTACAGAGTTTTATAAAATTGAGTCCATAAAAATCAACGTGATGCCAGGGAAATCAATGAAATGTAGAAATTGTAGTCACTGGTTAATTAAAACAAAGCAGTGTGCATGCACAAACAGATAAAGTGCCCGACCACTGTAGCTGTAGATTCTGCTTACCAAATGGCAAGCATTAAAGGCAGGTGGCTTTAACCCAGCCTGGGCCTTTAAGCTTGCAGGTGACCATAACACACATTGTAATCGAATAATACTGCTCACTTCCTCCGCCCCAATATCCGTATGCTTTCCTGGATCCAGTTACTTGTGACTCAAAACGAGGCTTGGATTTTGTATTTAAGATGGTGAGTCACTACACTGCCTGTTCCCTATTGATAACGTCTGCTGATGATGAAACACGTCTGGAAGAAGGCACGTAGTGACATCACTACGTGATCCGACTAAGAGGACGGGCTCCGTTTGTGTATGCCGGCCAGCAATCTTTTTTATGCATTTATATGACTACATAATTGTAAGTGCAATATTTTACTTAATAAATTCACTAGTTTGGAATATACTACACTATGGTTAGTCCTTTTCTCTTCCTGAGCATCCGTTGAAAGCATACGGATATTGGAACGGAGGAAGTGAGCAGTACTATTTGATTACCATCTGTGTTGGGGTTACCTGCAAGCTTAAAGACCCAGGCTGGGTTAAAGCCACCTGCCTTTAATGTTTTTCGTTTGGTAAGCAGAATCTACAGCTACGGTGGTCGGGCACTTTATCTGTTTGTGCATGCATACTGCAGTGTTTTAATTAACCAGTGACTACAATTTCTACATTTCATTGATTTCCCTGGCATCATGTTGGTTTTTATGGACTCAATTTTATAAAACTCTGTAATGCACCTTTTTCCATTTTATTTACAGGTAAATAACATGCATAAAATATGTGAAATGTGCATATACACTATATTACCAGAAGTATTGGGATGCCTGCCCTTACATACATACACACATGAACTTTAATGGCATCCCAGTCTTAGTCCGCATGGTTCAATATTGAGTTGGCTCACTCTTTGCAGCTATAACAGCTTCAAGGTTTAGGAGTGTGTCTATGGGAATGTTTGACCATTCTTCCAGAAATGCATTTGTGGGGTCAGGCACTGATGTTACACGAGAAGGCCTGGCTTGCAGTCTCCACTCTAATTCATCCCAAAGGTGTTCTATCGGTTTGAGGTCAGGACTGTGTAGGTCAGTCAAGTTACTCCACCCCAAACTCGCTCATCCATGTCTTTATGGACCTTTCTTTGTGCACTGGTGTGAAGTCATGTTGCAAAAAGGAAGGGGCCATCCCCAAACTGTTCCCACAAAGTTGAGAGCATGAAATTGTTCAAAATGTCTTCTCAGTGTCCGACCTCACAAATGGGCTTCTGGAAGAATGGTGAAGCATTCCCATAGACACACTCCTAAACCTTGTGGACAGCCTTCCTAGAAGAGTTGAAGCTGCTATAGCTGCAGACTGGGCCACCTAGACTGCAACAAGACTAGGAAGTTCATGTGCATGTAAAGGCAGGTGTCCTGATACTTTTGGTAATATAGTATATCATCTTATGGGAAGATTGGTGTTAAGACTAATGGTCTGGCCACAAGGTCTCTTTAACTCAGATTTAAGGTGAAATACACACTAGTTTTAGGAGTCAGTGGTGTCCAACAATATGAAAAATCTCTGAGAAAAGAATTAACACTTGACAGTCAGAAGAACTTAATGCAGATAATGTTGAAACCATGTAAATGACTTGCATGGTTTAGACCATGTAATTTTAGTGCAGAGCCCTGCTATTTTTCCCTTGTATGTATCTCAAGCTGTGCACGGCATAACAGAATCTTGTGGCACTGCTGCCACCAACAGAAATGAATAAGCTACACTAGAAAAAAATCATCTGATTGGTAATAGTTATTAGTCACAAATATTCACTAGATAAACAGGAAATGTTTTCAAACAGATATTCAGGTTATAAAATGTGATGTTGATGGCAATGGTGTAAGACCACTAAACAAACAAATGAAAATAAGTCAATGTCAACCAGAACTATGTTGTGAATATGCTGTGCAGATCCAGACAAACGCATAACAGCCTGGACTGGATGGAACAAGAAGCTATGTAACGTTAAGCTTTCTATGGCTTCACTTTGATATCTGACCTTTGCAGACACATCTGTTCTTTCAAACAAGTGTGAGTGAAAACATTTCAGTGATAATCATACCACTGTGAGGTGAGAAAGCCTGCACCACTAAAAATAGATCAATTATGTCTGTATTTATTTCCTGAATTAAGGCTAAGTCCAGGTGCTATGAGCAGAGATCACACAGAAGCGGATATACTTATGAATAGCTTTTTAGGTTGGTTCAGTGACTAGGAAGAACATTTAGTGCTTAAGGGTAGCCATATGTTGGGAAAATCAGTTGGTTCCTCCATCCATGCTAAAGTTGGATGACAGGATCCCCACTGACAGCTTTTTTTTTTTATTTAGACACCTACCACACCCACAACTGCCTACATACCTAAACAGGGACTAAATCTAGGTGTGGCCAATAATTCTCCATCTGACTTTGTTGTGTTTTTTTTTAAGTTACTTTTGTCGAGCTGGGTGTTGCTTGTAGGGCCTCTAACAACTCAAATGTCGGTCAATTCAGCTGAAAAAAACAAAATTAAGCTGTCTATGGTCAGCTTACATTTAAATAATATTTAGAGGTCTATTTTTTATTCACAAAATGTCAGGTAATAGATTGGCAAATAGGAGAACAGCTGTAGAAAGAAATGGAAACCAATTGCAATGCGTGGCACCATATCCAATAATGTATAAAAAGATAAAGAGAATAGAAACAGACTTTTGAGGCTGCCACTATAATCCTGGGGGGAGGGGAGGAGGGGAGAGGACAATGACTTTATGATTCCCCCCTTTTTTTCTTTCCCCCTTGCCCCCCCCCCCCCCTTCTACCTCTTGTTCCAATTTACAGTGGTCTGGATGCTTCATACCTCCCAGTTACATTTATCAAGTCTTTCTACCAACACTTTCAGTACACAGCTGCTGCTTCTACAGACATATGAATAAAAGGACTTACTATATTTCATTAATATTAGTATGTTGTAAATACCACTTTTTATACTTTACAGCCCGTGGCTTCCATGGCGAACAGAGAGTCCCCAGAACACATTAAATATCACCTGACATTTCATAATTTACTCAAGTTCTGTTTGGACTGGGGCAAGAAGCTGAAAGTACAGTATATTAACTTTTCCCCACAGAAGAGAGGGCCAACATGCCCAAGTCATATGGGCACACTATGGATCTGAGCTGTAGAACTGAAATACATTGTTATTGAGTCAGAGCTCAAGTCAGAGAAGCCCAGTATATTCAAAGTCATAGTGAAAAGATCCAGAGACTAAACTAAAAGGTCTAATATATGTTAAAGGCACTGTCTGGTATTCTTACAGGAAACCTGAGCAAATATGTAAGCTGCCATTAATAGCTACCTTCTGAAAATTCTTTCATTGTCATCCTGAACCAGTGGCTTAAGTCATGGATCAAGAAGTATGCAGATTAGAAGATCTGAAGTCACTCTGACTTTACTGATTGGCATGCTAGTTTAGGGTATGTGATTCACAAAGTATTGGCAGCCAGGCAACTAGTTAGCAATGAGTTATATACGGTATTTTTTCATTACTGCTGTTTCCTCTAACATTAAAGTGGTTGTAAACCCTTACAAACCACTTTGACCTACAGGTAAGCCTAGATTAAGGCTTACCTGTAGGTCCAAGCAATATCTCCTAAACCTATATGGTTTAGGAGATATTTGCCCAAAGACGGGCACCGCTGTCTACGGCGCATGCGCCGTAGACAGCGGCGCGCAGGCGCACTGAGCGCGGCATTTCCAAGAATGGAGCTGCCGCATGCGCGGGAGTGACGTCATCTCGGCTTCGCCGAATGACAGCGGCGGAGCTGCGAGATGCCACTAGCAAGATGGATGCGGCGGACTACAGGGGACAGCGGCGACTTCGCTGGCTCCTGTGTCAGGTAAGTGACACATAACGGGCTACTATGCGATGCATAGTAGTCCATTATGCTTTGCCTTTGCAGGGAATGAAAGAGGAAGTAAACCCATCAGGGTTTACTTCCTCTTTAAGGGCCAGTTCACACGCATTAGAAAGTAGGTTATATGGCTTTCAATGGCATATAGCACACCAGCACTTGCAGTTCCAGTGCGTCCCAATTTCAGGGAAAAAAAAAAGTAGAACATGCTGCATTTTTCCTGCACTGGACTATACTAGGACATTGTAAAACACATCAAAAACACTGGGGCACACCTAAAACGCACCAAAAAGTGCACTGGAACACACATGTCCTTATTTAAGTTTAAGGAAAAAGAGGGGGGGGGGGAACTGGACTGCATCAAAAATGCACTGGAAAGCATCAAAAATGCACATGCAAAAAAGCATCTGTTGTGCGTTTCTATGGTGTGAACTAGCCTTAAACCACTTGGACCCATATGCATATTTTGTAGTAATACACTTTTAGTATTAACACAAATATACCTTTTTTATGGATTCTACAGTAACTTCCAATACTATTATAGAATATACTTTCACATAAATACACAGGTACAGTTTTAACACATTCTTAATCTGATACTGCTAAAACCAGAACTCATTTTTGCAGTTAGGTACCTATGATTTGTCCATGCTTCTTCCATCTCCTTAGATAAATAAACAGGAATACAAAAGAATACACAACTCAGACCATAATTGATAACAGGGCTTTGCTTTTGCATGGCCTATGTTTAGATTTTTTTAGAACATCATGAGAAATATGTGATAAATCTTCTTTATGTTTCTCCTGTAGCCAGGCTGCTTACTTTTCACTTCACTTCAAAATTAATTGCACTTGTGGGACATCAGCAATCAATTCTGACCACAAAAAGGACTGACATGATATACAGTAAATGTTCACCTTAACTAAAAGCCTTTCTGTCTGAAAACCTTGCTGAATTTCCTCAACCCAAATGGGGGGTATATAAACGTTGCTCTTTTAGGAACCATGTAAAGTACTCTGTTGCTGTTAGTCATAATCAAATTGTGAGCATGTATTTCAATCATGACAGAAAACATTCAAATACTTCATGTGTCCCCGGATGTTATGAAATATGATTTGTAGATTCGCCAGATCTGGCTCACACTTTTGTTTCTATTTTAGCTCCTCTCTTCTATGAAGACCAGACTGGTGCCACAGACATAATAGTACCACATAGCAGAGGGGCTGCAAGAATGCTCTGCTTAGACTAGTGTTAATGCTGTTCAACTTTGGTGTGGTCATATAATAGGAAATGTTCACTTCAATAAGGAGAGTGTCTAGCATAATTGTACAGTAAAAGAATACCCTTTAGCAATTTGTTATCGTCTTGGCCCCAACGTTGATGCCCCTAGTAGCTTTGCAGGCCGGACTGAGTGTTCTTCCTCCCTATCATAATCCTGGTGTTTTTTCAAGGTGGCAGGATAATCTCTTGTTTTTATGATTTGTGGCTGGAGACAGTATATATATATATATGTGGCCTGAATACATGTATACGTACCTGATGAGAATTCCTGAAGAAGATTGTAAACCTATATATTTTTTTGAAATGCAATTGATGTCTCAACTTTGCTTGCTGTTTGGTTCTGGCAGCCCCATGTTTGAGCTGCCAGCATACATATATACACGAGCCACACATTTTTAAAGAATGTTTTTACTCTATGTAATACAATTTATAGTGTTTTATATTTATTGTTTATGGCGTTTCCTTTGTCTGAAATACCTATAATAGTCCCCAAATTGCTGGAGGGTATTCTTATTCTGTTCAGATTGGGATGATGGCACTCTCACAGATCTCTACCATACACAAATTCTACTGTGTTGTAGGAACAGCTCTTGCAGTCAACCAAGGCCAGATCATACCCAACACTGCTTCAAAAACCTTGTTTTCTACACTGCCTCCTCTTCCCTCAGAACTGCTTGCATTAAAGTGACTACAACTTTTCCTTAGTTGCATCCGATATTACTTATAAATCTGTAAACGTTTCTAGGTAATGAGACTTTCAGACAGCTGTAGTGCAGTAGATTTATATTTTTTAATTCCAGTTAGCAAAAAGTTCCTATAGGTTCAAGGCTGTTTATTTCCAGAGAATTGTGAATGGGTGAAATTGCAGGGTAGCATTTCAATGAATTGTTCCTTATATGCCTTTAGATGCCTTTAGATTGTAAGCTCTCACAAGCAGCCCCCCAGCCCTCTCCTGTTGTCTTGTATTGTACTGTCTCCTTTTTTTATTTTTTAAGTGCTGCACAAAATGTTGACTCTATATAAAAGCCTGAATAATAATAATAAGACGCACATGGATTTTACGTTCACGGACACTGAATGAATGATCAGATAAAAGTTTGCTACATAGTTATTCTTCCATGCATGGTTGATTAGACAATGCAGCCTATACTATTTACAGAGCTCTATTCTTTATGCCATATAATAAAAGTCATGCGAGGATGAACAGAAGTGGCGGGGACTTCTATGAACGCCACACTCTCTGGAAGCCTAGGCTAATCCTGCACCTGTGATGTGTTATACAGCCGGTAAGAAGTGTACTCATGGCTAGTCCAGAATAATACACTTCAGCTGCTATTCCCAGTTTTCCCTTTCATTATAAACTAGGCATTTTATTTAAAGATGCTTTATTGTTATTGAGGCATAACCATTAAATATTTTTAATAATCAATTAATGAGTGAAGTACATAAAATTCAATGAGAAATATGAAAACAGAAAACTTGGTGTGAAATTGTAGAGGCTAGGGGCAAAAGTAAGTAAACTTCCATTGTCAGCCTGCTTTAAAAGGAGGAGTTGTCATTTTGATGCTCGTTCCACTACCTGGTGATTTACTGAGGCCAAGTGCACATAATGGAGTCCAGATATTTCAGAGTGCACTGGGTGAGTGCTCATTTGAGGTCTATGACCCCTAGATAGGGGCAGGATGACAGATCCAATGTCTACACTAAAACAAGTTAGTAATTGCAGGCCCAGCCTCCAGATCTGATCCTTAAAGATTCACTTTAAAGCCATTCTCTAGCTTTGTAAGTAAGACACCTTCATGCGTCCCAACATCTATCATTTATTATGACACAGTCATCTATAGCCACTCCAAGTTTAATATTTTAGAATGACTCGTCAGAGTTTGATCCCTCAGATTGGGAAATAGAGGGGATGGATTTAGAGCCAATTAGGTGTCCTGTATGCAAATGAGCTGAAGCTGAAGGAGGGAGCAGAGTGAGCAGACAGATGACCTAATCTTTCTCCTGTTGCTTTTTCACGGTCCAGTTAAAAAGCTGGGGCTAGAGAAAGGACGCCAATGTATTCCCTCTACAGTCTATGACTGTAATAGAAAAAGTGTTATCATCCGCCTGGCTGTGCTGAGTGGCAGGACTATGTACATCCTCAAACTAAAAGGGCATAAATACAAATTATTTTGTAGGTAAAACTACCGTTATACATTTCATCTGTGATTTTAGTTGTTTGCCTGGAGTTCAGATTTGATCTTTGCCACCAATCTAGTAAAATAATAAATAAAAAAGTAAATAAATTAATTAAAGACACCTCTAAGGTAGGCCATACGCAGTTCGAATCTGGTTCGACTGGTTCAGCAAGTACTGGCTGAGATTTGAACCATGCATGGGCAGGCTGCCGAGTTTTACCTGTGATTTGCTATATCCACTAACAATAATCACTGTTTTCTTCCAGTGGGGGGGGCAGATTCTCCCACCCTCTCCCACCCCCCGCTGGGAGAAGACTTTGGCTAAGCAGGAGGGATTCCCCCATCAACACTCCAACCCGTTATTGCAGGAAATAAATTTGCTCCGTGTATGGCCGCCCTAAGCAAGACGTTCCTAGTTACTAAAGATGCCGTGATGTTTTTATAATTTGTACTATGACATCTAAATAATTTCCTAGTTATAACCCCAGTTTGCTGAAAAGGCTCATCTACAAATGAACATGATGGGCAATGTATATATTGGCAATTTAAAAACTTAAAAAAATATTGATTAAAAGATCTTTCTATCAATATCCATACAATCAGGTAGATTATAATATCTGAAAAAGCTCTGTGTAATTAATAAACTGTGTAATGAGAGGGACTGCCCAATTAATCCAATCAATCAATCTAGTGGGTCCTTACTACATATATGTTGTCAAAATATCAATCAAAAGATCAAAATAAGAATGCAAAATCTGCATGTAAATTATATGTTCAGCTTAAAAACAAAATCTATTTTAAAAGTTGGAATTTATTTTGGACTAATTATATATATATATATATATATATATATATATATATATATATATATATATATATATATATCTTTATATATATATATATATATATATATATATATATATATATATACACATACATATATATATATTATACAGCACAGTACTTCATTTTAAACAAATGTTTTGGTAGAAAATATCATTACTAGTTTGCTTGAAAGATTGTTAGTAAATCCAACGCAGATTATAACTATAGCCAGAATAAGAAAGCCACACATCACTGCACTGCTGCCACTCCCAATCTATCTGTAAGAAATACTGAATCCAACAATGTTGCTGTTAAGCAGGTTGAATAATGCAGACTTGGAAAATGTGAGGTTTTAAACAAAACAGCAATAGTTCTACAGCATGAGACAGTCCAAACTATGATGAGTTACTAGCTGGTACCATATATTGAATGTCCCTGGCTTTCTTCAACTAGGATTTATTTCAAAACAAGACAGTGTAATGAAAAATCCCTTGCAGTCTTCTTTCTCTACACACTGCCCTTTTACAACTTGTAATTCATCATCTATTCTGACTAATAGCTTCTTCGCACCAATGTCTAAACAAATCCGTATTTTATACAGCATAAAAAATACCTCCCACAATACATGTTTCCACACAGTTGTAAGTCTGAGCATTGGGCTCTTGGGTACTTCTCACTTTCAGCTGTCGGTGAGCTGTTTATTATACAGCCCTTGCCACATCCCAGATGTCGTAATGATCTTCTGTACCATACAAAAATTGCATGGCCTTGATCAAAATAAGTCCACTGAGTACTGTATGTGGTTGAAGCTCAACTCCCATCATCATAATTTCTAAAGCATAACAGAGATTAGAATGGGCGGTTTACTTCTGGTGTGTAGTGTGTAGTAATGTATTGTCAGCACTCCTCAAACAGCATAAAAACAGTTATTTTAGTTCTGTCAGATAGTACAGCTTTTGATACACAGTACGTTTTTTGAGACACCATGGGGGTTATTTACGAAAGGCAAATCCACTTTGCACTGCAAATGCACTTGGAAGTGCAGTAACTCTAAATCTAAAGGGTAGATCTGAAATGAGGGGAAGCTCTGCTGATTTTATCATCCAGTTGTGTACAAGCTAAAATGCTGTTTTATATTTTCCTTGCATGACCCCCTCGGATCTATAGTGACTTTACTTCCAAGTGCACTTGCAGTGCAAAGTGGAGTTTCCTTTATCAAATAACCCCCCATTGCTCTTTTATTCAGCTACTACAAATTTAATTTAACCAGATTTAGCTGAGGGCGGCTGCTGCACACAGAAGGCTTTTTATCTCAATGCATAAAATGCATTAAGATAAAAAACCTTCTGACTTTACAATCACTTTCAATAAAGCCATCATCACTGAAAGAAAACCTGTGTTGTTTAACCCCCCTAGCGGTAATCCCGAGTCTGGATCGGGTTGGGATTTCACTAACAGGAGCGGTAACCCCGAGCCAGACTCGGGATCGCTTCGCTGGATGCAGGGGAGGACACAGTGAGACTTACTCACCTTGTCCCCTGGATCCAGCGATGTCCTCCGTGCTGTGTGAGCGAGTTGTCCTCCGCACGATTCACAGTGCCGAATGCCGCCGAGCTCCGTTCCCTGCGGCGTTTTCGGCGCACGGGAGCGGAGAACAGCGGCAAATTCAAAAAAGTAAAAGTGCACAAAACACACACAGCACTGTAATCTTACAGATTACAGTGCTGTATTACAAAATTACACACCCCCTTTGTCCCTAGTGGTCTGTGCAATGCCCTGCATGCACTTTTATATTATAAATACTGTTTTTTTATGGCTGGAATTTGGAGATTGTCCATAGCAACCAAAAACTGTCCATTTTTCAGTGTTTTAGGATTTGATTACATTATTGAATAATTTTTATTATTATGTATTATATTATAAACTTTATCATACCCGGGATGTCTGCTAGACTCTGGTTTGAACATATTTAAGAGAGTTACTCCTAAGAATTACAGGACTACAATATAAGACGCCAAATTTCCATGCAAAATAATTGTACCGCTTTCAGCACCTAAATCCAGACTGAATCATACCGCCAGGGAGGTTAAGTGTTTGTAAAGGATTTTTTTTCATTTTTTAAATAACAAATGTTATACTTACCTGATCTGTGCGATGGTTTTGCACAGGGCAGTCGCGATTCTCCTCATCTTGGGAACCCCACTGGGGCTCTGGGGCCCTCTCCCTTGTCGAGTACCCCCATAGTAAGTGGCTTGCTATGGGGGCACTCATGCGTGCTTGCTCCAGAGCCGGCTCTCTGTGTCCATAATACACATAAATTTTGACTCAGATCTGCCCCTGCCTCACTGGCTGTGATTGACAGCAGCGGGGACCAATGGCTCCCACTACTGCATCTCAGCCAATTAGGAGGAAGAGACCCAGGAGAGCCTTGGCTCTGGTGCATGTTGCTGGATTGATATTGGGCTTAGGTATTAGGGGGGCTGAGTTGGGAGCTGCACATAGAAAGTTTTTTTACCTTCATAATGTGAATGCATGAAGTTAAAAAACCTTCAGGCATTTACAACCACTTTAAGAATAATGGAGGCTTCCATTGCACTTCTTTTGAAAATGCTTGTTCCTAGGCTGGCATACTAATCAAATAGCTTCTGAGTTACTAACCTCAATCTAAAATGTGACTGTCTTTGCTTGTTCCATGGTATATCTAATGCCTTGGAAATTCTTCTGTACCCTTCTCCTGACTGATACCTTTTAACAATGAGATTCCTCTGATGCTTTGGAAGCAGCCCTCTGTGGACCATGGCTTTTGTTGTAGGATGCAACTAAGAAAATGTCAGGAAAGACCTACCAGAACAGCTGAACTTTATTTGGGGTTAATCAAAGGCACTTTAAATGAAGGTAGGTGTTTACAGACTCCTATTTAACATGAGTTTGAATGTGATTACTTAAGTCTGAACACAGCTACATCCCCAGTTATAAAAGGGTGTGCACACTTATGCAACCACATTATTTTACTTTTTTTATTTTTACTTCCCCCTTCTAAAATATTTCAGTTTGTTTTTCAATTGAGTTGTACAGTTTATAGGTCACATTAAGCCCAGGATTACACTAACGCAATCTCAGACTTCGCATGTGGTTCTGCAGGTGCCGATCACATGCAATCTCTGAGCAATGCGAGTTCAGCCACACAACTCTATGGCTGAACTCGCTGGATTTGCACAGAAAATCATGCATGGACTCGTTTTTTCCCTGCACTAGAATCAGATCGAATGGGTGTTCTCACCTATGCGATCCGATTCCTGTGCGAGTTTACAGTTCACACTGCAATCTGTGAATTAAACTGGGGGTGTCATTAACTTTGTTAATGACAACCGCAGCGGTTCGCACAAGGCAGTGTGAACTGCCTGCGGGAGAGAAGCGATGCGGGAACCAGTGCTGTAATCGCGCTGGTTCCCACATCGCATCATGGTGAACCCAGGGTTAAGGTGGAAAAAGTTCTGAAATGATTTATCTTTGTCTCATTTTTTTTTACATCACAGAAACCTGACATTTTAACAGGGGTGTGTAGACTTTTTATATCCACTGTAATAACATACTGTAACTCTTCTGTTGTGGATTATTTTGTTTCCTTCAGAAACATTTCCTGAAAGTTTAGCAGTGCTGCCTTTTTTATTTGAATCTTAAGCCATAAACAGGTTCCGTGTAGATTTAATTTCTAAGAAAATCCATGAATGCTGTGGTGCTAAACCTAATTAGTAGGATGAGAAGCTTTTATAACTGGCGCCATTGCACACAAACTGCCCTCCATTCGTGCACAGCTTCCTCAATCCAGAGGCCACAGTCTCTCTGTGAACTATACAGTGTAAGCAAAGGCATCATTAGTTATGACTATCCAAGGCTGAAAGATAGTGCTGACTCTTTCTTCAGGAACTATTATACTATAAACACTGCCTTGAAAGTCATTTATCAGTCCTTTAGATAAACAATAGGAGCTACTCTACAGGATTACTAAAAGAAAGAAGACTGCTGCCAAAGCTGTTGTACATTTGCTTCATTAGGAAGTTCCAGATGCTTCTTGAATATAAAGCAATATCAATTACAATCAAATAAAACAACAGTCTGCAAACTAATGAACGCAGTTATGTATTCCTGTATAATTTATTGTATTTGTACATGCAGCTAGCGCAGTATAAGCACCTGAATTTGGCTTGGTATCAGTCTCGTGTGATTTTCTGCACAATAGAAATTATATATTCTGAAAGCAGGTAGTACAGCACTAAGAGCCAATTAGGTGCATTGCAGAAGTGGAGGGATTAGAATATCAGGACGGATGAGCCAATCTGTAGTCTGATGATCCTCCACTGTCCAATCACAGGATGGGGTGGGGAGGTGACCAAGCTGAATTGCTGCTGTGGGGAAATGTTGGGTCACCAGCTTGGCTATGCTGTCTGGCAGGACTGGGTAAATCTCAGAAGTGGATAGACAAATCGTTTGTCAGGTAGAACAACTCTCGTATATTGTATGTATTTAACATTTTTAGCAGTTGCCTGCAGTTCAGATTTACTAAATTATTTTTCAGCAGATGGTTGATACAAAATAACTTGTGTATTGGCCATAACCAAAACGGTAAGTTTAGTTATAAGTGAAATTATACAATCATTTTTGTACATTTCTCACAAAATAGAACCAGATTGGTTAATAACTGTAATTGCTTTGTGATTTCATATGAAAAACTTGAGGTTTACCCCTCTGACTGTCCAATTTAGGTTGGCCATACATGATGTGATCAAACTGCCACACTTAACTAATTTCTGTTTACATTTTTTATGATCCGTGAGCATGGCCAAATCTGTAAGACCTGCTAACAAATTAATCAGACATGCAATGTACACAGACACGAATGATGCAAAATTGTCATTCTGACAGTTCAACATATAATCTGACCCTAAAGCTGGGTAAATACACACACACAGTTTTTTTTTCTTCAGCCAGCAGGGTGGTCAGCCAATTTAAATACAAGCTCCCTAAAAAAAACGAGAGATCGTGATCCAGGCACTGGTAGGCTGCACTTGGTGGGCACTGCACTGGTAGGCTGCATTTGGTGGGCAATGGTGGGCTGCATTTGATGGGCACTAGCAGGATGCATTTGGAGGGCACTGGTAGGTTTAATTTGGTGGGCACTGCACTGGTACACTGAATTTGGTGGGCACTGGTAGGCTGCATTTGGTTGGCACTGGTAGGCTGCATTTGGTGACCGCTGATAGGCTGAATTTGGTGGGCATTGCACTGGTAGACTGAATTTGGTGGGCACTGATAGGCTGTTTTTGGTGGGCACTGGTAGGCTGCATTTGGTGGGTACTAGTAGGCTGCATTTGATGGGCACTGGTAGGCTGCATTTGGTGGGCACTGGTAGGCTGTATTTGATGGGCACTGCACTGGTAGGCTGCATTTGATGGGCATTGGTCAGTCTGCATTTGGCGCGCACTGATAAGCTGCAACTGGTGGCCATTGATAAAATGCATTTGGTGGGCACTGCACTGGTAGACTGCATTTGGTGGGCACTGATAAACTGCATTTGGTGGGCACTGCACTGGTAGACTGCATTTGGTGGGCACTGCACTGGTAGGCTGCATTTGATGGGCACTGGTAGGCTGCATTTGATGGGCACTGGTATGGCTGTATTTGGTGGGCACTGATGAGGCTGCATTTGATGGGCACTGATACGCTGCATTTGATGGGCATTGCACTGGTAGGCTGCATTTGGTGGGCACTGATGATGCTGCATTTGATGTGCACTGATAAGCTGATTTGGTGGCCATTGCTCTGGTAGGCTGAATTTGGTGGCCAGTGCACTGGTAGGCTGTATTTGGCAGGCACTGTAAAGGCTGCATTTGGTGGGCAGTGCACTGATGAGGCTGCATTTGGTGGGCACTGCACTGATAGGTTGCATGTGCATGCATGTGTCTACCTGTGTGTTGATTTCAGAGTATGTGCGTGTTTGCAGCATGCACACATACTGTACAATGATATTGCTCCAAAACAAAAACCATCACAAACACACACAGACATCATCGCAAACACATACTGACATTACACACACACACACACTCAAACAATAGAATTACTTTCTCGAGACAGGGGTATTTAGGATTTTTTTTAGACCTGAAGGGGTACTTCACCATAAAAAGTTTAGAAACACTGATATAGAGGATAATAATCATGATGATAACAATGAAAATTATGACAAAATGTAAATTCTAACATAAATTTCTTCAATTTTGATCTTTCAGGCTGGGTTCACACTGAGCACGGAGCAGCTCACATCAGGGGTCTGGTGCACCTCCATTCGCCGTTTTAGGTCAGATTTCAGCCTGAATTTTTGACTGAATTCGGACCTGAAATGGGCCAAAAAATGCACAGAACTCCTGTTCAATTCGCACCAAGCCACTCCAGAGATGTGTGAACCGGCTCCATTGAGCGCGGGTCACAATCTCCTGCTATGGAAACCTGCATTCCAATTCATAATAGTATGAATACAGCCTTAAAATACTTCTGTAAGTGTTGGACATGTAATTTCCTCTGAAAACATCACAAAAATAGTTTTGAATAATATAACACATGAGAAATGCTTCCTTTAATTAATGATAAGATTTTGGTTGTATCAACAAGTTTCTACGTCTCAGACAGCATTATTTCATGAAAAAGAAAACTGGCTTTCAGAAATTGGTGTTTCCAAGTTTCCATGACCCCTTGAAACTCTGCAATTTCACCATGTAGTAGGTTACAGGTGGGGAGACAAATATAATAGTGTCATTCATTATCATGCTAACATAATCTAGTATGTCTTTGGTGTCAAGACTCAATAACTGACCCCATGGCCTGGTCTCCTAGAGTGTAGTCTGCTTTTATCAATTTTCTAAAACAGGAACTCTGCTTTGGCCAGAAGGCTGGTTATCCCTCAAAAGCTTGTAAAGTATTTACTAGGCATTTGCAAGCAGAATAAAGAATAGTTAGTTAAGACATTAACTGCAGTGGTTCAACACAGGAAATTGCTATATAAGAATCTGCAGACACATCATTTAGACATGGACCAGTAAACCTAACATATTTATTGTAAGGGTGGTCTTAGACAGGATGATATTCAATGGGTGAGGACTGAGGGATCTGGCCGACTTCCAGAAAGATGCTCCAACAAGGCTAAACATCTTCCTTTGTGATGATGAGCACAACCAACTGCTGGGGCCCCACATATTGGCCTTCACAAATAAACCCATTATGGCAAATTCAGGAGGAGCATTGCTAATAAGTATAGGGCAGAATGACACTCAGCTTCAAAACAGAGTAATTCATGCAATAAAGTAAGCGAAAAATTGTATATATATGAATTTGTAAAAAATTTTTGCCAGTTGTCCTATTCATAAATTCATAAAAGTGGAATTTAATTTGCAGATTAAACTTAGCCCTTGTACACACGGTCGGAGATTCTGTCGGAATGTTTCCTAGCAGACCGTTTTGTCGCATATTCCGACTGTGTGTGGTCTGCATCGGACTGTTTCCATCGGAATATCCGACGGACCAATTTTTCCAACTTGCAGGTAAAATTTTCTGACAAAATGCTCCAATCGGACATACTTCGATCACGTGTAGCCTACTCCGACGGACAAGGTGCCATGCATGCTCAGATCAAATTCCTAGACCAAAGCTATTGGCTACTAGCCTGAACGTAGTCCCGTCCTAACGAAATAACGTCATCACATTATGTACAATTGGATTTTCCGACAACTTTGTCTGACCGCGTGTATGCAACATCACTTCCGGTCCTCTTCCGGAATTAATCCGTCGGAATTACTCCGACGGATTTGGTTGTTGGAATCTCCGACCGTGTGTACAAAGGCTTAGACTGGGATAGTAATCAAGGAGAATCGTGGAGGGGACACAGACAGACAGAAAAAAAAGAAGGCATGTGTAATGAATACAACTGAATACTATCATCGCAAATATTAACCAGTTTTAATTATGAGAAGAAAAAGATTTTTTCAGACACCCTTTAAAAAGCACCTTTTGTTGATTATGATTAAAAAAAAATAAGATACATTTAGCTTTTTTGTTCCAAATAAATAAACAAGAAATCCCTTTCTAACAAGATCACGCACCTATATGACACATCACCTGTCTTAGACACAAAGACCCTGTAGATGGATTTGAAATTCCACATTCAGGTCTGAATAGCATTTCAAAACATAGAAATAGCTGTTTTCTTCCTGACATGTCCCAAACAGATCAGATAGTGTCATTTTTTTAACACTTCCATTTGTCTAGGGTTTTTTAAAACAACAAGCTAGAGGTCAAATAGAAAAAAGACACAGGTGTCAAGACTGAAATACAGGGAGGTCAGACTAGAACCTGATCCTCACACTGGAACATTCCTCGAGGCATTACAAACGCTCCCTCAAGGAATATTAAACGATTGCTCAGAAATTCTTCTAAAAACATCTTACTTTGATGCCCATTCGGTGATTTGTCCTTTTTTGACAGCTTCTACAGAAAAGTTGATTTAATTGTCCCACTGATTATGAGCACATTTGTAAATTACTGTTATTAACTTTTCTGCTTCTTTATGGTAGACGGTAGGAAGATGATTACTGAGCTATCAATCAACGATATAAGCTAGACTTTTCGAAGATCTTTTTACTGTTTAATAATGTTGTGAAAATATAATCTGTAACATTATGCAGAGAATTGATAAATTGGACCCAATATCTCCCCATTGAAATACGGAGAAGTACAGAATTGTCTTCTTTAAGAGGACCTGTCACCAGTGGCTATGTCTAGTCATCTGTATGTCTTGAATTGTTAGAACGAAGCAGTTCTAATGCCCCGTACACACGAGAGGACTTATGTCCGACAGACTTCCAAAGGAGTTCCGCCGGAGTTCCGACGGAGTTCTGACAGACTTTTCGGCCGAACGGACTTGGCCACACACGATCACACTAAACTCCGACGGATTCGAACGTGATGACGTACGACCCGACTCGAATAAGGAAGTTCATAGCCAGTAGCCAATAGCTGCCCTAGCGTCGGTTTTAGTCCGTCGGAGTAGCATACACACGAGCGGAGTTTTCGAAGGGGACCGGGTCCGGCGGAGTTCCGTCGGGAAAATTTGAAGCATGCTTCATTTCTAAAGTCCGTCAGACTTTTGCGAAGCTAAAGTCCGTTGCAGCCCACACACGATCGGATAGTCTGACGGACGGACACATGTCAAACTGAGTGCCATGAAACAGAGAAGACAAGATTACATTTAAGAAAACTAAAGGCTTTGTTGACACTTTTACCCTTCTCTGACTACTAGGATATTGTTTCAGATATCAGTCAGGTTGGGTTCACACTTAATACAGATGTGGCTCACAGCAGGGGTACGGTGGGTCCCTATTCTTCCTTTCATGGACGAATCAGCCCCAAATTTTTTCTTGAATTCGGACCTGAAACTGAGCCAAAAGACGGACAGGACCCCTGTGCAATCTGCTCCGCAGTGGTCAAAGAGATGTAAACTGGCTCCATTGAGAGCCGGTCACAATCTCCTGTCATGCTAATTGGATGCAAAGAAACCCGCATCCAATCTGCACTAGTGTGAACACAGCCTAAAGAGTAAGGTCTTCCACCATAATGGCTGATATTTCTCCTGTATTCTCTCCTCTGAAGAGGAGAGAATACAGCTAAGTAACCACAGACACCCATCTCAGAGTACAATTGATTGCTAGCGCTGCCACGATACCATTTTTTAAATCGGCGATTATGAGTACTCGCTGATACCGAGTGCAAATATCAATGTGGCGTCATTTGGGACCATACTAAATGAATAGGCTCAAATCACACTGCAAGGAATCACATGCAATTTGAACAGGAATGCGGTGCGATTCCTGTCCAAATCAAATGCGATTTCCCACACTGTTACTGTATAAACCAAGGCTGAAGTCCCTATGACAAGCCTGGGTTCACACTGTAGTGGTGGGGAAAAGCGCATGTGAATCTGGCAGGAATTGTACTGCTTTCCTGTTTAAATCACATATGATTCTTTGCAGTGTGATTTTTCTATGGGCTCAAATCATACCGCAAAGGTATCTGTTTCAGGTATTGAAGCATTTGCACAAATACGAGTACTCGTGCAAATGCTTAGTATCAGCATCAATACCAGTATCAGTGCAACCCTAATTATCGCAATCTTTATTACTGAGACTGAACAATACCAAGCAAGACAAAAGGTTAACACTTTCAATTAAATGCAAACTCTAACTCAATTACATTTAGTTTGCTATAGCACTGTGTATCACAGCCAATTGCAATTTCCTAAATGAAGTTCTTTTCACCTTTTTTCATCCTTTATATTTGTATTTTCTCAGTGTGGGTCTCCAGCAATGGATACATGGGATTTCTCATTGGTTTACTGATGGTGAAAACAATGGACCAGGCCTGCATACTGTGTATGGGCACAGCTACTTTTCATCTACATCAAGAGCCCCTTTGAGATGGCTGACAACACAGAAGCACAATTGGGAGGCAGAAATAGAGTCACCATAGAACAGAATGTAACGGCAGAAGGACCTTCCTGGTGGGATCACAAGGTGTTATTTTATTGAAAGCTGTAGATTTAACAATATTAAAAATGTTTCTTTTATAATATCATTAGTGTGTTAAAGCTTATATGAGATTCCAGCGATCGGATTATATAACTTTCACCATTCTTATACTACTCAACAAGACATATTATTGTACTATATTCTTGATGATTATACAGATTAAAGGGGATCATAAAACATAACCCAATCTAAAATTACTAATTCAATGTTTTCCTCCATAGCAAAGATTTTTTGTTTCTCAGAATAATGATCCCCCTGCTCCAGCGATCAAATCAACAACTGTCCAAAAAGGATGACAGCAGAGGTTAATTCACTGTGGTGATGTGAAATACTAAATTCAGGAAAGAGTGCTCTGAACCATCAGCTTTATTCCTAGTTCATTTTTATTTGCATTTGTCTTCTAAATCCAGACACCGGGAAGCCAGGCATTTCTAGCTTTTAAGGATGTTATGCCTTACTTGGAACTTTTACATCAGTCATTCTTTCATTAGAAAAATTAAATTCATCTGCTTCCACCTCATATGAAGTACTCTTCCAGTTCATGGTTCGGCAGCATGGACCTGGAGAGGGCCCCAGGGAGGATCCCCTAGTGGAAAGTCTACAAATCTTTATATTTAATCAAGTAAAAAATAATAAAAATCTACAAATCTCTATATTTAAAAAAAATGATATATAAAAACAGAGGTGAAAGCATGTTAATGTGAAAATCATATTCAAAGCTACTTTAAAGTGTACTTGTGCTTTGGCAATTCAACTGGTTTACTTTAACCTCCCTGGCGGTCCGATTATTTCAGATTTTAGGTGCTGAAACCGGTACAATTATTTTGCATGAAAATTTGGTGTTTTATATTGTAGTCCTGTAATTCTTAGGAATAACTCACTTAAATCTGTCCAAACCAGAGTCTAGCAGACTCTCCGGGTATGATAAAGTTTGAAAAATGAAATCATAAATTATAATATAATAAATAACTATACATAATTGTACCAAATAATAATATAATAATAATAAAAAATATTCAATAATGTAATCAAATCAAAAACACAGAAATTTGCTCAGTTGCAGAATTGTCACTGTCATTACTTTTCGGTATTTGATGACGGATCTCCCCACAAATCGCTATCGCTCAATTCTGCGAGTAATTCCAATTTATTATCACTGTTTTCTAGCTGGTCTAAAATAATTTTTGATGTAAAGGGACAGTTTTGGTTGCTATGGACAATCTCCAGTTTCCAGGCATAAAGAACAGTTTTTATAATATACAACTGCATGCAGGACACTGGGCAGACCACTAGGGACAAAGGGGATGTGAAATTATTACATACAGCAATGTATTCTGTAAGATTACATTATACTGTATGTAATGTGTGTGTTTACCTTTTGAATTTGGTGCCCTTCTCCGTCCCCGTGCGTCGCAACGATCACAGGGAGCGGAGATCGGCTCTGAGATAGATCGAGCGGAGCACGGCTCACTCGTACAGCGGGGGGACATCGCTGGATCCAGGGGAGAAGGCAGGGCTCGAGTGCTGCGGGAACGCATGGGAACGGCGTTCCCGTACTATTTCCACAGCGGGAACGCCGTTCCCATTAGCTGTCTGAGCAGGGCCGGCTGAGGCTATGCAGCGCGTAGTCCGCGCCGCTCCTCAGCCGCCGAGTGACTGGTTGCTAGGCAGAGGCCGCTCCGAATCTAGCAACCGGTCACATGACTTCGGCGTGGGCACGCACTGGCATGAGCCCGTCAGTGTGACACACGCTGCGCGCCGGACTGTCCTCCCGCTCCCCTCTACCCAGTGCCTCCTGGGGAAACAGCCGCTGCAGTGCACTTTGAGAAGGGAAGAAGAGAATACCAGGAGGTCAGTCACTAGTAGTGTCATGTGTAAGTAAGTTGCATTCTGCAATACCCTGCCAAATTGCCAATACTCATCCATACTCTGCAATACCCTGTCAATACTCATCAATACTCTGCAATACCCTGCCAATACTCATCAATACTCTGCAATACCCCGCCAATACTCTGCAATACCCCGCCAATACTCTGCAATACATACCCTGCCAATACTCTGCAGTACCCTATCGATACTCTGCACTACCCTATCAATACTCTGCAATACCCCGCCAATACTCTGCAATACCCCGCCAATACTCTGCAATACCCGCCAATACTCTGCAATACCCGTCAATACTCTGCAATACATACCCTGCCAATACTCTGCAGTACCCTATCAATACTCTGCAATACCCTGCCAATACTCTGCAATACCCTATCAATACTCTGCAATACCCTGCCAATACTCTGCAATACCCTATCAATACTCTGCAATACCCTATCAGTATCAATACTCTGCAATACCCTGCCAATACTCTGCAATACCCTATCAATACTCTGCACTACCCTATCAATACTCTGCACTACCCCGCCAATACTCTGCAATACCCCGCCAATACTCTGCAATACCCCGCCAATACTCTGCAATACATACCCTGCCAATACTCTGCAATACCCTGCCAATACTCTGCAGTACCCTTTCAATACTCTGCAATACTCTGTCAATACTCTGCAATACCCTGCCAATACTCTGCAATACTCTGTCAATACATACCCTGCCAATACTCTTCAATACCCTGCCAATACTCTTCAATACTCTGCCAATACTCTTCAATATCCTGCCAATACTCTGCAATACATACCCTGCCAATACTCTGCAACACCCTGCCAATACTCTGCAACACCCTGCCAATACTCTGCAATACCCTATCAATACTCTGCAATACTGTGCCAATACTCTGCAATACTCTGCAATACCCTGCCAATACTCTGCCAATAAATACCCTGCCAATACTCTGCAATACCCTGTCAATACTCTTCAATACTCTGCCAATACTCTGCCAATACATACCCTGCCAATACTCTGCAATACCCTGCCAATACTCTGCAATACCCTGCCAATAGTCTGCAATACCCTGCCAATAGTCTGCAATACCCTGCCAATACTATGCAATACCCTATCAATACTCTACAATACACACCCTATCAATACTCTGCAATACATACCCTGCCAATACTCTGCAATACCCTGCCAATACATACCCTGCCAATACTCTACAATACTCTGCCAATACTCTACAATACATACCCTGCCAATACTCTGCAATAACCTGCCAATACTCTGCAATAACCTATCAATACTCTGCAATACTGTGCCAATACTCTGCAATACCCTGCCAATACTCTGCAATACCCTATCAATACTCTGCAATACCCTGCCAATACATACCCTGCCAATACTCTGCAATACCCTGCCAATACTCTGCAATACCCTGCCAATACTCTGCAATACCCTATCAATACTCTACAATACATACCCTATCAATACTCTGCAATACCCTGCCAATACTCTGCAATACCCTATCAATACTCTGCAATACCCTGCCAATACATACCCTGCCGATGCTCTGCAATACTCTGCCAATACTCTTCAATACATACCCTGCCAATACTCTGCAATACCCTATCAATACTCTGCAATACCCTGCCAATACTCTTCAATACTCTGCCAATACTTATTCCTGTTTGTGGGATATTTTCTAATGGGCTGTGTAACAGAATTTGGAACAGGGTGTATTTGTGGTAGAAATTCCCTGCGAGGGAAAGATCATCACCCATTGTGTTGATTGTTTTGTTTGACACGTTATTTTGTTTTTGTAAACTGGCACTTTACAATAAATGTTGTACTGTATTTTCTGTGCAGTATATATGCATATGAGCGTACCTTTTTTTTTTTTTTTTGGTGGGGGAATGGATCTTGGGTGGGAGTTCCCACACTTTTTTTCCCAGGACTTGACCCCTGGGAGAAGGTAAGTAAAGTCTCCCTGCATTCAGCGATGTGGTCCCGAGTCTGGCTCGGGGTTACCGCATTTGGTACAAAATCTCCACCCCGAGCCAGACTCGGGAATACCGCCAGGGGGGTTAAAGTAGTTGTAAACCTCAGACATAAAATATGAACAAAGCATACAGTGTGTACTTGTTTAAATTAACAGCACTACGGGGGATATTTACTAAAGGAAACTCCACTTTGTACTAAAAGTGCACTGTAGATCTGAGGGGGACATGCAAGGAAAATAAAAAACAGCATTTTAGCTTGCACGTGATTGGATGATAAAATCAGCAGAGCTTCCACTCATTTCAGATCTACCACTTAGATTTACAGCGACTGCACTTCCAAGTGCACTTTCAGTGCAAATTGGATTTGCCTTTTGTAAATAACCCCCTATGTGTCATTTCAGTCTGCTGCTTAGTCCTCTGCTATCAGCATGAATCACTTCTGACAAGTTTTGCTGACATCAAGAAAAAATAAAAGGTGACAGGGGAGGGATTTCCATCTGATTGACAGTCTCAGCTCTGTGTGAAGGGGGGGGGGGGGGGCTTCTCTCCAATCAGCTGTCAGAGCTCTCCTGAAGAGTGTAATTTCAGCTCTCCACTCCCTGTTTTCTGCCACCTTAGACAAGCTTTATAAAGTCTGGACTTTGAATAGATGTAGGGAAGATAAGACTGCAGATAAACAGGTACAATTTACAGTATGTAGGAGGATTTGCTTCATCTCATCTTCATGTTCATATGTAAAGGTTTACAAACATGTTAATGCTTTACCTTGTAGCTGATTATACTTACCCTCTATTTACTCCCCTACCTGCAGGAGCAAGCAGAAGAAACTCCAACCGCTACAGAGGACTCTCTCCCCAACCCTATTTAATAGGGAAGGGTGCTTCAGTAGCCAAATACCAAGCACCAATTATGAAAGAAGACTGAATTACAGAGAGGAAGAAGACTGAATTACAGTTACATGCCCCATGATTAAGGAGTACCAATATGCTTTCTCAAGAGAACGGAGTGACTCTGGACCAAAGGGAATGTAAGCATATACAGTTGCTGGAGCTTCCATTAAAATTAGCCTGCTGCTTTGCCTTGCGAAAAAAAGGATGGCTGGTATAAACTACCTGCCCTGGACTTTGCCCATGATACTCATGGGGTTGATTTACTAAAACTGGAGAGTGCAAAATCGGGTTCAGCTGTGCACGGAAGCCAATCAATTTCTAATTTCAGCTTGTTCAATTAAGCTTTGACCAACAAAAAATCTGGAAGCTGATTGGTTTCTTTGCACAGCTACACCAGATTTTGCACTCCCCAGTTTTAGTAAATCAACCCCATAGTCTTATAACCCTTGTCCGTTAGCTGACTGTAAGCAACTGCAGACCAGCTTAGGCACTTGGAATAGCCTGGTAATGTTCATCTCTTGGCTTGGAAATCCTAATGATATCATGTGCTGATTCATCAATAAGAACCCCTCATGAATGATGAATCTGAAGTGGGACTACTTTACCAATGAGAGGTACGCTTGAAAAGTCAAACCTGACATTTATTTTCCACCTTCTACAAAATTCTCTCAGCTAAGTTTCACTATCATTTTTACGGCATACCTGTTTTACTTTAGAATGTAAATAGTGACTTTGCAGCATTTGATTGCCAAGTCATAAAAGACTGAATCCAGAACAGATAACAGATTATTTAAATGAAGTTATTCATTTTCCAGGAAAGAATTTCCATTATATAAAGACTTTAGTGCTTTATTGGCCCCTAGCCATCTTTTAGTGACAGTGATCAAAAACATGAGCACATGGCTTATATCATATTTAGTATGGATTGTGATGTAGTAAACACAGAGATTCAGATTGAATCCTCAGCCTTAGGAAAGCTACCGAATTCAGTCCAGTCCACAGAGCCTCTAAATTCTCTACTCTACTAGAAGAATTCCACTTACTTTGATTAGAACTCAGGCAGCCACAAACGAAGATTATTTTCACAGGCGTAATGAAAACATTTAGGTTCAAGTATTCACTTGTGATGTGAAGACTCCAGATGAGAAGACTAATTAAGATCATAAAAACAAACTTTAACCACAAATATGCAATAAACACGCTACACAGATTTTGCAAAGTGGTCAGTTTTTGTTTTTGACAGATAGAGGAAATAGAATCCTGTGACCTCATTGTCCAGGCATTTGTTCTAGATAGGAATAACCACTGCATAAAATGTCATTTAATATAATAATAAAGACACTTAGAACCACACATGCTTTCACTGCTATATAAAATAAAAACACTACAAGGGCATTAGCTGCAGCTGACTTACTAAAGGGTATGCACATATATGTAGCACTCACCCCGAATGAGCGGCTGGTTTGATTGGGCTTACCGTTATCTTCTTGACCTCGTGTACGTCTAGGGGTTTCCCGAGGTAGATGGCCCAAAGCATTACAGAAACTGTCACTCAATCCACTTTTTTGGATATTTCTTTGACAACAAGTAGACAAAACAGTCTCTCAATAAAGGGTAGAGGGTTGGGTAGGAAGTTCCGGTACTCTTGGAACTGCAAAAGATAGGAAGTCTCTCACTATAGAAATCCAGAGAATTACCGCTCACAACTGGATTCTCAGAACTACCGGATAGACCTCCTTTCACTAGGCCTAGCAGCAAAGTCTCTGCCACAGACTTGAATGTAGAACACTTGAATAAAGTCTCTGCCACAGACTTGGATGTAGAATACTTGTGAATAAAGTCTCTGCCACAGACTTGGACGTAGAATACTTGTGAATAAAGTTTCTGCCACAGACTTGGATGTAGAATACTTGTGAATAAAGTCTCTGCCACAGACTTGGATGTAGAATACTTGTGAATAAAGTCTCTGCCACAGACTTGAATGTAGAATACTTGTGAATAAAGTCTCTGCCACAGACTTGGACGTAGAATACTTGTGAATAAAGTCTCTGCCACAGACTTGGATGTAGAATACTTGTGAATAAAGTCTCTGCCACAGACTTGAATGTAGAACACTTGAATAAAGTCTCTGCCACAGACTTGAATGTAGAACACTTGAATAAAGTCTCTGCCACAGACTTGGATGTAGAATACTTGTGAATAAAGTCTCTGCCACAGACTTGAATGTAGAATACTTGTGAATAAAGTCTCTGCCACAGACTTGGATGTAGAATACTTGTGAATAAAGTCTCTGCCACAGACTTGGATGTAGAATACTTGTGAATAAAGTCTCTGCCACAGACTTGAATGTAGAACACTTGAATAAAGTCTCTGCCACAGACTTGGACGTAGAATACTTGTGAATAAAGTCTCTGCCGCAGACTTGGATGTAACTGAGGGACGTAGGTAAAGTTAGAGAGCTATCATACGGTACCAGTATCTCGCAGCCGGTCCGGCGATACCGTATGAGTGTAGATTCACTTGGTGTCTTTCAACTGAGCCTCCAGGTTCTTTCTAAGAAGCAAGCCTTATGCATGGCCTTCTCCCGAAGAGTCCTCCCCTGGTTGCTTCTCCAGTTGCTGGGCCTCTCCACAGACCACCTTTGAATCCTCCTCCCAGTTACTTTGCCTCGGGCTAGAGCCCCAAGACTCAGAATTGGATGGATCTGCTCCCCAGGCCATGAGGGCCATGGGGGCTGGTCAGGAGGACCAGGACCAAGCAGACAGAACGATCTTCTGGACCAGAACCCAGAAGCATGTGATGTCAGTACCTTAACCTCCCTGGCGGTATGATTCAGTCCGGTTTTAGGTGCTGAAAGCGGTACAATTTTTTTGCATGGAAATTTGGCGTTTTATTTTCTAGTCCTGTAATTCTTAGGAATAACTCTCTTAAATATGTTCAAACCAGAGTCTAGCAGACATCCCGGGTATGATAAAGTTTATAATATAATAAAGAATAATAAAAATTATTCAATAATGTAATCAAATCCTAAAACACTGAAAAAGGGACACTTTTTGGTTGCTATGGACAATCTCCAAATTCTAGGCAGAAAAAACTGTATTTATAATATAAAAGTGCATGCAGGGCATTGCACAGACCACTAGGGACAAAGGGGGTGTGTAATTTTTTAATACAGCACTGTAATCTGTAATTACAGTGCTGTGTGTGTTTTGTGTCTTTTTACTTTTTTGAATTTGCCGCCGTTCTCCGCTCCCAAGCACCGTAATGTCACAGGGAACGGAGCTCGGCGGCATTCGGCACTGTGAATGGAGCGGAGGACAGCTCGATCACACAGCGCGGAGGACATCGCTGGATCCAGGGGACAAGGTAAGTAACTCTCCCTGTATCCTCCCCTGCATCCAGCGAAGCGATCCTGAGTCTGGCTTGGGGTTACCGCTCCTGTTAGTGAAATCCCAACCCGAGCCAGACTCGGGATTACCGCTAGGGGGGTTAAGTACCCTCTCCCAGAATGCACAGCAAGATGACACTCCCACTGGGCTGGTTCCGAGAAAGAATGGTACCCAATACGCTCAGCTAAACTGCATTCTCACACTTGCCAGTGGTGGCAGCGACACCTGTGGCAAAGCAGAACCCAGTGCAATCCAGCTAGACTGGTACTAAAACCATAATTTAGTATAATTGACCCTAAAAACCAACTGTGGCTTGCTTTAGGAATTTTAAATAAAAATAAAACGCATAGCGTGCTCTTCAGGAGCCAGTGAGTAGTTCATAGACACCCTAAGACAGAAAAGGGGAGTAGCTGTGCATGGTAGACAATCAGCTTCTAACTTCAGCTTGTTTAATTAAGCTTTGACAATAAAACCTGGAAGCTCATTGGTTCCTATGCAGAGCTGCACCAGATTTTGCACTCTCCAGTTTTAATAAATCTCCCCCAAAGTGTGTTAATGGCAGGATCACTAGATGAAAATAAAGGAAAAAAGAAAATGAATGTAGCCACCAATACTACCTACAATATAGTATATTATTGTTTTTGGGTTTAACATCACTTTTTGAATATACTGTCATCATTAATGCCAAACTGATTTCACTGCACACTGTGAGTCTGCCTCAGAAGGCACACTTCTCCAGACTGTCATCCACCTTTTGATGTATGCATAACTCCTTCCAAAATCTCAACAACTGCTTGCATCAGGGATGAGGGTTTTTTTTTTTTTTGAGTCAGAACACTGTGATGGTTTCTGGAAGCTGTGTACAACATCCTGCCAGCCTTTCCCACCAGCCATTATCTGCCTGCATTGCATAGGGAACCATAGAGAGCAAGTGATGACATAATTTGGCCTAAAATAAGGTATGTAAAGCGGGAAAATATAATTTAAAAAGTATATTAGTGCGTTGATGAGGAGGGAGAGGGGAAGGAGTAACCAAGAAAGGCAAAATAAAAAAAAATATAAGAAGACTGGACTGCAGCTTTAACCACTTCAGCCCCGGAAGGACTTAGCCCCTTCCTGACCAGAGCACTTTTTGTGATACGGCACTGCGTCCCTTTAACTGACAATTGCGCGGCCATGCGACGCTGTACCTAAACATAATTGACGTCATTTTTTCCCTACAAATGGAGCTTTCTTTGGTGGTATTTTATCACCTCTGCGGTTTTTATTTTTTGTACAAAAAAAGAGGGACAATTTTGAAAAAAAAACAATATTTTTTACTTTTTACTATAATAAATATGGCCAAAAAAATCTAAAAAACTATTTTTTTCTCAGTTTAGGCCATGCACGCCCGACAGGCGGCAAATTTAAAGGGACGTACAGGTACACACATTTGCCTGCCTGTGCCATTGTGCAGACGTACATCTGTGTGCGGCGGTTGGCAGGCGGTTAAATGAGATTGTAAAAGACAACAACTTATATTATAAACCGTACGGGGGGGGTATTTTACTGCACATGGAGACGCCTTTTTTGGTCCAATAATGCAGAGTTTAGGATTTTTAGACATGCTTTATGAATGCACATTTCTAAGGACTCTTCGTAATATTTAATTCTTTAATTCTTTTACGTTTTCAGATTAAATATTGACATGCTACAGTTGCTACAGTGTACTTCATCAGAACACAAGGGTACAAAACAGCATTACTTGGATGCTCAACATGCAGGGCAAGCTAGGAATGCATTGTATGCTTTGAACATAAGTGCACAATTAGCCTGATAGGTCAAGGGATCTTTCTTGGTGTACATGTACATCTACGCGCTCTACTGCACAAGGACAATTTATCCCTACACTTGTTCATTAGTTTTAGTAAATTAACTCCATTGTATGTAGTTTTATTGGCAATCCATTATCTCACCTTAATATGCTCCTCGCCAAATGGTACAGTCCATGACCATAAAATGTAATACAAATGTAAAACACTGGTGACAAATGTATCGCTTGAAGAAAATCTTTTTAATAGTACCAATGATAATGTTACCTGACTTTAATGCCTAATAGTCTGTGTAATCAGGCATAATACAAGTTTTATATGACTCCTAGGATCAGCGAGGGGCTTATAAATCCCTGACACTGTATGCCAGTGTGTGAAATAAAGTGTCTAATGTTCCTGTTAGTTTCTGCCTGGGAGCCTCACACAAAAGGTTGAAATAGAAATGCGTCTATGGCAATGCCTCCTCACGGCCTGTTTTAACCCCATGTTTGCTAAAACATGTGCCACAACTGTGCACATGGTTGCGGGACATTTGTGGCATTACTCCATTTACATAAATGTGTAGCGTTCAGTGTCTTGTCGCCCACTGAATGCTACCTGTTGGGTGAACTTTGCCATGAATGCAAGGCACAGCATTGTGGTCACAGCATGTAAACATCCCCATCCACTGTATATTGCAGCTTAAAGTGTAACTCCACTTTTGTTGAGAAAAAAAAATTCCCCTCTAGGTGATCTATGTACATTGCAAGGATTATTACAATCTTTGTTGCAGATTCCTACCTTTTGTTATTCTGAAGAAATCCATGTGTGTTTGCCTGTGTCTCTGTACTGAGTGGGTCTAACGGGAGTGGTTTCATCATTAACTGTCAGGTGTGGAGCTGCATGGCACTAATGAGGAAAGTTGCTGGGCCTGCATCTCTTTAGATGTGTTCCTATTGAAAGTATCTCTCCAAAAATTACATTTGTGTTGCAGGGGATGCCTAAAATCTGACTTGTATCTTAGGCAGACTTCTGTGAAAATTGGTGAGCAAATCACGCAAGCAGGAAATGATGATTCTGGGGAGTGACCACTAGATACAAGTCAGATTTTAGGCATATAGCACACACTCTGTGTACAGAATACTCCAGGCAGCCCTGTTGCAATGCATTCTCAGAAAATCACAGTGGCTTCTGATTGAAAAGGAAAGGTCATTTTTAATAACGTTCAACTACAATATGATTATTGTCACAATTACACTATTCTTCATTTGCTATTTTTTTCCCCAAGAAAGTGGAGTTACCCTTTAAGGAAGGGGGTGTGCCGACCCCACCAACCGCAAGTCTATAAAAAGCCAAACTGATGCATTCTTAGCCCTTGTACACACAGTCAGACCTTCCGACAACAAAATCCGTCGGATTTTGTCCGACAGATTTTGTCCAAAACTGGTGTTGCATACACACGGTCGGACAAAGTTGTTGGAAAATCCGATCGTACGTAACGTGATGACGTTATTTCATTAGGACGGGACTACGTTCAGGCTAGTAGCCAATAGCTTTTGTCTAGGAATTTGATCTGAGCATGTATGGCACTTTGTCTGATCAGAATTCTCTACACACAATTGGATCCGATCAGATCATGTTGTCAGAAAGTTTTATAGCCCAGCTCTAAGCCCGCATACACACGGTCGGAGATTTTGCCAACCAAATCCGTTGGATTTTGCCCGTCGGATTTAGTCCGACGGATTGTGTCCGAAACTGTTGCATACACACGGTTGGGCCAAGTTGGCAAAAAATCCGATCTTTCAGAATGTGATGACGTAATTTCGTTACGATGGGACTACATTCAGGCTAGTAGCCAATAGCTTTGATGTAGGAATTTGATCTGAGCATGCGTGGCACTTGGTCCGATGAAAATGCTCTACACATGATCGGATTGGGTCCGTCCGGCCCAGTTGGTCGGGAAATATTTCCAACATGTTGGAAAATTGGGTCAGACGGAGATTCGGACGGAATCAGTCCGATGCATACCACACACAGTCGGATTATCTAACGACACTGTCCGATAAGACTCATTCCGACAGATTCTCCGACCGTGTGTACAAGGGCTAAAACTTTGTCCGTCGGATATTCCGATGGAAACAGTCCGATGGAGCACACACACACAGTTGGATTATCCAACAACACAGTCCGAGCGGACATTTTCCGTCGTAATGTCCGACCGTGTGTACAAGGGCTTATAATTGTTTCTGGTTGGATAGTAAATACCAAACAAACATCCATTTTAACCATTTGGTTGTGCTAAATCAATACCATTTGTATAATTCATTGGTCATAAACTGTGGCCACTATTGTGACCCCCTCAGTGCCTTTACATTTGTGTAAGTGTGATTATTAGTATCTGGTACACAGATGCATCTGATGTACTGCAATATTTATGTTGTCATGATATCTTGACCTTAAATAACAGTACACAAATATAAGTGAGAAACAGCCTACAAGGTAAAAAAGAAGAAAATGAAATATTTTAACATATTAAACATTGCCCAGCTTAGTCACCTCTAGAACGTGTGTGTTTTTTGGAACAACACAGAGAAAAGCACAGGTGTTTCTCAGAAAAGCAATCCATTAAAAAGTATATTTAGATTACACAGCCGTTCAAAAAGTCAAATCTGACAACAGCCCTGGCCTTTGTTTGGAGGATAAAACACATATTCCCCTGCTGCTGACAGGAAGGGCCCTTATAAAGCTGGGATACAAATTCCTTTCACAGGTTCTAAGATGAGAGCACGAGGAAGGAAGCCAGACAGTAAGAGGCACTTTCACGTCTCCACTGACCTGCTTTGCTTTATTATTGTAAGATGACAGTTCAATGTGTTCAGTATGGCAATAATAATCACTCTTTCAGCATAATAAGACCAAATACAAATGATGACTATTTCTCTCCTTATACATATTAGACCAGTGCAACACTGCTTGACAGTGTAAGTAAATGAATGGGTTACTTTTGTAACATATACAGTGCCTTGTAAAAGTATTCACCCCCTTGGCTTTTTACCTATTTTGTTACATTACAGCCTTTAGTTCAATGTTTTCTTTTTATCTGAATGATTTGTGATGAATCAGAACACAATAGTCTAAGCCCTTGTACACACAGTCGGAGATTCCGATGGAATGTGTCCTATCGGACCGTTTTGTCGGATATTCCGACTGTGTGTGGTCTGCATCGGACTGTTTCCGTCACAATATCCGACGCACCAAGTTTTCCAACTTGCCGGTAAAATTTTCCGACAAAATGCTTCAGTTGGACATACTCCGATCATGTGTAGCCTACTCCGACGGACAAAGTGCCACGCATGCTCAGATCAAATTCCTAGACCAAAGCTATTGGCTACTAGCCTGAACGTAGTCCCGTCGTAACGAAATAACGTCATCACGTTATGTACAATTGGATTTTCTGACAACTTAGTCCGACCGTGTGTATGCAACATCATTTCCGGACCTCTTCCGGAATTAATCCCTCATTTGGTTGTCGGAATCTCCGACCGTGTGTACAAGGGCTAAGTTGGTGAAGTAAAATCAGAAAAATAAATACTATTTTTCAGAAATAAAAAACTGATAATTGGCATGTGCGTATGTATTCACCCCCTTTGTTATGAAGCCCATAAAAAGCTCTGGTGCAACCAATTACCTTCAGAAGTCACATAATTAGTGAAATGATGTCCACATGTGTGCAATGATGATGTCACATGATCTGTCATTACATATACACATACCTTTTTGAAAAGCCCCAGAGGCTGCAACACCTAAGCAAGAGGCACCACTAACCAAACACTGTCCTGAAGACCAAGGAACTCTCCAAACAAGTAAGGGACAATGTTGTAAATAAGTACAAGTCAGGGTTAGGTTATAAAAAAAATATCCAAATCTTAGCTGATCCCTAGGAGCACCATCAAATCTATCATAACCAAATGGAAAGAACATGGCACAACAGCAAACCTGCCAAGAGACGGACGCATACCAAAACTCATGGACCAGGCAAGGAGGGCATTATTCAGAGAGGCAGCACAGAGTCCTAAGGTAACCCTGGAGGAGCTGCAGAGTTCCACAGCAGAGTCTGGAGTATGTGTACATAGGACGACAATAAGCCGTATGCTCCATAGAGTTGGGCTTTATGGCAGAGTGGCCACAAGGAAGCCATTACTTTCAGCAAAAAACAAAATGGTACCTTTTAGTTTGTGAAAAGGCATGTGGGAGACTCCCAAAATGTATGGAGGAAGGTGCTCTGGACTGATGATACTAAATATTAACTTTTTGGCCATCAAAGAAAATGCTATGTCTGGTGCAAACTCAACACATCACATCACCCAAAGAACACCATCCCCACAGTGAAACATGTGGGGATGTTTTTCAGAAGTCGGGACTGGGAAACTGGTCAGGGTTGAGGGAAAGATGGATGGTGCTAAATACAGGGATATTCTTGAGCAAAACCTCTACTGCCCTGTGTGTGATTTGAGGCTAAGATGGAGGTTCACCATCCAGCAGGACAATGACCCCAAACACACTGCTAAAGCAACACTTGAGTGGTTTAAGGGGAAACATGTAAATGTGTTGGAATGGCCTAGTCAAATCCCAGACCTCAATCCATAGATCAATAGAAAATCTTTGGTCAGACTTAAAGATTGCTGTTCACAAGCACAAATCATCCAACTTGAAGGAGCTGGAGCAGTTTTGCAAGGAGGAATGGGCAAACATCCCAGTGGTAAGATGTGGAACGCTCATAGAGACTTATCCAAAGCGACTTGGAGCTGTAATAGCCACAAAAGGTGGCTCTACAAACTATTGACTTTAGGGGGGGTAAATAGTTATGCACATTTACCCTTTTCTGTTATTTTGTCCTATTTGTTGTTTGCGTCACAATAAAAAAAAATATAAATAAATCTTCAAAGTTGTGGGCATGTTCTGTAAATTAAATGATGCAAATCCTCAAACAATCCATGTTAATTCCAGGTTGTGAGGCACGAAAAATGGGGGTGAATACTCTTGCAAGGCACTGTATGGCACAAGGGAGGAATAACACTATACTATTTCAACACCTAGGTTTTAAATTAATGTAAAGTAATGTTTAAGGCTAATATTTTTTTTCTTAAAATAAAAAATATGTTCTACTTAAATGCCCTGTTCAACGATATTGCAGAGAGTAGTCTCTTACCTCCTCTTTGGTGGTCTCTCACTGGCACTATCCTCTTCTCCCTCCTGCAAGTGCCCCCTCAGAAAGCCAGGTACTAAGGGGGCACCTGTGCCTGCACACTCCTGAGCTGGGCTGTGTGCATCCATAGACAAACACAGCGCTTTCAAGCCAAACCCCTCACTCCCTCTTCACAGAAGTATGATTGACAACACCTGAAGCCTTTCTGCTTTTCACAGTGCCCCTTGTGAAACCAGCAAGTGAGGGGAACAGTTCTGCAGCTGGGATGGTGCTGAAAAGGAGTCAGGTGTTTAAGGACGGGGTAGTAGAACAGGTAGTGTGGAATTTTTTTTTTTTTACCTTAATACAGGGAATGCATTAAGGAAAAACATGTTTTGAGTTTAGAACCACTTTAAATAGCAGGGGCAGCGTTGGTTACTAAGCGGTGGTTCTAAAGCCTAACTATTCTATGCAAAAAATGGATTAAGGTAAAAACTATTTATGCATTATCATCCCCCCCTTTTTAGTTATCTGGGCCCTCATTTGATTCAGAGCTGTACATCTGCAGCTCTTCTCTTTCCCTTCACTTCCTGGTCTCACCAGCTTTGCTGATGCACCAGGAGCCATTGGCACTATGGGGACACTCACCGGAGGAAAGGAGCCAAGAGTGGGGGAACCAGAGAAGAGGAGGTTCGGTGCTACTTTATGTAATTCCATTGCACGGAGTAGGTAAGCATAAACCCTTTTTAAAAAAAAACAAAAAAAAAACAAAGCTATACAACCCTGTTAATGCTGGACTGGGTAAGGGCCGGTTCACACAGCGAGGCGATGCGAGGCGACACGGCTCGCCTCGCTCCCGCAAGTCGCCCCCGTTCTGTACAATGGAACCGTTCTGAGAGGAGCGACTCGAGTCGCTCCGACTCAGAAAAAAGGTTCCTGTACTACTTCGGGGCGACTTCGGGGGCGACTTGCATTGACTTCTATACAGAAGTCCTCTGCAAGTCGCCGCTGAGGTCCCGCAGGTCGCGGCGAGGCAAGTCGGAGACGCCTCGCCGCGCCTCGCTGTGTGAACCGGCCCTAAGAGAACTTAAACATACAGTTTAGGATTTGTTTTCCTTTCCTTAAGTTTTATTTTTAATTTTTTTTATTGCTGGTTACATTTCTCCTGTTTATTGCTCAAAACTAAACACAGGTAAGTACACTTTCTGTGATCTGTGGGGGATATTTACTAAAGGAAAATTCACTCTGCACTGCAAGTGCACTTGGAAGTGCAGTCACTGTAGATCTGAGGGGGACATGCAAGGAAAATAAAAAACAGCATTTTAGCATGCACATGATTGGATGATCAAATCAGCAGAGCTTCCCCTCATTTCAGATTTACCCTTTAGATTTAGAGCTACTGCACTTCCAAGTGCACTTTTAGTGCTAAGTGGATTTGCCTTTCGTAAAGAACCCCCATTGTATCATTAAGCCTTCATGTCATGTTTCTTGATTGCAGTCTATCTGTTAATAGATGATATCATTCACCTGTATGCTTTGTAATTGATGTTTCTGATCACTATTGTAACACCCTTTCTGATAGTATTTATTCTGTATGCATATAAAACCTCAATAAATAGTCTGTTAAAAAACAAAAAAAACATGTTTTTACTTTTGTTAGTGGACACATAACTGCTATATCAGTGGGTCTGTTCCTGCAGGCAAGGACTGCAGGTGTGGAGAAGCCAGAGACCTTTCTACAGAAGGAAGCTTGGGTCTTGGCTACCAAATGGGGAGAGTGGCTGTCAAAAAAAACTAAAAAAACTGCAAGGGGCATTGACTGCAACACATTGGCTGATAATAACTTTTTACAAGACAATGGTTGAGACATTGAGAGATGGTGTGTTAAGGATGTCCCACTGCAAAACTGTCACAATAAAAAGATTTATTCTGGAAATGGCATCTAAATTTATATGACGTGAATGCACTCTAATGGACTGCTACACTTTATAACTATAATAAAGTTCTAACCAGAGACCGGTGGGTTTTTTGTGACAAACAGGTAATTGGTACATGATGTGAAAAAGACATAAAAAAAAAAAATACTAATTATTTTATAAACATATTTTTTCTTTTCTTTGGTAGATTCCTTATAGGGTATTGGTGGAGTATCTGCAAAAAAATCTATGTTTGGACAGAAGTATGTCTACTATGAGCTCCTGTGTCAGGCAATAATATGCTGAAGCATTGCTAAAGAGATTTGCTCAGTGTACAAGCCACTCTATTCCTACATGCGGCATAGGAGGCTGAACCTTAAATGCATACATTGTAGAGCTTCACAGACCATGCAGAGAGAGAAAAAATCCCACAGTCCCCTCAGCATTTAGAGTCACTCAAGAATAAGTTTAGAATCTGCCAGCCAAAGAAACTCCATGATTTTGATATTACATGCCGAAACCAAGAAGCTTGAATTGCTGGCAGTGGCAGGAGGTGTTCAGTGAACAGAAACAGTCCCCATGACTTCAGGTTGTCTTTTTTGCCCACTTATTGTGTAATGTCTTCACAGTTCTCATCCTGATGACATTGCAAGATACAGTGTCGACAGCCAAAAGGTGAGTTTACATTCACAAAACTATTCAACAGTTCAAGATGAGTGAAAGAAATTTACTCTCCGGAGTCGATTTATTAAAACTGGTGCACTCAGAATCTGGTGCAACTGTGCATGGTAGCCAATCAGCTTCTAACTTCAGCTTGTTGAATTTAGCTTTGATAATAAAACCTGGAAGCTGATTCTGGATTCTGTGAGCTGCGCCAGATTTTGAACTCTCCGATTTTAGTAAATATCCCCGTTCCCATGTGTGCTTTATTGTTTTGGCCTCAGCAGTCTTTCAACAGGTATGCTAAACATATTTATAAATGGAATACATTTATTAGAATATGAAACAAAAAGCTAATAAATATGTCATAAATTTGTCACTCTCACAAAAAATATCACAATAGTAACTCTTAATATGCACTCACTTAAATATATTATAGTTTAATTCCTAAATTGATCTGCAAGATAACAATTATTAGTGAATTTCTTACAGGAACACTCCCCAGCAAGCTTACATGCTGCATATACTAAATCTGCTTTGATTTTAAAAGCCTGCTCATTACAATAGGCCAGGGATATGCAATTAGCGAACCTCCAGCTGTTGCAGAACTACAATTCTCATGAGGCATAGCGAGATTTTGACAGCCACAAGCATGACACCCAGAGGCAGAGGCATGATGGGACTTGTAGTTTTGCAACAGCTGGAGGTCCGCTAATTGCATATCCCTGCAATAGGCCTTTCAACAGGTATTTATTTATAATGCTGTATAAATATTCTTATTATTTAAAGTGGTTGCAAAGGTTTAAATTATTATTTTTTTAAATAACAAATACATTATATTCCCTCCTCTGTGCAATGGTTTTTCACGGAGCACACCTAATCCTCCTCTTCTCTGGGCCCCTGCTGCCACTCCTGGCTTCTCCTGCCTGCTGAGAGACCCCTTAGTAAACTGCCGTATTTATCGGCGTATAACACGCACTTTTTTCCCCTTAAAAGCAGGGGAAAATCGTGGGTGCGTGTTATACGCCGATCCCCAGAAATTATGAGCCTCTGGGCGGCTTTTCAAGGTGACTTTGGGCCACCTTCGGCTCTTCTTGGCAGCTTTCGGCCGTTCTCGGAAGCTTTCGGCTGCCTTCGGCTCTTCTCGAAGGCCGAAAGCTTCCGAGAACAGCCGAAGGCGGCCGAAAACTGCCCGAGAAGAGCCGAAGGCGGCCGGAGGCCCGCAGAGAACTACCGCACGCCGCCGATATACACATCCGGCTCTGTATCTCGGCGGCGGCATTTTTAAAAAATAAAATAGACATGGCTGCACTGGGGGACACGGCTGCAATGGTGGGACACGGCTGCAATGGGGGACAAGACTGCAATGGGGGACAAGACTGCACTGGTGGACAAGGCTGCATAAGGCTGCAATGGTGGACAAGGCTGCAATGGTGGACAAGGCTGCATAAGACTGCAATGGTGGACAAAGCTGCAGATGACACTGATGGGCATATAAATGTAAGTTTTTTTTTTCCCTTAAACTTCCCTCCTAAAAGTTTTTTTCCTTAAAATTCCCTCCTAAACTTGAGGTGCGTGTTATACGCCGGCGCGTGTTATACACCCATAAATACGGTACTTGTGAGCACTCATACAGACTCTGTGTGTCCATAGACACATGTAGTGTGGCTCAGCCCCTCCCTCCACTCCCTAATCACTGGCTGTGATTGAGAGCAGCGGGAGCCAATGGCCAACGAGTAGGGATAGAGCGGAGAGAGCCTCCGCTCTTGTGCACATCGCTGGTTCGAGATCAGGCACAGGTAAGTATAAGAGGGGGCTAGACGGGGAGCTGCATGCAAAATTTTTTTAACTTAACGCATAAAATCCATTAACGTAAAAAAAATTCTGGCCTTGAAAAGCTTAAACTACATGTTTGATTAATAGGGAAAGCAAACATCAGATTTCTTATGTGATGAAGCTATAGTAAATCGTCCACAGTGTAAACATGTAATCATATATAAATATGTAAGAATACTTGTACAGGTGTATAGAGAGGATAACTGGATAATCTTGGCAGAACCTTTTATACACCCCTATGCTTAAGGCTATGTTCACACTACTGTAATGTGATTTTGACTTGATTTGCAGTAAAATTATGTGGTGTGAATTTGTTTGCCTTTTGTATGTGATTTACATATTCTGAGGGGCCAAACTGAATTGTAAATCACACCAAAGTAGCATAGGACCCTTTCCCAAAGTCACATTGCAGCTGAGCTGCATTGATGTGAACAGGCACCATTGTAAGCAATGTTATTTCCATTGTCATGCGATTCAGTGCGACTCAAGTCAGTGTAAACCAGGCCTAAAGGAGGAGCTCTCTGATCTAAACAAGTGGTGGAAGGGTATCTGAATTATAAAAAACCTTGAATTTTACAGCAAATAATCCTGTTGAGCAGGAATTGTTTGATCTTGAATTATAATCCTGAAACAACCAGTGTCTTAGGTAATTGTCAGTGGTTTTCTTATTAATGTGTTGAATTTAGCAGATACTTATTCAGACCATACCCAGCTGTCCTGCCAAGGGTGTACAAACAGTGTTTAGAAAAGAAAATGGAAAAGAATGTTACAAGTAAAAAACAAACAAAAAAAACAAGTAGAGGAAAAAGGTAAAAAAAAGTTGCCAGTAGCAACATCAAACAATTTCACTTCAGTTTTGAGACCTGCACTTCAAATCATGGCAGATATTATGTTTCAAGTGTGGGACTGAAAATCAAAGCAGGAATCATCTTGATGCAGGAAATTACACATTTCTTTTCCCTATTTAATGCTGATAATGCTTTTCAACGCATTGGTACATATGTGCTTACACTCGCAATGGAACAGAGATTTACAATCCTAAAGAAACATCAAAATTATAACTGAACTCAAAAATGTAGTGACAAACAGTCAATGCTCGGAGACCATAAATGGTAAAAAGTTTGTTCTTTGTTCAACTTGACATGTTCAATAAAAAAGAATGTTTTAAATTATGTATCATGTTTCTCTGACTTTAATTACACCAAAAGCTGCAAGAAATGTTTTTTGTGGTTACAGCAGTTCTGTCTCAATAAAACGGTCCATCTGGTGGTATGTTATTAATGCAGTAATATATTTATTTAAATTAGGAATTTTTAATATATTTTTGTTACCCCTAAAACCAGCAGATCAGATCAGATCTTGTTCTGTGCATTCACTATATCCTTCCATTCAAGGACATCAAGGTCTCTGAAGGAATATTGCAAAGGTTATAAACCAAAGGACGGTTTTCAGTTGAATCCATACTACGTGGCTCAGACTACAGTAATCTATTTAGGCTGGTCAGATAGGGAAATAGTGGCTGTTAATTATATAAGAAGGTTATCAGGGCATGCTCTACATCAGCGTTGCTCACACATTTGACCTCAGAGGCACCCCAAAATTATTTTACAGGATGACCTTACTAAAATGAATTAATCAGGGGCCAATGGGGAAAATGTCTCTTACATTAATGATTAGTAGGAAGTATGCAATCCCTACAGCTTTGGTCAGAATGCCAAATTTATAGACAACTAAAAACATAATTGCTGTCATTCTGCTGTGTTTTGTCAAGCAGAATTGGCCCTGGATCTATGCAGGCACAGATCAATGAGCCACAATTTAAGGAACTCCTAGATACATCTAGAGGATCCCTCATTGAAAATGGCTCCTATACATGCTCACCTCTCATATTCTGGCTCTTTACAAGGTGCCAGCCTTTCTTCTTTTACAAGAAATCACAGTGGGGTTGATTTACTAAAGCTGGAGAATGCAAAATCTGGTGCAGCTGTGCATAGTAGCCAAACAGATTCTAACTTTAGCTTCTTCAATTAACCACTTAAGGAACACCCCACACTGCAGCAGGGCAGCCCTTAAGTGCAAAATCATGTACCTGTACATGATTTCTTTCATCAGCTCGGGCCGTGGGCTTGCGCTACTGGAACTGCGCTCCCACTGTGATTGGACACAGCGGGAGCCAATCACCGGGTCTGACGGCCAAGATGGCCCCCGCCACCCGCGATCATTTGCTGGATAGACAGAACGGTGGTCTGTCTAAGTAAACAAGGCAGACTGTCATTCTGTCAGACAAGAAAAGAGAGATCCGTGATTCCTGCTAATCAGGAAGACAGATGTCCCAAACAATAAGAAACCCTTTGATTGCCCCTGATGTTAACCCCTTCCCTGCCAATGTCATTTATACAGTGACAGTGCTTTTTTTAGCACTGATTACTGTATTGGTGTCACTGGTCCCCAAAAAGTGTCACTGAAGCCCCATACAAACTATCAGATTTTCTGTTGATTTTTGTCTTTGGATTTACCAAAACCATATAGTGCCTGCCTGAATGCCTACACATTGAAACTCCTAAGGTTTGACCTCATGGTATATGATTTTGGTAAATTGTGAAGGAAAAATCTGCAGAAAATCTGATAGTGTGTATGGGGCTTTAGTGTCAGATTTGCAGTCCCGCTAAAAATTGCTGATCGCTGCCATTACTAGTAAAAACATAAAAAAAGAAAAAAAAAGGCTATAAATCTATCCCAGAGTTTGTATAACTTTTGTGTTTTTTTTTTTACCAAAAATATGCAGCAGAATACAAATTGGCCTAAACTGTCGAAGAAATTAGACTTTTTACATTTTTTTATTGGATATGTTTTATAGCAGATGCGTCCGACTTCAATGAACAGGGAGAAGGCCTTGATCCCCCGACAATACCAGGCACTGTATCTGCTATGAATCTTTAGGGGGAACTCCACGCCCCCCCACCCCAAAGCACCTTGTCCCCATGTTGATGAGCACAAGGGCCTCTTCCTGAAAACCCTGGCTGTTGGATGTCAAGATCTGTGGGCGGGGGGGGGGCTTATCGGAATCTGGAAACCCCCTTTAACATGGGGGCCCCCAGATCCCAGCCCCCCACCTATGTGAATGAGTATGGGTACATTGTACCCTTACCCATTCACCTAAAAAAAGTGTCAAAAATAAAAAACATGACATATGTTTTTAAAGTAATTTATTAAGCAGCTCTGTTGTCTCTTCCGATCTCTTCTCCCCTCTCTGGCTCTTCTGCCTCCTCTGCTGACGTCTTCTGCCTCTGCTGGTTCTCCTCACCTCTCCAGATCTTCTCCGCTGATGTCTTCTAGCACCCTCTGGTTCTTCTCCCTCTTTTCGCTGTCTTCTGCCTTTGCTGGGTCTTCTCCACTATCTTCTTGCTCTTTTGCTGGGTCTCGCCACTGTTTTCTCCCTCTGTTCTTCTTCCGATGTTGACTCGATGCTCTCTCCCGCTCTAATGCCGGGTGCGCGGTGTGCCACTACTTAGATTGGCATGGGCTGTGGTCACTGGAGGCCTGCCCCTTATGACATCATCACCCATCATGCCCCGGGCGGTGACGTCACAAGGAGCACAGCCTCTGGATGATGTCACATGGTGACCCCGCCCCATGCCAATATAAGTAGTGGCACACCGCGCACCTGGCATTAGAGCATTAAAATCCATACCAGACTGAAGGGCCTGGTATGCTCTTGGAGAGGGAACCCATGCCATTTTATTTTTTCATTTGGTGTGGAGTTCCCCTTCAAGATCATCAGAGCACAAGTCGCATGTCAAAGTCGAATCAGTTAAGAAGGCTCCCATAGGAAGACATTGATTTACACATGTCATGCGACATGAGCTACCAATGCCTTAGTTGTAACATAGTTTCTGTGAAGGGCAATATACTCTACAGCTGACACCTGGCACTGAGGTACCAGTGAGGTGAATCTCCCATTTGAGGACACACAACAAAAAATAAAAAAATAAATTTAAAATGTAACCCAAAGTAGACCTAAGCTTTCATGTGTTAAGCAGAACTTTAATAAATAAACTGGCATTACTTTCTCTTGAAGGGATAACAGTGAGCTGTAGAGCTACACTAAAAAAATGTTCACATGTATGCTGTCCAACTGATAACTTGGAGCATGGAGACCCATTTATGCTTCCCACCCACCTTAAGATTGTAAGACCTGTATTGGAAGATTTACGTCTTATGGCATAGATCCCAATTTCAGCATGCCATAGCAAAAAAAAAATGAAAAGACACATTTCATTTAATCTGTTTCAAAATGTAAAAAAAGAAAAGAGAAGATATGTATAAGCCTGAAGTGAGCAGTCAGTGATTAGTTCTGAATAGTGATGGACGAACTTCCGACGGGACGTTTCGCGAACGCGAAATGCGAACGGACCCAAACGTTCGCGAAACCGACCGTTCGCCGCGGGCCCCATTGACTTCAATGGGAGGCGAACTTTGCAAACCTTCATGTCGAATTTGCGGCCACGTGGTAATTATTAGGGGGTAAAACGTAGTCCCACCATCTGGACAATGACATAATACATGTATGAGGTGAATTTGGGATCGATAACTACAAGCATTTTTATTTTATTTGGGAAATTGTTCTAACAATTCAGGACTATGGAGTTAATGAAGGCAATGGAGGAGAGGGAAGGTCAGGGACCAGGGTAGGCAAAGAAGAGGGTGCAGGAGATGATCACCAGCAGCGTGACATACCGGAATGACACATGCACCGTGATAGAGGCATCTGACAGCAGCACCGTAATACAGAGCACTGACAGCAGCACCGTGACATACAGCGCTGACAGCAGCACCGTGACATACAGCGCTGACAGCAGCACCGTGACATACAGCGCTGACAGCAGCACCGTGACATACAGCGCTGACAGCAGCACCGTGACATACAGCGCTGACAGCAGCACCGTGACATACAGCGCTGACAGCAGCACCGTGACATACAGCGCTGACAGCAGCACCGTGACATACAGCGCTGACAGCAGCACCGTGACATACAGCGCTGACAGCAGCACCGTGACATACAGCGCTGACAGCAGCACCGTGACATACAGCGCTGACAGCAGCACCGTGACATACAGCGCTGACAGCAGCACCGTGACATACAGCGCTGACAGCAGCACCGTGACATACAGCACTGACAGCAGCACCGTAAGCAGCCCCAGGAGGAAGTCAGCACAGCACAGGGATGGTGTGATCCCCTCATAATAAGAACCCCCAGGAGGAAGTCAGCACAGCACAGGGATAGTGTGATCCCTTCATAATAAGAACCCCCAGGAGGAAGTCAGCACAGCACAGGGATATCATAAGCAGCCCCAGTAGAAATATGACACCGCTCAACCTCTTCAAAGAGGAGGGTAGGGGCATATAGTACGGTGTGCTTTTTTGGGTCAAGGAAGTGAGCCAAATGAATTAAGAAGGTCTGTGTGCTTGATTAAAAAAATAGTTTATAGACATATACATGGTCTACTGGTCACATGTGTTGAATTCCTCCGAGATCCATGCCTCATTCATTTTTAGAAATGTGAGGTAGTTAACACTGTGGTGAGCTAGGCGAGTACGCTTATCGGTCACAATCCCCCCTGCTGCGCTGAACGTCCTTTCGGACAGGACACTGGATGAGGGGCAAGCCAACAGTTCGATTGCAAATTGGGCAAGCTCTGGCCAGAGGTCAAGCCTGCCCACCCAGTAGTCTAGGGGTTCATCACTCCTCAGAGCGTCCACATCGGCCGTTAACCCAATGTAGTCGGACACCTGACGGTCTAGGCGTTCCCTGATGCTGGATCCGGATGACACCTGTCGATGGGTCGGCTGAAAGAATGACCTCATATCCGAAGTCACCAACACATCTTCAAACCGGCCTCTTCTTGCAGGCGCTGTTGGATTGGTACCCGCAAATCCTTCTCTGGGAGTGGGAATTGCTCCTCTGCCAGCGCACGCAAAAGCAGAATGCAGCATTTCTCGAAGCAAGGCCTGGAAGTGCTGCATTCTGACAGCCCTCTGCGACGGCGGTAACATTTCCGCCATTTTGTGTTTGTACCGGGGGTCTAAGTACGTTGCCACCCAGTACTGGTCCTTGACCCTCATGCTTTTTATACGGGGGTCCCTATTAAAACACTGGAGCATGAAGGCCCCCATTTGCACTAAAGTGGAAGCGGTGTGGTGGCCTGGCTCCTGCTCATCATCCAGGATAATGTCGTCCTCTTCATTCTCCTCTCCCCATCCTCGCACAACAGGGATCCCAGAAAGGTTTAAAGCATGCTCTTCTTGCTCCTGCTCATCCGCCCCGGCACCATCCTCCTCTGACTCCTCATCAGACTCCTGTTGTTGACTTGTCTCAGATAGAGTAGCCCCCCCTGGGAATTCATCCAGCATTGCGACTTCCTCATCTTCCCGCTCCTGCTCCTCCACAGCCTGATCAATGACACGACGCAATGCACGCTCCAGAAAGAAGGCATAAGGTACCATGTCACTGATGGCGCCATGGCTGCGACTGACCAGTTTGGTGATCTCCTCAAATGGCCGCAGAAGTCTGCATGTGTCGCGCATGAGCAGCCACTGGCGCGGTGAAAAAAAACCCAGCTCCCCAGAACCGTTTCTTTCGCAGAGTTCATACAGGTAGACGTTAACTGCACGTTTCTGCTGGAGCAGCCTATCAAGCATATAGAAGGTTGAGTTCCATCGCGTCGGGCAATCGCAAATAAGACGTCTGACCGGCAGATGGTGTCGCCGCTGAATGTCAGCAAGGCGAGCCATGGCCGTGTAAGATCTTCTGAAATGGGCCGAGATTTTCCTTGCCTGCCGCAAGATGTCCTGGACCCCAGGGTATTTGACAAGGAATCGCTGCACGACCAAGTTTAAGACGTGTGCCATGCACGGCACGTGCGTGATTTTGCCCTGTTTCAATGCGCTAAGCAGATTGGCACCGTTGTCACACACCACTTTACCAACTGTCAAATTGAGCGGTGTTAGCCACTCATCTGCCTGTGAACGCAAAGCTGAAAGGAGTGCCGGGCCAGTGTGGCTCTTTGCTTCCAGGCACAACAGACGCAGCACGGCATGGCAACGTCTCACCTGGCATGTGGAATAGGTTCTGGGGAGCTTGGGCGGTGCAGTGGAAGAGACGCTAGCAGCGGAAAAGGAGGAGGCAGCTGAGGAGGAGAGGGAGGAGGATGGAGTAGGAGGAGGAGAAGAAGAGTCAGGCCTGCATGCAATCCGTGGCGGTAAAACCAAATCTACACGGGTGCCACGGGTTACATGCTTGACGGCCGTCAGAAGGTTCACCCAGTGGGCAGTAAAACTGATATACCTTCCCTGCCCGTGTTTGCTAGACCATGTGTCTGTGGTCAGATGTATCTTGGCACCGACACTGTGTGCCAGAGATACATTCACTTGCCGCTGAACATGGCCATATAGCTCTGGGATGCCCTTCTCTGAGAAATACTTCCTTCCTGGGACCTTCCATTGTGGTGTTCCAATGGCCACAAATTTGCGAAAGGCCTCCGAGTCCACCAGTTTATATGGCAGTAGTTGGCGGGCTATGAGTTCTGACAAGCCAGCCGCCAACCGTTGGGCAAGAGGGTTATCCGGCATCATCATTTTTTTACGCTCAAACATTAGGCCCACGGAAGCCTGCCTTTTTGCAGAAAAATGTGAGCTTGGCGTGATGGAAGGTGGAGTGGAGGACAATTGTGAGGAGAGAGGAGAAGGAGAAGTAGAAGACGAGGCTGGACGGTGAGAGCCTGCAGTGTGGCTTTGTGTGTTCCGTTGCTCCCACTGGGCTCGGTGATGGCTGCTCATGTGCCTTCTTAAGGCGGTCGTCCCTAGGTGAGTATTGGGCTTACCGCGACTAACGCGTTGACTGCAAAGATTGCAGATGGCAACGCTATTGTCAGCAGCGGACACGTTAAAAAAAGCCCACACTGCGGAGCCATGTGCCGGTGTCCTGGGAGCGCCAGATGTGACCGTACATGGTCGATGACTCGCTCCTGATACATTTGCAGTCTGCTTTGTCCCTGCTGTGCAATGTAAGTCATTGCTGCTTCTCCTCCCTATCTGCTGGTCCATATCTCCCTCTGAACTCCCCTCCTCTTCCTCTCTTGTGGGCACCCACGTGACATCACTAGACACGTCATCATCAACGTCACCTTCCCCACCGCTATAAGTAGAGATCTCGGAGTAGGCAGCAACACCGGGGACCAACCTCCTCCTTGGGCTGATCTGGGTACTGGCGTCAGACTGCTGAGTAGCGCTTGTTGCTACCTCCTCTTCCTGATCCAATACCAAGAGTGGCCGCGCATCAGAAATGTCCTCTTGATATGGATCGGAAAATAATTCCAGTGACTCAAGCGGAAGGTATGTGGTGGTGGTGGTGGTGGTCGTGTTGTTGGTGGTAGTGTCTTTGGGGGTGCACATAGCAGAGAGTGAAGAAGAGGGTGCAGATCGAGAGGATGAGGAGGGTGCAGAAGAGTAAGGCTGAGCGAGCCACTCAACCAAGTCTGGTGCATCCTTTAAAGTAATTGAACGCACCTTCTGCAACTTCCCACTTTGGCTCAAGCCTGTTGCTCCTGCCCTACCCCTACCACCCCTGCGGAAGGGCCTGCCTCTTCCTCTGCATGTCATTTTTTAAATGACCCTGTGACAAAACTCTTAGTCCCTATACCGCTGAAGGACTGCTGCAGTATAGGTGAGCGGTCAGCAGTGGTGCACGTCAACCCTATCTATTGTGGACCGATAGCGGTCCTTACAGAACAGCAGACTGTACCGCACTCAAGCCTATGTACCGTAGCACCCTATACCAAGTTACCAGTCCTTATAAGAACTTTTGTGGACCAAGCAGGTTGTGTATTAGTGTTTAGCAGACTGTACGTCAGTCCCTATACCGCTGAAGGACTGCTGCAGTATAGGGCAGCGGTCAGCAGTGGTGCACGTCAACCCTATCTATTGTGGACCGATAGCGGTCCTTACAGAACAGCAGACTGTACCGCACTCAAGCCTATGTACCGTAGCACCCTATACCAAGTTACCAGTCCTTATAAGAACTTTTGTGGAACAAGCAGGTTGTGTGTTAGTGATTAGCAGACTGGACGTCAGTCCCTATACCGCTGAAGGACTGCTGCAGTATAGGTGAGCGGTCAGCAGTGGTGCACGTCAACCCTATCTATTGTGGACCGATAGCGGTCCTTACAGAACAGCAGACTGTACCGCACTCAAGCCTATGTACCGTAGCACCCTATACCAAGTTACCAGTCCTTATAAGAACTTTTGTGGACCAAGCAGGTTGTGTATTAGTGTTTAGCAGACTGTACGTCAGTCCCTATACCGCTGAAGGACTGCTGCAGTATAGGGCAGCGGTCAGCAGTGGTGCACGTCAACCCTATCTATTGTGGACCGATAGCGGTCCTTACAGAACAGCAGACTGTACCGCACTCAAGCCTATGTACCGTAGCACCCTATACCAAGTTACCAGTCCTTATAAGAACTTTTGTGGAACAAGCAGGTTGTGTGTTAGTGATTAGCAGACTGTACGTCAGTCCCTATACCGCTGAAGGACTGCTGCAGTATAGGTGAGCGGTCAGCAGTGGTGCACGTCAACCCTATCTATTGTGGACCGATAGCGGTCCTTACAGAACAGCAGACTGTACCGCACTCAAGCCTATGTACCGTAGCACCCTATACCAAGTTACCAGTCCTTATAAGAACTTTTGTGGACCAAGCAGGTTGTGTATTAGTGTTTAGCAGACTGTACGTCAGTCCCTATACCGCTGAAGGACTGCTGCAGTATAGGGCAGCGGTCAGCAGTGGTGCACGTCAACCCTATCTATTGTGGACCGATAGCGGTCCTTACAGAACAGCAGACTGTACCGCACTCAAGCCTATGTACCGTAGCACCCTATACCAAGTTACCAGTCCTTATAAGAACTTTTGTGGACCAAGCAGGTTGTGTATTAGTGTTTAGCAGACTGTACGTCAGTCCCTATACCGCTGAAGGACTGCTGCAGTATAGGGCAGCGGTCAGCAGTGGTGCACGTCAACCCTATCTATTGTGGACCGATAGCGGTCCTTACAGAACAGCAGACTGTACCGCACTCAAGCCTATGTACCGTAGCACCCTATACCAAGTTACCAGTCCTTATAAGAACTTTTGTGGAACAAGCAGGTTGTGTGTTAGTGATTAGCAGACTGTACGTCAGTCCCTATACCGCTGAAGGACTGCTGCAGTATAGGGCAGCGGTCAGCAGTGGTGCACGTCAACCCTATCTATTGTGGACCGATAGCGGTCCTTACAGAACAGCAGACTGTACCGCACTCAAGCCTATGTACCGTAGCACCCTATACCAAGTTACCAGTCCTTATAAGAACTTTTGTGGAACAAGTGAGTTGTGAATGTTTAGCAGACTGCAGCAGAAGGGCAGCAGTCAAGTATAATATCCTTTCTATATTTGGAAGAAAGAATATTATACATGTACAAGCCTATTACTGTACCACTGATACCAGTCCTGAAAAGAACCTTTGTGGAACTAATAATAACAGCAAGTCTTTAAAATTACCCTCACTGCCTGACAACACTGCTTCCTTCCTGTCCCTATACAAATTGGCAAAAAAAGAGAACGATTAGTGGTTACTGGAACAGCTCTTTTGTGGACCTTGATAGTAACAGCTAATGATGATGATGATGATGATGATGATGAAAGACTAATCTGGCTGTCCCTGTAGCATACACCGTCCTTTCCCTTTCTCTAAACTAACAAAAGACACTCAGGCTGCTGCAAGAATCAGCAGCACAGCAAACCTATCAACACCTAACACCTATACCAGTCCTGAAAAGAACTTTTGTGTACCAAATAGCTAGTGGTTTATCTCTCCCTACTCCACACAGGAACCTGTCCCTATCTTAACAGAAGAAAGAATGTAAAATGGCCACCGGATCGGGTGTATTTATAGGTTAGGGGGAATGTACAAGTGTCCATGTGCTGTCATGTCTCAATTGGCTGTCCTGTATCACATGATAAACGTGTCACCAAAGGTTAAAGTTCTTGTATACATTAAACACGTAAGTCCGCCGCGGCGAACGACGGAAAAAGGCGTTCGAACGTGCGGACCGCGAATGTCGGAAATTCGCCGCGAAACGACCGCCGGGCGAACCGTTCGGCCATCACTAGTTCTGAACTGCAGAAAAGACTAATGAAAGCATAATCTGATCAGTTTTCATCCTATCCTTGACCATTAACAGTCGCAGGCACTATTTATTGTGGTAACATCTAAAGGTGATTGAAAGAGAAAGTTCCCAACTCAGATCCTTCACTGATGAACTACCTACATAGTTCCACTGAGCAGCTCTGAGGAAACCACTGCTCGCAGCAGCTTGGCTTTCTTCAGCACAACACAGTTCGGAATCAGAAATGTGGCTAGCCAGCATCAGAGAGGAAAAACATTCTTTAATAGAATCTTCAATTGTACCATGCTTCACTGGTATCAAAGGAAATCTGTCCCTGCAAGATTGGCATATATCCAATGGTCATATAAGCATGAAAAATAAAAATACAAAAAAGAACGCACCAGATTGTGCAGATACATGCCTTTTAATAAATAAAAATGTTAAAAAAAACAAAAACCTGCACATACAATAAAGGGACTCGATGAGGATATATTATCAGAAGTAATCCCTCCTATGCTAAACAAGGTCACACCAACATATGCTGAGGACACGCTATCCAGGTAGCCAGAAATAGGAGACATTTTAGCAGGGATGGTAACCTCTAAAGTGAACACTGCAAGAGCCATGAAGAAGGAATATACAAAAAGTGTCCCCAAAGCAAGGAACCGGGAACCAAAGTTGTATTTTGGGTGGTACCTCCACTAGATGTTTTTCAGTAGTGTAAAGACCTACCATCTTCCAATAGATCGGGCTGATCAAATGTTGGCAATGTTGGCAGAGAGAACTTGTAATATATTATCTCAACCCCATTCTGTCTGGTTCAGATCTGCTTAACAAAGGCAAAGTACATTCTAGCAGATTGGCCTTGAACAGTTTGCTATTTTGCTAGCTGTTAGATGCATGTAAAACCATAAACATTAAATAATGCTTTAGTACAATTCTTTTAATAGTCCTTCATGAACACACAACTATGGTAAAATGTAATATTTAGAAAAATCAGCAATCTTCCATTTTATACTTATAAGGAAAATTGTCCTGGTGTTATGTTATATAATACGTATTATATATTGAAGTGAAGTATGGAATATATCACTGCTAGTAGACTTGCATTAAGGTAAAATAACAGTTAATAAGGTGGATTAATTTCTATTCAGTTGAGAAAAATGCAGATGACTGCCATGTGACAGGAAGGAACAATCAGACTTGACTGACAGGGGCCATAAGAAAACACTAGTTCTACTCTACCATGTAGTTTCTAAGACAAGCTGATGACTGACAGTGTCAAAAGTGAAATTGAGGTCCAACAGTGGATAGTACAAACATGACCAGACACATAGTAGTTTTTTTAGTCACTTTCATTCATCTTTATCTCTGACAAATGATAAAGATGAAAGGAGATACTGCATAAAGAAGAAAAGGTTAAACCTAGAACAATAAAGCACTGAAGGATGTTTTATGTTTAGTTCTCTTTTTTTGGAAAGTACCTCCTCTGTTCTTTCGTTCTATACGAAGAATTGCAACCACTCTATGAAAACAGGTTGAGTACTTCTGGACTAGGAAAAGTATGTTTGTTCATTAAACTTCCTTTCACTAATTTGTCCTCTGCCCTCCCCAATATACAGTAGGAGGGGAAGATTTGAAAGAAATGCAGGGCTTTGTTTTATCAAAGAATGGGTGCAGGAACTTCCCCTTTCCGAGTCACCTCTTGTCTCTGACCCCTAACCACCTCTAAGCACCTTTCCTTGGTTCCACCTTCTACCTACCTCCCAGTAATGCTCCTTTTAGAATATACAGAACCTAGTATAATTTTTATGGTGTTAAGTAATTTGTATATAATTTGTTAATGATAAAAAGAGGCAGTAGAATAGATCCATGGTAGCTATCAACAATGGACCCCCCTCCCAGCAACAAAAGACTAACAGCCAGCAACAATAGACCCCTCTCTCAACAGTAGGTCCTTCCCAGCAACAATTGTCCCCCAGCAACATAAGACCCCCTTCAGCAACAATAGGTCCCCCACCAGTAACAATTGACCCCCCTCTCGCAAAAAAAAGATCCCTTCCACCAACAATAGATTTCCCAGCATCCATGATCAATAGAGCATCCAGCACCTATACTCCAGCACATTACATACATTTATGCACGTTCCCACTAAGAAAAAGCCTTGAAAAATTGTGTACATGCACCAACAGGGTTGGCTTACTAAAGCACTGAAGGTTGCTTTAGTAAATTAAATGTCAGTAAACAAGGTTAAACTGTGTTCACATAGATAACTTGATCCTTATGTTGCAAAAATCAAATTTTTTCAATTTCTCTTGCACATGGCTGGGTATTTAAAGTGAATGCAGTATCACCTTTTTATCAACATGCACCCCACATAGTGAATATTCACTTAGCTTAATTAATGAACAGCCTGAACCCCAATATATCATGTATGATTTATCATAGTTTATTGTACAAGTTTGCCACTGCCACACTTTCAGCATTCGGTGCATACTGCTTCTGTTTTGAGCATACATTAAGCTGGGTTCACACTGATGTTTTTTTTTTTTTTCATTTAACCAATGGGTTGAATGAAAAAAAACTGACAGATCCACTTACCAGGACAAGCAGGATTGGTCTGGTGATCTCCCCTGCTGTTACACTGAATCCTGACAGCAGGGAGATTCCCTGTGCCCCTCCCTGAAACCCACCAGAATACACAGACCAGCTTCTGCCAAACAGGCAGCGGTCCACATGTACCCGGAAGTAAGCAGGTTCCTACTGGACTGCCCGATTTTCAGCCAGTGTGTGTCCGGCTTAATGTGTAATGGTTCATTGGATGTTACCTGTTTCTACTGTTCAATATATGAACTTTTAAATATAATAGCATGTGGATTTTTGATTATTGTAACTGACACGTTTTCACAACTGAGACTGTACTTTATATCTTCAAGACTCAATTAGGTGGAGGCACTTGCGCCTGTTAGAAATTCCATATTGTTCCCACAGATAAAGTAAAGTCTCTGCTCCCTAATACCACTATGTTAGGTAAAGTGATTCTAAAAGTAAAAAAAAGAAAAGAAAACATGTCATTCTTACCTATGCTTGATCCTACTCTTCTGGGGCCCCCTGTTGGTACTCCTGGTGCTTCCCCCTGTTAAGTGCCCCCATAGCAAGCCATGCGCTATAGGGGAAACTCGTGCATACTCGCTCTTAAGCTGCTGTTGTGTGTCCATAAGACACAAAGAGCACAGGTCCGCCCCGCCCCCCTCCCTTCTCGCTGACTGTGATTGACAGCAATGGGAGTCAATGGATTCCGCTGCTGTCTCTACATTAAGCCAATGAGAAGCGAGGGAGCTGAGAAAGCCTCGGCTCTCCTGCACATCGCTGGTTTGAGATGGGGCTCAACTAAGTATTAGCGGGGATGGGGGGCTGCACTCAGAAGGTTTTTATCATCATGCATAAAGGTTATATAACCTTCTGTCTTTACAACCACTTTTTTTTTTTTCCCATGCAAGTGTGGCTGTGCCTGCACTGCATCGGTTAACTTCTCGTTTTTATCTAGGGTATTGCAGAGCGGAGATATATGTACCTAATCCACTGATCCTCCAAGAGCAAGACTGATCCCTGCTGCTCCTGCCCCCCCCCCCCCCCGCCACACTAGCGGCCCTGTGAATGGACTGTTCCTGATGTCATCACGCCCATAGACCGGCTCTGGACGTGAGGATGGCAGGAACAGTCCACCTCTGGATGTGGGGGAGAACTTTTTTTGAGAGGATCAAGTAAGTATAGCCTTTCGGTGTGCCCCTAGACAAAACGAGTAGTTAACCCGTGCAGTACAGGCATAGCCCCACTGCATGGGATAAAATGTTTTTTTTTTCATGCAGTTCTACTTTAAACGTATAGTATAGTTAATAGTAAAGGTTGTATATGGGCACTTCAGAAGTTTTTGATTCTTTTACACAAATGAGTAAAGTTTTGGAAATGCTAGTCTAAAAATTATTATGATGGTTATGCTTCATTTTAGTCACTGTCAGGGTCATTTCAAAGTTCAGCTTTTCTATGTATACTTTTACATAGACAGATTAAAGTAATTTATCATTACCATAGACATACCAGCTGTAGACTGGCATACAGATTATCAACAGAGTGCCAAAAGAAGTCAGAGCTAAAGCTTTTCAATCAAGATGGGCTGTATCTTTCCTGGACCATCAACTGTATCATCACATTAACTGCATAATCACTGACAAAATCCAGCTGTATACGCAAATTTCATACAAACTGATGAACTGTGTTGATGGTTGGATCTGGTGCTTGATGACAGACACACATAACAGAAATCGTTTTGACAATGATATGATTTCCTGGCTTAATCATTTTGTCACAATGAACATTTACAAAATAAAAGTTACTGAAGATATGAGAGGATTCACATCCTTGACTTCTCATTCACTCCCTATAAGCATTGATGTCATTTGTAGCAACACTTCACAAAGTTACGTCTAGGTTATGCAACTTCTAAGTATTTAATGATAATAGAATTAGGAATATTATACAATGAAGGGGATTTACTAAAACTAGAGCACTGAAGCTTTGCATTGTAGCCAATCAGCTTCTAACTTCAGCTTTTTCAATTAACCACTTCAATACAGGACACTTTCACCCCCTTCTTGCTCAGGACAATCTTCAGCTTTCAGTGCTGTTGCACTTTAAATGACAATTACGCGGTCATGCAACACTATACCCAAACTAAATTTCTATAATTTTCTTCCAACAAATAGAGCTTGCTTTTGGTGGTATTTGATCACCATTGGGGTTTTTATTTTTTGCTAAACAAACTAAGAAAGGCCGATCATAGCTGATCTTAGAGATCATCAAGGAGCGGAAGGTCCCAGATGATCTCTATGGTATAGGAAACTGGAAGTGGCAAGCATTTTTGCCAATTTCGGGTTCCTCAATGAAAATAACACTTTTTAAAGTGTGACATGTTAGGTATCTTTTTACGCCCTTTTTAAAACCCATTAATCTGTATTTTTTTTTTAAATGCACTTGAAAAAACGCTGTACAAATATAGTGTAACATAAAAATATGCACCATCCACCATTTCATTCTCTAGGGTCTCTGCTTGAAAAATATATAATGTTTGGGGGTCCTAAATTGTTTTCTAGCAAAAATAATTATCATTTTTCATGTAGGAGAGAAGTATCAGAATAGGCTTGGGAAGCAAGTGGTTAATATAAGTCAATAAGATACAACCGAGAGGTCAGTGTGCACTACACAATGCTGATTATACAGCAGAGCTGTTTAGTCTGTTTGAAAGGTTTTTCATATAGAATTGAACAGATTGGTATGAAGTAACAATGCAGTTAAAGGGGACCTGTACTAAAAGAAATATGCACACTGCTGTTGCTGATCTTCTAAAAATGCCAATTACCTGGCTGTCTGTGGATGCCATAACTTCTGAGTCACTGACCAGTAGTAGCAAGCAAGCAGATTAAAAAGTCAGAGTGAAGTAGGAACTCTTGATCCCTGTATTTTCTATCTAAATTAATGAGCCAGAAAGCATTATGGTTATGACAGCAACTAGCATTTTCAGAAGGAGAGATTTACTCTTCTCAGTAGTCTCTTTAAATGCCAGTCCTAACTTAGACTCTGGCACAAACTCACAGACTTTACAGATGATGCCATATGAACCTTTAGATAGACTGTGCCATTAGAGGAAAAAGTTTTTATATAAGACCAGTCTGTAAATAAAAAGGTTAATACTTACCTATCCTGGCTCACCCTTCATCTTTTCTTTACAGAAAAAACTAAACTGGCTGAAAATTCTATTGTATCCAACAGATTTCCAGTAACACTGAATGCCTAGTCCCACGCTGAGCTCTGTGGTTCCATCCACGGGCCCCTATATCACTACTGTGCCATGTAGTGATGTAGTGGCTAGAAAAGATACACAGCACATAGACGGGGAGACGTTGTCTGACACTCCTGTTGGATGCAAATGTTTTTCAAGGTTGAACAGCGCTTGGAGAGAGTGAAGATCAGCAAAGTGGGTGGTGGACAGGTATGTATTAAGCCTTTTCTTTACAGACTAGCATTTTATTTATTTTTTCAATTTCATATAGTGACAGAGTTGCCTAAATGTATTGATTGACTAGGAACACTGAAAAGATTACTCAGTTTAAAACTGTCTAATACACATACACTAATGATGATTACAGTCCCTATTTTTATTTTAATTTACCACTGCATCACATTGCTGGTGGAATACAAAACAGAAGCATGTAGCTTGTGCACAGATTCCCATACTCATTACAGATGCACAGGCACAATAGACTGAATGGGGGAAGTGAATGATGAGGCCCGTCTTACACTAGATGTCATGCAATACTACAAAGTGAATAACATGACTGATTGTGAATTTGTGATTTAAATTAGGTGAAAACCCTGGCATAGGAGGTGAATTTACAATGTTTATGTTGATTGGAGGGGCTCATTGAACAGCAGGAATTACAGAAGCATTTTCAACAAGGGTAATCTATTAGCATATGAACTAGCCCTCTTTTGTGTATTACCGTTAAAGTCCTACTTATCACTGTGAGAGTATATCACGGGAAGTTAGTAACTTGACATATTTGGACTAGTCACTTCAATTCCACTTAAATACTAGTTTAACAAAACCACCAAAAATGATGGGTAGTAATGTCTAGTATATTACTAATTGGGAAGTTGCATGTATCCCATATTGCCTACCTCTCTGTTACAAGTGATGAATATGACGGTATTGATAAAAACTCAATTTATTAGGTGGAATAAGAAAAAACAAAAAAAAATCTAAATTATTGCGGGCCCCACTGATCGAATTGATTCTCCCATGAGGTTGTTTTAACACAATAAAACACTTAATCTTTAAAATGTTTTTTTCCCAGAAAGCCTTAGATGTAAGGTCCTAGATTTGTGAACTAAAGTACTAGCATCTGTTTTACAGATGTGATGCAATGTATGGTTTACTTTACTTGTCATTTATATATAAAACAACTCCTGTTGTGATCCACTCCATTTAAAATATAGCACCAGCCACCAAAATATCTACTACCATCTTTACCACCACACTTTAACTTTGTCACCATTACGTTTTGTAAAAAAGGCATCTGGTCTTTTAGGTTAAAGGATACTCCAAAAAGTAACAATTTCCATTTACATGAATAATGTATTCTCATGGATCTAAACACAAACTTTTTGTACCACTTAAGTGATTGTTTTGGTTAATGATTACCCCCTACTATGAATCCCTATTGCTTTGTCAATTTTGTAAACAAACATAAAGAACTGCTACTGTGATATTATGAATGGATGTGACCTCTGGTGCACACTAAAACCTTTACAGAGCCACACATCACAAGATGATTTATTCAAGGAGGATTAAGATCCTGTGTGAAAAGGTGATCATAATTGCTCCATTGGATGAGATTCCATACCAGAAAAAGGCTATTGTACTTCCCAACCCATCAACAACTCAATGCACACCACACTGTAAACAACCACTTGCATTTTATGTCTTTTACTTACTAGTTGTCACTTAAATTACCCACAATAATAAAAAAAAAACTAAAAAGTAAATCCTGCTTACAAGATGTCTACAATATTAATACCTATAAACAACTATATGTAAAATGTAATTCCAGTTGCTACAATTGTCAGTGATAACAAAATACTTGATTTCGTGTTATATGTTTTGCTATGGTCTGTTACAGTTTCCTGGGGAAAAGTTTTTGGAATTGGTTATATCCAAGATAATCCAAATTCCAATACTGAAATTTCATCTTTATATAACTATTGTATCCACACTGTTCTCAGAAAAGTTTTGCCTCTGACTGTTATTCTTAGGGAAAATTCTCCAAACTTACTAGCCCAGCCATCATTACTAACCTCACATAACACGTTACACAAACTTACATAGTTCCATAGGAATCATGAGTACAAAATGTAATGCAACATCAAAAGCATCGGTTGTAGACAGGGTCATTATAACATCCACAACTTATAATGTCTATATTGTAGAGAAGCAAATAAAAAAAATATTTAAGTCAAGACATAACACAGTCTTGCTCGACTGTTTGAAATTTTACTCAGCTATATCCAATGCCCACTACACAGAAAGTATGCGTTTTTATTTATATTACATGTGAAATGTATATCAAACTTGTTAGCATTAACTACTGCAAACATTATACAACACATTTGTAAGAAACAGTGTAAATGGCAATACTGTTTTGTGTGTAGTATATACATTATAAATACCTTAAAGGCACACCTCACCACTTATTGCTAAAAAAGTAAGAAATATATATAGATAGATAGATAGATAGATAGATAGATAGATAGATAGATAGATAGATAGATCTATATACATCTCTCTCTCTCTCTCTCTCTCTATATATATATATATATATATATATATATATAGATATGTCTATATATATAGATAGATATATATATATATATATATATATAGATCTATATCTATAGATCTATATATATATATATATATATATATATATATATATATATATAGATATATAGATCTATAGATCTATAGATATAGATCTATATATCTATAGATCTATATCTATTGATCTTATATATATATATACATTTTTCCCCCAAATTTTTCTGAATAAGGGTAATGTCTCAACAGAGTAAAAATCGTAGTCTTAAAGTGTTAATGATGCTGCACTGCTAGGACTCAGTGTGGGTTTCAGAGGGGGGGGGGCAGGATTGTTATTCCATGAAGGAACCCTGTAGTGCTTGCCGAGACACACTAATTCATAGCACAAAAAAAAAAAATCTTCACACAGATTAAAGGAAAACTTGCAAAGTGACATGAATTATTATCTCCCTGAAATCCAAATAACAAAGTAGAACAATCCAAAGGAAATCAGGAGTCTCAGATAATATTATGAAATGGGTTTCATACACAATAACTGGTTTGTCAATATTAGTAGCCTGGAGCATTACATCACTAGCTTTGTACATTCTTCTCCAGTCAATAGAAGGTTTGTTTTCCTAAACATCAGATTAACATGCAATATGTTCTGAATTATGGTCCGCAGTGTCACAGGGAAGGCGCGTGCTGTTTAAGAAACCATGTACAGCAGCTAAACATGACTTCACATGAGTTGACGTAAAGCAAATGTGAATGTAACACAAGATAAGACTGTTTGGCAGCTCAAAATCCTTCTAACAGTATCCAGAGCATCACTCTCTACACAAGAAGGGAACAAGTATGTCTTTTAGGACTGGCACTATAAAAGTTACAGCTTTTTGTGATTCCAGCCCCAACATGGATTAAGTAGAACGAGAAGAGCGTGTAACATAAAGATACATTTTATCACTGAAATGCCTTCCAATCTTACCTCTGGTATGCAGGGACAGGAGCATTATCAGGGAAACATGCAACTGCCAGCTTGGGTCCTCAAACCAGCCCATTCCTATTGCAGAAGAACTGCAGGCTTGATGCTTAATCCTGGGGGATGTAAAGTCCAATCTCTCTCTGTATTTCTCTTAGTCCTCAAATCCAAGCACAGCTCAGATCCTGCGAAAAGTCTGCTGGGGAGCCTGTGAGGAGAATGTGAAAGGCAAGCCTGTTACAAGCAAGTTCTGTCACCACATAGAGCTCAACTGATCACCTCCTCGTGGGGGGAACACAACAAAGAGATCCCAAGCTAGACCTTATTGCTAAAAACAGAAGCTGTGATTGACTGCCCAGATGAGAGTTTGTGTAGACTTCCTCGCCTTATCTTGACAAAAGCTATTAACCTCTTCAGCACTGCACACACCTCCTCCCCCACACACTTCATATCAAGTTGAAGTTGATTCTACGCCCAGGAGCTTGTAAAACCCTCTAATCAAATGTTTTATGGGTTGTTACATTTAATCGTGTGTAATTGGAAGTTAAATGATAAAAAAAACAACTTGCGTCTGCACATCTTTTAAATAAAACATGTACTGTTCAATAGAATTTAGGGAAACATGGGCTCTAACATCCTATAGCATTTGCCGACGTGTTTGTATTTATTGTGCTGTTGACACATATTAGCAGCTTTTCCTTTATTAATATCTTGCTAATGTATGTGATTTCTACTATATTACCCAGATGTCTAACAATTTTTTTTTTATGTGATTGATCGGCTGTCTGAACAACTATAAATTGTTGGTTTAGCAATAAATAGAATAAATAGCACACTGTGGATTTTATGGGAACCATTAAAATGATCATAAAATACCTGTTATAACAATTATAATAAAATGAAGACACCTTTTTAATCTTGCACGCCATATACAATCTAAATGAATAATGCATTAAGCATAATATAAAAAAAAAAAAATAACATGGTAATTTGGATTTAAAGTGTATGTTACCATAAAAATATTTTATTTAGCCGTGTGTGTGCTTCTCTTTATTTACTGTTTACTACTTTATTGAAGTTTGCTTTCTGTGTATTGTCTCCTTTCATATCAACTGCCTGGTTGATCCTGCCAGTCCCCTTGCTTCCTTAAAGTGGAACTTTAATAAAAAAAAAAATTGCAACGAGACAGGCATTAAAGTTTTTTTACCTGCCTGTCCACACTATATACTGAACAGTGCACACGCAGCTCAGGATAGAATTTTTTTTGTTTCAAACTTTTTATTGTGAATAACGTAAGAACACAGGATACAAACAGAGGTAATCAGATCTGCGAGTACGATTCATAACACACGGTATAAAAAAAAACCCATAGTACATATACCACGGTAACAGTACAGCTCCAAACAAATTACTAGCGCACTCTATTTTGGAACAAGGAGAAGCAATGATACACTTGTTATGGGGATATCCAGTACCAAAGAGGGAAGCCCCCGACCCAGTATCAAGATATGACTGTAATCAAATTGTAACGGTACAGGGGGGTGTAGGGTACGGGGGATAGTCAGTCTAAGGACCTTGTTCTGGTCACAAGGAACATATCCAGAGAATTTTTAGCCAGAGGGTAAGGAGAAAGAGAGGGGGGAGAGGACAAAGGAGAAAGCAGAGAGATAGCCAGAGTAAGAAGGATAGAAAGAGAGAGAAAGTGTCAGTGTCGGAGGGACCGCACGGGAGCCCAGAGGACCATCAAACCATTCAAACGTAGTGAGAACTAGAGTCATGGTACAAGTAGGCTTGTGTCGAAATTTGCAAGGAGAAAGTTATCTGCCCAAGGTGTCCAAATTCGAGAGTGGTGAGGGACGTGTTCTAATAACGTTGCCTCGATTTTACTGTGGATCATAGCTTGGGTCACTCTATTTTTAATTTCAGCTATATGGAGATTCGGGGTTTTTCAGGCGATGGTCTGCTTAGCAGCCGTAGTCAATTGAAGAAGGAGGCGGGTTTGGGCTCTAGTGTAGTCCCCATGTACGTGGTTTAAGAGTGTCAGGATAGAATTTTGGCTATGCCAAGATGATTAAATTCTTGCACTTGCCCAGCAGGGGATTGATACTTGGAAGCCACCTAGGTGAAGATGTCAGCAGCTGGCACAGAGCCCTGAGACATCACAGTGCTGGAGAGAAGGTGAGTATAGCTCCATCTTTATATAAACTAACTATAGCACATCCATACCTCCATGGTCAGTTCACATCCATTGGCTTACTGTTAGAAGATACAGGATGCTGTGTCCACACATAGCTTGCCTGCATCTCCCATAGCCTGTTTCCCTGGCACACACCATGCCTGGGTGATTCACAGGGGCTCCTGGTCAAATCATTGCTATCAAATGGCAGCTTATAGCCCTGTGAGCAGAGCGTAAGCAGTGGTAGGAACCTCCTTCTGGATTGTAGCATCAGCTCTTGGAATGCAGCACACACAGCAGGAAATACACTGTGTGACGATATCTAGTGCTTGCCTCCTGCTATCAGGAAGCTCTACAGTAAAAAAGCTTTGCCATCTCGTGACCCAGAATAACCTTTCAAGAAAAGCTACTTTACGGTCCTTGTTTTACAAAAAAAAAGTAAATGTATAGTAAGCATACTACAGGCATACCCCACTTTTAAGTACGCAATGGGGTTTATTTACTAAAGCTGGAAAGTGAAAAATCAGGCTCACTTCTGCATAGAAACCAATGAGCGTCTAACCCCAGCTTGTTCAATTAAGCTTTGGTACTAAACCCTGGAAGCTCATTGGTTTCTATGCAGAAGTGAGCCTGATTTTTCACTTTCCAGCTTTAGTAAATAAACCCCATTGTGTACTTAAAAGTGGGGTATGCCTGTATTTGCTATGTTTCCACAGGATTCAATTCATATGAATTCATATGTACTTTAATGACAAATAATAAGGTATAAATCTTAAAAACATTTAAGATGTTGGCAAACGTTGGGGCAATTTTATTTCTAACAAAACTGTAAACAAAAAGCTGTGTGGTTTTTATGGAAGCGGGAAGAGTTAATAATTATATTTACACCCACAACACTATCATGTGAAAAGCCCCACTAGTAAAGTAGTTAGGCAGATATTAGATTTATTACAATATGGATATTTGATTTTATCAGGTTACACTTCCACACACGTTCAACTCTGAATGCAATATGCCAATAAAATATAACCTTACATATTACTAAAGTTTATAGGAAATTTACAGACAGAATTCCATAGGGCAATGGCTGAGAGTGGTTCATAGGACCAGTCATAAGCAAACTTTGTGAATGAACACAATTTAGACTGCAAAATTGGGGTATGGCAGGGGGAAGATTTCGATATTTTTTAAATACTTTACTTTCAAATTGTACAATCCTGTTCAGCCAGTTGTGTTATGTATATGCCACTGGTACTCTGTGCAGCTAGGCAGATGACAACATTCTTTTCTGGTTCAGCTATGGTCTTTGAACAGGTTGCTCCTTCAACAGTGAGCCAGAATCATCATCTCTGTCAACTTATTAGGACAGCGAGTCAGGAAGCAGTAAATGTGAACCAGGAAATAGTAAAACTGGAACAAGAAAATAATACAGTGAGTCAGGAGTCTCCTTTCCCAGCTGTTATCTGGAATTTGGTTCGTTTTTACAGCCCAGTCTGTTGGAGCATGGTGGGATTAATATCCAATGCTTGAGACTACTGCTACCTGGTAAAAAGTGAATTTATGTGGTTATGGGATATTAACCCCTTCCCGCTCAGCGTAGGCATATGTGCATACTCGGATTTTGGGGGCTATACCGGGATGATGCCCGCAGCTGCAGGCATCATCCCAGTACCGTTTTGTAGATCGGGCGATTGGCTTTCCAGGTATAACAACGATGCGGCTAAAAGCTGCTCGGCTGTTATACCGGAGGAGCGGGAGGGGACGTCCCTCCTCACTCCACCTTCCACCGCTCTTCCTGTGTCTCCCATTCCATCGGAAGGCACGTTCGGACATCTGCCACTTCTGGCGGCTAGTGACCAGTCTCCTGGATGTAAACACGGAAGCGACGTCACAGCGTCACTTCCTGTTTACTTGGCTGCCAATGGCGCTGGATTTTAAAAAATATACAGTATTCAGATACACCGTTTTTGGCGATCTGAATACTTTGAAGTGTAAAGGAGGGATTGGAGGTCTTTTAGACCCCTGATACCTCCATAAAGAGTACCTCTCACCACCTAGGGATGTTTACATTCCTTGTGACAGTAATAAAAGTGATCAAAATTTATATATTTTTTAAAAACACAATAAATAATATAAAAATAAATAAGAAAACTATTTTTTTTCAAAGCGCCCCGTCACTGCGAGCTCGCACAGCAAAGAAAACGCATACGGAAGTCGCGCCCGCATATGTAAATGGTGTTCAAATCACACATGTCAGAGCGAGAACAATAATTCTAGCATTAGACCTCCACTGTAACTCTAACCTGGTAACTGTAAAAAAAATTCAAGCGTCACCTATGGAGATTATAGGTACCAAACTTTGTTGCCATTCCATGAGTGTGTGCAATTATAAAGCGTGACATGTTTGGTATCTATTTACTCGGCATAACATAATTTTTCACATTATACAAAAAAATTATGATAACTATAGTGTTTTTTTTTTTTTAATTCATGAAAGTGTCCCTTTTCCCAAAAAGTTGCGTTTAAAACACCACTGCACAAATACAGTGTGACATAAAATATTGCAACATTTTATTCTTTAGATTCTCTGCTAAAAAATATATATAATGTTTGGGGGTTCTAAGTAATTTTCTAGCAAAAAATAGTGATTTTAACTTGTAAACACCAAATGTCAGAAATAGGCTTAGTCATGAAAAGGTTATAGTCAGTGGGGGTTATTTACTAAAGGTAAATCCACTTTGCACTACAAGTGCACTTGGCAGTGCAGTCACTGTAGATCTGAGGGGGACATGCAAGGAAAATTGGAAAAAAAAACAGCATTTTAGCATGCACGTGATTGGATGATAAAATCAGCAGAGCTTCCCCTTATTTCTTCCACTCAGATCTACAGCGAGTGGACTTCCAAGTGCACTTTCAGTGAACTTTCAAATGCACTTGCAGTGCACTTGTAGTGCAAAGTGGATTTGCCTTTAGTAAATAAACCCCTTTCAGTTTTGAAGAGCACTGAAGTTCCCTTATATTTGGTTCACCCAATTCCCTTCAAGAGCACAGAATTTTTTTACATATTTGGTTAACTCAGTTCCCTTTTGTATAAGGGTTTGTCAGTTAGACATTTTTCATGCACATTTTTTTTGCACTTTTTATTAACTGAATCATATAATTTTCACTTTATGAGTCATTTCATGATTTTTTTTTATTTTTTTTTATACACTAGTTTTTGTAGGAATGGACTTTATTCCCTTAAATTATGTCATGTGTATTTTGCACTGTGAATATTCTTTTAGATTAGTGCACCTGTTTCTTTTAATTATCTATGCTTATGGTAGGAGTTCGGACCTTTTAGGTTGCAGCTTTTCTTTATCTATATATTTTCATTTATTTATTTATGTGTTTGATTTCTCCACACTTCCCATCACCAGGAGAGTAGGATAAGCGCAGGATTTTAACCCTTTTTTGACAACTTATAACATGAAAGATAGAACACCAACATTTCAGAAAAAAAAAATCAAAAACAGAATCGAGTTGGAAAAGGATCACCCCCTTGTGCCAGTATTTTGTTGAACCACATTTTGCTTTAATTACGGCCTTTAGTCTGTTGGGATATATCTTCACTAACTTTGCACATCTAGACTTTGCAATATCAGTCCAATCTTTCTTTGCAGAACTGCTCAAATTCACTTAGGTTTAATGGTGACCATTTGTGGACTGCAGTCTTCAAGTCATCCCACAGATATTCAATGGGGTTTAAGTCTGGGCTCTGACGGGGCCATGCAAGGACATTCACCTTTTTCTCCTTCAACCACTGTGTGATCATTTTTGCTGTGTGATTTGGGGTCATTGTTATGTTGGAAGGTAAACCTTCTTCTCATTGAGAACTTTCTGGCAGAGGGCAGCAGATTTTCCCAAGAATTCAATGGTATTTTGCCCCATACATTTTTCCTTCTATCCTGACAAGTATGGATGGTCCAAAGACATGAAAACCCTATTAAAGACTGCCCGCCGTCGTTATACGTCGGCTGTTTGAAGAGGGGTATCGTTGTTATGGCAGCAGCTAGCTGCCATAATCCTGGTATCCTCTTCTTCAGCGGGCGGTTCGCTTTCAGATAAAATGGTCTCTGTGGGGGATTCACAGCGAGATCACTTTCATCAGTGGTGGGAGAGAGGCCCCCCTCCCGCTGCACTCCAGTGCCCTCCTCCACTTACCAGAGCCGCTGACAGTGGCAGGGGCCATCACGTCTGCTCCCGTCTGCGGTATGGAGTGAGGGGAAGATGGCCCCCACCTGTCTCCATACCATTGGAGGGCGGAAGCGATGTCAAAATGTCACTTCCACCCATAGCTACTTTTTTTTATTGCATTTTAGTGTATAAAGGATATCTGAGGTCTTTTTGACCTCAGATCTCGTATTTAAGAGGTCCTGTCATGCTTTTTTTTTATTACAAGGGATGTTTGCATTCCTTGTAATGGGAATAAAAGTGACACTTTTTTTTTTTTAAAGAACAGTGTAAAAATAAAAAAATAAAGGTAAAATAAATAAGAATTTTTTTTAAATTTTATATTTTTATATTTTAAAATAATATAAAAAAATGTTAACGTGCCCCGTCCCGTTGAGCTCACGTGCAGAAGCGAATGAATACGTGAGTAGAGGCCACATATGAAACCACACATGTAAGGTATCACCGTGATCGGTAGAGCAAGAGCAATAATTCTAGCCATAGACCTCCTCTGTAACTCAAAACATGCAACCTGTAAAATGTTTTAAACGTCGCATATAGAGATTTTTAAGGGTAAACGTTTTTTGCCATTCCACGAGCTGCACAAATTTGAAGCATGGCATGCTGGGTATCAATTTTGGCGTAACATTATCTTTCACAATATAAAAAAATTGGGCTAACTTTACTGTTGTCTTATTTTGTAATTCAAAAAAAATGTATTTCTTCCAAAAAAAGTGTGCTTGTAAGACCGGTGCACAAATATGGTGTGACAAAAAGTATTGCAACAACTGCCATTTTATTCTCTAGGGTGTTAGAAAAAAAATATATATATATAATGTTTGGGTGGTTCTAAGTAATTTTCCAGCAAAAAAAAAAAGTTTTTAAAATGACAGTTTTTTTCAGGAGCAGTGATTTTAAGAATGCTTAAAGTGAAACATCTGTCCCACAGTAAAATTACATTTCTAAAGGAATAAAAGTAATTCAAAATTGCTTGCGGCTGTAATGTATTTCCTGCTCCAAGAAATATAGATTCCCCCCCCTGAACCATACCAGGCCACATGCCCTCAACATGGAGAGGGTGCTTTGAGGTCCCCCAAAGCAAAGCACCTTGTCCCCATTTTGATGGAAACAAGAGCCTCATCCCTACAACCCTTGCCCGGTGGTTGTGGGGGGTCTGTGGGCGTTGGGCTTATCTCAATATGGAAGCCCCCTTTGACAAGGGAGCCCCCAGATCCCACCCCTCCATGTGAATGGGTATGGGGTACATTGTATCCCTACCCATTCACCAAAAAAGTGTAAAAAATTAAAAAACACAAAAGACAGTTCTTGACAATTCCTTTATTAAAAAAGGAAAATGCCGCCAGAAGGGGTGGGTTCACTCGGTTACATCACCAGGTGGCCCCGCCCTTGCCTATATAGCAGCTGTCACAGTGAAAAGACAGCAGTCACCGGGAGGTCTCCCATATTTTCGTGTTTTTTTTTGTTCGTTTTGTTTTCTATTTTTCGGGTCTGTCGGGCGGCGTGATTGATGATGGATGTACATTGCAGGACACTTTTTTTTCTTTTTTAATAAAGGAATTGTGAAAAACCTAGACGATCTTTATCTAGTTCCTGACTAGCACACGCAGATATAATGTGGCAGAATGGCTCTCCTGGGAGAAATCCTGTATATATACAGCTTTGCCCAGGAGAGCTACCAGAGGGCACGTGAGCGTCACTGGAGACCCAATGAGCGTGGACAGTGGGCGCTATTGCCGCAGGCCATGCACGATCGCATGCACGAGAGCCAGCACAGGGATGTGTGTGTGTAAACACACACATCCCTGTGCTGTCAGAGGAGAGGAGACAGATCTTGAGTTCCTACAAAGTAAGAACACAGTTAGAAGGCAGTGAGGGAACACACAGTTAACCCCTTGATTGTCCCCTAGTGTTAACCCCTTCCCTGCCAGTGAGATTTATAAAGTAATCAGTGCATATTTATAGCACTGATCACTCTATAAATGTCAATGGTCCCAAAAAAGTGTCAAAAGTGTCCAATCTGTGCACCACAATGTCGCAATACCGCTAAAAATCACAGATCACCGCCATTACTAGTAAAAAAAATAATAAAATTGGCATAAAAATTGCATAAATCTTGTGCGCAAACTAATCAATATACGCTTATTGTGATTTTTTTAACAAAAATATGTAGAAGAATACATATTGGCCCAAACTGATGAAGAATTTTGTTGTTTTTTAAATGGGGGATATTTATTATAGCAAAAAGTAAAAAATATTGTTTTAAAAAATAAAAATATAAACCACAGAGGTGGTCAAATACCACCAAAAGAAAGCTCTATCTGTGGGAAAAAAATGACGCAAATTTTGTTTGGGTACAGCATTGCTTGACCACGCAATTGTCAGTTAAATTGACACAGTGCCAAAAAGGTACTCTGGTCAGGAAGGGGGTAAAATCTTCTGGGGTTAAAGTGATTAAGTAGAGCAACAATTATTTTTTTCAGATCCTTAGGCAGTTCTTTGCCACGGAGTGCCATGCTTAACTTCCAGTGACCAGTATGAGTGAGAGTGATAACACCAAATTTAACACACCTGTTCCTCATCCACACCTGAGACCTTGTAACACTAACGAGTCACATGACACCAGGGAGGGAAAATGACTAATTGGGCCCAATTTGGACATTTTCACTTAGGGGTGTACTCACTTTTGTTGCCAGTGGTTTAGACATTAATGGCTGCATGCTGAGTTATTTGAGGGGACAGCAAATTTATACTGTTATACAAGCTGTACTCATTACTTTACATTGTAGCAAAGTGTAATTTCTTCAATGTTGTCACATGAAAAGATAAATAAAATATTTACAAAAATGTGAGGGGTGTACTCACTTTTGTCAGACACTGTATATATATTAATACACTGCCTATACTGTATATATAGTCTACACTACACTGAATACTCTATATATATATATATATATATATATATATATATATATATATATATATACTAAACTGCCGCACACCACTAACCAACCTACTTCTAGCTAACATTATCTCAATCATTACATTATATACGGCCACCGTGTAACCAGCCTTATATAGTGTGGGGTGTGGACTTAGCCCCCTGAGCTGTGATTGGCTAAAGACCCCCTGCCTTTGGCCAATCATAGCTCTTACAGCAGAGCACGCTGTGATTGGCCAATGCATGCAGGTCAAATGCATGCTTTGGCCAATCATCAGATATCAATGCACTGCGATCTCACATTATTGGGAGTTCTGCGGCATGCCAATTTGCCGTGACCACCCCATAATGTTCGGACTTCCGCGAACAGGCGAACAACTGATGTTCGACTCGATTCGTGGGACCATCCCTACCGACAAGTGCTCCAGTTCCTGCTTCAGAGAAACACCCCCATATCAGGATATTACCACCGCCACGCTTTACTGTAGGAATGGTGTAATTTGGATAGTGAGTTGTTTTGGATTTCTGCCAGAAATATCGTTTGGTGTTGAGGCCAAATAATTAAATTTTTGTCTCATCTGACCAAAGCACTTTTTTGCATCTTTAAGGTGGGTTTTTGCAAAGCTTGGTTGTGACTGCATGTGAAATTTCTTGAGGAGTGGCTTTTTTCTTGCAGCTATCCCATAAATGCCACATTTGTGGAGAATTTGTGATATTGTTGTCACATGCATAGAATGACCACTCTTTAAATCTACTCTTTAAAAACTCTTAATTCCTGCAACTGCCTACAGAGCTGCTGTAGGCCTTTTGTTAGTCTCTCTGACCAGTTTTCTTCCTGGCTCTTTCATCCAGTTTGGAGCAATGTCCTGTTTTAGGGAGGGTCCATGAAAGCTCTTTTCACTCTGAGCTAATCAAAATGTCCACGGCTGATCACAGTTGAAAGTCAAATGGCTTTGTGTGCCATTGAGAAGGTGATTAGCTACACCTGATTGAGTTTACAAATCACATTTTTATATTTTTAGGAGGGGGGGGGGGGGGGTTACCTTTTTTTTCCAACTCAGTGATTCTGTTTTTGATGTTATTTTGGGTGTTATAAGTTGCACTAATGTAAATACAGCTGGAATAAATATGTGAAAAGTGTGGTGTGCATTTTTATTCTGCCCCCTTGAGTCAATACTTTGTAGAACCACCTTTCATTGCAACTACAGCTGCAAAGTCTTTTTTGGGTATGTCTCTACCAGCTTTTCACATCTAGAGAGTGACATTTTTGCCCCTTCTTCTTTGCAAAATATCTCAAGCTCTGTCAGATTGGAAAGAGTCTGTGAACAGACATTTTCAAGTCTTGCCATGGGTTCTCAATTGCATTTAGATCTGGACTTTGGGCCATTCTAACACATGAATATGCTTTGATCTAAACCATTCTATTGTAGCTCTGGCTGTATATTTAGGGCCATTGTCCTGCTGGAAGGTGAACCTTCACCCCAGTCTCAAGTTTTTTGTAGGGTTTAACAGGTTTTCTTCTAAGATTGCCCTGTATTTGGCTCCATCCAGCTTCCCATCAACTCTGACCAGCTTCCCTGTTCCTGCTGAAGAAAAGCATGATGCTGCCACCACCATGTTTCACGGTGGGGATGGTGCGTTCAGGGTGATGTGCAGTGTTAGTTTTCCGACACACATAGTGTTTTGCTTTTAGGTTGAAAAGTTACATTTTGGTTTCATCTGACCAGAGCACTTTCATCCACATGTTTGCTGTATCCCCCACATGGCTTCTCGCAAGCTGCAAATGGGGCTTTTTATGGCTTTTTTTCAACAATGGCTTGCCACTCTTCCATAAAGGCCAGATTTGTGGAGTGCCACAGTTAAACTTCCACCTGAACTGTGAGCCTCTTGGCTGCTTCTCTGATTAATGATCTCCTTGCTTGGCCTGTCAGTTTAGGTGGGCAGCCATGTCTTGGTAGGTTTTCAGTTGTGCCATACTCTTTCCATTTTAAGATGATGGTTGAACAGTGCTCTGTGAGATGTTCAAAGCTTGCGATATTTTTTTATACCCTAACCCTGCTTTAAACTTCTCCACAACTTTATCCCTTACCTGTCTGGTGTGTTCCTTGGCCTTCACAATGCTGCTTGTTCACTAAGGTTCTATAACAAACCTATGAGGGCTTCACAGAACAGCTGTATTTATATTGAGGTTAAATAAGACACAAGTGGACTCTATTTACTAATTAGATGACTTCTGATGGCAATTGGTTCCACTAGATTTTAGTTAAGGGTATCAGAGTAAAAGGGGCTGAATACAAATGCATGCCACACTTTTCAGGTATTTATTTGTAAAAAAATAAAATAAAAAACATTTATCATTTTTACTCCACTTCACAATTATGTGCCACTTTGTGTTTGTCTATCACATAAAATTACAATAAAATAGATTTCCATCTTTGAGTGTAATGCCGCATACACACGACCAGCCTGTCCGTCAGACTAGGTCTTTCCAACTGACTTTTGGCGGAGTTCCGACAGACTTTCCAAATGAACGGACTTGGCCACACACGAATGGACTAAGTCCGTTTAAAAGTCCGTCCGTTCGTTTTGAATGTGATGACGTAAGTCCGGACCAAAAAAGGAAGTTCAATAGCCAGTAGCCAATAGCTTCCCTTGCATCGTATTTGGTCCGTCGGACCAGCATACAGATGAACGGTTTTCCCGATAGGAGTTGAGTCCATCGGACAGATTTGAAACATGTTCTATTTCTTGGTCCGTCTGATTTTTTAAACAAAAAATGATCGGATTAGCCCACACACGATCGGATTGTCCAATGGACTGATTCCGCCGGACCTAGTCTGCTGGAAAGTCCGGTCTTGTGTACCCGCTGTCACATGACAAAATGTGAAACATTTCAAGGGGTAGGAATACTTTTTCGAGGCACTGTATATATCCATATTTGCATGTATTTATACATACTGTACGTGTGTAAAATACTGCCAAGTAACAAAAAATTTTGTATATTTTTACTGATCTATAAGCTGCAATAGTTTACTGTTATTTACACGCTTGTGAGTACAGGTTCATTGAAAGCAATAGGCCACATCTCGATTTAAAAAAAATGCCCAAATGCCTACAAACTTGTTTGTTTTTTTGGAGCCTGTGTGTAAGAGCCCTTAGAAGAATTAATCCTCTAGCATGCTGGATTTTTTTCTTCAACCATAAAAGTGTTCAAACCCTGTGCAGAAGTGGAACCCTCTTCCACTGTTTACTTTTTATGAGAAAGGGATACTCTTTGACATTTTGTCATAACTAATGGAAGACTTGCTATTTGTGGCAAAATATTTATTACAAAAAAGAACATTAGTGAATCTCTGTTGAGTTAAAACATCCAATTTTATAACTCTACAAACTGCCAGAAATGTTCAAAGAGCAAAATTCAGTCACTTGCAATAACCAATCAAAATTCTTTCTCAATTATATACTCTTGATTTGACTTTGGCAAGTTGAAATCTGATTGGTTGCCATGGATTACTGCTCTTTCTGTATTCTGGCATCTATATATTGCTTTGTGACTTTTTTTTAAAGAGCCTGCAAATTTCATCTTTGTTTTAAATATACTTCTCTACCCAGAATTCTCCCTCTTTCATCTTCGCAACAGGACTGCATGATACACCTAGATCTCTTTTATTTTTACTCTGCTTTCCAAAGAACACCAGTGACTGTCAACAATCATTTAAGCTGCTCTGTGCATGCCGAGAATGATTTGTGCACTCGCTTACTGGGTATGACTGTCACTGTTGATCTGTGCTGAGGCCTAGATTACATGTGATAAGGGCTGACCTTATTTGAGTATTCACACATTATGCACTCATAAAGAGCGAGCTGGACACAAAAGTGCTTCAGATGTTCAGGGCATCAATCAAGAGCACAGCATGGAGGCTGCCAAACTTTGCTTCCATTTAGCTCTAAAGAGGAAAAGGGGTCCAAGGCAGACTTAATAAAGTTTAAAGCTGTGTCACAGGCTGTTCTCTCCTATTGTCTGCCTCCAAGTCTGCTTCTTTTTTTTTTTTGCACAAATTCTGCTGCAGCTACAAGTGCAAACAATAGCTTTTTAAGCAAATTCCTGGGCTGAAAACAAAAGCCTTGTAAGAAAATAAAATAGAGCTTCTTGTTTTAGAGTTCATTTGCATGGTTTGATTTGCTAATTTTAGAAAAGGGAAAGACAAGGCAGGTTTTATATCAAACTGTGCTTCTGTGAGTGGAGGCGGGGGGGGGGGGCAGGCAGTGCATTGTTATGGTGCTTGACATCACAGGTGTCAGGCCAGAGCATTTATAATGTGACTGTGTGCAGGCACTGAGCTACTGAATAAAAGTCATAAAGTGTAAAATATTGCTTTCTTATGAAAAAATAAATAAAAATAATATATATATATATATATATATATATATATATATATATATATATATATATATATATATATATATATATATATATATATATATATATATATATATGTGTAGATTTATTTTATGCTCTTTCAAAGACCTTGCTGGATATCCCTTAAAGTGTAGACTATGGACTTTTTTTTCCCACTGAATCTAACAAGCAAGAAAGAACTAATCAACTCATAGTGAGAGTATTCCATAAACATACTGCATGCATTAGAAAATGTAACAGGATAGTTATCAGTGAAATGCTTGGCACAATGTAAGTGTGTGTGTCTGTGTATGCTGTAGTCCACTAGGATTGTAACTAAACAGTTTAAAAGAAGGATTAGCGAAGGATTAGTGACAAACAGGTGGTTCGTTTAAGGAGATGTTTCTTTGGTCAGATCCTAAAAAAGATTGTGTATCTACTGTATGTATATGTCACATTACTTCTGCATGCATCCCCTGTCCAACCTTTCTTCAGTGAAAAGTGAATTCTCCAAAATTAACTTTCAAGAATAATTGCAAAGATGACCAAACACGGAGCAAATTTTGTGCACTTCTTGCTGAACCATATGAAATTTGAATAACCATTTGCCGAGTACATATATTTTGACAGGTGGCTTCTACGGGCACCATGATGTACTCGTGCGGCGCTGCCTGTTTCCAGGATTCAGGCATGTGCCTGCTCCTCTGTCCGTCTGCTTTCCAGCAATTTGATGCTGCGGGAGTCTGTCAGCAGATCCCTCCCAATGATTCATGGCCTGGACCTGCTGATTGGCTGTTTAAAAACACAGCCCAGAGCCCTATGTTGACAATCAACACAGGGGTCTGTACAGAAGGAACAATCGTTTTGTTTCTTTTCCCTGCTTAGCATGGAAAAGAAACAAATCAATCTGTAGTAAAAAAACAAACAAAAAAACAGCACACAATAAACACATTACACATTATTAGGCATGTAGGTAAACCCTTGCTTGCCCCTAGATGTTAACTTATTCCCAGTCAGTGTCATTAGTACAGTGACAGTGTATAGTATTAGGATTAATCACTGTATTAGTGTCACTGGAGATGTCAGTGAGTCAGTTCCCACAAAGTGTCAGTTTGTGTCAGATTGCTCACCGCACACAGTCCCATTATAAGTCATTGATTGCCAGCATTACTAGTATAAAAAAAATCCAATATATATATATATATATATATATATATATATATATATATATATATATATATATATATATATATATATATAGACACTATAACTTTTACGCAAGCCAATTAATATACAAGTTTTGGGATACATTTTTTAAGAAATTAGATTTTTTAAAAATGTTTTATTTATTATCTTCTAGAGCCTAAGCGGATAATGGGTGGCCCTGTGAGCACCCTCCTGACCGGCATCTTTCAGGTGTTCTAACAGACATGGGTGCCAGCTGTTCATATACCATAGCTGGGAGGGGAAATTTCTCCATCCATGCTGTTTAGAGCAGATGGGGGAATTGATAGGTTGGTAGATAGTGGAAGAAAAAAGCAAGACTTAACATTACTCATGAGTTATACTTATGAGTTAGCAAGGTCATAGGTTAGTTCAAATTGTTTAAAGGTAAAATTACATTTTTCATTTAAAGGGCTATATCCCCATTAATGTTCAGAGATAGGAGATATCTGATTAGTGTTACAGAACATCTTAGTTTTATTATTATTATATACGCTTTATATAGCGCCAACAGTTTACGCAGCGCTTTACAATGTATAGGGGGGACAACACAATTACAGTACAGTTCAATACAAAACATACAGGAGGGCCCTGCTCGTAGAGCTTACATTCTAAAGGGAGGGGGTGGTGGTACAAAAGGTAATAGCTGCAGAGAATGATTTGATGGGAGTGGCTCGGGGACAGTTGTTAAGTGGGTGTGGGATAGGCTTCCCTGATTAAATTAGTTTTCATGGATCTCCTAAAGGTGGACAGGGTAGGGGCTGATCGGATATACTGGGGCAGGGAGTTACAGAGGATGGGAGAGGCTCTGAAGAAGTCCTGAAGGTGAGCATGGGAGGAGGTAACAAGGGAGCTAGAGAGCAGGAGGTCCTGGGAGGAACGGAGGGGACGATTTGGGCAATATCTGCAGATGAGGTTGGTGATATAGATGGGGGCGATGTTGTGAATTGCCTTGTATGTTATGGTTAGCATTTAAAATTTTATATGGTGGGGTAGGGAAAGCCAGTGAAGGGATTGGCAGAGAGGAGCAGCAGTCACGGATCGGTTAGTGAGGTGTATTAGTCTAGCAGCAGAATCCATAATAGACTGAAGGGGGGATAGCCTGCTTAAGGGTAGGCCATTAAGGAGAGAGTTGCAGCAGTCAAGGCGGGAAATAATCAAAGAGCGAATAAGTTGCTTTGTGGTGTCATTAGTCAGGAAGGGTTGAATAATATACTAAAATATAATATAATATAATAAAAGGTTGTACTGAGTACATATATTAAAGGGCAGCAAGCAGTGTTTACTGTAAGCCATAGCTGTGTAATCCTAAGTATCTCTCCCCCAGAGAAAGTCCTGTTTACACACATTGATTCCAGCTGTGTGGCTACAGCAAACATCAGCGCTGAGTGGAAAGAGGCTGGTGGCATGCTTCTACACCCAAGTGAGAAATTTATTGCTGGACCACTACACAACTCACCCATTTATTTACATAATTATCCCCTTTTATAAATTTCCAGTTTTCCATGACAGTTACAGTATATCATACAACTAGCAATTAAGAAGCACTGGGACTTTTCAGGTGCTCCTTCAACAGCTGACACAAGACATTTAAAATATTAAAAACAATTTCCCTTTTTGTAAGATATACATCCAAAATCAATTTTGCCACCTAACCATATAGTTAACAATCAGATAATTACTTCCACATGTGTAAACTTCCATTTGCCCTCTATTAATGTCAGTAGGGATATACAGCTATTCTAAAGTCCTATTCCAGAAAAATCAGTGCAGGAGAACTTTGCTCAGATTTTTCTACTGTTAAAAATGACCTAAAACTCTTTACAGTGAAATACTAAATGCATAAATAAAAGTCCATATAGTGAATGATACAATATACAGTGATCAAGAAAGATCAAAAAGAGTCCACTTGTGCAGTGTGTCTTTAATCAATATATCCAGTGACGATGTGATCCCTTCACCAATGAACTAGTTGGACTCTCACCTCATCGAATGGACCCCTGATAAATCAGATAGGTCAAACACACATGTTCCCATCAAGGGTGAAGTATAAGGCTACAGCAAACCAAACGGAAGCATTTCCAGATAGAATCTCCTCAATGTCATCAGGTCAGGATAATGTCATATATGAAAAAGACAAGCAAATCTAGTGCTCTCCGTTTGATAACAATTTATTAAAACAGATGAATAAAAACAAATTTCCACTCACATTTCTAAGCACTGATCTCCAGTGCTGAGTGCAAAGCAGGAAATAACATGCATGGATCAGTGTGTCAGCTGGCGGATGACGTCACGACGCGAGTCACGTGGTCCGTACGCGTTGCGTCCCAGGGAAAGGGCGGGACTTCATCAGCGGTGACGGAATGACGTCGGACGGCCGCTTTATACTAACACACTAAATTTGAACCAATAAACAGCGGAGTTATGCGCAAGGCAAGTGCCGCTACTAGCGTGACACCGGAACATACATCTGTAATCGTTCCAAACACAGAGGGAAAGGAGAGGGCATATAGAAAACTTTATGAGCACCAAAACGATATTTAAAACAAAATTAAAATCAAAATCAGAGAGAGGCGTACGTCAAGTCCGCTAATTAGGCAACAAAATATCACCCACTAATAGTTCTCGCATAAAACATGCAGAGAAACGAACGAGACGTTGCCCAAAACGGACAGTACGAAGCCTTAAACGAATCTCCCGGTAGGTCGCATGACCAATGATAAGAACTAACGAATATACCCGCAGATGCCGCTGACGTCATCAGAAAGCTACACTGATCCATACATGAAGAATAAACAAACAAGCATACCTATAATTAAACACATACCATACAGGTAAAAAAGAAATCAAAAAATATGTACAAAAAATAGATATAAAAATAAAATTAAATTAAAAATAAAAATAAAAAATAAAAATATCACAATGAATATGAAAAGAATCAGATACTATAGAATAAAACACTTATCTGTCCGAAATGAAACAATTTAAATCAAATTCCACATTTAAACCTCCCGGGGCAAGAACCCGTGTTTCATGTATCCAATAGGATTCACGTTTACTTAATTGGCGTATGAAGTTACCTCCACGCCAATGTTTGGTGACCTTCTCAATCCCCCAAAAGCTCAAACTCCTGGGATTCTGGGAATGCACCAATTTAAAATGGCGAGACACATTATGAGTCTTCAAGCCCTTTTTAATATTATTTACGTGTTCACCCAACCTCACATGTAGAGGTCTGGAGGTTCTACCGATATATTGGAGACCACATCCACATTGTAACATATATACCACCCCTATGGTGGAACAAGTGATGAGTTTATCGATCTTGTATTCCTTATTATTACTAGTGGCTATGAAGGATTTTCTCCTTTTCATATTGCATCTAGAGTGCCTACATGCCGTACATCTACCACACGCATAAAAGCCGGATAAAAAAGAGAAAAGCCTGCTTTCAGTTTGTACAGGGGGATCAATAACACTCGGTGCTATTTGGTCACGCAATGATGGAGCCTTTTTATATATGAAAGAAGGCCGTGCGGGTAACAATGGACCCAACACTCGGTCTTGTTTCAGTATAAACCAGTTTTTGGCCACAACAACATTTATTTATGGCCCACTGGGAGGAGGAAGTTGTTTTTCGGAATCGCCCCAAGGAATTAATCTGCTACAATAGATTCATTGATGATCTCATTTTAGTATGGGATGGTGATCGGCGAGGATTGGATGAATTTGTCAGTACTATGAATGTTAACGACAAAAACATCCAGTTATCGTGGAATATCAGCCAAGAACGGTTGGTGTTTCTTGACCTAGAGATCACCAAAGCAAATGATGGGCTAGTATTAAAAAACCACTTTAAGCCAACTGACCGGAATTCGTACATTCCCCTGGGGAGTTGCCACCATAAGTCTTGGTTATGCAATATCCCCAGGGGACAGTACGTTAGACTAAGGCGGAATTGTTCCTACATGGATGACTTTGTGGATCAAGCCCACACATTGTCCTCTAGGTTTCGGGAAAAGGGTTATGATCCATCTGCTCTTGAACATGAAATATCTAGGGTTCAGCAGATGGATAGGTCCCTTCTGATTAAAGATAAGGCAAAAGAATCAGGTGTGGAAGGGGTTAATTTCCGAATGGTCCTTGATTATAACGTACAGTATAAAAAATTTGAAAAAGTTGTGGCCAAAAACTGGTTTATACTGAAACAAGACCGAGTGTTGGGTCCATTGTTACCCGCACGGCCTTCTTTCATATATAAAAAGGCTCCATCATTGCGTGACCAAATAGCACCGAGTGTTATTGATCCCCCTGTACAAACTGAAAGCAGGCTTTTCTCTTTTTTATCCGGCTTTTATGCGTGTGGTAGATGTACGGCATGTAGGCACTCTAGATGCAATATGAAAAGGAGAAAATCCTTCATAGCCACTAGTAATAATAAGGAATACAAGATCGATAAACTCATCACTTGTTCCACCATAGGGGTGGTATATATGTTACAATGTGGATGTGGTCTCCAATATATCGGTAGAACCTCCAGACCTCTACATGTGAGGTTGGGTGAACACGTAAATAATATTAAAAAGGGCTTGAAGACTCATAATGTGTCTCGCCATTTTAAATTGGTGCATTCCCAGAATCCCAGGAGTTTGAGCTTTTGGGGGATTGAGAAGGTCACCAAACATTGGCGTGGAGGTAACTTCATACGCCAATTAAGTAAACGTGAATCCTATTGGATACATGAAACACGGGTTCTTGCCCCGGGAGGTTTAAATGTGGAATTTGATTTAAATTGTTTCATTTCGGACAGATAAGTGTTTTATTCTATAGTATCTGATTCTTTTCATATTCATTGTGATATTTTTATTTTTTATTTTTATTTTTAATTTAATTTTATTTTTATATCTATTTTTTGTACATATTTTTTGATTTCTTTTTTACCTGTATGGTATGTGTTTAATTATAGGTATGCTTGTTTGTTTATTCTTCATGTATGGATCAGTGTAGCTTTCTGATGACGTCAGCGGCATCTGCGGGTATATTCGTTAGTTCTTATCATTGGTCATGCGACCTACCGGGAGATTCGTTTAAGGCTTCGTACTGTCCGTTTTGGGCAACGTCTCGTTCGTTTCTCTGCATGTTTTATGCGAGAACTATTAGTGGGTGATATTTTGTTGCCTAATTAGCGGACTTGACGTACGCCTCTCTCTGATTTTGATTTTAATTTTGTTTTAAATATCGTTTTGGTGCTCATAAAGTTTTCTATATGCCCTCTCCTTTCCCTCTGTGTTTGGAACGATTACAGATGTATGTTCCGGTGTCACGCTAGTAGCGGCACTTGCCTTGCGCATAACTCCGCTGTTTATTGGTTCAAATTTAGTGTGTTAGTATAAAGCGGCCGTCCGACGTCATTCCGTCACCGCTGATGAAGTCCCGCCCTTTCCCTGGGACGCAACGCGTACGGACCACGTGACTCGCGTCGTGACGTCATCCGCCAGCTGACACACTGATCCATGCATGTTATTTCCTGCTTTGCACTCAGCACTGGAGATCAGTGCTTAGAAATGTGAGTGGAAATTTGTTTTTATTCATCTGTTTTAATAAATTGTTATCAAACGGAGAGCACTAGATTTGCTTGTTCTTTTTCATATATGACATTATCCTGACCTGATGACATTGAGGAGATTCTATCTGGAAATGCTTCCGTTTGGTTTGCTGTAGCCTTATACTTCACCCTTGATGGGAACATGTGTGTTTGACCTATCTGATTTATCAGGGGTCCATTCGATGAGGTGAGAGTCCAACTAGTTCATTGGTGAAGGGATCACATCGTCACTGGATATATTGATTAAAGACACACTGCACAAGTGGACTCTTTTTGATCTTTCTTGATCACTGTATATTGTATCATTCACTATATGGACTTTTATTTATGCATTTAGTATTTCACTGTAAAGAGTTTTATGTTTTTGCGCTGTACTGAGATATTTATATTTTGAAATGTGGGATTTGGTAATTTGACCTACAGTATTCTAGCTGCATTTTTTCCTTTATATATATATTTTCTTTCACTGTTTCAGTTTTTTTAGCGCTGGTTGACTTTCTCACTATGTTAAAAATGACCCCCTAAAGTTACACTTTAGTGCCCACTCTTTCTTGGGTTTACAGACTATGTACCGAAACAGAAACAGTTTTACATTGTCATGTACTCTGTTTGGAAACTGCACATATTTCAAATTGCATGCATTGTATGCAGCCTACATAGAGATGTCATCTGAGTTCACATTGGCTGAAGAAGTATATCATACATAATTGATTTTACACTGTAAAACATGAAAAATAACCCTCCACGTTTGTACACAAAAGTCTTAAAACAGTAACGAGAACAAATGTAGATTTAATTGTTAAGTTTTGTATCCTGAAAACTCCCTTATGCTTATGTAAATAAAACATTATTTTATATTAAAGGTAACCTGTAAGGACCTAAAACAGTATTTTTTATACATACACATAAACTAAATGATGATCTTCACAAAACATACACACTACTCATACAGTATACTCACATTACTGAAGTACTGCACTCCATCCGTCTCCCATGCCTTAAGGGAGAATCAGTCTTATGCTGTTTCTGGGGTTGAATTGCTGAATGCATTCAGTTCTGCTGGCAGTGATGCCATGTTGCTGATTCTGGGATGCTGACCTCGCTGACAGTGGTACTGATTGTATTCAAACAAAAGGCTGATTTTCCCCTTAAGATGGCCTCGTGTGCATAGTGCCAGTTCCAACTTTATGACCCTCTGCCAGGAGAGAGGTGGACATTAGGCGTGGTGTACTCTAAAAGCTAGTGAGAACTGACAGGCTTCCCGTAGGTAATGTGTATCTTAAAGTTTGCAGGGATTTGCAGACTGATGTCTGGTACTTTAATTTTGGGCAGTAAAACCTTATTGTATTTGATTTGAAAACTCTGTTCCCTAAGGCTTGGCTCACACTGTCATGACTTGGGATCCGACTTGTGAGACCCCAAGTCGCATGACATATGAAATCCTATTTTAGTCAATGAGAGCTGTCTTAATTAGCACTAGTGAAGTCGCTCCGACTTTAGAAAAGGTTCCTGTACTACTTCAAGGAGACCTCTATCTGACTTGTGCCCATAGATTTTAATGTAAGTTGCCTCAAAGTTGGATCCCCATTTTAATTGATGTGATTTGGATCCAACATTACAGGAAGATTACACAGGCATTCCCTGAAGTTGCTTCAAAGTTGCACCGGAATCATGCCACTAAAGTCGTACTGTAAGTTGTATGACTTTCAGGTCGCATCAGGATGAACCAAGCATTATAGTAAAAAAAAAAATATATAAAAAAAAAATCAAGGTGTCACCTGAGATAAATAACAAGTTATTTTTATGTTTCTAATCTCTGATTTTAAGGCTGAACTCCAAGCATATTTAAAAGACGCTAATGAATGCAGGTCTGTTTTATTAGTTTATGCTTGAAATAGTAAAGTGCAAAAATAAAGTGTCCATTTAAAAATTCTAAATTCCACAAAAAGGGCAATAGTGCAGAAACATTTTTTCATCCCTGTTAAAATGTCAGGTTTATGTAAAAAAAATGAGACAAAGATGTCAGAACTTTTTCCCACCTTTAACGTGACCTGTACACTGTACAACTCAATTGAATAACAAACTGAAAACTTTTAGGTGGAGGGAAGCAAAAATAAAAAAATAAAATAATGTGATTGCATAAGTGTGCACACCCTTAACCACTTCAGCCCCGGAAGGATTTGCCCCCTTCCTGACCAGGCCACTTTTTGCAATTCGGCACTGTGTCGCTTTAACTGACAATTGCATGGTCGTGCGACGTTGTACCCAAACAAGATTTATGTCCTTTTATCCCCACAAATAGAACTTTCTTTTTGTGGTATTTGATCACCTCTGCGGTTTTTATTTTTTTGCGCTATAAACAAACAAAAAGAGTGACAATCTTGAAACAAAACACAATATTTTGTAGTTTTTGCTATAATAAATATCCCCAAAAAAAAAAAAAAACAGTTTTCCTCAGTTTAGGCCGATATGTATTCTTCTACATATTTTTGGTAAACAAAATCTCAATAAGCATATATTGATTGGATTGCCCAGAAGTTATAACGTCTACAAAATAGGGGATAGATTTATGTCATTTTTATTATTACTTTTTTTTACTACCGTAGTAATGACAGGGATCTGTGATTTTTATCAGGACTGCTATATTGCGGCAGTCAGATCGGACACTTTTGACACTATTTTGGGATCATTGGCATTTATACAGTGATCAGAGCTAAACATATCCATTGATTACTGTATAAATGTCATTGACAGGGAACTGGTTAACACTAGGGGGCGATCAAGGGGTTAACTGTGTTCCCTCAGTGTGTTCTAACTGTAAGGGGGATGGGACTGACTAGGGGAGGAGAGAGATCAGTGTTCATACGTAGTATGAACATACGATCTGTCTCCTCTCCCCTGAGAGAACCGGGATTTGCATGTTTACACAGACAGATCTTGGTTCTCGCTCTGTCACAAGCGATTGCAGGTGCCCGGCGGTCATTGTGCCCACCGGGCACACGCATCGGCTCCGGGAACACTCTCACGTCAGCTGCTGTCACGTCTTAAAGGAGCGACGTACAGCTAGGGCGATTTGCCCAACCGAGCCAACCTGCTGCAGTATAACTGCAGCGGCTGGTTGGCTAGTGGTTAAACTAATACTTTGTTGAAGCATCTTTTGATTTTAATACAGCACTGTTTTTTTGGGTACGATCAGCATGGCACATCTTGACTTGACAATATTTGCCCACTCTTCTTTGCAAAAACACTCCAAATCTGTCAGACTGTGAGGGCTGGGACATTCCTAAATGTCATCTTCTTCTGGTGAAGACATTCCTTTGTTGATTTGGATGTAGGCTTTGGTTCGTTATCATGCTAAAAGATGAAGTTCCTCTTCATGTTCAGCTTTCTAGCAGAAGCCTGAAGGTTTTGTGCCAATATTGACTGGTATTTTGAATTGTTCATAATTCCCTCTACCTTGACTAACAGCCCCAAAGCATTATGCTGCCGCCACTATGCTTCACAGTGAGTATGATGTTCTTTTAGTGATGTGCGGTGTTGTTTTTGCGCCAAACATATCTTTTGCAATTAAGGTCAAAAAGTTCAACCTTGGTTTCATCAGACCATAACACATTTTCCCGCATGATTTTGGAAGACTTCAGATGTGTTTAGCAAGGCTTGGAGGTTTTTCTTGGTAAGAAAAGACTTCCGTCTTGCCAGTCTACCCCATAGCCCAGACATATAAAGAATATGGGAGATTGTTCTCACATGCACCAGCCAGTACTTGCCAGATATTCCTGCAGTTCTTTTAATGTTGCTGTAGGCCTCTTGGCAGGCTCCCTGACCAGTTTTCTCCTCGTCTTTTCATCAATTTTGGAGGGATGTCCAGTTCTTAGTAATGTCACTGTTGTGCCATATTTTCTGCACGTGATGACTGTCTTCACTGTGTTCCATGGTATATCTAATGCCTTGGAAATTATTTTGTACCCTTCTCCTGACTGATATCTTTTAACAAAGAGATCCCGCTAATGCTTTTGAAGCTCTCTGCGGACCATGACTTTTGCTGTAGGATGTGACTAAGAAAATGTCAGGAAAGACCTACTACAGCTGAACTTTATTTGTGGTTAATCAGAGGCACTTTAAATGATAAAAGGTGTGTACTGACTCCTATTTAACATGAGTTTGAATGTCTTAATTCTGAATACAAGTACATTCCCAGTTATGCAACCATATTATTTTAGTTTTTTATTTTTACTCCCCCCCCCACCTAAAATATTTCAGTTTTGTTTTTCAATTGAGTTGTACAGTTTATAGGTCCCATTAAAGGTGGAAAAAGTTCTGAAATAATTTATCTTTGTCTCATATTCTTACTTTTTTTTACATATTTTAACAAAAACCTGACATTTTACTTTTAAATTAAACACAGTATAACAATAATTTTTATATTTAAGCAAAAAAGTAAAAAAAAAAAAAAACAATAGCTTTAATAATTTACTGTAAAAAATGTGCCTTGTTTTAAAGGGAACAATGTTTTAAAACATGAACACTATTTCCCCGACTCTCTTGGCTAATGGTGACTGCACTCATTTACATAGTAAGGCAAATAACATCACATTAAATTATTATTTATTATAGATACATGCGAAAACACATATACTTTAAAGACTTTCATTTTTATTTTATTTTTATTTAGAGAAAGCCTCACAAGTAAGGAAAATTTAAATAAGCAAAAGCAGTACAATCATGGAAATGTTGTCTGCATGTTAGTTTGGTTTTTGTCACTTTCTTGGCTTTAACACTGCCCAAATAAGTATCTCTAATTTACACTATAATTCCCAGAAGTCTGCTTATTTAGTGAACCCTGAAAAGGTACAATTAACCTGTAAAATCTGCTGTAAGAGCCATTTTAACTTAAAATTGCCATTGGCACAGACAAAAACAAAGAGCTCTCTGAGAAAGGGTTTAATTGGCTCTGTTGTCTGATGTAATGAGAAAGTTAAGGAACCCTTCACAAGGGCTCACAGGACAAAGGTGCGCTCACATGTATTTGGGGGATGGGACAGACAACCTAAAGCTATATAAATTTTATATAAGTATTGAAAAACAAGGGTGCCATAAGGTGTTGATGAAATTCTTTGGAGCTGTAAGATCCTACCTTACAACTATATTACCAATGCAAACCCATATGGGACCCATCATGTAAGCTCAATTGTAATAATGACAAGCTATATAGGCAAAGATACCAATTATATAATATAAATTCAATGACAAGTCTGAAAAAAAAATCCTTTATTTAACACAAATTAAAATACAGGTTTGTCTTTCCTTACATACACAATATGCACCCTGTGAATAAACTATAAAGTACAATAGAACAGAAAATTAGCTGATTAAAGAGGAAGTAAACTCTGATGAGTTTATTTCCTCTTTCATTCCCTGCAAAGGTAAAGCATAATGGACTACTATGCATAGCATAGTAGTCCATTATGTGTCACTTACCTGACACAGGAGCCAGCGATGTCACCGCTGTCCCCTGTAGTCCGGCGCATCCATCTTCTCGGTGGGGTCTCGCTGCCCTGCCGCTGTCATTCGGCGAAGCCGCGATGACGTCACTCCCGCGCATGCGCACAGGAGCCGACACGCGCGGCATCTTTGTCGTTGACTCAGTGCGCCTGCGCGCCGCTGTTTACGGCGCATGCGCCATAGACAGCAGTGCCTGTCTTTCGGCAAATATCTCCTAAACCGTATAGGTTTAGGAGATATTTCTTGGACCTACAGGTAAGCCTTAATCTAGGCTTACCTGTAGGTCAAAGTGTGTTGTAAGGGTTTACAGCCACTTTAATATGTAAACAAATGGGCCTTTAAAAGTCTAAAGTTGTTTATAGTATACAGATTGACTGATTAAATAAAGTGGTTGAAAGTCTTCACACAATAAAATGCACACAATTTATTGTGGAAAGATTCTCAGCTCTTTAAGGCCGGGTTCACACCGCTGCGATGCGGGAACGCCGCGAATCCGCTGCGTTTTCCCGCATCGCATTACTCCCGCCGGCAGTTCACACTGCCCTATGCGGACGGCTGGGAGTGTCAATGATATGTTAATGACACCCCCAGATCCGTCCACATATCGCAGTGCGATCTGCCGACTCGCACAGGAATCGGATCGCATGGTGTGAACCCCCATGCGATCCGATTCTGTTGCGGACCAAAAAAAGGGTCCCGTGCGAGTTTGCTGCGGGAGCGATGCGAATTCAGCCATACTATCTGTATGGCTGTACTCGCATCGCTACGGAGATCGGATGTGATTTGCGGTGCGAATCACATCCGGATCTCCCCCCGCAGCAGTGTGAACCCAGCCTAAAGTATAACTAAAGGCACAACATTTTTTGGTTTTGACTGGAGAGGGATTCAAATAACTGTCCTGCGATCCTCTCTCTCTCTCTCTCTCTCTCTCTCTCTCTCTCTCTCTCTCTCTCTCTCTCTCTCTCTCTCTCTCTGTCCTGTTTAATGTTATCATGCATAGTGAAAGTAAAAGAAAATCTAAAATTTTGGGTTGTCACCAGAAAAGGAACAGAGGGGAAATCTTTCTTTTCCAATCATTTGTATTAAGGTTATAAACCATACAGATATAAAACCATACAATACAGCACGGTTTCTCAATTAATGGTATGGGTACCCCTGGGGTCATGTGCACCAAGATCAGGGGGGTACGTCGCTCAGAGCCGGCACCACCATAAGCAGGGCTCAAGTCCTGCAGGAACACCGTTCCTGGATCCAATCCTAGGCGAGCTGTGCAGTCCTCTCCTCCCTCCTCCTCCCCCTTTGTCTCCCGCTTTGTCACAAAGCTCTGGTCTTAAATGTTTGGCGCTGTAACAAAGTCCTGCCTCCTAGACAGGTGCTCCTGTGATAGACGGAACACTAATCCAATTGAATCAGTGTGACGTGTATAATAGGAGCTGGGGCTTTGTTACAGCGGCTGCCCGGGCTGCCAATTTAAATACAAGCTTCATGACACAGCAGGAGATCATGATCCAGGCACTGGTAAGCTGCATTTGGTGGGCACTGCACTGGTAGGCTGCATTTTCTGGGCACTGGTAGGCTACATTTGGTGGGCACTGCACTGGTAGGCTGCATTTTAGGAACACTGGTAGGCTGCATCGGGTGGGCATTGGTGGGTTATATTTGATGGGCACTGGTAGGCCGCATTTGGTAGGCACTGGTAGGCTGCATTTGGTGGGCACTGCACTGGTAGGCTGCATTTATTGGGCACTGGTAAGATGCATTTGGAGGGCACTGGTAGGCTGTATTTGGTGGGCACTGCCTTGGTAGGGCTGCATTTGATGGGCACTGGTAGACTGCATTTGATGGGCACTGGTAGACTGCATTTGATGGGCACTGGTAAGGCTGCATTTGGTGGGCACTGATGAGGCTGCATTTGGTGGGCACTGATGAGGCTGCATTTGATGGGCACTGGTAAGCTGTATTTGGTGGGAACTGCACTGGTAGGCAGCATTTAATGGGCACTAATAAGCTGCATTTGGTGGGCACTGCACTGGTATGCTTCATTTGGTGGGCACTGCACTGGTAGGCTGCATTTTATGGGAACTGGTAGGCTGTATTTGGCAGGCACTGCACTGGTAGGCTGCATTTGATGGGAACTGGTAGGCTGTATTTGGCAGGCACTGCACTGGTAGGCTGCATTTGATGAGCACTGATAAGCTGCATTTGGTGGGGACTGCACTGGTAGGCTGCATTTGATGGGCACTGATAAGCTGCATTTGGTGGGGACTACACTGGTAGGCTGCATTTGATGGGCACTGGTAGGCTGCATTTGGCGGGTACCGATAAGGCTGCATTTGGTGGGCACTGATAAGGCTGCATTTAATGGGCACTGATAAGGCTGAATTTAATGGGCACTGATAAGGCTGAATTTAATGGGCACTGATAAGGCTGAATTTAATGGGCACTTATAAGCTGCACTTGGTGGGCATTGAAATGGTAGGCTGCATTTGGTAGGCACTTCACTGGTGGGCTGCACATTGCACACACACAGAGAAACCATGACACCCAAATATTAGTAATTACTTTCTCGAGACATGGGTACTTAGGAATTTTTTTTTATACCTGCAGGGGTACTTCACCATAAAAGGTTGAGAAACAATGCAATACAGTATAGAGAAGTACCGGTACATGACAACATTATTGATCTACAAGATTGGTCAATAAGAACCGGTAGAATGCTAATTTTGGGTTATGATTATAGTTCTGAAGAACAGAAGATATATCCTCCAAAGAGGTACTGCATGACAGGAGGCACCCCCATCAAAGATGAGGGGTCATCTCAGCCATGAATTGATCAAGGAAGCGGGCCATTATGTTGGAATCAAATAGAGTAGAAAAGTGCCGCGCTAAACATAATAATCATACAAACTTGTATACAAAACATGTGATAGATGTGACATTCATAATACTTCTATGTGTACATATACATAATATGCTCAAAGTAAAAAAGTCTTTCCAATATTATCCGTGAAAAGAATGAACAACTACAATTTCTACCCTTCCTTTTTGTACATGAAAAGTGGCGCTTTTGTCAAATGGTTACAGCAGTGAGGTTCTCGGGAGAACCTCACTGCTGTAACCATTTGACAAAAGCGCTATATCTGCTACAGGAATGTAAGTGTGATACTTTTTTTGATTAATAAAATTACGAATTTTACGGAATTACGCTATGTTGGTTCCCTTTTTCCATCCCGTATGATCGTTTTTTGGTGGAGTGTGATCTGCTCTTTGGAAGATATTTTTACACCGCGTATGGTTTGGAGAAGTTTTTGCTGTAACCTGGATTATATCTCACGATTTCCGGGGACCATCCAACCCATTTACAATAAAGCTTTGCTGATCCTTCAGGTATATGCCTGTTTGGATCCAAGGCATCTGGTAAGCCTTGATTTTTATTCATGGTGGTGGTAATCACTCAATTGATGTATTCTGCACGTCTTCAGACTTTTTGATGGACTTTTTTCATCCACATTTCATGTACAAAAAGGAAGGGAAGGAATTGTAGTTGTTCATTCTTTTCACGGATAATATTGGAAAGACTTTTTTACTTTGAGCATATTATGTATATGTACACATAGAAGTATTATGAATGTCACATATATCACATGTTTTGTATACAAGTTTGTATGATTATTATGTTTAGCGCGGCACTTTCTACAGTGGTTTTTGTTTATTTTGTATATCATTATGTTGGAATACTAGGAGTGGGACCAATGGTGGTCGACCAGTGGTCAACCTTGTGTCTGTGGGCTCTGTCCCCCACCTGGTCCCTCTCTGTGCCGGGATCCGTTCCCTGCGAGCTTCGCAACGCACAGGGGCGGAGCCTGGCGGCAAATTTAAAAAAATTAAAAATCATAACACATACAGTACACTGTAATCTTATAGATTACATTACTGTATGAAATTATTTCACATTCCTTTTGTCCCTAGTGGTTTGTTCAGGGCCCTGTATGCAGTTTTATATGATATATACTGTTCTTTCAACCTGGAAACTGGAGATCCTCCCTAGCAACCAAAAAGTGTCCCTTTACCTCAAAAGTGGTTTTAGACCAGCTAGAAAACAGCGATAGTAAATTAGAACACTTGCAGATTTGAACAATAGTGAATCATGGGGAAATTAGTTTTTTATCATTATTATATTATTATTTTTTATAATTATTTATATTTATTATATTATAATTTATGATTTTGTGTTTCAAACTTTATCATACCCGTGATATCTACTAGACTCTTGTTTGGACAGATTTAAGTGTTATTGCTAAGAATTACAGGCCTACAATATAAAACGCCAAATATGCAAAATAATTGTACCGATTTGAAACGCAAAATCTGGCATAATCATACCACCAGGGAGGTTAAAGGGGTTGTAAACCCTTGTTTTTTTATTATTAAAATAACAAACATGTCATACTTACCTCCACTGTGCAGTTTGTTTTGCACTGATTGACTCTGGTCCTCCTCTTCTGGGGTCCTTCAGTAGCGCTGGTGTCTCCTGCCAGCATCAAGTGTCCACGTTGGAGAAGTGCTCTCCTTCATGGACACCCGTGTGGACCCGCTGCATCTGTGTCCATTCACACAGATTGCAGGACTCTGACCTGCCCCCTGGCACCACGTCATTGGATTTGATTGACAGCAGCGGGAGCCAATGACTGTGCTGCTATCAATCTATCCAATCAGGACACGAGACACCAGCTAGAGATGGTGTGCTTGTTTCCTGAAGGAGGATGACAGCATTCAGGTAAGTAAAATGGGGGGCTGCAGCACTAAAGAAGGTTTTTCACCTTAATGCATAGAACGCATTAAGGTGAAAAACTATGAGGATTTACAACCCCTTTAAGAGGTCAAAAGATAGCATAGGGGATTTCTAGGATCTTGTGATCATTAATCTGGCTGCTGTAAAATTGAAAGAAATTAGGCATTGGGTGGGTCTCGGGGCTCCCCAGAGGGGAAATCTTTCAATGGGAACACTAGTCCTGGTGATATTCCCTCACTTTAGAGGGACTTTCTCTGAATTCATGAGAAATCTCCCAAATCTTCCTAATGGGACACAAATGACATAAAAAAACCTAGACCCTTACTCCAAAAAGAAAAAACATTTTTCCACTAGTTCTACTACAAGTGAATCTGCCTTAACCACTTGCCAACCACCTAACTGTGAAAATATGATCCTTAATAACATCACGTCTGGTTCCCAGACCATGTAAAAATTGTTTTTTTTTCCTTAACCACTTGCCGACCAGCGCACGACGATGTACGTCGACAGAATGGCATGGGCAGGCAAATGGGCGTACATGTACGTCCCTTTAAATTTGCCGCCCTGCCATCGGGAGCGCGCCGCCGGCAGTGCGCTCCCGCGCTGGTCGGGACCCCCGTGAGTCCGGTCGCGGGACCCGCGATCGTCTCACGGAGCGGCCAAATGAAGAAATGCCGTTGTAAACAGCATTTCTTCATTCTGCCTAGCAACTAGTGATGCTGATCTCTGCTCCATGTGATTGGAGCAGAGATCAGTGTTCACTAAATGAAAGCCCAACCCCCCCACAGTTAGTAACACACCCCTAGGAACACTTAACCCCTACACTGCCACCCACTGGTTAACCCCTTCACTGCCAGTGTCATTTACACAGGAATCACTGCATTTGTATAGCAGTGATTACTGTATAATTGACAATGGTCCCAAAAATGTGTCAAAAATGTCCGATGGGTCCCCCACAATGTCGCAGTCACAATAAAAATCGTTGATCGCCGCCATTACTAGTAAAAAAAAATAATAAAAAATTATTAATATAAATGCTATAAAACTATCCCTATTTTGTAAACGCTATAACTTTTGAGCAAACCAACCAATAATCGCTTATTGCGATTTTTTTTACCAAAATTATGTAGAAGAATAAGTATCGGCCTAAACTGAGGGAAAAAAATGTTTTTTATATATTTTTGGGGGATATTTATTATAACAAAAAGTAAAAAATAATGCGTTTTTTTCAAAATTGTCGCTCTATTTTTGTTTATAGCGCAAAAAATAAAAACCGCAGGGGTGATCAAATACCAATACCAAAAGAAAGCTCTATTTGTGGGAAAAAAAGGACGTCAATTTTGTTTGGGAGCCACGACGCACGACCGCGCAATTGTCAGTTAAAGCGACGCAGTGCCGAATCGCAAAAAGTGGTCTGGTCTTTGATATTTGTACACGATTGTAGTAATTTCATGAAATCCTTTCTAACAAACTGTTATTCACATATGATTTCCTTAGCCATCAAGGGAGTAGTTTGGATTGGCAGTTTAAACAATATTTTAATACAAAAAATAGCAGTGCAAATCATAGCACTGAGTGACATAGCACAGAGAAAACAAAGTTAAACTATAAAAGTGAAAATGAAACAAACATATATTCAACAGCTTTTCTTAAACAAACGAACTACCAAACCACTGCAGTACGCAAAAGCTCTTGAATTAGAGATGAGTGAATACAATGTATTCTAACATCTATTTTAAATTCAGTTTCACATGGCGAATGTTTATTTTTCAGCTTTGTGTGTCAGTCACCATTGCAGAAATATGGTATTGCTTCATGTTGTTTCATGTTGAAGTTCAGGTGCTAACAGCAGACAGTTTTACAAAAGGAGGGCTTCCCTTCATGCAGTCTGTGCTCAAAGGTGCTCTCCATCCAAAACTGAAAAGTGACATTTGGAGTGAATACAGGGAAAGGCTTATCTGTTGAGAGCTTCTGTTCTTTATCCAGACATGTTTATAGCACATCAATCCTCTCTGATACTGCAAATTCCCCCTGTGTTAGTAATATCATCTTCCCAGTGAAACCAGTTTGTGACAGGCTATTCCTAATTAGGACCACTTGTATTTTTTTTCATAGAGCTTCTGGAGGCAACAACATCACATTGATTGTATCAGCTCCCAATACCTAACATAGATTGGCCAGCTTCTATTTGTGTTTACAGCTTCACACAACCCAAGTCCCACCTCATTTTTCATCCACCTGGCATAATCCTACTGGCATATGGAACACCCTCACAGCCAGGTCATGATTTACATCTCAGGTGTTTGTAGGTGCACAACCTTTGAACCCAATTAAAAAAAAAATCCTCTCTATTACACAGAACATTGTCTTATTTTAATGATCCTTCTTCATCAGGACTAAGGAAGTTGCTTGGAGAAGCTATGAAAAATCTTCAACGTGACAGAATAAATTCAGTTGAATGTGAGTAAATGCAACTAGCTATAGAAGCAAAAGCCTTTCTTTCATTCTGCTGCCTATAGCACATGCCCCGCTCATATCTCCCAGTTAGCCTTATCATACCACACTCAGCCCCCTCTTATGATATGGAAACGTTCAGGTAACGCATTTAGGTTGAATGAAAGACACTTTTCCCTCAAGTTCAAACAAATTCCAAAAATAGGTTTTGCAATCCCATACTAGTCTATGGGAATGCCAAACGTGCTTGAAGCAAGTGAAATGCAGGTTAGAAGGAGGTCAACTGCAGTCTAAATCCACGCATCAATGAATTCTGAACTATCTCATAAGCCACTTCAAATGCTGTCAAACTGATGCCATTAACACAAGCTAAAAGCCTGTTGACACAGACCCTTATGAAGCAGATTCCAATTTGTTTTAAAAGGGGAAAAAATCTTTCCTGATCTCCAAAGGCAATCTCCTTGCGTCAACATTGTATAGGTTTTTTTTTCTCAATTATTGAAAGCCAATTATAATATGAGCATTTAGAAAAAAATCTGTTTTTTTTCTGAAGCAGAAGCAATCTACTGAACTGGCTAGAGCCAGGTACTGTGCAAGTTAATTTCCCATTTTCATGACTCTGTCTGTAAAAAAAGCTTTTTCATATGCAAAGATTAAAGTCTACTTTTACCTTGTATTACATTCATCAATGTGTACTATCTCTCATGTGCTGAAAAGCTGACATATATGTATCCATTATGTTTATACCATGTGTGCATGTATGTATATGTGAAAATACTTTTTTACTAGTGCTACAAATAAAAAATGTTTACTAAATACTCTACCTCCACAAGTCAATTGCCTCATTTAAAGTCCCACATTCCCTTCTTATGTACTTGAACCCGGGATGGAGGTACATTTTTTGTGCCTCATTTAAAGTCCCAAACGCCCCCCTCTTGGCTATGTGTCCTTTGCATTAAACAACAGTATACCCCCTTCACCTATTCTCAATTAAGTTAATGTTTCCTCATTGCGATAATTTTCCATGTCTCTTGCATAGTTTATTTGCACTTTTCTGTACTCTTTCCAGTTCTATAAATATCCTTTTTATAAATTAGTGTCCAATTCTGAACTGCATCTTACTAGTGTTTACTATACAGGTAATATTTTGTCTCTCTTTATACTTCTTTTAACCCTCTCGATACCAACATGCTTCTTCATTTCCAAAAAAATGCAGAAAAAAAAGGGACCACCTTTGGGTTTTTACTTTTCATAAAGAGTTTTTTTTTTTTTTTTTACCATCCTGGCACTTTTATTTTAACAGAAAGCAAGAGAATTTTTTTTTTATCTATTTTTTATTTATCATAAACAATTAAAGAGAAAATGGTTAGTAAATACCGCCATAAAAACAATCTATATGTCTAAAAAAAAAAAAACTGAGATAAACTTTAATTACTGTGTTGCATGATGGAATAATCATCGCTCAAAGTATTATAGCATTGGAAAATTTAAAAAACAGCCTAGTAAAGAAATATATATATACTGGGCTGGTACTCAAGTGATTAATACAAAAAGTGTCTTGACCACTTTAGAAGCTGCAGATTTCTAGATTGTAAGCTCTAACGAGCAGGGCCCTCTGATCCCTCCTGTATTGATTTGTATTGTAAGTGTACTGTCTGCCCTCATATTGTAAAGCGCTGCGCAAACTGTTGGCACTATATAAATCCTGAATAATAATAATAATAATAATTAGTTAAGTCTAGAATCGTCCAGGAAATGCAAATCTTTTTCCATCATTGACTCCCCTAGTTTATATCCCCATACATTGTATGTATGCATGCATACTTTTAGCCCCCAAGTGCATAACTTTATATTTATCATTATTAAATATCATTTGCCATGTCTTGTCCAGTCAAAAAGTACACATAAGGTCAGCTTATAATTCAGAGGACTTTATTCTACTAAAACTTGAAGTCTTCTGAAAACACAGGAAAAATTCTTTAAATCACAAACACTATATTATTTATAAATATGTTAAAAAATATGTTAAAAAGTACTATTTCTAAAACTGAACCTTGGACTTACAACCTTTCAGAGTATCCCTTTGCTGCTGAGCTGCAACACTGATGAAACTTAATCGCTGAGTGAAAGAGCGACAGTGAGCTTTCAAATTTTCACTGCTAGCAATCCCATAGAAAATGATTATGATTTTCTTAGGAACAAATAGTTGTAACAAAAACAAGGGAAAATTACCCATGTCATCAGCTTTAGTTCATACAACCTATCAAAATGAAATAAGGCAGTGAAAAAAAAATCAGAAATAAAGCTCCTAATCACAAAACCAAACTAATAAACTTGCTACAAAGTTTACAGAACTTGAACATTTACTACAAAAGAAAGTGAAAAGAAACATTTAATTGTTTCCCTTAAATAACCTCTCCTTTAAATGCCTTATTAGGTAAACAGGGAAATTTAAAAACCAGACATAGTACTATTAAAAAGAAATGACAGCAAATTATCCTGTGAAGCCAGTGATTATGCGAAGAGCTATCAAATGGATTTTTCTTAAAAGCTGCAGGCAAATGTAGTTACAACAATTAAATACTATTAGACTCTTCTAATTAACTTGTTTCCCTTTATTAATCACCAACATTAGTTAATGAATAGCATAATAACAAGAGGAAATATTTTGTAATTGCAACACAAATTACATTTAAAAATTGACTTTTGCATTAGTATGTTCCTCTTCTTTCACTATTAATCTATTGTGCTTGTTATTTCAAAATCAACATTTGTTTTCCTTTCATTTTTAGTATTTTTATACTTATGTATCCCCTTGTCCCCCTGAAACTGTTCAAAGCAGTAGGTCACATTATTTAGTACAGTGATGGGGAACCTTGGCACCCCAGATGTTTTGGAACTACATTTCCCATGATGCTCATGCACTCTACAGTGTAGTTGAGCATCATGGGAAATCTGGGGTGCCAAGGTTCGCCATCACTGATTTAGTATATGCTTACCTGAATCTGTTTAAAAAATAATTTTACAGCTAAAGAAGCTGTCCTCTTAAAGTGGAGCTCTACCCAAAAGTGGAACTTCTGCTTATCTGATTCCACCCCCCCCCCCCCTCTGGTGGCACCTTTCGGGGTGAGGGGGGAGCGGTACCATTTTTTTGCAGGTACCCTGTTCCCACTTCTGGGAGACCGCTTCGTGGAAAATTATGTCAGCAGCTCGGCCCCCCTCATCCTCCCTCCTCTTCTGCCGGGCCAGTGAAAGAGCGCAGCACGCTTCACACATGCGCAGTAGGGACCCAGTTGTGAAGCTGAAAGGCTACACTGCGGGGTTCCCTTATTTGAAATGTAAACATCGGCTCCGGTGACAATATCGCTGGACCCAAGGACAGGTAAGTGTCCTAATAATAAAAGTCAGCAGCTACAGTGTGTTTTAATATTTAAAGGGGAAGGCGAAACTCCGCTTTAAGCCTAGTACACACTATAAGTTTTGTTTTTGTTTAATCCAGCGGGTTAAACCAAAAAAAACAGTCAGTTCTCTTTGGAGCCGCTGTACTAACAAAGTTAGTACAGTGATCTCCCCCACTGAGCTGTTGTGTACTGACAGTGGGACGCCCCCCCCCCTCCCAAAACACTTAGATCAGCCCTCTCTGCCATTGGCTGAAAGCGCTGATTGGGAGTTGGTTGGCTGCTGCTTTTACAGCATACTCGTCCAACAGAAGCCGGCTTCTGTCAGAAGGACTGACATACACATACACACAGGCAGAATGGAGGCAGTTTTTTTAACCGCCCAATGTCTCCCAACATTCAGCCCATGTGTATGGGGCTTTAGAGTCTGTTTGATCTACAGTTGCTACGACCATTTGGGGGGGTATTTGTACCTTTCTGACATTTCAGGTATTTCAGTATAGCAGGTGTGATCAATTTTCAATAATTGGCACCACAGCTTGTAAACTCTATAACTTTCACATAGACCAAATAATATACACTTATTCGGGTTATTTTTACCAAAGATATGCAGCAGTATAAATTTTGGCCCAAATTCATGAACAAAAATGACTTATTTGCAAAATGTTGTCATAGAAACAAAAAAGTCTTTTTTTTTTCAAATTTTTGCTCTTTTTTTTCATTTTATTTGTGTGAAAAAAATATAAAAATTTTGTTTCGGTACAGTGTTGCATGACTGACTGGCATTCAAAATGTGAGAGTACTGAAAGCTGAAAATTGGTCTGGGCAGGAAGGGGGTATAACTGCCCTGTCAGTGGCGTAACTAGAACCCTCAGGGCCCTGATGCAAGAACCATGAAGGGCCCCCCTGACTACCAGACAGGACCCTTTTCTCCGAGCCCTATGGCGGAAAACCAGGGCCAGGTCACAATTGGGTGGCTACATATAAAGGAACCGATTTCTCCATTTCCCCCCTCTTCTCCTCCTCTCCCTCCCACAGGCATTCTGCAGCTGCTGGAGGAAAATGGAGAGCTGGGTTGCTCTATGTCGGTGTTTCTCAATCTTTTTCCAGTCAGAGCACCCTTGAAGTACAGCCCTAGGTGAATGGGGCTGCACTGCAACCACCATGCAACTGTGTGCATTGCATGCAGTTGCAGCATAGAGATGATGTATTTAAGGGGTTAAAACAGGTGGTCAGGAGGCAACATATTGTCTCTTTACCAGCTGTCAAATGCCTCTGAAAAAGAATCTGAGCATGGATCACTTTTCGGAGGAACAGCATTTTTTTGCTGGTAATATGAACAAGCAAAAAAATACAAAATCGGTTCTGATTGTACACATATAGGGGGTCAAAATTAAAAGCGCATACATAAAATGTGCATACATACATGTAAACCCACCCACACACACATATATAAACACACTCACACACACATAATGCACACAGATATAGTAGATATATACACATACACACACATATATAAAGAACACATATATACCAGTGGCAGCTGGTGCTCAAAATTCTTAGGGGGGCACAAGCAAACTGAAATGTTCAGAAAAAAAAATCAATTGAAGCCACCGTGCCCATCAAACACCACCACTGTTCGCCGCTGTGCCATCAAATGTCACCACTGTGCCATCAAATGTCGCCACTGTGCCATCAAATGTCACCGCTGTGCCATACAATGTTGCCACTGTGCCCATCAAATGCTGCCACTGTGCCCATCAAACTCTGCCGCTGTGCCATCAAATGCCTCCAGTGTGCCCTTCAAAAGCTGCCACTGTGCCCAAACGCTGCCACTGTGCCCATCAAAGTCTGCCACTGGGCCTATCAAATCCCACCAATGTGCCATCAAATGCCACCCCTGCGCCCATCAAATGCTGCCACTGTGCCATGCTGCTGGTGTGCCCATCACATGCTGCCAGTGTGCCATCAAATGCTGCAACTGTACCATTGAATGCTTCCACTGTGTATCCCCCCTCCTGCTGTCTGCCCAGCACTTACCCTGTCTCGGTAGGGCAATGGGTGACGGCCATGAGCGGGGTCCTCCATGCATCTCCTGCCGTCCTCATCTCCCATCCTCTCCTCCTGATAGGCACCCAATAGCCATGCCTATCGCATGGGGGAAATGATGAGATCAGTCATGTCTCGGTGGGTAGTATTTTTTTTTCTTTGGGGAGGACAACAGCCATTGTCCATTGTGATTGGCATGGACTTGCATCTCTGGATGACATGACTGATGATGGATGTGCATCATGGGACTTTCTAAAATGATTTTTTCTTAAATTGTCTAATGTTTTGGTGTTTTTATATCTAGTAGTGGGGAACTGGCCCTTGTACTCATCAACAAGGGAACAAGGTGCTTTGTCTGGGGAAGTTACACTCCCCCTTCTCCCTTTCCTGGCCTGTCAAGATGCAAGCTTAGATAAGGGTCTGGTATGGAATTTGGGATAGACCTTACACCATTTTTTCTTAAACAATGTCAGGCTCCTTTATTTACATTCACCTGTCAGCCAGTAATCCCCAGGTGACAGCTAAATGAGCAGGGCAGGGATTAGTCACTGATTGTTAGGACACTGGCAGGTGCCAGCTCCCTGACAACAAGCATCTCTGAGCCAAAACTGTTATATTAAGCAGTGGTATGAATGCCACTGCTAAATGTTTCACTTTCTGCTGATGGAGGTCTGGTCTGTGGTAAAATAAGGTGCAAAAAAGACATCAAATACCTCATAAAAATAGAATTTAACACATGCAGTATTTGGAACATTTTTTGATAAATTAATTTTCTATTAGTAGTAAAAGTGGAGAACAAAACATACAAAAAGTTCAAGTAGTTCAATTTTACAAAAATTTTGTAAAGTACAGACATATTGAAATTCAAGTCTATTAGGAAAGATAGGTAGTGAGGGATGAGCAGTCCCCAAAAATGTACGTAACCTAGGTAAAGGTTCCATCTAGAGTTGTTTAACATTTCGAAAAGTGGGTAAAAACACATAGAACATTTATGGATGACCAGAACAACATGTCCTAAACATATAAGGAGGAAAAAGAGGAAAAGGTGAGAAAAAGAGAAGGTGAGAAGAACAGCAAGAAAAAAGGAGGAGAAAAGGAGAATTTAAGGAAAAGGGTGAGGTCACCAGCTCCCCGGAGAGCAAAGGGGTTACCCGGCTGTTATACTGGAATTAGTGGGATTCTGGTTCCAAGAGCGAGGGGTCAAAGTTTGGTGGGAGGAAGTGGTCCACCCAAGGTTGCCAAACTTTCAAGCACGTGGAGTCTTGTTCAGTATGCCCCTTTACCATGGATCATGGCTTGGGTAACCCTGTTCTTAGATTCCAGTAGACAGAGGAAATTGATAACTTTTATGAAAAATAATGCATGAATTTTTATTGCTAATTTTGCTGCATTATTTTATGCTTAATGAATTGAGCCCTAAGTGTAAGTACTTTCATTCCTACACCCTGTAGACAAGAATGGCCCTTTGGTGTTGATTTAAGGAGTAGAACATGTTCACTTGAAACAAAGTAAAAAAAAAGTAAAAGTTCACTATGTTCAGAATACTCAATCATGTACAAGGAAATTAAAATCATGTGCACATGATTGGATGATTGAAGTCAGCACAAGTTCACTTCTCGGTAAGCTAAGTGAATTTTCTTTTGCAAAGGGGCATTTCAAAGGGAAAGTTTTGCTGATTTTAATCATCCAATCATGTATTAGAAAAAAATCCTATGTTTTTGATTGTTTGTTTTTAGGATATTCTTTACAAAGTAAATGTTCCCTTAACTTCAGTTCATTCACTAAAACAAGTAAAACAAATCACTTTGAAAAATGAAAATTTAATTTTGAAAGTGGCAATGCTCTACTTTATTAAATCAGGTCAAATGTCAGGATTGGGAAGACATTTTGTGGCAAAAAGGTCCTAAGATTTTTCCATGTTCTATCACTCCAGGATTATAAGCTGCAACAATTTATTTTGGTGATACAATTATGGGGCTTACATTAAGGGTGATGGGCTTATGTTAATTTTAAAAGTTAGGTTTAGAAGGTAGTTTCAGGAATTAGCGGTTAGGTTTAGGAGTTGGGTTCTGGGGATAGGTGGAGGATAACTTACTTTATCTTACACTTTTTGGATTATTGGATTAACTATTCACTTGAATGGATTTTTTGTTGGAGCCAAAAGTATCTGCACTTAAATATACTGGGCCTAATTTAAATGTCCAACTCTACTTTTGTAAAATAAAAATTTCCAACTCTATTATTTCCATGAATTGCTGTCAGACATTTTATTTGTGCTCAAGAGTATGACACCACTATGACAGCCAGAGACTGCTGTCAAGAAAGTTGGCAGTACAACTGATGTGAAGAAGTTTCATATGGCACTTAATTCATGTGTCTGTGTCTGCATGAGCTTTGGATATTTAAAAAAAAAAAAAACTTGTTAGAAGGTCTGGTATTTTATCCCTTACATGAAGGCCAAGTGTCTACAGTCAACTTATTATATACAAATGGTACTCGGAAGACATTACAGCTACAAATGTGATAACCATAGTAATAGTTTCGTAATTGAAATTAGGTAATTATGTGCAGGGAATAAAAGGAAATAGAAGAATAAAAATATAGTATTGCTGTATTCCCTTACAGTATATTCTCAAGGCAATTGTACATTTAGCCATTTAGAAATAACTAAAACAAATGAACATAAAGCATTTATTCTACATAATAAAAATGATACATATGGCGTTAGGATGTTATGCTCAATGTAGATAACTTGCAGATTAGATTTAGCGAATTCTCTGATCATACCCGATCAAAGAATGCAATTTTGAAGCTTTATAATGCCCATTTTGGTTCTCAGGATAAATATATCCCTAGATAACAATAATAACACTTTGTGAGGACAAAGAGGAACTACACTTAGCTGGACAATGAATGACTTGCCATTGTGAAATCTAGGTACATCCAATCCCACCACTGCTGGCTTTCAGAATACTTTTGTTTTGCCAGATGTGTATAACCTATGAAAGCGAGATGCAGGACAGCTGCCCACCCTGTGTCCCTTAATCCTGAAAACTCTTTCCTGCTAAAGGCTTGTTAGTTTCACAGAATGCAAACTATGTCAGACCAGTACAAAGGGGTCTTTTAGATTGGGAACTCCTTTAAGCCGGATGGAGGAGAAATAAAACACATTCAATGCTAAAAGACGACATCCCTCTCTTCCTATTTTTCTTTTAACATTACATATGGTTGCTATTACATGGAGGCTACCACAATATCATTTAAAATAAGGCATTGCAGAAGTAAAATAAATCATTATAATAAAATAGATTTGGATAATTATACATCATAGCAATATGGCAATCATTTTACTACATATGCCTATTATCTAGCTACCTAATATCTATTTTATGGCTATAGGGAAAATATTACAGGTTGGTGCTATTTCCTTTTTTTTTTTTTTTCGCTCTTCCTTTCCAGGTTTTAAGATATACACATAATTAATGATAAAAACAGATGTAGGAAAATGTGTTTATAGATTATAGTTATATAGACTCCTTGAACTTTTCACAGAGAATATTAGTTAAGTTGTTGACTCACATGTGCAGAGACGGAGGACACTAACTAAAGACATAGGTCAACACTGTTGACAGCTAAGAATTTAAACCATGAAAATAAGCTCTACACCTGGTGTTAATAAAAAAGCACAGGCACTAGAAGCCCCCAGCACCACATAAGACATGTCAAAAAATACACATGTACATTATATCGTCTTAACTGTTTTTCTAATAAAATTAAGTCTAATATAAAATGTCTCCTTACCATATATGTGCCATTGTCTCTGGGATATTCACAAACATGAGCACCCATGTGTACAAATAATGAGTTTGTGATGTACACTTATGCACTTTTTTTCTTTTAGTAACATTAGATTTTCTTAACAGTTGACCGTGTTTATGCTTTTTTTCCCTCAAGGAACTGTTGTAATCTTATGCCCAGCTTACTGAATGGATAAATGTGGACATGTACATTGAAAGACTCCTCGGTTTTATGAAGAAAAATTAATGGTCAACACTCAATGGTGCAGACGTTTTCCAACCAGTGGGGAGAACCGCACAGGACATTGAACACTCCTTACATTCCAAAGAGTGGAAAGGAGTGTGTCAGGGGCTACTTCAAAAATATTGCTCCACAACAACAAAGTGTTGTGGACTATCTCAGTACCCAGGGATTTGGACAAGGTAGATACAAAAATATAGATTAATTAAAGAAAAGACATCAACAAAATCCATTACGTACAACAGTACATAGAATGATTATTGCATACAGTTACAGGTGGTTCAGAAAAGAACAGATAAGACCCACTGGTAAATGGGGAGTAAAGATGTAGGTCCAGATGTAATCCTCTACATGTTTCGCAGCAGGTGCCCAAGCCAGTGGCTTCCTGTCATAAAAATGCAGGTGCCACTGGCTGATGTAAGTGGCAGCTGGAGCGATCACACATTGGAACAAAGCTGAACAAATCCATCTTAATTAGAGACGCCTGGGAAAAAGTCTATCCCTAGGTGGCAGCCATCTGAATGAGGGCTGCTCAAAGCACCCTTTTAGAGCCTCCAATCTGGCCCTGAGGGACAAATTTACTAGTAGCCACTATCAGGTGAATCCCCTGATGATGGGGGGTCCCCGGGGTACCTTGTGGCAATTGCCCACTCTGCCCATGGATTCAGGAAGGTACTACCTTTATTCTTCCTAATGAGGAAATTCCCCCCCCCCCCTCAACATACCAACTGTGGCACGAGGGGAGTTGTCTATGTAATGGTCTGTGCCTGCAATGCATTCTATGTAGGCAAGACCATTAGAGAATTAAGGCAGAGAATGGGAGACCATTTATACTACTCTCCCAATGGCAAGCTTGCTATGGTGGGCTGCCATATAGGCTTACATCATAGATTTCAACCTGAAGTTGTTAAATTCTTGGTACTGGAAGTCATTCCAGAGTGAAACCATCTGGATCGAGTGACTCAACGCTCTCATACCACCGGGCCTCAATGAAGCCTATTCATACAAATCCTTCCTGTGAATGTCTTATTTCCTGCCCTTGTTTTTGTTGTTGTTCTTGCCCCTTGGCTTTGTTGATTGTGTTTTAAGTTTCTGCCTCTTGCTCTCTAACTTATACCTTTTTCACCTTTTTCCCTCCCTTTCTTCCCCTCCCCCGTTATCGTGCCCAAATGGTGTACTACTTATCTGTGCCATTGACAATTATGATGAGCTTTGATTGTGTTTAAGTTTAATGACATATTCCATATATATTTTTCATTCAGTTTTAGAATCCATATGAAATAATTTGTGATCCTTTGTGGCGAGATTATGACTGCAGACTAATCAGTTTCATTATCAATAATTTAGGTTTAACTGTTGGCATATGTGTGTGCCATGTCCTTGACTGGGATATAATCAACACTGTGGTCGCTGTACTGACACACACACTGCCTCAATATTTGTCTGTTTAAATTGTTTCCTTTTGTTGCATATCATATTCTCAAACATTACTTGCCATGGGATTAACAATGGCTTGAGGTGTTACACTCCCCCCATTGACGGACATGCGTCTCTCCAATAGGAGGAGTGCCCCCAACCTGTGGTTGCCCTCCCCTTCTTCCCTTGATGATGGCCTTTGGCCGTTCTGGCTGTTCTGCATGTGAGGGTCACGCGCATACGCATCTTGCGCATGTGCAGTGGGAGAGACAGACCCGATATAGACCCACATTAGAATATCTTCTATATTCTTTGATTTCAGTTATTGCACCTTCTAGACTTACCGTGTTGGCCGCGGGATATCTTTGTATCTACCTTGTCCAAATCCCTGGGTAAAGAGATAGCCCACAAAACTTTGTTGTTGTGGGGCAATATTTTTGGAGTAGCCCCCGGCACACCCCTTTCCACTATCCTAACTTTAAGGATGATGGTACCCGCCCCTACTTTCTTAACTACTTAAATTGAGGAATTATTCTACATTTTACATTCCAGAGAGATGTTTACTGCCATGTTGTTGACCAGTCTTATTGTTGCAAGAATCACTGGACTGACAAAATAGGACTAATTTAGGGAAAGAGTTAAGAATCTTCATTCTACATTCAAAAATTGGGTAAAGCCTAACTCCATGTTTACAGCGCTGTTGTATGACAGCAGGATGGAAACTTCCCCTACTGCTCCTGGAACAAAGTACTCAAAAAAAGAAGAAAGAGCAAAAATTACCCCAAGGTTGGACTTTGAAGGCACTTTGGACGAAATATAGAATATAAAAAATATATATTTTATTAAAAACAATTCATTAGCAAAATAGAGCAAAAAGATAAAGAGTAAAAAATACATATCCCACACTAGACAAAAGTGCATGACACAGATAAATATATGCACCATGGGAACAACAGCGAGCCCTGTGTGTCAATGCGTTTCACTGTTTTGCTTCATCAGTACACATTCAGGGGTTGTTGGAGAGAATGGATCTCACTATCTAAGATAAAACACATAGATAAGACTTTGTGTAATGATAACATATAAAAAGAATATATAAAAATATGTATCACACACACATAGCTACCTTGTCAACAGAGTTTACTGAAGATAATCTCCCCGCTAAGCATCAAGCAACACCATATATAATGTTCAGATATCTGCGACCAATGGTAAGCTGGAATGATTTGCATAATAGTGCATATTACCATCACATATTTCATATTCTGATATTCTGATAGAGAGTGAAAGCCACTCATTAGCCAGCAGTGTCACTCCAGGCATACATTGGTGCGCTAATATTCTTCCAAAATAGATAAGGAGAAAAAAAACACCAAAAAAAGAGAAAGAAAGAAAAAACGTAGTAAGGGGGGAGGGGGTGGTATGGACACAACCATAAGGGGCTGCCTTTAAACCATAGTCCTCATGGTGTGTCTATCTATCTATCTATCTATCTATATATATATATATATATATATATATATATATATATATATATATATATATATATATTTTTTTTTTTTTGGCTAGGCAAAACCGCATTTTTGCAAGCAGTGAACAGCCTGACCTGCGATTGGCAAGTATCATTAAGATTACGTAGAGTCCACTAGCCCCTTAAAGCCATCTGAAAAACAGAGAAAAGAAAGGAAGAAAGTAACAGGCTATTAACATGACATAGATAGATATAGAGGGTTGTGACAATGTCTGTATCTACTCAATACAGCTGATAAGGCTTACCATAGCTAGTGTTGTGTCCAGTATGCCCCCCCCCCCCCCCACATACAAAGCACATCCACCACATTGAGAATATGACACAGAGAGCTATTTATAGCCCCCTGTGTGGATTGTGGATGTAAGCAGATCCCTCTGCACGTGGCGCGGATCACAAGCTGTGTTAGCCGCTGCGCCGAATGACGTCACATTTTCGTACAGCGGCTGACACAACCCCCCGCTCGACGTCAGCAGGCTCTGAGCTGCCAATGTGATTGATATGGCTGTATCTATGCTACGTTCAATGAGCATGGGGGGGTCATCCACAGTCCTAAACCACTATATCAGGGCACAACAGCAGAGAAGGAGGTGGGGGGGAAAACGCAGCCTGATCACAGATAAATGCAAAAATGGAAAACAGCCAGGCTGCATCCAAAGAACATGCATAGAATCATAAACAAACAAGCACAGAGACATCAGCAAAAGAGTCAGAAGCTGTCAATACATTAGCTAATGGAACAAAAAATGGCCAGTATTGTATTCAGATAGTAATATAATAAACAGTGGAAGTCCATGAATCTAGGCCGTAAAACATGTCCTGCATGTCAACCGGATATGGAGAAGGACTCAAGAGAAGAAATTGTTTGCTCAATGCAATCATTACTTTACTGTAGATTATTACAAATCATCCTAACACATGTATAGTAACATATCAGATGATTTATACGCTAGATATTTTTATTATATTGTGAACATTCTCATTTTATACATTAGCGCAAACTCAAACACAGCAAACAAAAAATAGTAAGGGTTACGATCAGAAATAAAGCATACAACTGGCCCCTATGGTTCACATACAAGGGAAAACCAGTACATAGGGATGGAAACATATGTATACAGAGCCCAATTGGAAACTACAAAAATGGTCTAAAATTCAAAATATCATTCAAACCTTTGAATGATGTAGCAGGTAACTCATATACCCATTTGGTTTCTTTTTGTAGAACCTCTTGGTCAAAGTTGCCCCCACATGGGTCCTCATAGACCCTATCAAGGGTGGAAAATTTGAGCACATGGGGATTGTATCTATGCTTAAAGGCCACATGGTGGCCTATAGCAGTGCTGAGAAGGCCACATGTAGCATAATACATGTGGTCCTTTATTCGTTTCCAGAGAGGTCTGATGGTCTTGCCAATATAGAATGTTCCACATTAGCATAGAATTATATAGATAATTCCCTTGGTTTAAAAAGAGATATGGTGGCAAATTTTACATCCTTCAGGGAGCATGATTTGCCTTGCTGTTTCTTGGAAAATCTAGTATATTGACTCACAATCTCCACTTCAGCCAATCAAACGTAGATTTGTATTCATTCATAGAATACAAAGCTACCTGTAAATGATTTGAGCAGCACTCAGCCCGTCTCGATCTTGTTCCAGGCAGGAGGGAATTGCTGGAACACAGTGCTGTATGTAGCCCATTCTACATACAGTTGATGCAGAATGCCCAGCAGGTGCGTGTACACTATATTACCAAAAGCATTGGGACACCTGCCTTTACATGCACATGAACTTTAATGGCTCCCCAGTCTTAGGCCGCGTACACACGCGGGGACTGTTCGCCCAACTTTGTCCGTCAAACAGTTTCGGCAAACAGTCCGCTCAAAATTAGCATGGACGGACATGGCCACACACGACGGACGAACAGTTTGCTGAAACCGTGCGCGATGATGTGAACGGCACGTACGACGGGACGAAAAATACGACGTCCTATACACTGCATTATAACTTTCGGCATGAAAATCCTTTCTGAGCATGCGCGCAACTTTGTTTGACGAACAAGCCTACACACGAGCGGACTGTTCGCTGAAACAAGGTTTCAGCGGACAGTTTTTCGGAAATTCCGAAAAACCTTGTTCGTCAAACTGTCTGCTGAAACTGTCCGCTGAAAGCCCACACACGAGCGGACTGTCCGCCCAAACACTGTTCAGCGGACAAAGTTGGGCGAACAGTCCGCCCGTGTGTACGCGGCCTTAGTATATAGAGTTCAATATTGAGTTGGCCCACCCTTTGGAGCTATAACAGCTTCAAGTCTTCTGGGGAAGCTGCCCACAAGGTTTAGGAGTGTGTCTATGGAAATGTTTGACCATTCTTCCAGAAGTACATTTGTGAGGTCTGACACTGATGTTGGATGAGAAGGCCTGGCTCACAGTCTCTGCTCTAATTCATCATAAAGGTGTTCTATTGGGTTATGGTCAGGACTCTGCACAGGCCAAACTCACTCATCCATGACTTTATGGACCTTGCTTTTTGGTCCAAATCGTTTGGTGGAGGGGGGATTAGGGTGTGGATTTGTTTTTCAGGGATTGAGCTTAAAGGGGGCTCCCGGATTCTGAATAGCCTGCAGACCCGAACGGCCAGGGTTGTTGGGAAGAGGCCCTTGTCCTCATCAACATGGGGACAAGGTGCTTTGGGGTGGGGGGTCGCAGGGCGCCCCCTGCCCCAAAGCATCCACCCCCCATGTTGAGGGCATGCTGCCTGATACCGTTCAGGAGGGGGGGGGCGCTCGCTCCTCCCCACCCCCTTTCCTGACCGGCAAGGCTGCGTGCTCAGATAAGGGTCTGGTATGGATTTTTGGGGGACCCCACGCTGTTTTTTTGAGTTCCACCTCAAGATCATCAGAGCACAAGTCGCATGCCAAAGTCGGATCATGCAAGACCGTGATCCGACTTTGATCCGACTTCAATGATAGTCAATGGGTAGGATATAAGTCGGACCAAAGTAGTACAGGAAGCATTTTCAAAGTTGGACTGACTTGTGTCGGACCAGTTAAGACGGCTTCCATAGATTAACATTGATTTTCACATGTCATGCGACATGAGCTCTCAATGTCGGAGCTTTTGTTGCACCAGTGTAAACCTGGCCTAAATGGTGACCCTAAGTATATGAAATGAAATCCCCTGAGAAAATGCCTGGGATTAAAGCAACAAACCAGGAAACGGGATGTATTCCTGACGGGGGCCAGGGTTTGCCCTGTGTTGCTGTACAGCTCATAATATCTAAAAAGGATTCATAGAAATGTATGATCTTTTTCCACAATAGTGCTTTCAACAGGTTTGTTCAATGTTCAGGTGACACAAGATATAGCACTATTTTTGGACAGTTTGGTTGTATGACATATAGTGCTACTGAAAAAACTTTGGTGACTATTTCCTGTTTCCATGTCACCTTTGCATTCTGCCATTGAGAACTAGACAAAACTTCTGAATGAACTATGTTTACTACTCTGCTAGACAATAACCCACTGTCATACTAGAATCAGGCTCTTTACATTATACTTTATTTACACTCCTATATGGGTGTCTCTACACTCCTTAACCACTTGCCTACTGGGCACTTAAACACCCTTCCTGCCCAGACCAATTTTCAGCTTTCTGTGCTCTCACACTTTGAATGATAATTACTCAGTCATGCAACACTGTACCCAAATAAATTTTTTGTCCTTTTTTTCCCACAAATAGAGCTTTCTTTTGGTGGTATTTGATCACCTCTGGGGTTTTTATTTTTTGCGCTATAAATGAAAAAAGACCGAAAATTGTGAAAAAAATGCATATTTCTTTGTTTCTGTGACAAAATTATGCAAATTATTGATTTTTCTTCATAAATTTTGGCCACAATTTATACTGCTACATATCTTTGGTAAAAATAACCCAAATTAGTGGATATTATTTGGTCTTTGTGAAAGTTAGAGAGTCTACAAGCTGTGGTGCGAATCATACAAAATTGATCACATCTGATGTACTGGTGGCCTATCTCACTTCTTGTGACCCGAACAAGTCAGGAAAGTACAAATACCCCCCAAATGACCCCTTTTTGGAAAGTAGACATTCCAAGGTATTTAGCAAGAGACATGGTGAGCTTTTTGATGTTGTCATTTTTTTCCCACAATTCTTTGCAAAATTAAGATTTTTCATTTTTTAAATTTTTTCCACAAAATTGTCATTGTAATAGGTTATTTCTCTCACATGGCATGTGTATACCACAAATGACACCCCCCAAAAAATTCTGCTACTCCTCCTGAGTATTACAATACCACATGTGTGGGACTTTTTCACAGCCTGGCCACATAGAGAGGCCCAACATGCAGGGAGTGCCATCATGTGTTCTAGGAGCATAAATTACACATCTAACTTGTTGACTACCTATTAAACTTTTGAAGGCCCTGGAGCACCAGGACAATGATACGTGACACTGATGACAGATGGCACTGATACATGGCAATGATGACACTTATACGTGGCACTGATGACACGTGGCACTGATGACAGATGGCACTAATATGTGGCACTGATGACAGATGGCACTTATATGTGGCACTGATGACACGTGGCACTAATACGTGGCACGGATAACAGATGGCACTAATACGTGGCACTAATACGTAGCACCGATGACAGATGGCACTAATACGTGGCACCGATGACGCGTGACACTGATGACAGATGGCACTGATAAGTGGCATTGATGACACGTGACACTGACAACAGATGGCACGTGACACTGACAGGTGGCACTGATGACAAATGACACTGATATGTGGCACTGATGACAGATGGCACTAATATGTGGCACTTATGACAGATGGCACTATGTGGCACTGATGACACGTGACACTGATGACAGATGGCACTTATACGTGGCACTGATGACAGATGGCACTGGGGACAAATGGCACTGACAACAGGTGGCACTGGGGACAGATAGCACTAACAGGTGGCACTGGGGACAGATAGCATTAACAGGTGGCACTGGGGGCAGGTAGCACTGGGGTGGATGGCACTGGGGTGGATGGCACTGGGGCGGATGGCACTGGGGTGGATGGCACTGGGGCAGATGGCACTGGGGCAGGATGGCACTGGGGGAGGATGGTACTGGGGGAGGATGGCACTGGGGCGGATGGCACTGGGGCGGATGGCACTTTTTTTATTTTTATTTTTTTTCACACTTACGGCCGCTGCAGCCGTTCATCTCTCCCCTCTGAATGTATATATCAAAGGCTCCCGCGCTATCTGGCCAAAAAATGGTGAGAAGGTGCAATTCTGTTCTAATGGGAGCAGCAGCCACTCTATGAGTTAACTCTCAATAATGCAGAAAATGAAACAGGGGGGTTTGTGTTGCGCTTCCTTAGTACTAAATGAACTAACACAATAAATAAACAAATACACAAATAAATATCAAGGCAAAAGGTGCAATAGTGCTTGTAAACTACAACAGTGCTTAGTGCTTATGGAATTGCATTAAAAGTGCATCTGTGCATTGCATAAAACAACTGATTTAAGGTGTCTCTGTGCATCACTCAGGTGTCAAAATCCAGAAAATGTGTGCTTAAATACATACAGTGCATATAACAGGTTAAAAATGCAATATATAAAAGAATATATATATATATATATATATATATATATATATATCTGTGATATAAACGCAGAAAAAATTATGTGATATAAACGCAGAAAAAATGCAGAAAAAATTACAGAAAAAATTAATAAAAAATTCAAACAAAAAACCAATAGCAGCAAATCAGTGAATCTCAATAGAGTGTCCCATACATAGTCCAATCGTGCAATTTGGATGCAATATCACAATCAAAATTAAAGTGCAATGTGCCAAGCCAAATCTCTTCCAGTGGTATTCCGTGCCAGTGCTAGTTACACTAAGTAATTACCTCACGGCTGCGAGGTGTGCAGCAAAAAAACAGCTATATTCCAGCGGGTACTTGGAAGGGTCAGGGGGACTGCGGAGAGGACTTCTGACGGTGCCGATTTCCTCGTGGTTGTTACCAGCGAAAAGGCTCAAAAGGCCAGGTAAAAGGCAACCACCATAGTGTAGTATTTAAAATAAATGGTTTTATTTAAAATATAACTTTAACTACTCACAAGAGGAAACGAAAACAGGCACACAGCTAGCAACAGATCAATGAGCGTCTTGCTCGGATGTAAACGTTACTTCCGGTTTCCTACGCGTTACGTCACACACGGACTATGTTTACATATGAGATCATCTCACATTGGACACGCCGAACGTGCTGTAAATGGCCGCTGTGATTGGCCCTTTACAGCGATCTGTGTTTGCCTGTCTCCGGGGGACTCGGCAAACACAGAACTTCCCCTATGCATGCCCGCAGTGGCGCGCATTGCGGAAGTAAACACCAGGACGTCCAGGGACGGCCTCCCGGACTAAAGCGCCTGCTCTATAGCCGTCATTCGGCTATAGGGCGGGCGGGAAGAGGTTAAATATATATTTTAGCTGTTAATGTACAAAATGTCTGTACAATTGCTGAATTTATTGTAATATAAAGACAGACAAACACTCAATTTATAAGCTGTCAACATAATGGGTGCTATTTATGAAAGGCAAATCCACGTTGCATTACAAGTGCAAACTACAAGTGGAAAGTGCACTTGAAATTGCACTTGGAAGTACAGTCGCTGTAGATCTGAGGGGTACATACAAGGAATATAAGAAACAGCATTTTAGCTTGCACATGATTGGATGATAAAATCAGCAGAGCTTCCCCTAATTTCAGATCTACCCCTTAGATTTACAGCGACTGCACTTCCAAGTGCACTTTCAGTGCAATTTCAAGTGCACTTTGCACTTGTAGTGCAAAGTGGATTTCCTTTTCCTAAATAACCCCAAATGATCAAAGTTAGTCATATGAGCTATCAAGTATGTATTCCAAAATTCAGTGGTAACAATAAACAACCAGTATATGTTTTTTTTTTTTTTATCTGGACATATATTGATGCACCTTATTTGCAGTAAAGGTTTCCTGAGCTGTCTGATAGTATGAGCCCCAGTGGATTGTTTACAGACCATGGTTGCAGATGATAACAATGTGCCTTCACAATCTCTGACTCTGCATTTGGTGTCCAGTCTGACAGGGAAAAAGTCTCCAATCCTAATCTCAGAGAATGAGATGGGTTGCAAACACATCCTGTGAACACACCATATGGACAACATAGCAAGCCAATTCAGACATTACTCTAGTCACTGTACAAAAGGTGCAACACTATTGAGGCAATATTTAAAACTGCTTGCCGACCGCTCTGAGTACTTTTACTGTGGTGGGGGGGGGGGGGGGGGGGGCGCTCTGCACTGGATCATGTACTTAGTACATGATCTGGCACTTCTGGGTAGGGGACACGCACGTGGTACCATGGTGGTGCTGTGATTAGACACAGCACAAGCTGATCAGCGGCTGGCAGTTAATGGATATCAGACGGCAGCCACTGATCAGCATGGAGAGACACAGAAGAGAGCTCTGCCTATGTAAACAAGGCAGAGCTATTTTCTGTTACCAGGGAAGTGATAGATTTTCTTTCTCTGCAATGCAAGGAAAGAAAATACATTACATCCCTTAGAAAAAACATCAGACATAACACACAAAAAAACTGGTTAGGCACACATTTAACTCCTTCCCAGTCAGTATCATTAATACAGTGATAGTGCATATTTTTTAGCACTGATCACTGTATTAGTGTCACTGGCTCCCAAAAGTGTCAAAAGTGTCACTGTCCACCACAATATCACAGTTTTCCTATAAGTCATTGATTGAAGCCATTACTAGTATATAAAAATAAATAAATAACTACTAATTCCTGTACATATCCCATAGTTTGTAGACGCTATAACTTTTGCACAAACCAATCAGTATAAGCTTATTGGGATTTTTTTCATCCAATAATATGTAGCAGAATACATATTGGCCTAAATCTATACAGAAATTAGATTTTTTTTTTATTGGATATGTTTTCCTGACAGACTCCATCACAGCAATGTGTGGGTTAGCCCTGCTTCCGTAACTACCCTATAGGACACCTCTCCCATAAATCTTTGCTCTGGGCCTCTGGCCGTGTTCCTTTTTTGTTCTGCTCTGTAGGACCAAGTCAATGGTTCTCCTACCAGAAGATGACTCCCCTGCGATCAGGAACAGCCAAACGACCAGGTGTCACGTCCCTCCGCTATGCCTTGACTGTTAAGCAGGGTAAGGAGCGAATAAGCAAAGCAACGCCGAACAGCTGGAAGCCTGGCCATTGGCAGTCAAGCGGACATGGGACAGATTGCCTATCTATCAGCAGGTGGCCATGAAGACCAAGGAACTCTCCAAACAAGTAAGGGACAATGTTGTTGAGAAGTACAAGTCAGGGTTATGTTATAAAAAAATATCCAAATCTTTGATGATCCCTAGGAGCACCATCAAATCTATCATAACCAAATGGAAAGAACATGGTACAACAGCAAACCTGCCAAAAGAGGGCCACACACCAAGACTCACAGACCACGCAAGGAGGGCATTAATCAGAGAGACAGCACAGAGACCTAAGGTAACCTTGGAGGAGCTGGAGAGTTTCACGGCAGAGACTGGAGTATCTGTACATAGGATGACAATAAGCCGTACGCTCCACATAGTTGGGCTTAATGGCAGAGTGGCCAGAAGAAAGCCATTACTTTCAGCAAAAAACAAAATGGCAAGTTTTTAGTTTGCAAAAAGGCCCGTGGGAGACTCCCAAAATCTATGGCTGAAGGCACTCTGGTCTGATGAGACTAAAATTTAACTTTTTGGACATGAAAGAAAACACTATGTCTGGCGCAAACCCAACACATCACATCACATCACCCAACGAATAGCAGTCGGAACTGGGAAACTGTTCAGAGTTGAGGGAAAAATGGATGATGCTAAATACAAGGATACTCTTGAGCAAAACCTGTACCACTCTGTGTGTGATTTGAGGCTAGGACGGAGGTTCATCTTCCACCAGGACAATGACCCCAAACACACTGCTAAAGCAACGCTTGAGTGGTTTAAGGGGAAACATGTAAATGTGTTGGAATGGCCTTGTCAAAGCCCAGACCTCAATCCAATAGAAAATAAGTGGTCAACTGTGGTCAGACTTAAAGATTGCTGTTCACAAGCACAAGCCATCCAAGTTGAAGGAGCTGGAGCAGTTTTGCAAGGAGGAATGGGCAAAAATCCCAGTAGTAAGATGTGGCAAGCTCATAGAGACTTATCCAAAGCGACTTGGAGCTGTGATAGCAGCAAAAGGTGGCTCTACAAAGTATTGACTAGTTAGGCACATTGACTTTCTGTTATTTTGTCCTATTTGTTGTTTGCTTCATAATAAATAAAAAACATCTTTAAAGCTGTGGACATGTTCTGTAAATTAAACAATGCAAATCCTCAAACAATCCATGTTGATTCCAGGTTGTGAGGCAACAAAACATGAAAAGTGCCAGGATTTCAGTTTATAAATCATCAATAAGGTAAGTTCTGCAGTCAATGCTGCTTGACATTTCAATGCAGCAGAGGCACTGTGTTGCCAGTCCAAAATTGAGAACACACTAGATTTCTGGCAGTTTAACCGTTTTTTTTTTTTTTTTACTGAACTTTTACTGTTTATACATTGAAAAGAACATTGGAAGAGTAAAAAGAAAGCCATAGCAAAGTCAGGCATAGACACTTACGTTGCCATCTACTGTCAGCGAACAATATATTACGTGGTATGTATGGTATCAGGAACCAATCAATTCTGAGCACTGCAGAGCCTCCCAAGTAGTATGGATCTGTGATTATATTTTTGAGCTGTTTGTAGAAGAATTCTAGAGAACCACTACTGTATATTAGAAGAGAATGCCTTGTTGCAGAAAATACAAACCAAGAGCCTCAGTTTCCATCTGCAAAATAAGAACCCACAACTGTTCCTTTATTGGGAGCATTGTGGTATTGCGACCATTCACTGTAATTGATTTTTATTGGATTTTATTTTCCAAAGTCAGCTAAGGTTCTTTATTTTATATGTGGAAGTGTGAATAGGTACTTGTTTCTGTAACACATTTTTACGTTTCTAAGTAACATTTTAGGTGTTGAAACGTTGGAAGGTTCATGGTATAGCAGAAGTGGTTCCGCTTTAACATCAAGTTCCACCATAAAAATATACAAAGAAGAATTAGTATGGTGTCTGTGTGCTATCCAGTGAAAATCGGTCAGCCGTCAAATGGATATTCTACATACAAATTACACGGCTCTTCAGTATTCTTCTACAGACTGCTTTTTCAAACCAACATTATGCTGACCTGCGTGAATTGGCTTTAACACTATTATTTTTGGTTACAATTTGACTTCCTTATTTGACACATTGAGTAGTATTTCCTTTTCCTCTCCCTTAGGGACCAACTTAACAATTTAATAATAGGCACTGACATCTGGTCAGCCTAATCAGAATATGCATTACTTATATAGCTAAGAGTAATTGAGACAACACGTTCCAAAAGACACTATACCAGCCATTGGGTCACCTGTGCTCTATAAACATAAAATGCAGGAAATATCATGTTAAGAAAATATTGAGCTACTGAGAAGCAAAAAAGGCAGTAAAATAAATGTGACCTGAATCCACTTAAACTATTATACAATCAATCCAAAGTGGGGCCTGCATTGTTTCAATTATAAAAGCATTTGCATTGTAGGAAAATTGCTTTAGAAAAATTAAAAGTAAATCACTTGAACTCCAGAAGATTTTACCCCCTTGACCAACACAACTTTAGAAATTTAGCACTGCGCTATTTTTATTGGTAATTGTGCAGTCATGCAACACTGTACCCAAATGAAATTTATGTAATTATTTTCCAACACATAGAGCTTTCTCTTGGTTGTATTTGATCAGAACCGGGTTTTTTGCTTCTTGTGATATAAATGAAATGATGCCATCTTTGTTCTTGTATTATTGGTATTATTGAGGTCATTAAATATTACTACTCTTGCTGGCTCAGAGATGACACAATCATAAAAATCTTGATGCCTGTGCAGTTCTCAAATGTGTAGCATAGGTTGGTTCCTTGCTGCAGAATCTTACCTTGGAACTTGGTACAAAGGTACGGTAGGTGCCGCGGATATTGTGTTTCCAGCGCGATCCTGTTGCGCTGGTTCCGTCGACAGGCTTCTCTAACCAGCATGATCCCTATTGCGCTGGTTCTCGCACTGGCTGCAATAGGAAAATGTCACATTTTCCTATTGTAGTGAGCGCGAGAGATCAGCGACAATGTCGCCTCTCTAATAAGACTTGCATGCCTTAGGTTTGGTAGAGATTTTAAGGGGAACCTCCTATGCTGAAATAACGGCGTGGGTCCCCCCAAAATCCATACCAGACCCCTATCCGAGCACGCAGCCCGGCCGGTCAGGAAAGGGGAGGTGGGGACGAGCGAGCGCCCTCCCCCTCCTGAACTGTACCAGGCCGCATGCCCTCAACATGTTGATGAGGACAAGGGCCTCTTCCCGACAACCCTGGCCATTGGTTGTCAGGGTCTGCGGGCAGGGGGGCTTATCGTAATCTGGGGGCCCCCAGAAACCGGCTCCCCATCCTATGTGAATGAGTATGGGGTAACGTACCCCTACCCCTTCACCTGGTGAAAAAAAGTGTAAATAAAAAAACAACACAGTTTGTACATAGTATTACACAGTAATATATTAGACAGCTCCGGTGGTCTTCTTCCGTCTTGGGGAGTCTTCTCTCCGGACTCCTCTGCTATCTTCTGCTCTTTTACTAGCTCTTTTAATAAGGGAAGGAGCCCGGCTTTCTTCATCGTCATCGCCTCCGCCGTCCGAGCGTCTTCTTCTGACTTCGGGGTCTTGTCCCACTCTTCTGGGGTCTTGTCCCACTCTTCGGTTCTTCTGCCGGGCCTCTGCTATCTTCTTATAGCTCTTTTACTAGCGTCGGCCCGGTCTTCTGTCAACGCTGCCTTCTTCTCTTCTTCTTCTTCTTCTCTCTTGCGTTGTTGACATGACACTGTCTCTAGCCACAATGCCAGGGATGCGTTTTGTGGCGACTTATATAGGGACAAGGGGTGGGGTGACATCACTTGGTGACCCCACCCCTTATGATGTCACAGCCCCAGCATCCTCCAGCCTCAATGTCAGTGATGCTTGTCGCTTATCGGGAAAGGAAAAGAAACATTTTTCCTTTCCCGTCGCGAGCCGGCTCGGCACTGGCTCCCGCGACGGGGCTCACAGGGTGTCAATCTCGCCGATAAAAGCGACGAGATTGACACAATATCACTGGCACATAATGTATAGTGTTGAAGTGTAACCATAACTGGCTGTCATTTCAGTTTTTCATCTTATTTTGTATTACAGTGATGCTGATCTCCTCCATTCTCTTTCAGCCCTTTCCTGTGTACATACACATGCAAGTTGCTGTATATCAACTTTGTAGTAGTGACAATTGGGGAATAAGCCTGTGCAATGTATGGCCACTTCAAGTTTCTACAAAGGGAGGATGTGACCCTGAGACAGTAGGAGTTAGTTGTCCACACATAACCATAACTTCCTGAACAAGAACTTTCATAAGATGATCACAAGGTCATTTTTAATAAAAACTATTATATAAAAGGAGACATATAGCCAAAGCTATTTTGGCTGTATTTCTCCTGGGGATCACAGGTGTGCAGAAAAGCTACTGTAAGTGTAATATGAGACCTGAGTGGAGGAAATGGACACACCTCCTTCTATACAGTCTCATAGGAAAACATACACAGCTGAGCTTGTCAATCACCTGCTGTATGCTAGAGAGGAATGGGGCCATCCCCAGGGATTGCTTGGTGTTGGCATAATCTGTCAGAAATGACTCGTGTAGATAGTGAAGGGCAGACAGAGCAGCCAGGAATCACTCTAAGTGCTAAAGATTGAGGCAAGTACACACTATAGAAAAAAATGCTTTGTTCATTTTTCATTTCAGAGGCTTGCAACAACTTTAAGACTGATGGCCTTATACAAGCTGCATAGACTCTCATGGCCACTGTTATGCTCAAGTCTCCAACAAGGTAAACCTGCCAGACCACCACATACAGGAACCCAAACATGTTCCTTGAGAGAATGTTATTGTTAATTTTATCTAACATTAAACCTGTGACTATTAACATTAACAAATTATAATATAATGAGCATCAAAATAAGCTCTGACTAACTTCCATATTTACAGCTACTATAACATCCATGTTTCAGAGCCCAAACACAAGCTCTTTTTTGGACACAATTGTTCAGTGAGTTCCACCAGAAAAGGTTTAAAGCAAGTGTTTAAGTTAAGAATTTTTTAAAATTGTTGGTATAACTGTTACCATGGAGGATACAAAAAATGTCAGTTTTAGCTCCACTTATTAAGTTGGACATTATATGAAATAAGGCGTGCATGCATTGTATTATCATAACACACGTGAATCATTGCTCGTGATGACAAGCAATCACTTCTAAACAACAGAACAAGTTGCACCGAACGCTCACGGTATTCGTTAATCTAAAAGTACAAGATTTATTAACAAATAATCTAATGACTGTTAATTCAATTCCCAATTACTGGATAAAAAAGACTGTGAATGCCAAAAGCTATTATCAAATTATGGAATAACATATGATTCTTTGAGGCTAGCATCTGATATATCTATGCAGTTTAAAATGGAAAATTGCAGACATAACATGAAGCAGTTGAGTGACTCACTGTGTAGAGACAGACAAAATTTGACAGCAGATGAGAAACACTTGGAAGATAAAAATGTCTGACAGTTGAATGTACACAAGTATGAAAAAGTTTGAAAAAGTTTGGTTATAGGGTTATATATATATATATATATATATATATATATATATATATATATATATATATACACTTTTTTTTAAACATACATTGCTTTCACCCTCCTATTAATGCTGTTATGGAATGAAAGAATCATTCTCTATTGCAGTGCAAGAGCAGTCATCATCTGGCCAACTGTAAAGGTTTTCACAGACATAAGAGGGTGTTTGAATGTTCAGGTACAATACAGTTGTCCTCAAGCCTATATGTTGCTTGCGGGATAAACCACAAGTTATCACACCATCCAACTATTTAAGTTTAGTCTATTGAGATGGGTTACCAAATGCAAACAAAGTTTCCAAAAGGTTCTTCCCACTAAAAGTCACGACTGGTGCCCATAGACAAGTCATCTTCTTAGATTGTAAGCTCCTTGAGGACAGGGACTGCTGTGAATGTACAATATATGTAAGTACCTGAAATGAATAAATAAATAATCTCCTGATCCAGATAAATATGGCAAGATCAAGACACTGTCCTATAATGTCTTGGAGAACTAACCGCAGTTCTTTTGTGGGTTTAGGCTGCTTCAAATCCTTCCGTAATCCCAGACAGGCTCTGTGTAGCCAAACCATCACTTTCAGAACTCCTTGTTCTTCCTGGGCCTGTGGGGGCCAAACCATCACTTTTCAGGACTCCTTGTTCTTTTTTAAGCTCAAGATCAGGGGTCTCAAACTGGCGGCCCTCCAGCTGTTGCAAAACTACAAGTCCCATGAGGCATTGCATGGCTGACAGTTACAAGCATGACTCCCACAGGCAGAGACATGATGGGACTTGTAGTTTCTCAACAGCTGGAGGGCCACGAGACCCCTGCTCAAGATAGTCCTTAATGACATTGGCTGTATAATTGGGGTAGTTGTCCTGCTGCAGAATAAATTTGGGGCCAGCCACATGCCTCCCCGAGGGTTTGGCATAATGGATAAGTATCTGCCTGTACCTATGAACACTCAAACCCATATGTATGAATATGATGATTGCACCAACACATTAGGTGACAGAGTAAGAGCATTGTTTCCAGGTTCATCACTCGAATTTTACGGGTAAAATTATGAGGCTTGAGATATCTGTTATATATTTACTCAACACAATCACATCTTTTATATTTTACTTGAATAATTGGGAATTATATTATGTTTGTGCACATATGGAAATAAAATATGTATTTGATATACACTAGCCAATTATTATGTGCCAAAAATAATATAAACTTCCACCATAATATTTTAGAGGGTCTCTGCTTTCAGAAAAGATATAATGTTTGGGAGTTTTAATCTTCAGGCCTAAAATATGCATTTTAACATTTTAAAATGAAAGCATTATAATGTATTTATAATAATGGTAAGCTTTATAATTTGTTTAAAAAATACATTTTTTGTTTAAGGTGGAAATATCATTCATCTTTGAAGATAAATGCAGGATTAAAAAACAAACAATCATGCTCACTTGTGTGGCTGCAGCATTGATTCAATGCTGTAACTGTCCCTTGCCAGCTCTAAGACAGAGAACCGAGCTGTCACATGAGCGCTGATGGCTCAGCTTTCAGACTTCCCTGAGCAGAGAGACGGTGACTGTCAGTCACCGTCTCTCTGCTCTGCCCCTCCAGTGCACACTGGGGTGGTGGCCCGGGCAGGGCACAGGAACAGCAGGCTCAGCCTCTCAGTGGCACAATAAGAGGCAGAGTCAGCTGGCACTCCAGGCATGTGGGTGGATCAGGGTCTCTCCCTAGCCTGGTTCAGCTGAGGCAGCTGCCGCTCAGGCATCTGGGTGGATGCTGACATTACTATCAGAATCCCTGCAGAGCCTGGACTGGCTAGGTGACATCATCTGACAGTCTGTCAGCTGAATCTGGCTCACAGAAGTACAGAACTAGGTGTGCTCCTGTGACCCACATGATTGTGTTTATTTAATAAGCATGCATAGAAATGTCTACATTTGATAACATCAAAACCTAAAAATAAATTAATTTGATCTATGGCAATATGTTGTTTTGATAGAAACAAACAAATAAAATTAACAATAAAATAAAATTCCTTCAGACAAAGGAAATCTAAGTGCTCTCGCAACAAATATTAGAATATCAGATAAAACTCTTGCTCTCATATGACACGTACACACGACCGGACTTTCCGTCAGACTAGATCCGAAGGGATTCGTTCGTCGGACATTCTGATCATGTATGGGCTAGTCTGATTATTTATTTATAAATTATTATTTTATTTATTTATTTATATTTATTATTTATTTTAGAAAAATAAATCCGACGGACTTAGAAATAGAACATGTTTCAAATCTATCTGACAGACTCAATTTCGACGGAACAAAAATCGGGAAAAACGTTTGTCTGTGTGCTGGTCCAACGGACCAAATACGACGCAAGGGAAGCTATTGGCTACTGGCTATTGAACTTCATTGTTTAGTCCCGTTTACTTCATCATGTTCAAAACGAACGGACTTTCGAACAGACTTAGTCCCTTCATGTGTGGCCAAGTCCGTTCGTTCGGAAAGTCAGTCGGAACTCCGCCAAAAGTCCGTTGGGAAGACCGTCGGACCTAGTCTGCCGGAAAGTCCGGTCGCGTGTACACGGCATTACATGTATTAAAAACAGATTGCGGATCAGCAACAAAGAAAAATAGCTGAAAACCTCCAAATGACTTTGAATAGTTTAGAATTTATCCAATATAAATGTAAAACATAGGCTGTATGTACAGAGGAAAGTGCAGTGAACTTTTGTTCCAGCTTTGATGATTTTTTTAAAGGGAAAAATTCCTACCAACTGTAAGCACCACAATAATCCCAACAATGACAAAAAATAATAGGCGGATTTATTTTAGTAATTTTTTTGTATTTTTTTCTATAAAGAAAAAACTGCAAGGTATGAGAAATGCATTAGAAGGGATTTCTCCTTCTTTTCGTAAGACAAGCTGCAGCAATAATTCTATGTCCTCTTTAGTAATACAAAATAGTAACTGTTACTGGTTCTCTTTTTTGGGACTCTATCGGTCACTACAAGAGTATTTACAAATATATATATGTGCAATAAGCCAAATATCCACTTGCCAAACGCAGTATGTTTATATACGTTACAGTATAGCAAGTGGTTTACTGGGGTTATGGCTGAAGCTATCAGCCATAACCCCAGTATCTTTTTTCCAGCTGGTGACTGGCTTTCTCATATTCTGAGTGGCTCATTGCTTTCATGAGTGGTGGGAGGGGATGTCTCCTCCTCCCATCACTTACCTGTATCTCTCGAGCTTACCGTTTTCACCAACGCGCCCAAAAAATGATCTGATGATGTGGATGGCTGGTCACAGAGGCAGAGAGAGACTAAAACTCTGATTGCCTCTATGGCCTTGGAGGACCGGAGCAATGTCATGATGTCACTTCCAGGCTAGGGCAGAAGTAAACTTTTTAGCAAAAGAGCAAAAAAATGTTTTTGGATCCTTTGTTTTTTAAGGTAAAGGAGAGGTTTGGGGTCTTTTTGACCCCGGATTTCTCTATAAAGAGGACCTGTCATCCTTATTCATATTACAAGGGATGTTTACATTTCTTGTAATAGGAATAAAACAAATAAAATAAAATAAAGAACAGTGTAAAAAAAAGGTAAAAAATAGAATAAGTAAAAAAAAATGTAAAGCACCCCCATCCCCCAGTTCTCGGTCCACAAGCGTACCCAATTTTTAAGTGTGTCATGTTGAATATCTATTTACACGACATAACATCATCTTTCATATTTAACAAAAAAATTGTATATATTCCGTTTTGTTATTTTGTAATTCAATAAAGTGTATTTTTTCCCAAAAAACACTGCACAAATACCTTGTGTCATAAAAAACAAACAATCTGCATTTTATTTCTTAGGGTCTCTGCTAATGTATATATGTTTTGGGGTTCTAAGTAATTTTCTACCAAAAAATACTGATTTAAACTTTTAAACAAAAAGTGCCAGAAAAGGCTTGGTCTTCAAGTGTATATAGAATGAAAAACAAGTAAATAAGTGCATACAATGTGAAATAAATAAATAAATAATGACTGTATCGTAGCTAAAGATATACCACCGCTGAATAATAGTACTTCAAGCAAACAGATAAGAACAAAGTTGAGATACACTACATATATGTGAACTCCTGTACCTACCGATATATCTCGAACTATGGTCATTAACTGTCATGATTAACATACACCTGCCACAATTCACAGCCACAAGGAAGACACTGATATTACCTATTACAGCTTTGCAAGCTTTTCTGTTACCTGCCCACTTACTGGACTATGAAAGAGCACTATAACACTGCTGAGGTCTTTGAGATCTACATATAGGAAGGTTTCCTGAGGTCTGGCAACCTTTTAGTTTAATAATATTAAGCAATTCAAACTGCTTGATTTTCTCATAAGGTATAACCTACCACACTTAGAAGCATTTTAAAGCAGTGAATATGACATCTACCAAACATTCACGGCAGGTGAGTCTTCCAGGTTCACGTGTTTCAAATAACAATGGTTGAATCACCGCCAGTGATGTTTGGTGAAAGTCTCATATACTGCTTTATAAGTATAACGCTTACTGTCACAACCTGAAAGTCACGCAACTTACAGTGTGACTTTATCAGGCAACTTCCTGGTGATTTGTGTGTGACTTGAGTATGGCTTGATGCAACTTTAAGTGACTTTAAAATGACTTTCAGGGAAAGTCTGGGTAATCTTCTGGGTAATCTTCTTGTAATGTCGAATCCAAATCAAATAAATATAGATGAGGATCTGACTTGGAGGCAAATTCCAATAACGTATATGGGCACAAGTCGTCTAGAATTTGCCTTGAAGTAGTACCTTTTCTAAAGTCAAAGCGACTTCAGTAGTACTAATCAGGACAGTTCTCATTGACTAACATGGAATTTGAAATGTATGTGACCGGGGGTCCAAGGATTTGTACACACAGTTTGATTGTTGTACGACCGAGCATCTGATTTTTGTCAAAAGCACGTGTGCAGGATTTTGTCTAGCATACTAACTATCCGCAAATTGTCGTTTGAAAAACACGATCGTAGTGATGTATTAGGAGAGTATAAAGAGGACGTTAATTTCTCAAGCGCCACCCTTTAGGCCCCTTCTGCTAATTTCGTGTTAGTAGAAGTTTGGTGAGAGTTGATGCGTGAATTTCAGATCATACAAAACAAATGCCTTTTACAATACGTTACGCATAACTACATCAGTGTCACCAGCAAAGCAGTTTCATTATTATCCCATTAAGGAAGATGAGAACATGCACTGACATTTCATCAATTGCTGCATCACGAATGTTAATTGTAGATTACGAACAGTAGTTTACAAGACCTAACTCTTCCCAGTCGTTCCTTCATTCCAAGTATTTTTACTTTCAACTTTTGTGTGATGATTTCTGCTCTGACCATCCAAAAATCAGATGTTGAGTTCACATCCGACAAAAATTTTATAGCCTGCACATCAAGCTTTTGTTTGACGAAAAAGTCAAATTGTCTGTCGAAAGCAAGGTACTAACGTGCAGAAATTCCACAAACAGCTCGTCTTATGAGCTTTCCCTTCTGATTTTCATATTGTGTGTACGAGGCCTTACAAGTCAGATCCCAAGTTGTGGCAGTGTAAACCGAGCCTTAGGCTGGATTCACATCTATGCATTTTTAGTGCTTTTTGCATTTTGCAGATTTCAACTACAGAACGTGTTCCATAGGAAACCATGGTAAATGATTTGTAGTTTTAAATCTGCAAAATGCAAAAAGCACTAAAAATGCATAGGTGTGAATCCAGCCTTAGTCTGTTGTCTGCAAAGCAGGATAAGGGAAATATAGTATAAAGTAAAAAAATCCAACAGTTATACTAGCAGCACTTTTAAATACATTATTATTGAGTACATAACTAGAGTACCTTTTAATATTTGCCTGAAGTTCCACTTTAAAGCCTAATTCCTAGGAAAGTAAAAGCCCACCCTTGCAGTAGGACTATACCCTCACTGCAGAGGTTAAATGCTTGTTTAGGTCTAGGGAATGGAAAAAGTTGTTTTATGTACATGAGCTCTGATCCCCGGCAGGTGGTGCTCCCTTACACTCTGGCAGTGGTATGTACCTTAGTGCGGGGGTCCCCAAACACCGGGCCATGGCCTCTCCGCAGCCATGTCACAAGCGCAGCGGGCCAGTGAGTCAGCCCTGCATCACCACATTTTTGCCCTCACTGTGCACCTGCGGGCAGCAGAAAGATTACATCATTTCTCACTACCTGTCTTCACTCTGGGAGCCATGTGCTGAAAAGCTGGGGAGAGACTGCCAGATCTGCTGTCACTGTTGCCTGCCACCAAATTGCCTTTACATTTAAAAAGTGACAGTCTGCATCTGGTATTTTTTGGTGGCAGTCAACAGTGGGAAGCTTCAGCTGGTGGCAGGATAGTGACAATCCGCATCGGGTGGCAGGCGACATGGCAAGTGACATTCCACATCTGGTAGCAGGTGACTTGGCAAGTGACAAGCTGCATCTGGTGGCAGATGACATGGCAAGTGACAATCTGCATCTGGTGGCAGGCGACGTGTCAAGTGACAATCCGCATCTGAAGGCAGGCGAAGTGGCAAGTGACAATCTGCATCTGGTAGCAGATGACATGGCAAGTGAAAATCCGCATCTGGTGGCAGGCGATGTGGCAAGTGACAAGCTGCATCTGGTGACAGGTGAAATGGCAAGAGACAATCCACATCTGGTGGCAGGCGATGTGGCAAGTGACAATCGACATTTGAAGTCATGCGACATGACAAGTGACAATCTGCATCTGGTAGCAGGCGACGTGGCAAGTAACAATATACATCTGGTGGCAGGCAACATGGTAAGTGACAATCTGCATCTGGTGGCAAGTAACACGCCGAATCTGGTGGCAGGTGACATGACAAGTGACAAGCTGTATCTGGTGGCAGGCGACGTGGCAAGTTGCAAGCTGCATCTGGTGGCAGGCGACATGACAAGTGACAAGCTGAATATACTGGCAGGTGACGTTGCAAGTGGCAATCTGCATCTGGTGGAAGGTGATGTGGCAAGTAACAATATGCATCTGGTGACAGGCGACGTGGCAAGTGACAATCTGCATCTGGTGGCAGGCGAAGTGGCAAGTAACAATATACATCTGGTGGCAGGCAACATGGCAAGTGACAATCCACATCTGGTGGCAAGTGACACTCTGACTCTGGTGCCAGGTGACATGACAAGTGACAAGCTGCATCTGGTGGCAGGTGACATGGCAAGTTGCAAGCTGCATCTGGTGGCAGGTGACACGACAAGTGACAAGCTGAATATAGTGGCAGGCGATGTTGCAAGTGACAATCTGCATCTGGTGGCAGGCGACGTGGCAAGTAACAATATGCATCTGGTAGCAGGCAACGTGGCAAGTGACAATCCACATCTGGTAACAAGTAACAATCCACATCTGGGGCCAGGTGACATGACAAGTGACCAGCTGCATCTGGTGGCAGGTGTCATGGCAAGTGACAAGCTGCATCTGAAGGCAGCTGATGTTACAAGTGACAAGCTGCATCTGAAGGCAGGTGATGTGACAAGCTGCACCTGGTGGCAGGTGACGGTGGCCAGTGGCACACTCCCACTGACCCTGCATTACGGAGAGTTGAACTTTTCCACTTTATATTACAATGTAATAATAGAAATAATGCACTTCAATCATCCTGACACCATATAAACCAATTTTGCCATGATGATTGAAGCGTCAACATTGCCCGACAAATTTCCTGTGCAAAAACTGCATCAACCCACCCACCTGCCACACATTGCTGCTTGGCAAGGCAAAGAAATTATTATTAATACAATTCAGTAACAATTACAGGACGACCCCCTCCCCAGCCTGAGACTGGACAGTAGCGGGAAACTGATAAAGGTTAGGACAGGGATTAGAAATAGAAACATTGCTTAGGGGTGCTGGTTTCCAGAAAACTGGCTGTTGGCACAACACACACTAATCCATCACCATTATTGAACTACTTGTGTCCAAGTAACCACAAACCCCAGTTACAATACAGAAAATGTATCTCTCTACAGGTACAAATATAGGAAAGTGAGGTAAAATAGTAGTAGTATGTCCTAACAAGGCAATAATTGATAACTACAACCAACTCTTTTATACTTTGCTAAAGATTTAAATATTTCAAAACAGACTTTCCACTCTGTCTGGTTAAATCCCTTCTGTCTGAATCAGTTTGGGTGCACGGAATAATCCTTTTGTGGTGTACGTTGCAATAATAGGTATTTTAGTAACAATTATACAGTTGGCTTTAAACACGTTGACACATTTTCCAAGGAAAGTAGGAGAGGCCGTTATGGGAAGAGGGTTGAGTAAGAAAATTAAAAATAGGAAACCGAGCAAAACAATGTCTTGGTTAAAGGAGGGGCATACAATGACGACAAGGAGCAGGTAGAATTAAGGTAGTACTTGTAAACCCCAGTTCATGCAGAGGGAGCCTCACATGAATAGATGCAGTGAGCAATATGACAACTTTTGCTTTGTGTTTACTAAAGGTTTTTGTATGTAATAAATATTCATTATATGATGTGATTTTAACATAGCCCCATCTCTTTCTTAGGCCAATCTAAAATAGTGTTGCTTTAAATATATTTTATTTAGATTTATATAAAATATAATATAATATAAAATAAAATAATATTATATTATATTAATATAAAATATAATATAATATAAAAGAATATATAATACATTTATATTTATTTATATATATTTAAATATATTTTTAAACTCAAAAATTCCAAAGATTAGATCACGTCTTGCAATTTTTAGTGTAAATGCCTGGAATATATAAATCATGGACAAACAGCTTGATATACAGTACATATGAAATCAGTTTCTTTTTTTTTTTTTAATTAACCACTTCAGCCCCGGACCATTTTGCTGGTCAAAGACCAGACCACTGTTTGCGATTTGGCACTGCGTCGTTTAAACTGACAATTGCGCAGTCATGCGACGTGGCTCCCAAACACAATTGACGTCCTTTTTTTCCCACAAATAGAGCTTTCTTTTGGCGGTATTTGATCACCCCTGCGGTTTTTATTTTTTGCGCTACAAACAAAAATAGAGCGACAATTTTGAAAAAAAAGCATTATTTTTTACTTTTTGTTATAATAAATATCCCCCAAAAATATATAAAAAAACATTTTTTTCCCTCAGTTTAGGCCGATATGTATTCTTCTATATATTTTTGGTAAAAAAAATCGAAATAAGTGATTATTGATTGGTTTGCACAAAAGTTATAGTGTTTACAAAATAGGGGATAGTTTTATGGCATTTTTATTAATAATTTTTTTTAAATTTTTTTTTAAATGACACTGGCAGTGAAGGGGTTAACCAGTGGGTGGCAGTGTAGGGGTTAAGTGTTCCTAGGGGTGTGTTACAAAATGTTGGGGGCTGGGCTTTCATTGATCTCTGCTCTAATCACATGGAGCAGAGATCAGCGTCACTAGTTGCTAGGCAGAATGGTGAGATGCTGTTTACAACGGCATCTCTCCGTTCAGCCGCCCCGTGCGACGATTGCGGGTATGCCTGCAGCGATCGAGTCTGCGGGACCCGCGACCGAACTCACGGGGGTCCCGACCAGCACGCGATGGCAGGGCAGCATTAGAGATACCGTACGTACCTGTACGCCAATATGCCTGCCCGTGCCATTCTGCCAACGTACATTGGCGTGCGCTGGTCGGGATCCGGTTAAACCATGTACAGTATAGTGACACTTTGGACGAGATTTGCCAAAACTGGTGCACCCAGCACCTGGCGCAGATGTGCATAGTAAGCAATCAGCTTCTAACTTCAGCTTGTTCAATTAGGCTTTGGCAATAAAAACTGGAAGCTGATTGGCTACCATGCACAGCTGCACCAAATTCTGTGTGCTCCAGTTTTCGTAAACCCCCCTCCCCCCTTTGTGACCAAGAAGGTGCAGACATGCATGTTATGCAAATTACATTGGTGAAACAAGCATTCTTTCAATGAAAGGGTAATTACCCAAGGTACCCTAGGGCATTCAGCCATCCAATCAACTTTCAAATAATGAAGCTTGAAGTAAATTAAGTAAACCTGCTACTACAGAACCATGGTAGCTGCCATACTTCCACTTCTGAAAATGCTACTTTTCAAGCTGTTATGCATATCATCTTGCAAGAAAACAATGGGGGTTATTTACTAAGACCCCTTTCACACTGAGGCATTCTTCAAGCGCTTTAGCATTAAAAAAAAGCACCTGTAAAGCGCTTGAAAGAAGCCTCATCTGCAATCCCAATGTGAAAGCCCAAGTGCTTTAAGAGCCCTTTCACACTGCCAGTGTCCTAAAAACGCTTGTAAAGCGCCTCTTAAACTAGCGGTGCTTTACCAGCATTTTTCAAGCGCTAGTTGGGTGCTTTTAACCCCTGCTAGTGGCCAAATAAAGGGTTGAAAGTGCCCACAAAGCACCACTGCCAAAATCTCTTTGCAGGCACTTTTCAGGCGTTGTTTTGCAGGCACTTCCCATTGATTTCAATGGGAAGGGGCGCTTTAGGAGTGGTGTATTCACCGCTCCAAAAGCGCTGCAAAGAAGCTGCTTGCTGGACTTTTTTTGATGCCCTGCCAGCGCAGTGCCTCAGTGTGAAAGCACTCTGGCTTTCACATTGGGATTGCAGATGAGGCTTCTTTCAAGCGCTTTACAGACGCTTTTTTTTTAACGCTAAAGCACCTGAAAAATGCCCCAGTGTGAAAGGGGTCTAAATGAAAATCCACTTTGCACTGCAAGGGCACTTGAAAGTGCACTTGGAAGTGCAGTCGTTGCAGATCCAAGGGGACATGTAAGGAAAATAAAAAACAGAATTTTAGCTTGCACATGATTGGATGATAAAATCAGCAGAGCCTCCCCCCATTTCAGATCTACCCTTTAGATTTAGGGCGACTGCACTTCCAAGTGCACTTGCAGTGCAAAGTGGATTTGCCTTTCGTAAATAGCCCCCCATGAGTCACATACACAGAGTATGCAAATAAAGACCACTGACTTTTCCCTGGCCTTCCAGATATCTCTGTTTCTTCTAGACCTGTGACTTAGAATCTATTAAATCCATTGTCAGTATAATAGCCAGGTGGTATGCATTGTTATGTGAAGGTTAGCAATGACAGCCCCCAAAATTCTCTCATGACAGGTTTACGTTAAAGTGTAACTAAAGGCAACTTAGGGTGACTTTACCTAATGGGGGCACAGACAACAATAAAAACCTGACAGACCTTCTAATCCCTCTCTAGTCCATCTAAAACTGAAAAAAAGTTTTGCCTTTAGTTATACTTTAAAGCTGGTATGCAACGCATACTAGCATATTATGACATCAACTTGCAGGGGGAAATCTTTTTGTCTGTTTGGTGCTTTAGACCGCTTTAATGATTTTTATTAAGAGACTCATACATTTTTTTATCTTCCTAAAGTTCAGCTTTAAAGAGGAAGTAAACCCCGATGGGTTTACTTCCTCTGATTCCCTGCAAAGGTAAAGCATAATGGAATACTATGCATTGCATAGTAGTCCATTATGTGTCACTTACCTGACACAGGAGCCAGCAAAGTCACAGCTGTCCCCTTGTGTACGGAGCGTCCATCTTCTCCGTGGGTCTCGCTGCTCCGGCGCTGTTATTCGGCAAAGCCGCGATTACGTCACTACCGCGCATGCGCACGGGAGCCGGCAGTCGCGGCATATCGCCGTTGACAGCGATGCCTGTGTTTTGGCAAATATCTCCTAAACCGTGTAGGTTTAGGAGATATTTCTTGGACCTACAGGTAAGCCTTAATCTATGCTTACCTGTAGGTCAAAGTGGTTTTGTAAGGGTTTACAACCACTTTAAAGATAAACATTAAAGTTATACAGTGCAGTTGTTTCACAAACATTAAAGTTGTTTCACATAGGTTTCAATGGAATGGCTCTTGATCTGGGCCCACTTATGTCAATAAAACTGTTTTGATTTACTGTATGTATTGGCGTATAACACTCACTTTTGAAAATTGGGGGCAAATAGTGTGTGCATGTTATACGCCAATACTACAATTTTATTTGCCTCAGAGGGGACAGGGAGGGGGGCAGGATGAGCGTCTTCACATAACATACAGTGAGAATCTCATGTTTACTTGGTGGCCTCTGTAATAGGAAGTCCCGTCTCCTGGGCCACCATTGGACCTCTGTTCTGTTTATCATAGGAGATTCACATTGTATGTGATTTGACGGCACTTGTCCCACCCCCCCCCCCCCTCCCTGTCCCCTCTAGGCTGCAGATGGACATCGATCAGGCTGCACTGATGGCAATGGTGAGGCTGCATTGATGGCAATGGTGAGGCTGCAGATGGGCCTTTATTTTGCTTCAAAGTTCCTTATTTCAAATTTACGTTTTTTTCCTGAAACTTCCCTCTTAAAATGAATGTGCGTGTTATACGACGATAAATACGGTAAATGGGAAATTCAAAAAGCAAAGCAACAAATATATGCTATCAATAGTAATCTATCATAAGCAGCTATTCCTTCACCTCCAGAAAACATATAAACTTTATGGAGCGTTTACAACTAAAATATATGTGAGTATGCATGAGAAAAATCCATTCTTCCTTGAGACTTTTCATGCATGGCAGGCACAATGACTGTTGTTTTGTAGATTACCAACATTAAACCTTCTGGTAAAAAGATTATACATTTTAAGCTATGTAAACATACAGAAATAGCAAAACACTAAATTCATATTCTACCTTTCATTCATTTTTAGATCAATTGCATATTTTTCAACATTATTACATGAAGCACTGATTCTAATCTGTGACTATATTATGTGCAGTGCCCTCATCAAACTTGACCATCTCCTGGCATGCATAATAAGGAAGAACTGGCCAGGTGGATGGCAGAGGGGAAGTTTATGCATCAAGCTGATGAGTGAGGCAGTATCAGGTCCGGGCCAGGTGCATCAGCCTTTAACTGCCCTTCTAATTTGGTGAGAGATTTTAAACTAATGAGTAACATAAGCTGTTCTGCTGAACAGGGAAAACATTCAGTGCATTTTGAGTATGTTTATATTTCATTCAGATGTAGATTAGCATAAAACTTTAGAAGTTTATAAAAAAAAAAAAAAAAACATGTTGGGTTGGTAACCTGACAAACTAATAAGCAACATGTAAGTGATTTGACAGGTTGTGTCAAAAGTGGTTTACCACAATTAGTCTACTTCTACAATTTACATGTTTGTATTACACTTAATTACTGTGCTCTCTGGTATAATTTAGTTCAGATACAAATATCTATGTATATAATGTAACCCTCAAAATCTGACTACTCATCCATTTGATTAATGACTTAACTTAGATGTCTTCTGTTGCAAAGTTAATTTAATTATCTAAAAAGTATGCAATTCATAGTGAGTCCATGTTTTACCATTTGGGGATTTTAAACATAAGAGATACATCCTAAAATTATCCTCTTCCTCTGCCACCCCACCCTGATACACTGGCTGTCAAAATGACAGCTGGGAATTACTTGTATTACACAGCAGGAGCGATTGTGAAAATGCAGCTACGCATGTATGAAAATGGTTTGTTAACACAGTAAGACTACTTTAAAAAAATGAAGATTAATTGCAGATAGGGGGTGGACATCTGTCCTTAACCACAGACAAGTGCCAGATCTGGGGATACATGCGAACAGCCCAGATCTTTCAGCCTATTACCCAGTTGTAAAGGCTGAGCAGCTGTCTCTAGGTATTCTTGCCACACCATGGACATTAACCACTTCAATACAGGGCACTTTCACCCCCTTCCTTCCCAGCCCAATTTTCAGCTTTCAGCACTCTAGCGCTTTCAGTGACAATTGCGTGGTCATGCTACACTGTACCCAAATGAAATTGTTATCATTTTGTTCGCACAAATAGAGCTTTATTTTGGTGTTATTTATTCACGACTCCGTTTTTTTTTTTTTTGCGATATAAGCGCAAAAAAAGCGGAAATTTGGGAAAAAAACAATATTTTCTTTTTTCTATTTGAAAAGAAATCCAATAAAATCAAATTTTGTCTGTTTGTGTGATCACGGACATATGTACGCAAATGATCATGTACATATGTGTGCAGGTGATCACGTACATATGTGTGCAGATAATCATTGGGACATGTGATTTTAGTGGGACATATGTGGGGGACAAGTTTTTATTATTAGGGACATGTGTTTTTATTATTTGGGGACATGTATGTTTTGGGGACATGTGTGTTTTGGGCACATATGTGGGGACTGTGTTTTCACTGTGTGGTGTGTTGTGTGTTTACACTACACTGATGATCAGTGAGTAAAAACCTGTGAAAAGCAGCCCATACTCACTGATCATCAGCCGGCTGCAGCGATCTGCTCTCCTCTCCTCAGCGGTGACTTCCGTGTGAGGAGAGGAGAGCCGATTGCCTAGCAACCGGCTGTTTGTTTACATCACATGATGGCCGTGATTGGACACGGCCGTCATGTGATCAGGAGGGCCAATCACATAGCTCTCCTGCCGATCTGAGATGTGCCGTGTCCGGGTGACACGAGCACATCGGGATCGCGCCGCTGCGCGGGCGCGCGCGCGCGCGATCCCGCTACTCCTGAAGGACGTTCCTGAACGTCCTATCAGGAGCAGGCGGCTCCCACCCGGCCGTATATATACATTGGCCGGGTGGGAAGTGGTTAAGGATGTGTGAATGAGGCCTTAGGGTTTGTATATGCAGAACATTTACTATATGAGAGGGATATGCAATAAGTGGACCTCCAGCTGTTGCAGAACTACAAGTCCCATGAGGCATAGCAAGACTCTGACAGCCACAAGCATGATACCCAGAGGCAGAGGCATGATGGGACTTGTAGTTTTGCAACAGCTGGAGGTCCGCTAATTGCATATCCCTGCTATATGATAACCCTATATAGATCCCTAAAAAAACATGGTTTTCCTCTATGTGGTGACTGTGGAGTAAAGCAAAACAAATCACTCTATGACATGAGAAAAAGGTTCCCTACCTTAAGCAGAAACAAATGAGAACTGGGTTAAATACCGAAAAAAAGTTGTGCCTGTAAATTCTGAAGGTATATTAATAGAATACGTTTACCAATCCTTTGGATTGCAATCACACACGAGCAGGCCCCCCCCCAAACCTTCTTGTTCTGAATTGTATAATAGTATCAGTAATAATAATGATAAAAACAATAAATATGTGCTAGCCAAAAGCAGCTATGCATCAAAAAAGCTTTAGGCTAATTAACAGAAGAAAATGGAAATTGAAGTGAACTTGTACATTTACCCATACAGGGCTAGGGGATAGGCTCATTTTTTACAGGAAATTGGGCCAGTAACCATTACTGACCTTTCACTTACTAACTACAACCTGGAGAAATATCCAGTCATTTCAGGAATGGGGGAATACAAAAAACTCCCACCGCCCTGCCAAAATACAGCACCTGAAAAGCCAATCACCAAGTCTGAACTACATGTAGGATTTGGATGTGCTATTGTAGTGGATTGTGGTGGCACATAGGCCCATGAGAGTAAGCAAATGCTGCTAAACATGCTTTCTATGAAGTGAACCATAGCAAATCATAAATTATGGCTATATTTCTAAAGTCAAATGAGCAGTGGATAGAATTATTGGTACTTTCATTGTATCATAAGAAGGCAAGGGAATGCTCAGTTGTGCCACAGCGAATGAAAGACAATAGATGAAAGGCGCCTAATCTAATTGTTTTGCAGGTAACATGACCTTTGCTTTCCACATTACACCTGGCTGACACGTAACACTTGTCAAGCAAAAACCGACTTGCTTTCAATACAATGAACAACGAATAGTGTAAATATTAGCAATATAACAATGCTTTGACCTTGGATGTGTGAAAACAATAAAGTGTACTTCTATTAGGTCACAAGTCTTATTTTCTAAATGTTTCATGTCAAGAATAAATCCTGACAAGTTTGTATAGCCATGAAGAAGCTATTGAGTTGAAGCTGTTATAGCTGCAAAGGGTGGGCCAACTCAATATTTAACCCTACAGACTGGGAATGCTGGGGCCAGTGGTGGACCCTTGAAGAGGAGGATCAGGACTGCTCTCTGCAAAACTATTGCACAGAGCAGGTAAGTTCTTAAAGCTGAACCTGTATTATTACTTTAAGGCAATCAGCAGCAGTTTTACGATGTCTCGGTTCATTACACCTGAGAAGTTGTGAACACTAAGCCGTATATAGGCAGACCTGATCCTGCACTCAAAATCCCTATATAAACACCCGGATCATCATCATGGCCCCCTGGTTTTATTTTCATGGATACAGTCAAGTCAACCACTATGCACTAGGCTGAACCTCCCATACACAAGTACATTTTGACTTCTTGTAAAAAGGGAGTTAAAATGTTCTGGTAAGAATGTTCTACAGATATAATTGTGAAGGTGCGGTTCCTACTTAGTTCATCCATCTACACTGTTTCACGATGAAGATCTCTTCATGTCAATGAAGTGGTTTCCATACAGCTGATTTTTTTGCATGAGGACAATTTACTTTGTCACTTCACATTTGAGACTATTAATTTTTTTTTTTTATTATTCATTTATGTTTTGTTCGTTATCATATCGGATTGTTTTTGTTCACATGCGGTGATTGTTGTGTAAGTTTATTATTTTAGTGCTGCACTTTTTAGTTATTTTGTCAACTTATACAGGCTGATGTGCTAGCAGCTTATATACACCCGGAAGCGCAATTTTGTTTTTAACCAACTTGTATACTATATGTTAAACACTGATAAGCCCTGATTCTTGAATAAAATATGATATGGGGGTTATTTACTAAAAGAAAATCTACTTTGCACTGCAAGTGCACTTGGAAGTGAAGTCGCTGTAGATCCGAGGGGAACATGCAAGGAACATAAAAAACAGCATTTTAGCTTGCACATGATTGGATGATAAAATCAGCAGAGCTTCCCCTCATTTCAGATCTACCCCTTAGATTTAGAGTGACTGCACTTGAAAGTGCAATTTCAGTGCACTTTCAAGTGCACTTACAGTGCAACGTGGATTTGACTTTCGTAAATAACCCCCTATATCTTTTATTTATATCTTAGTAATAAGCTGTTCTAGAGACACTAGTACAAGCAATAGCTATATTTATGACCTAACAAATTGAGCTTCAGGTTGAACTAGCCAACAGGATCCACTTCCATTTTGTCTATGTTTGTTCAGCTGGATTACATAGGGCCTGTTGGTGGGGTCCACATATGTCTGCGTATGCAGGATAAAGGTATCCACCAAGTTTCCTGTCACAAGCAGAAGTGAGGCAACTGTAAATATCAAGCAGCTACAACTGTCCCAACAGGAAACCAACAGCTGCAAAAAAATGTGACAAAAGGCAAGTAGGCAACAATAACACAGTGTAGTTGCACTCTTCAGAATAATTAATACTGTTATGCATTGTTTTCTTTATTTTCTAAGGCAACAAACAGTTTGTAAACGGTATCTGTTTCAGCACTTACTTTTAGCATTGGTGAGATCAATGTGCAAGCAATGGATGTGATTTCAGGCCAGAGACTCCTGTGACAGGTTGAGGTAAATATACAGAAGGGGATAGTTATTTTAGGGCTTTGTTTAGAAGTATTAGGAGGTCAAGTACTTAGGGGGTTAATGTGGTTGTATACCCTTTTTTTGTATTTTTACCTACAGGTGAGCCTATATTAAGACTTACTTGTAGGTAAAATGAATATCTCTTAAACCTGTACGGTTTGGGAGATATGCACTTTGCATGCAGCCGCTATCATCAGCGGCACATGTGCTGTGAAGCTCTGGCTGAAGGACCAGCAGACGCTGCTGGAAAGAAGTCTCCCACACACATGCGCGGGAGTGATGACATCGCAGCTCCGGCTACTCACATCGCTGGAGCCATGAACCCGGAAAACACACCGAGGGGAAATGTCAGCTTCCTGGTATTTCAGAATTTTTCCATAGTTTTTCATAATACGCTTGTGCAGTCATACAACTGCTTTAACGTGGTTCTAATGGCTCAAGGTTTTTTTTACCTTCATGCATATGCATGAGAGTAAAAAACCTTCCCTGTGCAGCAGCCACCTCAATATTTACATGAGCCCCATTGCGATCCAGCAATGTGCACAAGAGCCTCGGCTCTCTGGGACTCATTGGCCGAGGCAGCAGTGATTGCCTTTGGCTCCCACTGCTGTCAATCACAGCCAGTGAGCCAATGAGGAGAGGGGGGGGGGGGGTGGTTCTGTGTGTGAATAGACACACAGAACAATGGCTTGCTGTGGGGGCACTCAGCAGGAGGATAGCAGGCAGGAGCACCGGAGTGGGACCCATGAAGAGGAGGATCCGGGATGCTCTGTGCAAAACCACTGCACAGAGCAGGTGAGCATTACATGTTTGTTATTTAAAAACAAAGCAAAAAAAGCCTTTAATATCACTTTAAGAGTACATAGGGGTACAAGTATAGAGGGTTAATGTAGCAGTTAGATTAAGTGTTAGATTTAGGGGCAAGATTAAAGTGTGCTTCCAGCCAAAATAATTTTTTGATAGAGTAAGGATGAATTAGAACTTTTGTCAGGTTTTTACTGACTGTGTCCCCACTGAATGATTTTCCTGCATTTCTTTTTCGAGAGACACAACTGGAATTAACTATAAATCTCTCTCTTGCACTCTAACAGATGTCCTCAGCAGAAGATATTTCCTCTACTCTTGTTCTGTAGACAGCCCAATAATTGTGGATTTCCCTTCACTTCCTCTCGGTGACAATGGCAACCATGATAAATGAGGCTTTATATATAGTATATTTTAGTCTACATTTAATGGGGCAACTCAGCCCTGAAATAAGGAGAATTGTAGCATATTTGTCAGAGAAAGAAACAGAGAAGACACCCCAACCTTTGTGGAAAAACATTCTTTCCCCTTGCCCATCTCGCTCCCACCCATTTCCTCCCACCTCCCCTCCTCCTTTTACTCCCACCACCCTCACCTCCCTAACACTGGTATTCTTATGTATTAGGGCTTTTGACCTAACCCTGGTCTTCGAGTCAATATTTTATTCATTTGGATCTTCTCTACCTGTCTACTCTTTGTCGTTAGGGTGAAACTCTGTCCAGTGCACCTGCTGGGCCCTACAGTGTGAGGGCCCGGAGCTTCAAAGCTGCATTATGGTGAACTTTGCTGGCAAGATCAACGAGTATTTGTGGGACATTGCAGGGGGGCTAAAAGAGAACCATAAGTGCAGATGCACAGAAATTCAACCGTTGCAGCACATAATTATTCTTTATAGTTTCATAGTTAGTAAGGTTGAATAAAGACACCAGTCCATCCTGAGTGAGTGTCTACAATTGACCCTATCCCTGTACATTGTACACTCACATCGGTCGCTACCCTCAAGGAGCCCACAATCCAAGGTTCCCATTCATATACTAGGGCCAATTTTGGACAGAAGCCAATTAACCTACCTGCATGTCTTTGGAGTGTGGGAGGAAACTGGAGTACCCAGAGGAAACCCACACAGGCACAGGGAGAACATGCAAACTCCAGGCAGGTAGTGTTGTGATTGGGATTTGAACCAGCAACCCTTTTTACTGCTAGTTGAGAGTGCTACCCACTACACCACTGTGCCGCTTTCTTTTCTTTTCTTTTTTTTTCCTTTTTTTTTCATAATAATTCTTTATAATGAGAGGTCATAGTTCTTTAAGGAGATAGAGCAAGCTGATGTTTGCTAACAAATATATCTTTGAATAAATGTCACCTGAAGTGCTCTATTTGGCTCCCTGCTGCTAAGAGAACGTCACAGTACATAACCTTCAGTGAGTCCATGGAGTCATCATTAGACAAAAGGATGCATCAGGTATAAAATCCAGGAATAACGTCAAACTTCATAGCATTTAATATCATTAAAGCGCAGCATTTCCACTGGATTACATCTGACAAATATGGAACTAGAGGATGCTTGCCAAAAACATGTTATATATAGTATGTATTAACAATCGTTTTGCCAAATTAGCTCATAGGCTGCCAAACATTCTCAGTTCTTAATCCAAAGATCTCAACAGCTGTGTGAGGGTTACCACAAATCAATGCTTTTCAATGTAACCCATTCACAGAAATTTAACCAACATCCAAGTTTCTCAAAAATATATTACATTATATATCTGTACAAATACATCATAATAAGCAAATTGTAAATTAGATTTGAATTGCAAACCCTGCTGTAAGCATACCAGGGGTTTCATGTACAGTAATATTAAAAAGATATGGCCATTGCTTTTTAAAATAACTCTAAACTCTAATAACTCTAAAACACAAATAAATGATTGTACCACATCAAAAGTATTTACCCCACTGTGTGCTTGAAAAAAAAAAATGTAAATCCTTGTTCATATTAAAGTGATTGTAAACCTCAGACATGAAATGTGAATAAAGTATATCCCTCTACATTGTGTACATGTCTCAATTAAAAGCTCTAAGGGCACTTTCACACTCGCAACGGTTTTTGGGCGCTAGCAAAGCCCTTGCTGCCCATTGATCTCAATGGGCAGGGGCACTTTATACACCGCTCCTAAAGTGCCTGAAAGAATCTGCTAGCTGGGCTTTTTTGACGTCCTTCCAGCGCACCACTCCCATGTGAAACCCCTCGGCCTTTCAAACTGGAGTGACAGGAGAGGTGCTTTACAGTTGCTTTGCAGATGCTATTTTAAGCGCTATAGTGCCTGTAAAGTGCCTTTGTGTGAAAGGGGTCTAAGTGTTATTTCTGTCTGCTGCTACCTCTGTTATCAGCATGAATCCTGTCTGACATGGTTTCCTGACACAACGAGAAATATGGTGATGGGGGAGGGAGCTCCAGCTGGTTGACAGCCTCAGTTCTGTTGTTGTGAGCTGTGTGGAGAAATGTGTGTTTCTTCCCTCCAATCAGCTCCCAGAGCTCTCCTCACTGAGCTCCGCAGAGTGTGACTTCAGCTCTCCTCCCCCTTATTTTAACTCTCAGACAAGCCTTATAATTCTGCACTTTAAATAAATGTTGGGGAAAGATGGCTGTAGACAGACAGATACAACTTATGTAGGAGGATTTGTTTAATCTATTTGTATCACCTGAGGCCAGTCACTTCACTTGGTATATGTAAGAGTTTACAACCTCTTAAAGAACTAACGAGGAGTAAGGCCAGCTTTCGTCTTTTATAATGGCTTCAGTCATTCTTGGAATACTATTATACAAGTCTTGTTTTGTGTGTAGTCAGATTTTACATTATGAGAAGTGTCTGAGGAATGAAGGAATAGGACCATTTTGGGACAAACATCCTTGTAATCAGGGTTGGAGGCTCTTTCCTACCTAAAGTCTCTCTGAGCATCTCCATTCCAACTTCCAAATGAGGACTTACCAATACTGAGAGAACTGCAATACCTCAGTCATTTCCTCTTCAACTTGACTACCCCGGAACACCTCACCCTATACAAAGGTATGAACCAGAGTACCCAAAAACATCTCTCACTGTCCCCCTTAAAAGTGTCACAACCCAGGTAACAGGGAAATATACCTGCCTTCCAGTATTCATCTCCGGTTTCCTGTTGTCTCTCTCTCTCTCTCTCTCTCTCTCTCTCTCTCTATATATATATATATATATATATATATATATATATATATATATATATATATATATATATATATGGTATATGTCTCTATACTGTGTGTATATATACAGTGGTGTGAAAAAGTGTTTGCCCCTTCCTCATTTCCTGTTCCTTTGCATGTTTGTCACACTTAAGTGTTTCGGAATATCAAACCAATTTAAACAATAGTCAAGGACAACACAATTAAACACAAAATGCAATTTGTAAATGAAGGTGTTTATTATTAAAGGTGAAAAAAAATCCAAACCATCATGGCCCTGTGTGAAAAAGTGATTGCCCCCTAAACCTAATAACTGGTTGGGCCACCCTTAGCAGCAACAACTGCAACCAAGCGTTTGCGATAACGTGCAATGAGGCTTTTACAGCGTCCTGGAGGAATTTTGGCCTAATTCAGTTACATTAGAGGGTTTTCGAGCATGAACGGCCTTTTTAAGGTCATACCACAACATCTCAATAGGATTCAGGTCAGGACTTTGGCTAGGCCACTCCAAAGTCTTCATTTTGTTTTTCTTCAGCCATTCGGTGGTGGACTTGCTGGTGTGTTTAGGATCATTGTCCTGCTGCAGAACCCAAGTTCGTTTCAGCTTGAGTACACGAACAGATGGTCCGACATTCTCCTTCAGGATCTCTTGGTAGACAGCAGAATTCATAGTTCCTTTTATCACGGCAAGTCTTCCAGGTCCTGAAGCAGCAAAACAGCCCCAGACCATCACACTACCACCACCATATTTTACTGTTGGTATAATGTTCTTTTTATGAAATGCAGTGTTCCTTCTACGCCAGATATACTTGGACACACACCTTCCAAAGAGTTCCACTTTTGTCTCATCGGTCCACAGAATGTTGTCCCAAAAGTCTTGAGGATCATCAAGATGTGTTGTGGAGAAATTGAGACGAGCTTTGATGTTCTTTTTGCTCAGCAGTGGTTTTCTCCTTGGAACTCTGCCATGCAGGCCATTTTTGCCCAGTCTTTTCCTGATGGTGGAGGCATGAACGCTGACCTTAACTGAGGCAAGTGAGGCCTGCAGTTCCTTGGACGTTGTTGTGGGGTCTTTTGTGGCCTCTTGGATGAGTCGTCGCTGCGCTCTTGGGGTAATTTTGGGCGGCCGGCCACTCCTGGGAAGGTTCACCACTGTTCCATGTCTTCGCCATTTGTGGATAATGGCTCTCACTGTGGTTCGCTGGATTCCCAAAGCTTTGGAAATGGCTTTATAACCCTTTACAGACTGATAGATCTCAATTACTTTCTTTCTCAATTGTTCCTGAATTTCTTTGGGTCTCGGCATGATGTGTAGCTTTTAAGGATCTTCTGGTGGACCTTACTGTGTCAAGCAGCTCCTATTTAAGTGATGCCTTGATTGTGAACAGGTGTGGCAATCATCAGGCCTGGGTGTGGCTAGAGAAATTGAACTCAGGTGTGGACAACCACAGTTATAGTATGTTTTAACAAGGGGGGCAATCACTTTTTCACACAGGGCCATGATGGTTTGGATTTTTTTTCACCTTTAATAATAAACACCTTCATTTACAAATTGCATTTTGTGTTTACTTGTGTTGTCCTTGACTATTGTTTAAATTGGTTTGATGTTCCGAAACACTTAAGTGTGACAAACATGCAAAGGAACAGGAAATGAGGAAGGGGGCAAACACTTTTTCACACCACTGTATATATATATATATATATATATATATATATATATATATATATATATATATAATCATACATGCCAACAGACCCAAGACATTCACCGGATTTAAACCCTTGTCCCTTTTATTTGTCCCGAGAAAAATCACGGGAAATTGGCATTTGTCCCGACTCCTGGATAATGCCAGAGTCACCTCTACAGGTACAGGGCCGACACTGTTGAGGATCTCAGCCGCCATGTTACAGAATACTAGCTCTCGTGGAGCCCGACTCACCGAGGGGAAGAAACACGGGTGGCTGCCAGTAGAAATAGAGCTGCCGCCAACCCCCCTCTCCACGGCCTGCTGCCAGTCTGTAACCTGTTGTGGGAAAGGTCACTGGGCAGGGGATTGGTGGCAGCTCCATTTCTATTGGCAGCCGACCGGGCTTCGCCTCTTGTTTCTTCCCCTCGGCAAGTCAGGCTCAGCCTCCACGAGAGCTGGTATTCTGTAATGGCGACAGAGATCAAATCATGCATTATCAATCTGACGAGAGGCAGAACCAATGGACTCTGCTGGGGACACCTTATGTAAGGAGGGACTCTCCTAGGGGCACCTTATGTAAGGAGGGACACTACAGGGGCACCTGGTGTAATGAGGGACTCTACTGGGGGCACCTGGTGTGAGGAGGGACTCTGCTGGGGGTATCTGATGTAAGGAGGGATTCTGCTGGGAATGCCTGGTGTAAGGAGGGACTCTGCTGGGAATGCCTGATGTAAGGTGAGACTCTACTAGGGGCACTTGATGTAAGGAGGGACTCTACCGGGGACACCTGATGTAAGGAGGGACTCTGCTGAGAAAACCCAGTGTAAGGAGGGATTCTACTGGGGGAACCTGATTTAAGGAGGGGCTCTGCTGGGAATGCCTGTGTAAGGAGGGACTCTGCTGGGAATGCCTGATGTAAGGAGGGACCCTAATGGGGCACCTGATGTAAGGAGGGACTCTACTGGGGGCACCTGCTGTAAGGAGGGACCCTGCTGGGAATGCCTGGTGTAAGGAGAGACTCTACTGGAGGCACCTGATGTAAGGAGGGACTCTGTTGGGAATGCCTGGTGTAAGGAGGGACTCTGCTTGGGACACCTGATGTAAGGAGGGACTCTGCTGGGAATGCCTGGTATAGGGAGAGACTCTGCTGGGGGCACTTGATGGCATCTGGTGGCAGGTGATGGTGGCAAGTGACACACTCAGGGCTCCCACTGATTCAGCATATGGTGTGTTGAACTATTTTATTTTATATTACAATGTAATAATAGAAATAATGCTCTTCAATCATTCTGACACCATAACAACCATAGTGCCGTGATGACTGCAGCATTAACACCAGTTGTTTGGAGTATATTTATCTGCTGATTGTTAAACTTTCTGGAATACACATATTGCTATTGTGGTGTAGGATCTGGGCCTGGTGTCCCTCAATTCCTCTTTCTTGTCTTCCTTCTCTCTCTTTCCCTCCCTATCTCTTTCTCCCTTTCTTTCTCCACACACCCGCTGCGACACGCCCCATTTAAACCACGTCCAATACTTTGTTAAAACCACGCCCATTTTACACAATCCATTTTTTTTCTTCTCCCACTACATCAGGCCTACAAACAAATGCCCTGCCCCCTACTTATAATAAGACTCTGCGTACAGACAAAAATGTATACATTTTTTGACAATATTGGCAACTATGATATATACGCGCAGACTTCTGCTCCTTGCTAATCAGTGCATGTTATTTTGTTGAATTCCAGGAAAGCTACCAAAAACTCATTCACTGAAAACAAATGCAATATGGATATGCATTTGATAATGCATTGATAGAGTATAGATACTGCTTGCATTTTTTTTTTTGTGTTTATGCAAGTGTGCATATGGTCACATAGAGATCATATGGTCAACATATAGGCTAATGGTAATCTCTTGTTTTAACTTGTTAGCCCTTGTACACACGGTCGGATATTCTGACAACCAAATCCGTTGGATTTTGTCCGACGGATTTTGTCCGAAACTGTTGCATACACACGGTCGGACAAAGTTGTCAGAAAATCCGATTGTACATAACGTGATGACGTTTTTTTGTTACGACGGGACTATGTTCAGGCTTGTAGCCAATAGCTTTGGTCTAGGAATTTGATCTGAGCATGCATGGCACTTTGTCCGTCGGTGTAGGCTACACATAATCGGAGTATGTCCGATCGGAGCATTTTGTCGGAAAATTTTACGGACAAGTTGGAAAACTTGGTCCGTCGGATACTCCAACGGAAACAGTCCGATGGAGACCACACACAGTCGGATTATCCGACAAAACGGTCCGATAGGACACATTCCGTCGGAATCTCCGACCGTGTGTACAAGGGCTTAGATTTGTGATGAAGTGAGATCCAGTGTATCACTACAGAATACAGAATTCAGCAAGAGGGGCTAACACATGACAGAGTCCAGCAAACAATAACCCTTGCTGACAGTGTTACAAGTTAATATTCTATGCAGAATATGTTTATATAACAAAAAAAAATATATTTGTGTTATTTTTGTAATTTCTTTTAGAGTTTATTAGAATTTTATCCCTATAATGTAGAAGAAGCCTGTTATGTTTTAGGCTCTTGCATACAGCTGCTTTATAAATAGAAGCAGATTATACAGGATATTGCAGAAAAGCATTGATCATCTTCAGGATAAATGTACTGGAACATGCTTGTCACTCCGTGGTTTATAAATAGGCGATCCTTGGCACAGAAATGGTATGCTCTTACACATGTGTTGCAGTCAGCCTCTGATGATGATTACATCGGGGAAGCATCATCATAATCACCATATGACTTGATAAGTGTAGTGAAACCAAAAGAGCATGCATGGCCTATTGGGATCATATGTCTGTCCTGAGGGAAGTCCACACAGGAATTCCCACACACTCAGAAAAGCCGGAAGTGTCTCTTCCCACTCCACACACGATGAAGCAATTTACATTAATGGCTACCTTCAAGCATTCTTTAATGGGATCTATTATCCCTGAGTTGAGAGGTAATTATTCCTATCATCATTATTACTATGACACCAGAAAATGACTGGTGTGTAGAATAAAATAGTTTTCTTTAATAACCCCCTGCTTTAAAATATATTTGGCTGGGTGAGACAACAACATGTTGCCTTCAATGTAACTAGCTGAATGTATGAAACGATATATACTCTTTTAGTGGGATCCTCGTTGGAAAAAAACTGCTTTAGTACACACTCTTAAAGTGATTGTATAGTCTAGTTTTTTTTTTTTTTTCAGTTAAAAATAACAAACATATTATACTTACCTGCAGCTGGTTTTGCACAGAGCAGCCCAGATCCTCCTCTTCTCGGGTCCCTCTTCGGCGCTCTGGTCCCCTTCCTCCTGTTGAGTGCCCCTACAGCAAGCAGCTTGGTATGGGGGTACCCAAGCCAAGTTCCAGCTGCATGTGTCCATTCAGACACAGAGCCGTGTCCCAGCCCCATCCCTTTTCATTTTCATCGGCTGATCGACTTTGATTGACCTGCAGCAGGAGCCAATGGTGGCATGCTGCTGTCTCAGCCAATGAGGAGGCGAGACCCGGGCAGCCGAGACAATGCTGCAACATTGCTGGATAGAGATGGGGCTCAGGTAAGTATTGGGGGGGGCTGAGGGGGGTTGCTGCACACATCTTAAATGCATTAAGATTAAAAACTTTCTGACTTTACAATCACTTTAACTTTTTACAATAAGAGGGAATTTTTTTAGCACAAGGTATTTAGAAAAATATGCACCTCCTTGCCCCACCCCTTTCCCATTCTCCATGGAGGATTAAATTGACTCTGTCACCTTATAAAATATTCAACAAACCCAAACCTGTATAAAAAGGACTCAATACTTAACCACCATTTGTGGCACTGAACGCTGCACTGAAAAAATTGCATTTCTAGAAGGGGTTGATCTGTGTGGTCCTCTGCAGCCGTCACTTGTGTCATGCATATATATATATATGTATATATATATATATATATATATATATATATATATATATATATATATATAGAGAGAGAGAGAGAGAGAGAGCAGAATTATTTTGGCTATATTGCTGCAAATATGATACCACCATTTGGGTCTGGTGGTAGTACTGCATTCAGATTCATTAGGGTTTGCCACGACCACTCCGTATACATGGTTGCGCCACATTGCTACAGGCTTTTATGGGTTAAAACACACAGTGAGGAGGCAACGTGTCACCTCCAAGTTGCCTGCCAAATACTTCTGAAAATCAATCTTCTGCAGGTAACTTTTCAGAGGGGATACATTGATGGCCCAAGTGAAAATGAATCCTTATAGCCCTAGTTGGCAGGGGGAAAGGAGCAGATTGTAGGAGATATGCCATAAAAAAAACAAATCCTCAAATATATGGATGGACTACTAAATGTTTAATCTGGAGTTCTACCTTAACATTCCTCTAACTGACATATGTTACATTTATTTATGCTTATGATTATGTTTCATAACTGTGCCACAAGATTATACCCTCAGAAGTATTATCTGAAAAGCTGAACAAATTTGTTTTCTAGAGCTTCATAAAATTTACTGTCTGTGGTTTGCAGCTAAAATTTTTAATTTGGCAAGAACCAATCAGATCTATGTTTATAATTTTTTTTTATTGTCAAGATACGTGTGCCTCCAGAAACTTCAACACTCTCACAAGCAACTTGTTTTTTCCCATGCATATCTTTCCATAAGCATCTGATTTTTTTAGAAGGTTATTTTACAAATGACCTTGTGTTACTAGTATAAGTTGATTAGTTGTATTAGACAGGCTTCCCTGCTTGGCTAACTGACTGTGACATCAAACTGTTTTTAATGTGCTGCAATATTTTAAAAGGGAAGTTCCTTTTATGCAAATATAGGGAAATTCATATTTTTCTAACCTATGAAGCCTTGATTAAGTGTACATTTAGTTACCTACAGTGCTGTTAGGAAAAATAAGAAGGGATGTTTGTCTAAGCCTAGGTTCACATTGGAGCGATTTGTCATGTGATTGGAGAGATCAAATTGCATGACAAGTCGCAGCCTATTGGCGGCAATGGTACTGTCCCAATCGGTGCAACACCAATTTTGATGCGCCGCACCAATTTGCAAAAGTAGCTCCTGCACTACGTTTGCCAATTTCAGGTACAACTTTAATAGACATCTGTGCATGAAGCCACACAGATGTCTAGCAAGTAGCACCATCAAGTAGCACCTGAAATCGCGCTGACCTTGCTACTTTGAAATAGCCCTATTTCAAGGGAAGTAGTGGGATTTCAAAGAAGCATCAATGTGAACCAGGGCTCTATGATCAAAGAACCAGGTAAAACACAGGTTTTAGCAGTGTTATTATATGCACTGGGATTTAAGCTCTTGCCACTGACGTTTGATTTACTATTTGCAAGAGATGTCAGCCTCTGTGAATGTTTAGCACTGTGCTTATTATATAATTGAACTAATCTATTATGCACATGCTGCTAATTAGTACCCTCTCCAAACTACCTTTCAAGACGTTTTTTGGCAACAGTTTTTCTCCTTGTATATACGTAAACAGTGCATCTATCTGCTTACCAGCACTATAACTCCTTTTATCTCTGCTACTAAAAAGTTTTTGAATCAATCGCTCCTGATGAAGCATTATTCTTGAAGCGGAACATGTCGAGCCAATGATTGAACTACACACACCTCTGACCCAACACGTCTACAATATTTATCTCCTTACCTGGAGATTGTATCTGTTTTCTACAAAATAACAGATTTTGATCCCATTTATGGATTTGTTTGTGTATTTTGTTCTTATCACTTTACTGGTGTCAGATTGGATGTATAAGGGTCCATAAATACTAACTTTATTGATTCTCTATATGTGATTGTTTTTAGTATTTGATTAAATACATATAATCTTTTTTAGAACCAGCTACCTAGGTGCCTTCTGAAGTCCAAATAATTTTTTTTTTTCCTTTTTTTCACAAGTAATATCGGGACGTTGGCACATTACTACTTTGTGCATTTACATCAGGCATGTCCAAAGTCCGGCCCGCGGGCCAATCGCAGCCCGCAGTCCAGTTTTGAAAGGCCCGCCTGGTTATCTCCACATATATATCTTTTGTGGCCCCCGACGATCTCCCAGCGCTGGGGCCACAAAAGATATATAGGCTCAGTCTGGCTGCCTCGGAGATAGGAGGCAGTACGAGTGCCATGCACACAGGAGTATTTCCTGTTTACACGGCAGCCTCTGTAATATTAAGTCCCGTCTCCGCCATTGGACGACTGTTCTGTCCATCAAAGGAGGCGGGTCTTTCTCTTAAAGAGGCCGCTGTGTAAGCAGGAGATTCTCCTGTTCTTTGGCGCTCGTCCTGCCCCCTCCATGTTCCCTCCAAGGCTGCACTGATGGCAATTGTGAGTACATTCCTGGCTAATGGTGGGTGCATTCCTGGCTAATGGTGGGTGCATTCCTGGCTAATGGTGGCTGCATTCCTGGCAATAGTGAGTGAAATCCTGGCTCATGGTGGGTGCATTGCTGGCTAATGGTGGCTGCATTCCTGGCTAATGGTGGCTGCATTCCTGGCTAATGGTGGCTACATTCCTGGCAATAGTGAGTGAAATCCTGGCTCATGGTGGGTGCATTGCTGGCTAATGGTGGGTGCATTGCTGGCTAATGGTGGCTGCATTGCTGGCTAATGGTGGCTGCATTCCTGGTTAATGGTGGCTGCATTCCTGGCAATAGTGTGTGAAATCCCGGCAATGGTGGGTGCATTCCTGGAAATGGTGGGTGTATTCCTGGCAATGGTGGCTGCATTCCTGGCAATGGTGGCTGGATTCCTGGCAATGGTGGGTACATTTCTGGCAATGGTGGGTGCTGCATTCCCAGCAATGGTGGGCAAGCAGATGGGCACTGACCCTTATTTTGCTTCACAGTTATGTATTTAAAATTTTAAGTTTTTTTCCTGAAACTTCCCTCTTAAAGTGAAGGTGCGTGCTATTCGCCAATAAATATGGTATGTCCAAATAACACGCCCGAGCTCATCTCTTCAACACACACAGCCACAAAGGCAAGGGAATTCTTGTTGGGCCGTGTATTAGTGTTCGAACGAACACACTTAGACCGAATTTTAATGGTTCAAGGAACGTCAGGCAAAATGGTCGGCTCTCGCGCATGTTCACTTCGTTTAAATCTGGCCCTCTTTGAAAAAAGTTTGGACACCCCTGATTTACAGTGTCACCCTGTAAAAAGCACATTTCAAACCACAATATTTTTCAAAACACAGGTTCACTTGACATAATTAGTCTAATAAGGCAAATCTGAACATATGCTCTAGTCTGTTCTGTAAAATGTGTGCATGGCTTGTCAAATTTATGTCTCACACATACAAATTATCATTAGGTATATTAGGCTTGCATCAATAGGCAGAGGTAGCAAATAAGTGCTTTTTCCCGTAATCATTTTTTCACTATCATCAGTACAAATAAAAGTAACATTTATAAGTTTACATTGTTACAATATTTCAAAGTAAGTTAGAGACAATAAACCAACAGTATGTTATGTGTAAAAATAAGTGATGGCAGTCCCCAGTGCTCAAAATCTAGCCCTGCATAATATAGAGCATAGATGGGCCATAGTTAAAGAAACCCTAATGACAAATTATGGATTTCATAGCATGGTTGTGGAGGGCTGTATCACAAAATAACTGAACCAGGACTTCTGCTGCCTCATAAACTTTTTTCTATTATCCCTGTGTTCAATATGATTATACAGGATTATGTAGTGCCAACAGTTTCTATTGCACTTTAAAATACATAGGGAGACAGTAAAGTTATATTTCAAGACAATATTGTTAGGAGCACCTTGCTTGTGAGAGCCTACAATCTAAAAAAAAAAGAGGGGCAAGTGATACAAAAAGGTAAATACTGAGTGGGAGTAAGTTGATGGAGAATATTAAAGTTCAGTTGTTAGGTAGAGGAGAGATCGGTTTCCCAGAAGAGATGAATCACCTTTAGGCAGACATAGCAGTGGATGGCTTTCTATGTTTGAATTCTATTCATTGGGTGAGGAGAAGCTATTGGAGGGATTTGGAGAGAGAAGTGGTGGATACTGAGCATTTGGAAAGGGGGTGAATCTGCCAGCAGTATTTATAATAGACTGAAAGTGGAATAGCTTGTTTAGAGGTAGGCCAACAAGGTGGGAGTTGCAATAGTCAAGCATTAGTAGCTTGGCAGTGTCATTGATTAAGGAGAGGTGAATTTTGGAAATGTTAAGGAGGGAAAACTTGGAGAGTGATTGAATGTGTGGCTGACAGGACAGGTCAGAGTCCAGGAATACACTTAGCACCCTGGCATGAGTAGAGAGACTGAGAGTTGTGCAACTGATCTCAGTGTGAATGTTGGGGGAGGAGACACGAGGGTAAGGAATGTTATGAGCTCAGTTTTGGACAGATTAGATTTTAGGAAGTGGTGCGACATTTATACATTCATACCGTTGCATCAGTTTGCAAATGAATGATAATGGGGTGAGCTGAGGAGTAGAGAAATAGATTTGGGTGTCATCAGCACAGAGATGGTATCGAAAGCCATGAGAGCCAAGCCACTAAAACAGCCCTTATATAGGTAGGAGGAGAACCAAGAAAGAGCGTCTTGAACACAAAGAGAGTGGAGCTTTTTGAGGAGGAGTGGATTTTGATCTGTATCAAGGCAGAAGAAAGGCTTAATAGTATGATTACAGAATAGTGGCCATGGGTTTTAGCAGTTAGCATGTCCTTTGTGAGTTTTAGTAGAGGAGGTTTTTTAGGAGTGTTATGAGCAAAAAGTGACACCAAGAGCAAGATGGGTTCTGACTGGTGGAGTCCAGTAAACCCTTTTTTGGGAGACAAGAGAAAGAGACAGTAAGAAGCACAAGCAAAGATGCATCTTCCTTCACATTCTTCTCTCAGCAAAGAGTTCCTACCACATACTCAAATGGCTGGACGTAGTAAAAGGTGATTCATCCATTGTCTAATTCTAATGGCATTTGTTGAACAGAATGAGGGGCAGCTCAGATGTATAAAAGGTTGCTAAATAACAACTGATAGTTGTTGTTTACAAAATTCAATGTAAGGTAAAATATACAAAATACTTAAAGAGACATGGGCAAGGTGATATTGCCTCTTGAAAAAGCATCCTCTGACCGCATATACTTACTTTACCTGCACTCCCTTATAGCTATTTGCTCCTCCACACAGTGCTGAGATCAGTTGTGCCAGTGACCTAGGGGAGCATTGACATCACTTACCAAAGCATGTGTCCATTCAGCCCTTGCAATAGGCCTGGCACCATCACTGGTCAGCAAGTCACATGCTCCTCCATAAGCAGTACTGGGTAGTGGCATCAGCTGTGAAGCAACAAGGAGCTGTGAGGGAGAGCAGGTAAGGTGAGTATATGAGGGTCAGAAGATGCACTTTTCCATAGAAACTGACACTTTAAGCAAAGTGACAGTGTCTCTTTAAAGTGTATGTATAGTTAAAATGTTTTGTTTTTGTTCTGGATAGAGCAGGAAGGGATTAGAACCTCTGCCAGGTTGTAAACCCTCTGTCCCCCCTAGGTGGATTCACTCTATTTGTCCCAATGACCAATAGCCTTGTTTGGGGAAGTAGGAATGAGAAGAGAAGTTCCATTGGGAAACAGGAGTACAATTGCAATACTGCCAGCCACCATCAGAAGGAGACCCACCCAAAATCTAGCTGGCTGCACACACAAAGGCAGATACAAATCTTACACTCTAGTGCATGCTTAAGACTCGTACACACGACTGAATTGTTGGCCAACAAAACTGTAGAATTTTGTTCGAAGGACGTTGGCCCAAAGTTGTCTTGCATGTACACAGCACACAACTGTTAGCCAACAATCACGAACGTAGTGACATAATACATATTTTTTCAGCTCTTTAGCGCCACCCTTTCAGCTCCTTCTGCTAATTTCATGCTGGGCAGTGGCATCAGCTGTGAAGCAACAAGGAGCTGTGAGGGAGAGCAGGTAAGGTGAGTATATGAGGGTCAGAAGATGCACTTTTCCATAGAAACCGACACAAGCAAAGTGACAGTGTCTCTTTAAAGTGTATGTATAGGCAAAATGTTTTGTTTTTGTTCTGGATAGAGCAGGAAGGGATTAGAACCTCTGCCAAGTTGTGAACCCTCTGTCCCCCCTACACACGATTGGATTGTTGGCCAACAAAACTTTTGTCCGAAGGACGTTGGCCCAAACTTGTCTTGTATACACACGGTACACAACTGTTAGCCAACAATCACGAAAGTAGTGACATACTACATGGTTTTTCAGCTCTTTAGCGCCACCCTTTTGGCTCCTTCTGCTAATTTCGTGTTAGTAGAGGTTTGGTGAGTGTTGATTCGTGCTTTTATTTCACGCTTTTCATTTTGCGCTTTTCATTTTGTGCTTTTCAGTTAATTTCCGAATGGCCGTTTGTCAACCAGGCATGTTGTGGAATCGAAGGAGATAACGTGGCCTTGGAGTTATTGCTTTGACATTATTTTTTGGTTAAATAATGATTTGATTTTGTATATTTTCTATATTTTTGTATGCATAGAATGCACTTTTTGGTTAAGTTATATTGGCAAATAGCCTGTCTAATTTTATGTTTTCTTTTTTAATGCACAATAAAAAAAAATGTGTAGACTAATACTTGGCAATGTGTTTTACTTCAAATGACAGTTTGGGAGTAAGCAGTTACATTTAAAAAAATACAATGTAATATTGACAAGGGACACCAACATAGTTGTGTCTTTGATCTTAAAAACTACGGGATAATGATGTTGTGGTAACTGCCCAAAAAAAAAAAAAAAATTATAATATTATTCTTGATAGCACTAGAAAAAGAAAAGCCTTTGAAAATTTGTTTGCAATAACTCCATCAGTATTACCAGCAAAGCAGCTTCATTATTATTAATGTGCGCTGCATTTGGAGATTTCATAATTTGCCACATCACGAATGTTAATTCTCCATTACGAATGCTAGTTTACAAGACCGACCACTTCGGGCTTATCCTTGCTTCCGAGCATGCGTGTTTGTACTTTGGACTTTTGTCCGACGTACTTGTGTACACATGCTCGGAAAATCCGTCAACACACGTTTGTCCGTGGAAAATTTTAAAACCTGCTATCCAACATGTGTCCGTGGAAAATCCAACAACAATTGTCCAATGAAGCATACCGCCAACAGCCTGTCATCGAACATTTCCCATCGGAAAGTCCGATAGTGTGTACAAGGCTTTAGGGTTGTATATCAGCTAGATCATTCCTAAACACTTCTGAGGTTTCCCAAGCTATCCTGTGAGCAAAAATCTCTATGAACTCACACACACACACCAGGCACTTACATAACTTAGGGTACCTGGCCACCACCTGCAGTTTCTCAGCTGGCTGGTCTAATAGGCAACCACACACACACACACACAGATCCTTGTTGCTGACGATGGCGATGAGATATGCCAGATATGATGGCTACCACACACTGACACTGCATGCAATCATGTCATCTTGGTATCCTACAGCCAACAGCAGCAAATTTAGAACTGAGCATACAGGCACTAATAATATATTGCAACAATCTCTCTAGGAGTTATAAATTATTGGTTTAGAACACAGAAGGCCACATGTTAATTTCTATTAATAAGATCTCCAGGGGGCAGTGCATAGAAATATGTACAGAAAAATAAATTCCAAAAGACGTGAAAGAAAATGATATATAGAAAAATTGGCTAATTGATCTAACGTAAAAAGGGAGAATAACAGAACCAACTTTACTGTTTTGGCAATGTCATTTTATCCAGCTGGTGAAGGCACATCCAATAACCGATTTGTTTTTCGAACACACTCCAGACAAATTACAATGTTACTTTCATGCTGTTTAATGTAATTTTCAATTCACGTGTGGTTTTACCTAGAATATTATGCAAACTATTTTCTTTGGCAATATCTTTCAATTGTGCACCTGTATTCTCTAGACAGCCCACCAAAACTATGGAACTGTGACTTTATTTTATATATATATATATATATATATATATATATATATATATATATATATATATATATATATATATATATCACTGATTTGCTTTTGAAAACCCAATAAGTGTACTCTAAGCTTGACTAATGACTCAAATGTCACTGCAGTTCTTCATCATGAAGGAATACAGTAGGGTTATTGTTTGTGTAGAATGCTACAGCTGACTAGTTTTTTCCTTCAGAGGTCTTGGTTCATAATGCACCTAGCATACCCTTCTAGAATTTAAGAAATGCTTTTGGTGTACACTGAAAAAACAGACCTGCTCATGCATAAAATGAGGAGACTTCTCCCTTCTCATTAAATGTGGCCATCCAACACAACTTGATTACAAAGGATAGATTATTTTTTCTATAGGGAGCCACTTTCCCAGGGCAGTGTTAACACAATCCCAAACCCAAACATATTAGACTACATTATAGAGTCAGTACTCTATGACACGGATTTCACCCCAGAAAATTGTGCACATGTAATTTTGTTAAGTATGATATAAAGCTTTATGCAAATCATTGAGTTTCTTCCTTTAAAAAAAAAAAAAGGACTCTGTGTCCTCATTGGGGATATTTACTTTAATTGCCTCTACCCCTTTCATCGTAACAATAAATAATGGAAATATTCTATCTCATAGAGCCAAACAACAAAACAATTAAATGTTTTGTTTTGCAAAAGGAAAAAAAGTTTATAATGGTTCTAAGGTTTTTCTTACAGTCTGCAGAAGTGAAACACAGTGAAGTTGATTTATGAAAAGAGTAGCACATGTTGACTTTAAAAGGGAATTTTTACTTAGCTTAATAAATGTGGTAAAAATTCTCCTTGCACAGAAATCCCTATAACGTAACAATAAAAAAAACATGATTTCTGCTTGCACCTGATTGGTTGACTGAAATCAGCAGAGCTTCACCTTATTTACCAAGCTAAAGGAAAATTCCCTAAAATTCCTTTGCTAAGTGGATTTGCACTTTTTTAGTAAATCAACTCTAATGTGTTACAAAGAAGTTGATTTACTAAAGGCAAATCCACTGTTCACTACAAGTGCACTTGGAAATGCAGTTGCTGTAGATCGGAGGGGAAAATCTGAAATGAGTGGAAGCTCTGCTGATTTCTATCATCCAATCATGTGCAAGCAAAAATGCTCTTTTTTAATTTCCTTGCATGTCCCCCTCAGATCTACAGTTCTAAGTGCACTTATGGTGCACAGTGGATTTGCCTTTAGTAAATACACCCCAATGTCACAAGGTTAGCAGAAGAGGGGTATTTTCCCAAGCACACATATTAATAAAAACCTGACAGAGATTTAAACCCTATCCCACTCCCACAACTCCAATAAGAAAACAGCTTTTACAGACTTTTTGCTTCACAAAAACTATTTTCAAACTGTTATAACATGATGATGCATGGAAATGTGAGTTCACATGTAAATCACATGACTGCATTAGGTAGTCCTAACACATTTTATAAAAAAATCTATTCTGCAAACTTGTGATTTATTACAATGATTGTATTTACTTCTTGAATATCACGATGAGTACAATATGTACAATAGAATGATATTCATTTATTCTGAAGCATTATTAAAAATCTACAATCCATATTCACAATAGAAGGGACATTCCAGAAGCTGCAGATTATCCAGAAGATACATAGCTGCAAAGCGAGGCGTGAATTCAACACAGTCAGTCTACAGGGTTTCTGTGTTATAATTGACGAACTGTCCCTGACCGGTGAACTCTTACTGGAACAAAGCTGTTGAAAGTTCATGCACCCCTATTATGCACTCATTTTAATTAAACAAAAAAGATTATACAGACGTTGCACAAGGATTATCAAAATAGAATGGCGCCACCTGCCCTCGTAACCCCTTTAATTAGAGCAAAATCGGAGGTGCCAATTAATACAGAGCAACTGTGAGGAATACATGGAACAACAACACAGCACACACTGGGCCTAGGAATTCAGCCTTCACATGCCTGCTGCACTGCTTTAACCATAACAACTCAGACAAATGTGTGTTGTGCACTGTAGTATGCAGCTGGGAAAAAAATGAAAAGTCCACATCTAGTTTCACTAATTAAAGCTTTTGTTAGACAAGTAAATATGTCCAATCATACATGTAAAATATCAATGTGAACAGCACGGTTGAAGTTAATATTTTATTTCTTAATAGTCAGGAAGGGTTGCAACCTCTGTCAAGTTTTTACTGTTTATTGGGTCTCTATTGAGGAGACTTCCTGTCAATTTAAATCAACCCCTTTGTCATTAAAATCCTGTATGGATGATCGTCATCAGTGGGAAAGGAAGTGAGGGGAAATCCTTCCCAAAAGAGAAAAAAATCACAACAAACAACTTTGAAAATGTTTTAAACCCTTTCTACTCTTTCCAAACCCCCCAACAATGTTGGCATAGCATTACAAAGTGAACATGGGGTCAGGCTATTCAAATTATTTAGATATTACTAACAGACAATGCATGGGCTTTAAAATAACTTATCACTGACCTCTATAGGTGTAAATACTGTGGAACAATGAATCCTCAAATACACTGAAGTTGTTCAAGTCATTCTCTCAGAAGCACAGTTTACCCATGTGCCCTGAGAGAGAGGAGCAGGGTGAGCTGAGTCGCTTAGAGAAAAGTGTTTCTGTTATGAACTTTGAGGATGAATGAATCCACAGTGACTGGAGCTATAGACTCCTATACATCTGGCTCCTTTATGAACTACTGTATATAAAAAAAATACATATTATAAATGAATGCTGTCAATTCCACTACACTTTTCTGTACTAGGATTAGGAAGAGTAGCAAGGAGGGGATGAGTATAGAAAAAAGCAAAACATCATGCAGATGGCATTTCAAAAATTAAATTAAGACCCCTTTTACACTGACAATGGGCCGCATTAGGGGTAAAGCACCACTGGCAGCGCTACCCATTCATTTCATTAGGCAGGGGCGGTGGAGGAGTGGTGTATACACCGCTCCTCCACCGCCCCAAAGATGCTGCTTGCAGGACTTTTTCTAACATCCTGCAAACACAGTGCTCCAGTGTGAAAGCCCTCAGTCTCTCATATTGGAGCTGCAGGGGAGGCGTATTCCTGGTGCTTTACAGGTGCTATTTTTAGCCCAAAAGCACCTGAAAAGCTCCTCAGTGTGAAAGGGGTCTTACTGTGATTCAATGGGGGTTATTTACAAAAGGCAAGTCCACTTTGCACTACATGAGCACTTGAAATTGCACTGAAAGTGCACTTGGAAGTACAGTCGCTGTAAATCTGAGTTGTAGATCTGAAATGAGGGGAAGCTCTGCTGATTTTATCATCCAATCATGTGCAAGCTAAAATGCTGTTTTTTATTTTCCTTGTATGTCCCCCTCGGATCTACAGTGACTGCAATTCCAAGTGCAATTGCAGTGCAATTTCAAGTGCACTTTGCACTTGTAGTTTTCACTTGTAGTGCAAAATGGATTTGCCTTTAGTAAATAACCCCCTATGCTTCCTTTGCACTGTGTACTATAGCTACTGTATACTGCAGTTGCCATTAGCTGGCAAGAAATATACAGTGGTGCTCACATTATCGCCATAGGAAACAAGTGTGAGCCTATTGTAACATGCCATATAAGAAGTCTAGGTAAGCAGACAGGCATTTTCATATATGGGACTGAATATGATTGAATAAGTACAAGTAATTGTATCAATTCCAGGTCATGGTCCAGCACTGTCACATAAATAAGGCACATGCTCTGCCTTTTCATTATTTAAACCTATTCTTTTCTACATTAGGCTATGCTACTTTTTTTTTTTTTAAAACATAGAATCAATTGTTTCAGCCAAATTAATTTCCTTTATTTTTTTTTTTTATAACTGCATTGAAAGCCAAGAAACAAACACGCATAAAGGAAACATATTATATTTGTGAAATAAACTGCGTCCTGTGATATCTGGAAAAACAGATAATGTTTATTTTAATCTAAAATACTGTTTATAATAATTAGATAAAGATTTTGCTACATTGCCTAGTGTGCCTTGTTTTTGAAAAAGATAATATATGCATTTAACTGCAAGATACAGGTCTATTATTATTAATATTATTATTATTACATTCTTAAAGGCATGTATTATTACAGTAAATGCATTATTATTATTGATCAACATTAAGTTAATAGTATTATTGAATGACCCCATCTTCCACAGAGTTTAACTGGGCAAACATGCACACATACCTATAGGGTGTGAAAAGGTCACCAAGCCCATCGCCCCAAATCTAGAAAATATTCATCTTATCAAACAAGTCTTTGTGAATCAAATTACCAATGGGAGAATTGTTATTACTTTCCACCCATTTACTTCAAAAGTGGCAATGTGATGTTGAGAGTTTTAAACACTTAATTAGACACAGTACGTCGTTTATGCTCTACTAATTGTATAAAATGGTGCCCAATAATTTTCTCTATTTATGAAAAAGGAAAAAAATCCAAGCAGCTGTTAAAACTTTAATTGGGTAAATGTCTACACACAGAGACATTGATTCCATGCCAGCTAATTTTCCAATTGTAAACAAAATCTCCTAATATTTCAATACAATTAGTTTTTTTGCTTTTATTTTTATTTTATTATTATTATTATTATTATTATTATTTTTTTGCTGTGTTTTGTTTTCCCTTTTATATTCATTTTGGAGAAAATATACTTTTTGTTTGAATAATGTGTCAGCTTAAAAAAAAATTTTCAGATACTGTGGGGAAGGGTTAGAAATGATGCCAGGTTTGTAGTCTTTGCCCCTGTTGAGTGCATTTTTCCTCCCATCCTTTTGTGCCATTTGTTTTTAAGGGAAGTGAGAGGAAGCTTTCTAACAAGGACGCAGACAGCAAAATAGATTTGACAAAGGTTCTAATGATTTTACATTCTATCACAAAAAAAATAATGTTTTATTATTATCTTTGTCTTCATTAAAAAGACCATTGTGCTTCCTGTATTTTTCAAACATTCTTTTTCCCTCTATACAAAACAAAATAGGTTTTTGATAAAGTTCCGCCTTAATGCTACATTCCTAATGTACTTGATATACAATCACTACTAAAGACTAAAAAAAACAAAACCAAAATACAGAACTTTTACTATAGTAGATCATTAAAGCAGCATGGGAGTTATGTGGTAAGGCCAGGAAAAGAGCAATAATACACAAAGTGCAGAAACCTAACCAAGTAATTCAAGTAATTTGTATTGAATTTGATAGACCCCACTCCAGCAACAATAGACCCGTTAGCAACAATGGATCCCCCGCACAACAATAGATCCCCAAGCAACAATAGACCCCCCATGAGCATCAAAAGATCTCCCATCAGCCAGCATCAATAGACACTCCTGCAGCCAGCAGTAATAGCCCTCTCCCGCAACGTTAGATCCCTCCCAGCAACAACAGACCCCCACACACAAATACACAGACCCCCACACACAGCAGGCAGCATCACTAGACCTTCCAGCACATCCAGCACTCCTTGCTATAAAATACATTCAGTGCTGGAGGTGATGAAGATGCATTCCCCCCACATTCCTGCTGAAAAAAGTCCTGTAGGTAAGTAAAAGATGGATGAAACCAAACATCTGGGGTTTACTACAGTGACAGTGAAGGTAGACAATAGAGTGTAAGAATTAAAGAGCATAGTAACTGTTTCTAAGGCTTATGGAAATATGTATAAATGCTATGATTTTCAGTGCAGGGATTCTGTAGTCTATATTTGCTCACTTATCAGCAAAGTTACTGTATGCATGGAGCTTGTATATTCTATTTTGCTTGCTTAGGTTTACTAAAAGAAATTTGAATACAAAACTAACTAGAAAGATAATTAGCTTTGAACCAAGTTGGTTCTGTAATGGATACATCTGCATGACTAGGATAGGGACATACAACTGTGGCCTGGTTATGTATTTGTATGTATACTTTAATTGTGTAAAATGATAGCACTAAATAAATGAGATATAATAATTAAAGTGGGCCTTCAGTCATTTTTTTCAACTTTCCATTTATTAAATCTTCTGCCCTTGTAGTTTTAACTTTGGATAGTAAAACATTTTATTTCTGCCAGTAAATACCTTATACAGCCCACTTCCTTTTTCTTGTCTGGTAAAACGCCTAGGCTTATGACATCATGCACAGATCTCTCTCTCACACTCGCGAGAGTTTGCCAGGAAGGGAGGGGAAAGAGTCATAAGAGGGCCAATGAGAGCTGCAGAGCTGGAGGTGTGCCTCTGTGTATCTGTGTAAATCCAGGAAGTGAACAGGCAGCAGCTTCAGCTGCCGACAGGTAAAATGGTTGCAGCCAGACTTAGTGGAGGGAGATTTCTGCAGCATATTTGGCAAGTACAGAATCACAGTATAGATAAAATAATATGCAAAGTGGTTGGAGGGAAGCTTCAGAATGGCAAAGATGTTTTTATTAAAAATTATGTGAGCAATTATTCTGAGCCCCTACACTGTGGGTGCAGTGCAGTGCATCTGCAACTTTCCTGGGATATCAGGCCCACTATGTATATCGTAATTTTTTATAGTTTATACACTACATCGAGACCCGCCTCTACTCTTCTTTCTCCTGGGTCTGTTAGGCTGGACTGAATTTGTCTAAATATTCTACTTACAAATCTTTAAAATCAGTAAACTTTGTGAAAAAAAAAAACAAAAAAAAAATGATGTATATGAATGCACTTTTAATATACTGTTAAAATACCTAAAACAAGAAGGTTATATATATATATAGCATTGTATAACAATGTATCTTAGGAATATCCACTTTAAAAAATATTGTGTTCAAAAAATTATACTTCTCATTTAACAATGTGTCCATAATAATTATTCATAAATCCAAATAAACATTGAGCACAATATTTTTGAAAGTGGGTGTTTTTTTAGATACAGTGTTACACAGTGTTATTTATATCACCTTCTTGTTTTAAGTATTGGAAGACTTAATATTTAAAGCGCAGTCACACATATAATTGTTTTGCACGCTCCACAGTGAACATAGTGACTGCAGATGGATAATTATTTTATTACACCTTTGGCACAAAGTTATTATGTTCATATTGACACATAATACAGTGCTTAAGACAGTTATATTGTCTATTAGCATAGAATACACAGGAGACCTCATGGCAGAATACTATCATATTATCCTATTGACACAGCTGTATGGCACATGCTTAGCACCACCATGCTGCAAGTTCTGTAGATAAATTGTAATATTTATTTCCTACTGTTTACATCCTAATGATATTTTAGACATCTCCTGCACAACAACTAACCAACTCATAGTGATAATGAATGTTTAGTTTTAATTCTGTTCCTTACATCATTTATATTTGCCTTGAATAATTGCAAGTTTGTTACAGTTATATACATTGCTATTTTTTATGTATTTAAAAGTAGTTACATTTTTAAAACCTACCGGTATAATTGCCCATATCTAGATTACATTTAAACCCTAGGCAGATATAAATGAAACACATTTCAGCTCTTTAATTATTAACACATCAATGGATGTAGTATTTAAATTAAAGTAGTGTAAGAGCCTGAATGTTACCTGGTATTAGCCCCTTACAGGGTCTTTACAGCAAGGCTGGGGTGTGATAGGAAGAAGCAGCACCAGAAGCCAAATAGTTCATGTGGTGACAAGAAGTATGCTAAATGGAAGAGAAAGCAGAGCGAGACATGAGCTCATGATTGTGCTGCTTTTCCTTGCACTGCCCAGTCACAAGATGACTCATGTTCAGAGGAGCTGGGATGAATAAAGTAGGCCATTAAACTGAGGGCATCCAGTGGTGCAAAAATGTTCTGTGAAAGAAAACGCTTATATTTTAATTGGCTGTTATTTTTTTTCTTAAAAGTATAACTGAATATAAACTTTTTTAATTTTTTTTTTGGTTTTGGATATAATTGAGATGGATTATAACACAAATTAGGTTTTCACTGCTGTCTATGTCCCTGTTACGGAGATTTACCCTCTCTATTTGTCCTGATCACCATTGTCCTTGAAAGTGAAATAAAGAAAATCCTACATTTTGGATTGTCCCCCGAAAAGTAATAGGGGGGGGGGGGGGGCATCTTCCAATGGGGACACTAGTTCTAGTGACCTGATGGAGACCCAAGAGATGACCCTATTTGCAGGTATTCCTCTCACTTCCTGTTTGGCTATGGGAAAGGAAGTGAAAGGAAATCTTTTTAATGGGACACAGATGGGAAAAAAAGAATTTGACAGTGATTATAACCCTTTCTTATTCTATCCAAAATGAAAAAAGATAAAGCCCTGCAGACATACAATCAGGTTTAGAGTGAAAGTGCCAAAAGCCTGAGCCAATCAGTGTCTATTGCACTGCACAGTGCTCTAATGCTAATATGATTTAGGTACTGAAACCTGGAGGGACCTGTACAATGTACAGTAGGGGGGCACACAGGTAGGACCTCACCAGTGGGATGACCCTCATCAATAGTCTAATGAACAGGCTAGATACAGGGATGTGACATGGGAAGCTACAAGGCTACTAACTTTGAACAGTGTTGTCACCCTGTGTGATTTATTTATTTATTATTTTATTTTTATTTCAGGTACTTATATAGCACCGTCAATTTACACAGTGCTTTACATATACATTGTACATTCACATCAGTCCCTACCCTCAAGGAGCTTACAATCTAAGGTCCCTAACTCACATACATACATACTAGGGACAATTTAGACAGAAACCAATTAACCTACCAGCATGTCTTTGGAGTGTGGGAGGAAACTGGAGTACCCAGAGGAAACCCACGCAGGCACAGGGAGAACATGCAAACTCCAGGCAGGTAGTGTCATGGTTGGGATTTGAACCAGCGACTCTTCTTACTGCTAGGTGAAAGTGCTATCCACTACACCACTATGCCACCCCACATGGGTATGTACATAGCGTACACACACAGACACACACACACACACACACACATATATATATATATATATGTATATTATGTACAAGTATATATAAGTATATACAAATTACGAATTAAAGAGTTCCGAATGAAAGAAGGATAGCAAATAAGCTCACTGGATTTGGTAAGGTAGCTTTCAGACAGGCCTTCCGCCATAGCTGCCTAGACCTGACTCAAATTATAGACATAACTAAGGCCAGCGCAAAAGGCGAAAAAGTGCAAAAGATTCCTTTACTTTGACCCATTATTATCTTATCGATTAATTCCATGATTTGATCAAACAAAAGCAACCAATGGCTCTCAGGGGCAACACAATCCACCCTTTTTTTAGGGTTTACAATGGAAAAGGGACTTATGTAGACTCTATAACTAAATGGATTTATATATTATTTGGTATAAACTCTCCATAAGGACTGGAATTGTACCTCACAGGCAGCTGTATGAGCAAGGATAAAAGGGAAAAGGTGGATGAGTTACTAATGTTACTGAACCTAAGGGACATACAAACGAGCCGGATATCAGGCGGCATCGGCCGCTTCAATAGAAACCAGCTGACATTCAGCCTGTGTGCATGGCAGTCATTCAACTGGCTTCTGTCAAAGGGGGCATGACCAAAAAAAATCTGCCGATCAGCACCCATTCAGCGCTCTCAGTCAATGGCTGAGAGTGCTGACTGGTGTGTTCTGGCGAGGGGACGGTCTCCCTGTCAGAACACAATAGCTCAGCGGGGGAGTTCGCTTTACTAACATCGGATTGTTAGTACAGCAGTTTCTTCTGAGCTCTTCAGGGTTTTTTTTTTTTTCAGCCCACTAGATTGAATGAAAAAGAACTACTAGTGTGTACCAGGCTTTACTGTATACCTTAACTGTACATTTTTTTAACTGTAAATGAACTGTTGTAAGCAAGCCCCAGTCATTGCACATTAACAATGCAGTGTCCTAGGGATGACCTTGTGTGACATGCCCTTATAAGAAAGTGCTATATTTCCTTATTAGGGTGGCACCCAAAAATGAAATCTCAGGCCATTGATATCACTCTTACTCCATAACCACTTGTGGCCTTAAAAGCAGGCTCACCATTGGAACCTGTCAGCTAATGCAGGCTTACTACTGAGGTTCCTGCAATTGACTCTGAATAAAAGAAAGAAAAGTTGGTCATTGATCAAACTAGGTTTGTTTGCAAAGCAAATCACTGCAGCTTTTGATTGAGGCAAATACGATTTTATTTAGTAAACCAATAAATGAATACATAGAAAGCATCTAACACTTTTCCTTATATAGCCTGAAGCATGAAATAACAACTCTTTAAAATATTTCTTAAAAACGGCACATAAAGGGGAAGCCCATCTCACTTTCATGCACCTATTAGGTAAAATCAAGGAGACAAACCTGTATTGTTCTTTAAGCAGAACAAAGTGAGGCTGTTTAACGGGTTATAACAACCTGGCCTTTTAATTCACTTAGTAAAATCCTTTAAAATGGTTTTATTTTTTTACTCACTAAATAAATGAAATACAGATGTCTCCAGCGTACTGAGCTTACGGCAAAGTGTTAAATGCTACTGGCAAATTGAACTGTTAGCCTCAGTTTTGGACTATATTTGAAATAGGCATGTTTTTACAGCTGTAAAATCTATGAAAAACTAACAGATGTATCAGTCCTAGTCAATCAATGCAACAAATGATATACCGTACTTTATTTTTGTAGCATGATTTTTGAAATCTCTGCTTGTGCTGCACTATAGATGATAATTCATAGCACTTGCTGTATTAAATGGTTATACTTTTTCAGATTTTGTGATATAGTGAATTATGCTTCTTTCACATCCACGAAGACATTTATGCAAAAATGTATCCTAAGTTGTCCACTACAGAGGCAGTACAAAAATTTAGTACATTGCTTGGTAATGGTTAGTAATGGAAATCTGGCATGAAAGAGAGACATGGAGGCTGCCACACTCAACCTAAACTTTTGAAAAATAGTTCTACCATTCTGATCCTTCTGCCAAATTGTTCAATCACTAACCAAAAATGAGCATGCAGAGACTTTCGACTTTACTTTGACTTTCTTGGTCTACATACTTACTCGTCAGTGACCTTGTCAGGCATAACAGCATTTAGCCTCTTCAGGGGGAGGTCTGTATTGGCAGCCTTCATGTTTCTCCTATGGCAGCTTTAACTAAAGGCAAATTTCTTCAATATGCATGACTAAACCCTTAAAGTGTAATTGGAGGCAGATATAAAAAAAAAACATACAAAATAAATAATTATCAAAAAAAAATAAAAACGTGGGCCCATGGATGATGCAATCATTGTTACTCTTTGCTGTCCAGTCAGCAGGTGGCTGTAAGTGTGTTCTGGGTCAAGCTGTGCTGCTTAACCTTTAGGTGCATTGTGGCTCTATTCTACAGCTCCCCCTCCCAATTCTTTACTTAAAAAAAAGAAAAAAAAAACACATTTAATGCACATATACTGTCCAGCCTGACCACAACTGTACAGTGATTGAGGGACATAACTTTTCCAAACTCTGTATCTCATACTCCCTTTGTCATACACCAAAAGCCTCCCTTGCATGTTACATAGTTAGTAAGGTTAAATAAATCAGTCCAACCCGAGTGAGTTTCTACAATTGTCCCTATCCCTGTACATTGTGTCTCATTAAGATGCTCCATCTATTATATTATTATTTATTTAAGGTACCCATATAGCACTCTCAATTTTATGCAGCAATCCACACATACATCACACACATTGGTCCCTACCCTCAAGGAGCCCACAATCCAAGGTTCCCAACTTACATTCCTATACCAGGGCCAATTTTGAACAGAAGCTACTTAACCTACCAGCATGTCTTTGGAGTGTGGGAGGATACTGGAGTACCTGGAGGAAACCCACGCAGGTACAGGCAAACACCAGGCATGTAGTGTCATGGTTGAGATACAAACCAGCAACCCTTTTTACTGCTAGGTGAGAGTGCTACCCACTACACCACTGTGCCGTCTCTTCATTTGTTTTCAGGTTGTTACAAAGATCTGAATTTTTTGCCCTCTGGGCTAAAGCTTGCCTTCACCCAGAAAGGAAACCTGTACATGAAAAGTGCCACTGCTGACCTCTCCTTTTAAAAATGCTAATTGCCTACCTATTATCCTAATTGCTGTCTGATTTTTTAATGGTTTGAAATATAACAAGTATACAAAACACACAGTTCAGACTTTACTTTGAGTTTTTGTATTCTGCATGCTTGTTCTGGGTAGTGATTTAGAAAGCACTGAAACCAAAGACAGCCCAGACAACTAGTATTCTTAATAGGGGCTTAATTACAGCCACAATATTTATCTCAGTACAGATTTCCTTTACCGAGACTACAGTGCCTGTAATAGTCACTTAAGTGCTTTCATTAGACAAGGGATTGGTAGCTAGATAGAGCTTAGCACTCAAGTTAGGAAAGTCAGGCAAGTGAAAATAAATATATGTATAAAATGTAGGAAAAAAGGAAAACAATAGAAGGGACCCCCCATGCTTATGAAGTGCACACAACATAACTAACATTAGAGAACATATAAACACTAAGGGGTTTATTTACTAAAGCCGGAGATTGAAAAAATCAGGCTCAGTTCTGCAAAGAAACCAATCAGCTTCCAGGTTGTATTGCCAAAGCTTAATTGAACAAGCTGGAGTTAGAAGCTGATTGGCTAAAATGCACAGCTGCACCAGATTCTGAGTGCACCAGTTTTAGTAAATCTCCCTCTAAAATCACTAAAATCTCATAAAAGCTTTCAACATGATCATGTAATTCCTAAAGTTATATTCAATATGTTTAAATCTTCAAGTTTCTTTAACCATTACAGACCAGGAGCTTCATCTGCTTAATGACCAGGCCATTTTTTGCAATACAGCACAGTGTCGCTTTAACTGACAATTACAATGATGTACCCAAAAAAATGATGTATTTTTATCCCCACAAATCGAGCTTTCTTTTGGTGGTATTTGATAACCTCTGCAGTTTTAATTTTTGCGCTATAAACAAAAAAGAGTGACAATTTTGAAAAAAAATATATATTTTTTTAGTTTTTGCTATAATAAATATCCTCGAAATATTTTTAAAAACAAATTTCTTCCTCAGTTTAGGCCGCTATATATTATTCTACAGATTTTTGGTAAAAAAATTGCAATCAGCATATATTGATTGGTTTGCGCAAAAGTTATATCGTCTGCAAACTATGGGGAAGATTTATGGCTTTTTTATGGCATTTTTATTATTATTATTTTTTTTACTAGTAATCTGCGATTTTCAGTGATACTGTGACATTGAGGTGGACAGATCGGACACTTTTGACACCTTTTTGGGACCATTGGCATTTATACAGCGATCACTGCTATAAAAATGCACTGATTACTGTGTAAATGTCACTGGCAGGGAAGGGGTTGACACTAGGTGGGAATCAAGGGGTTAAATGTGTGTTCTTTAGGTGTGTTCTAACTGTAAGGGGATATGACTGACTTGGGGAGGAAAGATATCGTTATTCCTACTTAATAGGGACAAATGATATGTCTCCTCTCCCCTCACGTGTTAACACGCAAATCCCTGTTCTTGTTCTCTTCCACCCGATCCGGGTGGCTGGTGGCGATCGTACCCGGTGGCCACGTGCATCGGGTTCCCCGCTGTGCACCAGGCTTGCTATTGCCCATATAGGTAAAGATGTACCAATACGCGGGAATGAACCACTTTGCCGCTGTATATTGGCAAGAGCCATTCGGCATTGGGTAAAGTAATGCATAGTCATTCTGCCAGGTATGCCCATATTTAGCCATCTTTGTAATAGGGAGGTGACGCTCTGGCTCCCTACTTTTTTCCTGCATTGTCATAGTCATACAGGTCATTGTTATTAAAATTATTATTATTATACAGGATTTATATGTCACAGGCAGTTTACACATTGCTTTACAACTTAAGGGTAGACAGTACAATTACAATACCATTTCACACAATAGGAATCAGAGAGCCCTTTTCTTTAGAGCTTATTATCTAAGATATGTATGATGTGATTGTAGTTAAAGTTGACAAAGCACTAGTTATAGTCTTTCAAGTTGTGTGCATACATGCTAAGCAATATGCAGCAGTATGTATAATGCTTTCAAGTGTCCATTATCTCTTATAGAGATCCCAATACTCTCACTGATAAAGCTTGTATTTGCGTTTTACTTTAGAATGTCAGAGCATCTTTGTTCAGGCATCATCCAGGGTCTGCATGGACTTCCAGAACTGAGATGCTGGCTCAGAGATGACACATTCATGGAAATTCTGGGGCCAGTTTACAAATATCTGACACAGATCAGCCCTCTGCTGCTGCCTTTTATACACGGTCAAATTTCAAACAAATTTTCTTTTCAAAATCAGAAAGTTCGTTTTTATTGTGATCCGATGATGCCACCATTGATTTTCGAAATTTGGCCAACCAAGCCTTCAATTTCAACTCATGTTGCTACACAAAAGAATTTTCGTGGCCGGGAATCTTCTTTTCTTTCCGTAAATTTTCTTTTCTTATTACATTTCTCGCACGATTCTCCCATCATTGATTAGAATATCGTTCGTTTATCCAAAAATTTCCAATATGTCCGATTCCTCGAATTTGATTTCCGCACGAAAATTGGCTGTTGCTGCAGCCCACTAATGGTGCGAAATTTATATGAAAATTCTTAGATACGATTTTCGAAAGAAAATTCTTTTGAAATTCGAACTGTGTACGGCTGGCATAAGGAATAAGGAAAGGTTGAGCTTCATTTAAAAATGGATATTGATACAAAAAGTGGAAATGGAGAACAACACCACATTTACAACCTAAACTGAATCTGTACTTTGCCCATTCAAGGCAAAGTAACAGGTTCACTTGAAAGATAAGCCCCTCTACTACTGATACTTACCTCTCCTCTGCTCCCCTTCCACCTTGCTCACCAAACCTTGAATAAAAATATGTAAGATTCAAGTCACTTTGGATCAGAGCCTAAATAGGATTCAGGTCAAGCAAACAGGCACCGACTGAGGAATCATGGGAGAAAAGAGATTTAGTCGCATGCTTTCCTACACTTGAAGTATCAGATATATCATGGATTTAACAAGGCAGCTGAGGAGTATGGGCCAGGTAAGTGTAAGCAGTGAATAGGCCCAACTCTCAAGCAAATCTTTTAGTTCACTCTATTCGGACAAAAAATGGGTTTGCTTTAAAAATATTTCAACAACAATAAATCTGTTTAATTTCAGTAAATTTCTGTGTAAATGATAGATTCTGACTGCTGTTCCTAGCACAGAATAATACTCTGGTGTTGTTTTAATGCGAACAATAAAAGCTATTGTTTTATTAGTGAGCAAGGAAAAGAAAAGGTTCAGATTTCCAATATTTTTTGGAAAGTATTAATTTTGGCTTAAGTGATTGCTGCATTTTGAACCAAGGAAGGTATTTCACTACTTTTTTTATTTGCCAAAACCTTTTTAGATATTTATCATAGAGACCTGAAAAGTTCCAGCAGATCATTAACGTAACATATAAAGTATAGATTATTGTGTTATAGCTGTGGAAAAGCCATTTTGAGATTTTATTCCAGGTCCCTGCTCCCATGTTGTGAGCTGTGTGATAAAGACACATACACTAGTCTTAAGATCATGTGTAGAGTAAAGCTATGGCCCCCTCATTAGTTAAGGTAGCCCACCGCTATTTTTATTGAGAGGAAATTTACACTCAGATAACATAAACACTGCTCCAGGCACATCTGTAATTTCATGTTCAGCTCGATATTTAACTGAGCCAAGACTTGCGTATTTAGCATGCAATTTCCATAAACTACGACCTGATTAGCTGACCTGTTAATGAGCCCGTCTGTTCTGCTGAGCGGGAGTTTTAGTAGGACAAGTAGCCTCTGTTCTCAGGTTCAATCTGTTACAAATATAACAAGAATAAACTTTGGCTTCAGCCTGAAACCTAACACGGACTGGAACCTTCCATAAAAAGCAACCCACCCATGCTCTTAAAAATTTTATGATTATTGTTGCTGAAATAACATTTAAATGGAGCTGAAGTTTCAGAGAAAACAATCTATGTGCATACATCTAAGCTATTTTTGCTTGCTCCTTAGCTGTGTTTCTTGGATATAATATGTTCCAGGTTACCAACGCTTCATTTAGACCTATGCCTGCTTTGCAGGGCATGAGCAGAGAATGGAAAAAAATGATGAGGGAAAGGGGGGTTAACAAGCATGGCACATGAATACTAGCATCGCATTTATCAAAGAATTTTGTTTAGCTGGAAAGTAACCAGCTGGACCAATTTTATTTTTTCTTAGCTGTTCTTTTTAGTTACAGATCTCTCCAAATATATTCCTCATAAACAAAGATGAAGTATTGAAATAAAATATGTAATCTGAAAGAAATAGCGAATCATAAATTTTAAGCCTGCTAGTGCTGTAAAGACAAATGAAAATAAAGTGACAACAGTGCAAAAGCATTACACCGATTAGTGATAGCGCTGGAAAGGCTTAAAGTGGAAGTAAACCCATGGATTTAAACAGTTAAAAAAAAAATGGAATGCTAACTGCACATTGGCTGTGCTCTCAGCCAAACTATCAAACTATCCAATGGCTGGTGTCATAACGAATCACATGTGCAGCACCATAGCAGTTGAAGATTAAACAGAGGCAAAGATGGCAGCTTCCTTGGCTGAAAACGATAGCGGAGTTTACTTACACTTTAAAGAGAAGCTATACAGGCATACCCCACTTTTAAGTACACAATGGGGTTTATTTACTAAAGCTGGAAAGTGCAAAATCAGGCTCACTTCTGCATAGAAACCAATGAGCTTCTAACCCCAGCTTGTTCAATTAAGCTTTGGTAATAAAACCTGGAAGCTCATTGGTTTCTATGCAGAAGTGAGCCTGATTTTGCACTTTCCAGCTTCAGTAAATAAACCCCATTGCATACTTAAAAGTGGGGTATGCCTGTAATTACATTAGGGACAATTTCATTTTTTTTCTTTCTTTATGGTTTTACATGTTTTAGCTGCTGTTTTCTTACATACAATCCAATCTTACATGGCCAGTTAAAGGAGATTTGTCACAATGTATGGCACAGGATCAAATCCAGCACTAAAGGCTGTCTTTGCCCAACCCCTATTTATAGTGCATTCATCACTTTTGAGAGCTGGCCACTGGGTTGAATCCTCATTTCTGACACACAAACAATACAATTTAGACTGTATAATTCTTTAAAGAGACACTTCCACCTTGCTCATGCAATGTCGTTGCAAAGGCCCCCCCCCCCCCCCGAGCCCTTATACTCACAAGTGATTTTCATTCAACACAGCCTTCAGTAAAGAGTTTAAAAACTGTCTAAACATTGGTTGTGAAATAATTTCAAGAAACACTGCATTTTCTAGTATCTTCCTTCCATTAACATGCATAATTTAAAGCGTTATTAAACCCCAAACTAATTATTTTTTTATATATTGCAGCTTACCAATCATTAAATGTAGTGGCTGTATTAGTGTTCTTTTAAAAAAAAAAAACATTTTCTCCTGGTGATCTGGCCAGTAACCTCCTATATTTTACAGACACTACTCTGGAGGAAGGAGCACATGGGGCACTTCTGGAAAACAGCACTGTTAGTCTAGGGGGAGGGGAGTGTTAGATGTACCAGCAGATTTAAATGCAGTAACAAATTGAAGCTGAACTCCAGCCAATGCTTTATAAGCAGAGATAGGGATAGTTTATTTTACATTTTTGGGATAAAGGTTTTACATACATGAATAAAACCTGATAATTTAAGCACCCTGTCAGTGTTTAATGCTCTGTCTAATTCATGAAACTGCAAGAGAGCTTTTCTGTTGAAAAGCAACAGACTTACTGGTCAGATCACCAGATGATAATAGAAAGAAAGAAAGCCTAAAAACGAAAATGAATGCAGTCATCGCATATAAGAATTGCAATTTAATAAATGTTTGCTTTTGGTATTAATACTGCTTTAAACATGCTTGGAGTGACATATATGTTTTCTGGACCACAGTCTGCTACTTATCTTAAAATTTTAAAGGCTGCAAAGTCCAAATAGTTCTTAATTTGAAATTCACAAATAAAATGTTCTAAACCTTGAGATAACTCCTTAGAACTCTATGTCCTGGGTCACTGTAGCTTATTCACATTGTCAGACTCAATTCTCCAGCAACTCTTATGACACTGCACACGTAGCAGGAATTCAGAATTACTAGACACAACTATTACTGCAAGTGCTGCTGTACATTATCATAGAGATAAGACTAGAAAGAGCACCATAAACTATTCTGCAAACTAAACAAAGTAAAAGTAAAATCCTATTTAGTTCACTAACAGCACCTGATAAATAATATTGTGTTTAGCTTTTAAACTTGTGAAATTGCTGTTTTCATGATTAAAGAATGGTCCATAAATTCTAACAAATGTCAGCGAAAAATTTTCCAGGTCAAAGGCTCAGAACAATGCAACTGTTAATTTTGAATCCAAATTTAATTTTAAGCTTGATGGGGTGGGGGCAGAATAATTAACATTATGTTCTACATCACTAGATTCAGGCACTGCAATTTTACAATTAGATCAAAGATATAGGAAAGAGGTCACCTAACAATATTGCTCTTACACCTGTACATTTTTTTTGGTAAGTAAACCTGTATTTCAAAACTCTTAGTCAAAGAGTGAAAAATACTTTTTAGTTAAGCTTCTGCAACCACATAAAACATCCTCTCTAAAACATCAAAACACTGCAATCGCCTAACAATATTGCTGTTACTCTTATGTATTTTCTGGAAAGTAAGCCCATATTTCAGAATTAGTTGGCAGGTAAAAAAAAATACTTCTAAAATACTTCTAAAGAAGATAAATAAAGAAGATACAGCTTCTGTGACCATATTAAAATCGTCTCTAAAACATAAAAAACACTGCTATCAAATAAAGAAAGATTTACTATTTCATATTCACATAATGCAATTACTTTCTATGCCTGCATGTCTGTTTTAATAAGTCTACAGTTAATGTTTTATTATGGAACTGTAGACTATGTCTGCTTGGGGTTTAGTACACATTTTACTTGTGAATTCCCATTGGAACAATTTCATGTCCGGTCTGTTTCTAAACACACAGTATTAATATACCCTACTGTTTAATCTTACTGTAATTAGATTGGAGGTGTCATTGATTGGAATAAGGATGAGAAAACACCTGGAATACTATGACCCTAGAGAAGGTTCCACCTACCGAGTCCTCTGTTGGGACGGAATCATAATCTATGTAATGAAGGGAAGGTGAAAGCTGGAATACTAATCTCCGATATGTACTGTATGTAGTAGAATGGACATTTACTAAGATCCATTTATAGTTATTATAACTAAAAAAAAAAAAGAACAAAAAACATACATATAACTGCCCCCATCAAATCATTCTCTGCAGCTATTACCTTTTGTACCACCACGCCCTCCCTTTAAAATGTAAGCTCTACGAGCAGGGCCCCCCTATACCTTTTGTATTGTACTGTAATTGTGTTGTCCCCCCTATACATTGTAAAGGACTGCGTAAACTGTTGGCGCTATATAAATCTATAATAATAATAATATAAAATGTGAACAGCAAAATTAAATTAAAATGCCATACTGACCACTAAATAAATCATGTTATTAATTCAGATTTGTATTACATTTTGCAAAGTTTCCATGGCTAAAATTATATACTGTGCACCCAACATGAAGCCAAAAGCCAAAGATGTAATGGGTACCCTGGTCCCTCTACAACAGAAAAGCCCCTTGTTCAACACATGCTCCAATTTCTAATACTAAACATAGTGGAGCATTTTTTCAATTTTTATTTGGGTAAAGGAAAGCTGTTCAGTTAGGCTGTCCATAAACATTTTGAGGACAGTCATTTGCGCCGACATGACCTGACCACCTTGAGGGCATATATCTCAGCATTGCCAACATTACAAATAGTTTGAGTGGAATGGGGAGGGATAGAGAGAAGTAGGAGGATGGCGCCATTTATTTTGGTGGGGGGAGAAAGCAATAGCATTTGAAGTGAGTTTAATGACTTGTTCAATCACATCCCTCTTGACAGTGACAGAGAGACTTGAGGGCCAAGTACAGATGTCATCTGATTCAGCCACATTATTATTACAACAGGCATTTATATAACACCCAAAACTTTACCCAGCATATTGTACATTCACATCAGTTTGTGTCCTCGAGGAGTTTAAAATTCCAAATCTGGTAATAAATCTGATCATGCACTATACAATTTGAATGTGTAATCTACTTTAGATCTGCCATTAGCTAAAGTATATGAAGCAAGAGTCTACCTGATCTTACACTGTTTCAAGGTATTCTTTAGGATTACCTTTATTAAACAAAATAAAAATATCTCATGATGTGAATTTATCGTCAATTATTTTGGCCAGCAATGCAGATCTTCATCAATCACAATGAACCAAACGAAAATAAACTAAAACATTAACACACAAACATGTCCACTCGCCCTTGCTACTCACTGAATGACAGATTCCTGGTTGAAAGCTAATCTGTAAACAAAGCAGCGGGTGTGGTGGTTAATATAATTGGTCAACGGCCATGGCAATATTTGGTCAATGACAATACTGACACTGGCCATATTAGGCAATTAAATGGTATTTTTTTCTTTGTGTCACTATTGCTGTAGTACATTATATACATTGTACAGTTGTTCCACTTCACAGACAGGTTTAGGGCATCCATGAAGCATGTTATTAAAAGCAATTAGGCATTTTTAATGTTTTATTTAAGAATTATTAACCCTTTCCTGCCTGACCTATTGCAATACAATGGCCGGGCGAGAGCCCTGTTATCCTAGGAGGACATCATATGTTGTGCTCTCAGGATCGTGCCTTGCACGGTAGACATCCTACCTTTTCTTATAGATGTGGACCAGTCTGGATTCACTAAAGGGCTGATAAATGTGATTCATCTGACCAATAAACACAAAACACCTTCTCAGCTCCTAGCATAGGATGCAGAGAAGGCGTTTGAAAGAATACACTGGCAGTTCTTAGCACAGGTGATGACTATGTTTGGTTTTAGGGGCTCCTTCTACTCAGCCATAATGGCACTTTACACTCACCCAACAGCCCAAGTTTACATCTCAGGGGCACTGTCTACCACATTTGAAATAACCAATGGGACAAGACAGGACTACCATCTCTCTCCGCTGATTTTCAGTTTATTGATGGAGCCCCTAGCGTCCTACTTATGCTCACATCCTCAAATAACGGGTATACAGATGGGCAGCAGACACCACACCATCAGCCTATTCGCTGATGACATCATACTGATGCTTACAAATGTGGAAACCTCCTTGGACTCAGTTCACCTAGCATTGCAAATGTTTAATGGGGTATCATACTATAAAGTAAACAAGACCAAATCCTATATCTTAAACCTAGGTATTCCGGAAGATACCAAACAAAATCTAGCGCAAACATTCCAATACATATGGAGACTAAGGAGGGTATCAAATACTTGGGCATCACACTAACTCCTAAACCTGAAGATCTTATAGCAGCCACTTACACACCTTTCCTGAATTAATTAATTCCTGACATTTTCGGGCCTCAAGAAATGAGATACATCAAGACTGATCGATTTTCATATATATATATATATAACATAGTTTGGGTTATCTTTGCCAAAGAAATGTAAAAATATATACTTTGGCATACATTTATGAAGAAAGATTATTTATTTGTAAAATGTTATAACAGACCACCAAGCAACCAAGAAAAATGCATTTAAAAAAAAAAAAATTCTAATTTTCTTTCATTTATTTAACAACAAAAAAACAATGCCGACCGTAGGCAAATATGCAGTCTTGGCTTGAAGGAGTTGTACCAGTGTGATGCATGCAGTTGTATGTATCATCCCAGTACTGTTTTTCAGAACCAGCGGACGACTTTCTTGGGATAACCATCAATTCAGCTAAAAAGCCGCTCAGTGGTTATCCCTAGGAGTGAGATGGGATGTCCCACAGTGGTTATTCCAAGCAGTGGGAGAGGACGTCACCCCCCACTCTCTTCTGCGGTTCGCCCGGGCTCTCTTGTCCCACTAGGAGGCCAGAGCAACCAGCCGGCATGTCCGCCGACTGGCCACAGACCCAAACAAAGCCAAAACCAGCTTCAAAAGGGTCTTAAATCTAGTAACCTGGAAGCAATATCATGATATCACTTCCAGTTTACTGAGCACTTAAAAAAAATGACAGCATTCAAAACTGCCAAACTTGGTGGAAAGGAGGGATTTTGGGTCTTATAAACCCCAGATCCCTCCATAAAGAATATCTGTCACTACTTTAACAAGGAATGTTTACATCCCTTGGGACAGCAATAAAAGTGATCAGAATTTTTTTTTTAAAGGGATAGTGTAAAAAAATAAATTTAATTAAATTAAATAAATAATAATTTTAAAAAAACTAAAGCTCAGAAATGAACGCATACATAAGTCATGCCAGCAAATGTCAAAAAGTGTTGAAACCACACATGTGAAGTTTCGCCACGATCGTTTGAGCAAGAGCAATAATTCTAGCACTAGACCACTTCTGTAACTCTAAACTGGTAACCTGCAGACATTTTTAAAATGTCACCTATGGAAATATTTAAGTACCGTAGTTTGTCACCATTCCACAAGTGTTCGCAATCTTAAAGCATGACATGTTAGGTATCTATTTACTTGGTGTAACATCGTATTTCACATCATACAAAAAAATTCGGCTAACTTCACTGTTTGTTTTTTTTATTCATGAAACTGTATTACTTACAAAAAAAATTGCATTTGAAAGACCGCTGAGCAAATACCGTGTGGCATAAAATATTGCAACAATCACCATTTTATTCTCTAGGGTCTCTACTAAAAATATATACATAATGTTTGCAGGTTCTAAGTCATTTTCTAGCAAAAAATATGGAATTTATCTTGTAAGCAACAAATGTCAGCAAAGGCTTAGGCATTAAAGAGTTAAATACCACAGAAAGAAAGCTCTATTTGTGTGCAAAACAGATAAACATTTTATATGGGTACAGTGATGCATGGCCATGTAATTGTTATTTATGTGACAGCTCTGAAAGCTTAAAAAGTGGCCTGGATATGAAGGGGGTAAAAGTGAAATTGAAGTGGTTAAAATTGCTGCTCACAGCCAAACAGTATTTTAAAATGTTTGATTTGCATTAGTTCACAGTCCCCTTATGCCATTTGTTTTACAAATTGTTTTGTTTTTGTTTTTTGTTTTACAAATCTTTGCCTATTGCCTATTAGCCTTGAAGATGGTCAGAACAAATTTTAAACATTCCACTCCTATTGACTTCAAAAGGATTTGGATTAGTGTTCCAGCTTGTGAATTGTTTGGTGATACTCCAGCAAATGGTATGCCTGATAGGCCTGTTCACACTACTATGTATTTTTTTGCGTTAAGGCACATTGACATATGGAAAAATGTGCTATCTGCATTTTTCCTAGTATAGTGCACCATGAGTTGTGGTGTTCTGCGTAAAAGCACACATGCATTGTATAAGTGCATTTAGATGCAATTTGAACTGAATTACACCACAGCACACTAATGCACACAACATGCAGTACCACATGTTGCAGTATTGTACATCTTACCAAATTGCAGGTGGTGTGAATGGGCCATAAAGATAGACAATTTTTAGATTTTCCAAATACATTTTTATTGAGAATAGTAATGCATGCTATACAAAAAATTTCAATTTGCATAAGTACACATAGATTTCATGAATTACAGTTATAGTGCATTCATGTGGCAGCAAAATATTATACATCAAAATACTAAACAACATCCATTTCTGAAAGATTAATCCCCTGGAAAGTAGGTAGGTTTTCATATGATAGATCAGAGATACTATGAGATAGAGATAACATGACAGTAGTAGTGATTAGTATGATAGTACTATGGGGGGTGTAATTAGGTATTTAGATAGTGGGATGGAGGCAGGGGTAGTATGCTATCGTGTATGTTTAGAGTAGGCGAGGGAGGGGGATCAGAAACAGGGTGGGAAGGATTAAGGAGATTGGAAGAGAAACGAGAGACAGAGGGAAGGGGCGGATAGGTGTAGGGCCTTGGCTGGGCTTTCTTTCAGGTGAGTCAGGGGCTTTGCATTGTGTCTGTAACACCCAATTTACCCCCTCCCCCCAGGGTAAACTAGCAGCACATATAGCAAGACTTTCTTTGAGAGAGCAGAGCCATTGAAAAACTAGGTTAGTGGACCACTGTGGGCGAGCTACTGTAGCTGGTGAATGCATAATATGCTTGTACTTGTCAGTAAATGTATTTACTTGTCTACCAGCCCCGTTTATTAATGGCAGCTGGTAAAAGATAATTTTGTTACAACAGCCAGGAGTGTGTTTACACTTGTCAAGCCGACTATCCACTTTCTGGTGGAAGTGATTTTGCCAGCTCTAAAGCACTTGTGCACAATCTGCACTTTCCAAAGAGTGTAGAAAAGGAAAGACTGCAGATATACATGTACAACTTATGTCTATACCAACACATTTCAAGTTTCCTCTTCTTCAGGGAAGAATGAAATCTTCATATAAAAAATAAAACACAATTATGCAACTACAAAATGGTATATACATAACATGAGCTGTATAGTAGCAGATGTGTGTTGTGTAGACACTTACATCATTGATGAGAAACATGCGTAATCATCCTATACCAAATTTTAAATACAACCCAATCTAATCTGATAACGTGTAAAGGCTTTCAAAGAATCAACAAACAACAATTTTGGGTACCAATTTTGTCACTGTTTCAGGGGAGTACTCAGTTTTAAAGTGGTGTTGCCACCAAAAAATAAAAAAGTGCTTAAAGTTCTTAAAAAAATAAATAAATAATAATTGGAAAAAAAACATTTTTTACTCTCCTCTAAATACCTGTTGCTAGGGGGTCCCTCGTAGTCTGCCTTCTTCCTTGCCCGGGCTGGTGACATCACTTCCCCTCACGCCGCACAGTCATCTGGGACCTGTCACGTGTCCCAGATGACTGTGCAGCGTACCATGGCGCCCTGCACCGCCCGCGCATGCACAGTGGGTGCCCGGCTGTGAAGCCACAACCGGGTGCCCACAGTACGAATTATGGCACTGCGAGCGAAGCAGGGAATGAGGGGGGCTTCGTTCCCCGCATTGCTGGACCCTGGGACAGGTAAGTGTCTGATTATTAAAAGTCAGCAGCTGCAGTATTTGTAGCTGCTGACTTTTATTTTTTTGGGGGCACCCCACTTTAAGGCTTGATATGTTTGGTATCTAGTTACTCGACAGAGCCTTACTGTATTTGTTATATTTTACCCAAAATTGCATTACACATTGTGTTTGTGTGCACTAAAATTCTATTCAGTGTTCTTTTAAAATAAAAATTTGGGTTTGATAAATATATGCACTGATATCATGTAACATAAAAATACAACTAATGCCATTTTATTCTTCAGGGTCTTAACTAATCTTCAGGCCTAAAATTTGCATTTTAACATGTTTGCAAAAGATGGCTCTAGTAGAAAAATGGTTAAACAATGACAAACCTGACCATTTGTAAATGTAGGGTGTCATGTTATCTCTGCTAATGTGAATCAGATGTTGCATCTCAGCTACACATTCAATGGAGAGAAGCCATTCCCTCACATTGAGGGTGTAGTGGATTTCCAGTGTCTCAAGACCACTGTTTTAGCTGCATTCAAAAGATGGAGAAGAAATATCATTATGATGTAATAGAAATTGCGCTGAATGGAAAGGAGGTGCGTATCTGGAAATCTTTGTGATAAGGTGACGGACATGGGTCCGAAAGGTGTGGACCACCAATAAAGAGGGAACGTACTTTTGTCTTGGTGGTATTTGTAACATGTTTCAGAAAATTGTGAGAAGGTTATTGATACACTAAACAATCTGGGGCCTTAGGCCTCTTTCACACGAGCGTTCCGTCTGTCTGTCTTGTATCTATCCCTTAATGGATGAAAAACAGACATCAACCCATTACTATGGGAAATTGGATGTAAACGGATAATCATCAATTTTCATCCGCGTCCATACATATCTGTTTTTTTTAAGTGTAGAAAGCCTCTGTCCTGTTCTGTTTAAATAGACCTGAATGGATGTAAATGGATGTAAGCGGACAATGTGCGTTTTTACATCTGTTTTTATATCCATTATTGCATTGGTTGCTAGGATCTGGCAGCCTTGCACCTGATTGCACATTTGAAATGGAATGAGTTTCAACTTATTCATTAACTGCTACAGCCACTGTAAATAAATGTCTGGGTGGGAGCTTCCCCATTCTGAGTGGACATACCCGTACGCTGTGCAGCAGCGTTATCCTGTAATAACTGTGATCTTTGGATACAGCCCATCACAGATCGGGATATGGGCAGTGTGACTGGCCCTCCCGATCACATGATGGCTGTGTCCAATCACAGCCTTCACAGTGTAAACAGAGACTTGTGTGTCAGCTCTCCCTGATCCTGTGCTGACAGCTCTCTGTGTATGTCATGATCTTACACAGAGAGCTGTCACAGATCACACAGACTGCAGCCATCCCCACACAGTACAACAAGCACCACTGTTACCACTGTCCCTCTTCCATGAACATCTGTTCAAGTGTTCCCATGAACATCTGTAACAGTGAATAAAAAATCTGTCACAGAGTCCCATCAACAGCTATACCAGTGTACAAAAACATCTGCAATAATGCAGGTAAATAGTGTTTCATTGCAACATCAACATCTGTCAGTGTCCGCATGTGGACACTGACAGATGTCAGTGTCCGCATGTGGAAGATCAACATCTGTACCAATTCACAAAAACATCTGTCAATGTACAAGTGCACAAAAACACCTGTCAGTGTATCATTGCCCCACCAATAAATAAATAAAAAATGTAAAGCGCCCTCATTCCCTCGTGCAAAGACAAACGCACATGCTGCAAATGTCAGAATGAGAGAAATAATTCTGGTACCAGACTTCTGGTACTGTGTAACTCTAAACTGGTAACCAATAAAGGCTTATAAAGCGTCGCTATTGGAGTTATTTAAATACCAAAGTTTGATGCCATTTCAGAAGCGTGCACAATTTTATTTTTTCAATTTTAAATCCTTTATTTCATAAGTAAAAAAAAAAAAAGAAAGAGAAACAAAAAGAGCTCCAGTCATTAGAACTTACATACCTAGATACTAATAACCACAATATTGAATTGTGCATTCCACTAATCCAAGACTGTTTAGTCAAATAATATACTTACTATCATCATATTATTCAAATGTCTTTCCCTTATCGGCTATTTATTCAATGAGTCTAACAGCCTAGTCCCATAATCAGAGAGTGGAGAAAAAAAAGGGGGGGTAAGTATACTAAATTCCCCTAAATTTCTCACCTCCATCTCCCCTCCATCCCCCATCAGTGCCAAGTAGGGTTGCATTCACTCACTGAGCCAAACTGTCTTAAAGGGGGAGTTAACTTCTCTTTCAGTTAGTGGGGTTCACATCTATGAGAGTCTTACCCTCCTCTGAGTTAATAAAAAGGTTCCATGGTGTCCATGTTTTAACACATATCTCACACTTCTGCCTGATTGTCCAGATTAAGTCTTATATTCTATTCAGTTTTTCCACCTTCCTGAATTTTAAAGTGTGACATGTTTGGTATCTATTCCCCTTGCCTCAACACCCTATTTTATATTTTACCAAAAATGTGGGTATTATAGTGTCTTTGTGTGCACTGAAATTCATTAAAATGTATTTATGCGATAGTGTTTAAAATTTTGTTTGAAAAACTGCTGCGCAAAATACCAAGTGACATAAAAATTTGCAAAACCCACCATTTTATTCTCTAGGGCCTTCCGCTACAAAATATGTAATGTTTGGGGGTTCTAAGTAATTTTCAAGTAAAAATACAGATTTTTATTTCTAAACAAAAAGTGTCAGAAGAAGGCCTGGTCTTAAAGTGGCTAATGCCTGAAGGTGCTCCTTGGATGTTGGGCCTCTCTATGTGGCTAGGGCCATGTGCTAACACCATACTCAGGAGGAGTAGCAGAATGTGTTTTGGGGGGTAGTTGCAAGTATGCCTATGCTATGTGTGAGAAATAACTTGTTAATATGACATTTTTGTGACAAAAAAATAAAAATGAATTTCCTAATGTTCCAAAGAATTGTGGGAAAAAATGACAAATTCAAAAAACTTGCCATACCTCTTACTAAATACCTTGGACAGTCTACTTTCCAAACAGGGGTCATTTGGAGATATTTGTACTGTCCTAGCATGGTCCTCAAGAAAGGAGATAGGCCTTCAGTATATCAGGTGTAAAAGAAAAAAGAGATTGCGCTATGGATAGGGCCAAAATACCGTGGGTATGAGCTGTCTCTACCTAATATTTCCTCCCAGTATATCAGGTGTGATCAATTTTCAATGATTGTTTCCATAGTGCGTAAATATATAACTTTCACACAGACCACATAATATACACTGATTTGGGCTATTTTACCAAAGTAATGTAGCAGTTAAAATTTTGGTCAAAATGTATGAAGAAAAATTACTTATTTGCAAATTTTATATAACAGAAACAAAGAAAATGTATTTATTTTTTTATTCCAAATTGTCAGTCTTTTTTAATTTGTAGCGCAAAAAAAAAAAAAAACCCAGTGGTGATTATATACCACCAAAAGAAAGCTCTATTTGTGTGAAAAAAATGATAAAAAAAATCATATGGGTACAGTATTGCATGACTTAGTATTTATCATTTAAAGTGCGACAGTACTGAAAGCTTAAAATTGGCCTGGGCAGGGAGGGAGTGAATGTGCCCAAGATTGAGGTGGTTAAGCTAACAAAACATTCACTTTGCAAACTTAAAGGGTAAGTTCACCTTTACAGAAAAAAACGTCCACATGACCACCTCCTCACCCCCCTATAGTCCCGCTGACCTGGAGAGCTGTGATCTTCCATTCTGAGCCCTGCTATAGCCACATCACAGATCCGGGGCTTAGAAATTCTCTTCAGCATTCACTCTTCTTCTTCCCTGCTGACAGGACGGGCTACACGGGTTCTGATTAGTCGGTGCTGACCAATTAGAATGCTCCTAAACGTACCTCCTTATGGGGTACATTTTGGAGATTAAGCTGTGGGGATTTTCAACCCCTGGATCAGTGACACGGCTATAGCATGGCTCGGAACAAGAGATTGTCATGCTCCAGGTTAGCGGGACTGGGGGGAGAGGGGTGAGGAGGGGGTCCTGTGTAATTTCACTTTACAGATTTTTCTGAAAATTGAACTTACCCTTTAAAATACTCTCCTTTATTGGTAAACGTTTATGTAAAAAAAAAACATGTTTGAAGTGATAATTCAAACATTAAAAAACAGCAAGAAATGGGCATGTACTAGGTAGTCATGTAGTTAAAAAAAATTCAACAACAATTTTTTGAATCCTCCACATATCATTATCAGTACTTATCTTAAAGGATCCATCAGTCGCTATAAATTAAAGGCTTTAACGCTGAGAAATCAATGTGTGCAAACATTTCAGGAGCATTCAGCTTTTAAAACATAAAGGTAATCAACAAAGATGCTTCTTTTGATAGTAACAATTATTTTCCAGATTTTTTTATTCAGCTGCCTGCTAAATGACACTACCTTCTGCATCTCATAAGCCTTGTTAAGCCTAAAATGGATGATTTTAAGCTACATTTGGCTTCACAGTAACATTAAATGTGTCAAATATTGTATAAATATGGGAAGTGTTACCGTAACATATGAGAAACATAGAAGAGCGATCGCAAAAAAGACCAAGTGATCCATCGAGCCTGATCATTTTTGTATCATAGGGGAGTGGGGCTTTTTTTCAAACATTTTTGGGTAAAGATATATATTTATTTTTATATATTTATATTTTTCCCTAACAAGTTCAAATTCCTTTACTGTTAACTGATTCGATACCACTGCTGGAAGTCTTTTACAACCATCAACTACTCTTTCTGTGAAACAATACTTCAAGAGTTAACTTCCCTCCCGCTAGGTTCAGGTGCATGTCCCTATGTTCTCAAGCTCTGCTTCATATTGAAAATAATTTTAGTCATAGATAATATTGAATGTTAGCAATGCTCTTTTAAAAACAGAAGGATTGCGTATATCGGTATAAACAATTTTTGTTTGCATACATGGTTTCCATAACAATCGCCAGTCATTTCAAATTATACCAAAAACTCAACAACATAGCATACATCATCACGGAGCAACCACAGACACACATCTCTGAACAGGAAAATGTTGCCAAAGTTCACTTTGTCTGTGAGTTACAAGACATGATACTCACTCTGGCCCAGGTAATGCGTTTCTGAAATGCAGTGTTTTTGCAAGGCATACGTGTTCCTGAGTTAAGGTATGACACATATACAGGTCATGTTCCAATGTATGGATCTCTTGTGTTACAGCTAACCTTAAGCTTATATTACAGCATGGGTGGGAGTACACAAACACAGGGGCTAATGATGTCTGAAACATTAATGTTCATTGGAATCTGTTCAAATTTTATTTTGTGCAATGGAAAGAAAAACACCTTAGAAAGAGCATTTGTTCAGTACATTTTCTATGCCTGCTGATGCTTTTGGACATTATAATAAAAAGACATAAAGCATGAGAAGATGGCCCAGGTGTTCTCATTCAAGGCTCTTTTCACCCCAGGGCTGCTATATAAGGACACTTAAGGCATTAGTCAAGAGTTGTCATATGGATATAAATTTCAGCCATGGCCTTAAGCTTCAAGCTACAATAAATCATCTGTTATAGACTTTATTGGTAAAATTCAGGCAGCCCTGAAGTTTGTGAATAATATATATAGCAGATGACATAAAGTATGGTTTTAAAGTGCACAAGACACGCTACTAAAGTGTGTGACAATGGTCCATAATGCATTGCATGCTACCATAATATATTAAAAGTAGAGCCTTCTGTGAATGTTTTAGCTATATAGGTAGAAAAGATCAGCTTAACTTAATTATTTGAAATAGTGTTGTTTCTCTATAGGGAGAACAACCATATATAGTATACTATATATTCAATCTCTAATGATGTAAAAGACCCACAATGCTCATGCTGCCAAATGACTTAGGTAAGCTAGTTCTTAAAGTGGTTGTAAAGTCAGAAGGTTTTTTATCTTAATGCATTCTATGCATTAAGATAAAAAGCCTTCTGTGTGCAGCGGTCCCCCTAATACTTACCTGAGCTTGATCTCCGTCCAGCAATGTCCTTGAGTGGCTTGGCCATCCAGGACTCTCCCTCCTGATTGGCTGAGAAACAGCAGCGGCACTGGCTCCCGCTGCTGTTAATCAAAGTCAGCCAAAGTTAGCCAATAAGGAAAGAGGGGGTGGAGCTGAACGGCAGCTCTGTGTTTGAATGGACACACAGAGCTGCAGCTCAGCTTGGGTGCCCCTATAGCAAGCTGCTTTCTGTGGGGGGAGGGGGGGCATTCAACAGGAGAAAGGAGCCAGGAGAGCCAAAGAGGCACCTGAGAAGAGGAGGATCTGGGCTGCTCTGTGCAAATCCACTACACAGAGCAGGTAAGTGTAACTTGTATTTTTATAGAAAACATAAAGAAGACTTTACAATAACTTTAAGTCACATCATGCAGCTTGGGAGCACACATTTAAATCATGCTTGGGAGCACACATTTAAATCATGTCAAAGAAGAGGTACTTTTTAGTTCAAAATAACAGCACAATTTGGTACTGCTGACTTTTGTCCTACTGATTCCAGTGTAGTGTGAATTTAAATTAATAGGCATATCTTTTTAAATAGACTTTGTCATGAGAGATGTTTGGGGCTACCATTTATGGCCTTCTTCTATGGATTTTAGTTGCCTTGTTGTCATGCTGAAGCTTTGGACTCAATACTTTCTCAATGAATAACCTAAAATAAGTGTGGAAATATAGAACTATGTCACTTATTAATAGCTAGCATGTATTTTCCAGTAAGGGAATTGGCATATATAAGCAAGACACAGCCAGGAAACTAGCATTTCTATTGAAAGGCTAGTAATGGCATCTGTCATGTCTCTAATGACAGATTCACTTTAGGACAGCCCAAACAGGAGATGTGTGAAGGGCAGTAAACTACAGCAATATAAAATCACTCTTCACTCATAGTAACAGCTGATGTTACTACAACTTAGTACACACGGTCGGACATTTCGACAACAAAATCTGTCGGATTTTGTCCGATGAATTTTGTTCGAAATTTGTGTTGCGTACACACGGTCGGACAAAGTTGTCGGAAAATCCGATTGTACGTAACGTGATGACGTTATTTCGTTACGACGGGACTACGTTCAGGCTAGTAGCCAATAGCTTTGGTCTAGGAATTTGATCTGAGCATGCGTGGCACTTTGTTCGATCAGAATTCTCTACACACAATCGGACAAAGTCCGATCGGATCATGTTATCAGAAAGTTTCATAGCCCAGCTCTAAAACTTTGTCCGTCAGATATTTCAACGGAAACAGTCCGATGGAGCCCACACACAGTCGGATTATGCGACAACACGGTCCGATCGGACATTTTCCATTGGAATGTCCGACCGCGTGTACAAGGGCTTAGAGTACTTTATATACCTCTTTTTGTTTGCTGTTTTATTGAATAAGCAAGTAAGTAAGCAGCACCAGATGCAAAACTCCCCAGGCTGTAAAACTCAGTAGCATATAAAAACAGTCATATATACTTTCTATAACACAATGTAAAAGATTTAACAAACTAAAGTGTTTGTCAACATGAATTGATTATCATGGTACTCCAGTACAAGAAAAAAAAAGGCAAAAATAATACAAAAATAATAACACTGTCAATTGTAAAGGTACATGTATGGTATGTAAAAAAATTACTGTATTACTTTAAACCATATACTTCAGGTCAGCACAGGAAGCCTGGAGCATCCCATGCTGACAGCCATCTGTGTTTTCATGCAATAAGTGAAATGCATCATTATTACTGGCAACACACGTAATATACTTCTATTTAGCAACATTACAGTTTTACATGTTAGATAAGGTAGTGTCCACCAGGTAGCCACTAATGAAGAAATGAAAAGAACAATGTATTCCTTTGAATGGCTGTACGTAATTTTAAATAATTCTAAATAAATGTATTTATATTAAAGTAAATGAAATGTTTTGACATTTTTTGTAAATGAATCATATATATATATATATATATATATATATATATATATATATATATATATATATATATATATATCATTTTACATATACATGTATTTTTATGTGCTTTTTATGCAATTTGGTTATGAAAAATAAATAATAAATATATACAGTAAACTCATTATATAGGCAAGGCACAATATTTTAGCAGGACACCTGCTGCACTGACTAGGCACAATTAAGACGAGAGGTCACTTACAATATAATTCACGCTCCTCTTCTCATTGCCTGTAGCAGGACCGTCTTGAGTTCAACAGGGAAAGCCAAAACCTGAAGATTACAATAAAAAGAAGGGAAAATCAGAACCATCGGAGCTTCTTGCTGAAGATCTCTAGCCAGCCACTTGCTGATTTCTGTGAGTCTCCTAAGCTGCAGTGTAGCGGTCTATAAATATTGACCCTAACACTTGCTCAGTACTTTACTTGCTCATGGAACAGGTCTGTGTTACCGTACACCATGGTAATACTCAGATGAAGTTCTCAGCTGCTCAGACAAAGCAGTGGATTGGCTCACTATCCTCCAACAGAGTGCCTGCCTGGAAATACCATTTCACTGCCAGCTATACAGATGCTGTATGCCTTTCCAGGGGCCCAAATCAGGAGAAGGAATGAAACATGCATGCTCACCTTTTAAAGGGAAACAACTGAATCAACCTTTAGAACAAATATCACTTGCACAGAACAGCAGATGTCAGAACATGGTATACTGCTTTGCCTCCCACGCTGCCTAAAACCTACAGTCTCAGGCGAATGAATAGTATTTGATTCCATTGCTGTCCTTTGGTACCCATGCAGTGAACTGGGAGGGCTTAGGGGAGCTGGGCAACTTGCCCACTAGAGGTAATGTTCCAGATTTTAGTTTAAAATAAAATAGAAGTCTAGTCTGGTATTTTCCAACACATGCTCTATAAATTGTATATAATGCCAGTACAAGATGACTGGCACTTGCTACTTTACTTAAACAGGTGGCATGAGGCACTGCTTTTCATTCTGCCAAACCACTTCATACAAAACAATTTCTACTATTTTTGTGCAGCACACAGAATGCATTCATTTATTTTGATATTTAGAATGATTAAATCCTGCTTAATCACAGTATATATTTTCAAATCATATATAGGTATATAAGATTTTTTTTTATTATTATTATCATGGATGTTATGTTAAGGCATTATTAAAGGTTAGGTTTTTTTTTTTTTATTAAAATAATATATATATGTTATACTCACCTGCTCTGTGCAATGGTTTTGTACAGAGCGGCCCCAAACCTCCTATTCCGGTTTTCTCCGCTGGCAATGTCCACGCCTTCTTTTCAGTGTCTTCCCCCATAGCAAGCACTTGCTATAGGGTCAGATATGCAGGCTCGCTCCTCAGCCAGACTCTGTGTGTCTATAGACACACAAATCATGTGGCTCAGGCCCTGTCCCCTGCTCCTTCCTTACAAGATTTGATTGCCAGCAGCAGGAGCCAATGGTCTGAGCCAGTGAGGAGAAAGAGAGAGAGAGAGCAGTAATGATGCACTCGAGCACAACGCTGCACCAAAATCAGGCTTTGGGAAGGATTTTTTCATGGGTCTGGAGAATTAAAGTGATTCTAAAGACAGAATGTTTTTTTTTAACTTAATGCATTCTATGCATTAAGATAAAAAAAAACCTTCTGTGTGCAGCAGCCCCTTAACCCCCCCCCCCCAATACTTACCTGAGCCCTATCTCAATCCAGCAATGTTGCACAAGAGCCTCGACTGTCCAGAACTCTCCCTCCTGATTGGGTGAGACACAGCAGCAGGTGCCATTGGTGCCTACTGATGTCAATCAATGGTAGTGAGCCAATGAGGAGAGAGAGGGGGTGGCCCCATGTCTGAATGGACATACAGAGCAACGGCTCAGCTCAGGTGTCTCCATAACAATCTGCTTACTGTGGGAGCACCTGGCAGGAGGGAGGGACCAGGAGCGCCAGCGAGGGACCCAGGAAGAGGAGGATCTGGGCTGCTCTGTGCAAAACTACTGTACAGAGCAGGTAAGTATAACGTGTGTTATTTAAAAAAAATACAAGACTTTATTATTTATTCCAGGTGCTTATATAGCACCGTCAATTTATCCAGTGCTTTACATATAGATTGTACATTCACATCAGTCCCTGCCCCCAGGGAGCTTAATATTTAAGGTCCCTACCTCACATTCATACATACACATACTGGGGCCAATTTAAACAGTATCCAATTAACCTACCAGCATGTCTTTGGAGTGAGGAAACTGGAGTACCCAGAGGAAACCCACACAGGCACAGGGAGAAAATGCAAACTCCAGGCAGGTAGTGTCGTGGTTGGGAATTGAACCAGCAACCCTTTTTACTGCTAGGCAAAAGGTCTATCCACTACACCACTGTGCTGCTTACTATTACTTTTTTTTTGGAGAGAATGCATTAAGGTAAAAACATTTATCCTTTACAACGACTTTCAGTTTGCAAAATTAAAATTATAGCTATTGCTCAGATAGTCATACACATTGCAATCTATATGTAAAATTTCTGTACAATCTCCATTCAATTTGTGATAACTATAATCTAAAGACCTACCTAACCAATACATTTGATTTTCTATACAGATAGGCTCTTACAAAGAAGTTAGGTAGACTGGAAAGCAGGTTGCACAAGTAGATTTTAATATGTACATTAAAAAAAATAGATCATATAATTAGCAAAAAAAATAAAAAATGCAGTGTTCAGATAATTATCAATATTTTAATGAAAGTCTAAAAATGTCCTAAAATTTGTATCTAAAGGGCTTTACTTCAGGTAAATTAAAGAATTCGTAAGGCTTATTGAGCAGTGGTTTTCCTTTCTATAAATGTTTTTTATGTGCCCTCTGAACTTGCTAGAAAATTTGACTACTTCAACATGAGTCACTTCCCTAGTAGAGTCCCCTCCCTCCTTTCACATCCTAGCCCTCTCCTGTTCTAGGAGGATTGCCTGCCTGTGCTAACAAAACTCCTCTGCTCCTCACCGCCCTACATTAACTTTGTCATGGTCAGGGGTCAGGCTTGGAGACCAGTAGCCAGCTGGATAAGTGACTCACCCGGGTTCACCAGCAAGCTGGGGTCCAGTAGCAGATATAGCAGGTAAGGATCAAGCAGATGTATAGTCAGTAAACAAGTCAAATGTAGGTAACCAGTAATTGCAGGTTGGGATCAAGAAGAAGCATAGTCAAGGAATAAGCCAAAGGTCGATAAACGAGTGGTAGCGAAGATACGGGTGGCCGCAAGAATGATAAGAGCAAGATATTGGATGGAAAGAACACAATAACTTGGCAAACAGGAAGTACAGAGACATGGCTTCAATTATTAAGCTTATGGGAGGAGCTAAAGAGTTCAAGGTTCATGAGAAACAAGACATAAGCCATGGCTGCCTAAGAAATCAGGCAAGGAGCTGTCCAGCATCTCAGTTGGCTCAGCAAGAAGGGTTACTGCCAGTCTCTAGTCTTTTGGATATATACAGAAGGGAGGCTTTTAAAGGCAAACAACATGCCTAAAATAAGTTAAAGGCACATACATTTTTATAGGAAGAGTGTTATGTAAATAAAGGGTACGGTGACGGGGTCTCTTAAATGTGTGAGTTATTAACTTTTCCAGATTACATTATCTATGGCTTGCTTAATGGCCACAAGGTGGCTACCTTACAGAATAGCAACATCAAGTCCTGAATAAGTTCAAACAGGGGTCTTTGTAACACTTGCAAAACTAGCTTTAATCCCCAGGGTTCAAGGGGGACTGAACAGGGGGATAAACATACAACACCTTGAATGAAATTAAATGAATCAGCGCAGACACCTGGACCAGACAAATCACGCTTCACAATGCTGACAGGAAGTTTTGATTTCTTCGGAGACTGACTACAGATTTTACCTGAACTCCGCCTTAATCCAGAAGACTTAGGGTAATTTTCCAAAATAAGGGAAGTTAACCCCACCCCACCCCCCTCTTGATAATGATTACAACAAAGACAAAATGGTTCATGATGTAACTGAATCATCTTGTCTAAATAAGACCAGTCTTGTCTCACACAATGAGGATGTTCTGTTGCAAAGTTCTGGAGTGGAACTGAGCAAATAGAACTGTTTTGAAAGTGGATACCATCTGTCCTAGCACATGCATGCAGTTGCACAGGGGAGATCAAATTTGAAAAAAACTTGACATTGCAACTTCTCCAGGGGCAGAAAGACCTTTGCATTAAAAATATTCAGGAGAAAGACAAAGAATGCCAAATGATGTGACAGAATAAAATAGGAATTCTTTATGTTCAAATTCTATCCAAAGTTGTTCAAGGTCTACAGTGTGATTGACATACTGGAGTCTAAGGTCAGAAAGGTCTGTCCACACAGCAACAAATCATCTAGATATCCAATGACTGAAATACCTCTGAGATGAAGTCCCAAAGCTGGTGTGAGGACCTTTGTCAACACTCTCTGTGCTGTGGAAAGATTGACAGCAATAGCTCCTAACTGATAGTAGTTGTCTCCCATGTCAAAGTGAAAATATTGCTGGCGAACTGGAAAGATAGAAATGTGTAAGTATGCATCCTTTATGTCGATGGATGCTAAAAATTCTCTGAGATGAAGGAAGGTAGTAAATGTCTGAAATTATTCCAACCAACGCTTTCATGGGGGCACAAAGGTGTTAAGGGCCTTAAAATCCAGAATGGGATGCAAGCCCATTTTGTGTTTCAGAACTATAAACAGGTTTAAGTGAAAACCATGAAGTGGACATGAATGGTAGGTTTATTTTTCTTCAGTGTCACATATGTAATTTTGAATTGATTATTGTTGCCAAGTATATTCCTCCTCCATATAACCCTGAGGTCCTTCTTCAGCTAATGTAATTTGTAAAGGTCTCACCTTCACTTCCAATATAGGTAAATGGTGATCTTAATAATGTAATCAACCCAGAACAGGATAGATTTCCCTCTCCTCGCTCTTTACCTATAGATGGCCTCTCTTCTTTAGGGAGGCTCTGTAGGGAATTAGGGTTACATGATATTTGGCGGATGTTACATCCTACTGAAACTTCATATACTTGTCATTCTAAAACATTTGGTTCACTCTCAAGAACTGATCTGGTGTTGTGCTCCGCAGACCTTGTCATGGCTTTTAAGGCTGTGGTAATAGAGCCAAAAGGTATCTCTGACCATTTCCCTGTAATATTTACTATGGCCTTTGGGCGTTCAAGGTCTAATATCCCTTGGCATCTAAATTCATTCTGTTTGGATTTATTTTCTGAGGATGGAGTCCTTTTGGACTACCTGAGGATGTTTATCACTCAGAATGCAGGATCAGCATCTACTAGAATAGTATGGGATGCTCTTAAGGCTTATTTGAGAGGACTTTTGATTAAACAAATTAGCATCATTAAAACATCCTTGCGTAGAGAGCTTGAACAGGACAGGGTGGGGGGCCACTAGCAGCCGAGGCCAGATTTATTTTAGATTCCAGTTCAATCAATAAAATGGCCTGGGAAACCTCGCAGACTAAGTTAAGCTTGCTGTTGGTAGATAGGGCCAGAAATAAACAATTCTTCCAGAAATGGCTGACCTGGGCTGAAGGGGAAGCAGCAGGCAAAATATTGTCTCAGGTCGCATGTGCGCAATCAGGCATAACATCTGTAATGGCACTTAGGGATCAGGGTGAGTGGGTGTACACTAGCACAGGAGATATTTTTTATCTTCTCTTCTTTTTATCAAGCTCTATATACATCATGGGTAAACTACACCTTTGCTGAGTTGACTGCTTATCTTGACCCTATTGGAACTGGAAGCCTCCTTGACCCTATTGGAACTGGAAGCTGCAGTGGCTAGTTTTGTGAATAATAAAGCACCAGGGGAGGACGGTATTCCAGTTGAAGTTTCAAAAAAAATACAGTGAAGTGTTGTTATCGACCCTACTTAAAACATTTAATTCAGCTTTAGTGGAAGGAAGTCTCCCGGACTCAATGTCCTCAGCTGCGATTTTGGTTATCCCAAAAAAAGGTAAAGATCCACTTTTTCCAGAATCATATCGGCCTATTTCCTTATTGTCAAAAATCATTTTTTTCTTATGTTAAGAAAATGTGTGAGTTGATTTCAATGTTATAAAATGTATATATATATATCTCCTTTTCTATTTGTTTTGGCTGAAAAAAGTTCCATACAACATTGCTGAGACACGGCGGCATGGGGGTAGACTCTGAAGCTCCACAAGTTGAGGAAATGGAAGAAGGCTTGTGAGTCTGGGAACTGGCTTACCTGACTTGGAAGAATGAAAGGATTGCTGATGCAGGATGTGAATGTGTTGACCTGTGCTACTAATGCTTAAAGTGGTTGTAAACCCTTACAAACCACTTTGACCTACAGGTAAGCCTAGATTAAGGCTTACCTGTAGGTCCAAGCAATATCTCCTAAACCTATATGGTTTAGGAGATATTTGCCCGAAAACGGGCACCGCTGTCTACGGCGCATGCGCCGTAGACAGCGGCGTGCAGGCGCACTGAACGCGGCAGTTCCAAGAATGGAGCTGCCGCATTTGTCGACTCCCGTGCGCATGCGCGGGAGTGACGTCATCGCGGCTTCGCCGAATGACAGCGGCGGAGCTGCGAGACGCCACCAGCAAGATGGATGCGGCGGACTACAGGGGACAGCGCGACTTCGCTGGCTCCTGTGTCAGGTAAGTGACACATAATGGGCTACTATGCGATGCATAGTAGTCCATTATGCTTTGCCTTTGCAGGGAAAAAAAGAGGAAGTAAACTCATCAGGGTTTACTTCCTCTTTAATTTTGCATAACTGTGTGAGTACTCATCCTGATTTCATTCAGTGAAGAGACAAAAGGTGGTTTCCTATGAAGGGTAGGAAAAAGGACTTTCCTACATTGTTGCTCTGCCGACCAACATTTAAGCCATTTCGCTCAGCCAATCTGAAAGTGATGCCCAGATAGGACACATCTAATACCACATTGCACATAACTTTTGACTCAATGGTCATTTGGTCAACACAATCAATAAAGTGAGGTTCAACATCAGCAACCACCTGATCCCTGCTGAGAGATTTAGAACAAGTCAGCAAAGATTGAAAGGCTGATAGCACACTTAGGCTGCATTCACACTTGAGCGTAGCGTTTTCAAGCGTTTTTGCTGCGTTTTTTACCGCGATTTGCAGCGTTTTTACCGCGTTTTGTCGCGAATTTGTGCAGGGCAAAAGGTCACCAATGTTAAAAGAAGAAAAACGCCCAAATCAGCCCAATTCGCGCGACAAAAAAGGGTCCGGAACTTGTTTGAGCTTCAGGCGTAGGGCTTCAGGCGACTTGGAGTGGAGATGTGAACCATCTCCATTGAGAATAATGGATTTTTTCCCCTCCAGCATTTTGTAGCTTCAGGCATCAAGCTACAAAACGCTCAAGTGTGAATGGGGTCTAAGGAGTAGATGGACCAAAAATGTGCTTCCAACTTTTTGTCAGTAGACTCCTTAGAGGATGCAACAGATGGGGGGAATGTATATCTCCATATACTGGGACTTTAAATGAAGCACACAAGAAAAGGGGGTAGTGTTCCTCCATCCCTAATCTAAATTCAAAAAATAATAAAAGAGTATGGGACTTTAGATGAGACAGGCTCAAGCACAATGTAAAAGTAAAGAATTTTTTATTGCACATGAATGTCAAATTGCGTTATGTTGTATATGACAGATAGTTGCTCAATGCATATACAGACATCTTGGAGTGTACATAGCATACATATAAACAGGATGTAAAACATGATTACCATAACAGGGGAACAATTGTACATGTTTCATAAGTATGATAAAAATAGAACTAGTAATATACAGTTAAATTCTTAAGATGTTGATGGAATTAATGCAACTTCTCCGAGCGGTTCTAGCATTTTACAAGTTTGGGTTTAAGGACATCGAGCTCTCCTGGGCTAACCTCGAAGGGCCTTCGAGAACTCCTCGGTCAGCCCCCTCACAGCAAGATCCCTATGGGGTGAGGGGTCCTGGCCTGGGATTGATCCTGGTGGGCCCGGGAACAGGGACCCACATGTTTAAGTATCTACTTCCTCTATCCAAGACCTGTTAGCAGAGTGGGCTTCTTACTTCCAGTGGACCGCCAGTCACACGGAAGTCTACTCTAATACCCGGAACCCTTTTGGGATTTTTTCTTATTTAATTTTTATTTTTTATTTTCCTCCTCTCCCCTTAGTATGTCTTATCTGCCTTAACGCCTTGAGTCTATTGACATATGTTTTGTACCAACTTCACCTTCTGCATTCTTTGTCATTGTCGGATGGATGTCTTGTTTTAAAGATTTAATAAATGTTTTTTGAAATGAAAAAAAAAAAAAAAGATGTTGATGGAAATGTGAGGGGTTACATCCTCAAAAGTTTGGCACGTTTCGTCGGTAAGGCGACTCATCGGGAGCAGATGCTGAATATCTGTAAGTAATGGCAGATGTTCTCAATCAAAAAAAGCCCATGCTATGGAAAGTATTATATGTTAAAGAGGTTTATATAGAAAAAAAAAGATGGTCAAGTCCACAAACTTGCATCCCATTGGAATGCTGAATTCGAAAGATCCTGGTATGCAGGAGTCACCACATCAAGCCTCCCTGGGAGCTGAGGTGTAAAGGTCTGCCCGTAACAACAGGCCCAAACCGAAAAGTCCCCAACCAGTGAACAAATGTAGTATATTGAGTATTGTGCCAGTGATGGCTAGTAAATCTACAAGATAAATCAAAAGTATTGTATACACTAAACCCAGCAGCACTGTCAAGCGCAGAGAAGATTGGAATAGACAATATAAATACAAATGCACTCGTTGGATGCGCAACTGCATGAAAATGATTGCGTAATATATATATTAGGTATCGCTGTTCCAACCGGAATGAAAGCAATAATTCTAGGGCAAATATTCACTGTTAACTATAAATTAATGGGCTTTTAAAGATTCACCTATGAACAATTTTTGTGTTTTTCACTGTTTATTTGATATCCATTTACTGAATGCAACCATATCTTTTATAATTTACCAAACAATTGGGTATTATATTGTGTTTGTGTGGACTTACAATCTGAGTTTCAGTCATTTTTACTGAAAATATATATTTCATCAACAGTAGCATAATAATTGTGTGACAAAAACTGCAAGTGATACCAATTTACTCTAAAGGGTCCCTCCTTTCAGAAAATATACTATGTTTTGGAGGTTTTAAGTAATCTTTAGGTCAAAAATATCCATTTTAACATTTTAACGATGACAGACAGCCAAACACACAGGAAGTGATGTGGACACCAAAAGAAGATTCCTGCCTCCTATAAACAGATGAAAGGATCAAGACTGGGATGATACATCACCCCAGATTTAGAAGAATAAAAAGCGCATTTAGGTAGGTCAGCAATTTGTTAGAGTGGGGTGAGGTGGGGTAGGAGCTTAGAGCACAGTTTTAGAGAAATATAACACAGAAACATACACACAATGCTTTATGGTATCTATTTTACTAAAAAGCATTAATAAAGCTACTACACTGTCATAAATATATGAGATAAATAATAAGACTTCAAATGTTGAAATAATAAAAAAAAAGGGCATGCAGTATATTTTCTTATATTTGAAAAAGACAAAATGTGCTTATAATATTAAAACTGTATGACTTAGCAGCTGCCAGCTATAGCTCGGATTCTTAGCAGTCCAATGGGTTGCTGTTTAGAGCAGTAAATTACTTCTGCATATCACATGCTAATTTTGGCCACAATGAAAACACATTTAATAAGCCTCATCCTGCATGTAATCACTTCATTGCAGGAGATGTTGGTTGTACACAGCCAACAGGTGCGGTAATGATTCCTACTTAAATAGACGGCTTGGTATTTTAGTGATATGCAGGAATCTCATCTTAGGCATACTGGCACATGGTACAAATAAATAAGTAAAGACATAAAGCATAACTTAAATGCAAAAGTGTTTTGTTTTGCAATTTTTATATAGTGGAGAGGGATTAGAATATATATCAGGTTTTGCTGTATGATTGTTTATGATTTTGTAGGTTTTTATTGCTGTCTGTGGCCACTTTAGGGAGATCCGCAGTCTATTTGTGCTGTTTACCGTGATCGTCAATATTGATGCTATAAGAAAATCCCAAAATTTGGGTTGTCCCCACAGCAGGAATAAGAGGGGATATTTTCTAATAAGGACACTAATTTGGATGACCTTGGTGGAGACCAGGGTTTCTTTCACTTTGGAGGAATTTCCTCTCACTTCCTGTTTTGACTATAGGACAAAATGGGGGGAAAAAAAGTTTTGTCTTTAGCACTTCTTAAGTGTGTTCTTTAAAATATACATATACAACGCCAATAAAACTAATTTTGACAGAACTTGTCACAATGGTTATCATTTATCAAAACCAAGGCTCCTTCTCATCACTAACTTGGTTCAGGTACAGCATCCCACATGCCTGTCCCTGAACTAGCACTTGTTTTGTGAATACTGCGTTGACCATACAGTACAATTTAGTGAAGAAGAACTCACAATGAATAAATTACATACAGCATATTCTAACCCTAGGGCCATCCAGTGGGGCTCGCTACACTATATGGCTAATCCTCCTTCTCTCCCATATTACTGTGCATCACTGCTAGTAGGGCTCTTTCATGAGGGCAGCATCCGTTTTCTGTCAGTTGTGTTTTTCCTCCTTCTTGAAAACAAAGCTTAACTGACCTATGTTAGGTCAACGGGCAGGCAGATGTAAACAGATATGTGTCTGTTTACATTCCTTTACCTCAGATTCATTATGTTTAGGTTAGGTTAAAAAAAATGGAAAAGGCCATAAACTGGAGGTAATCAAATGTAAATGTAAGCATATCTACCTTCCTGTGGACTGACATTTAACTTCCAATCCGATCTGCCCCAAAAAACTGACAGATGGATCTGAATGGAACAGCTTAGTGTGACAGCTGTGTAAAAGGGGCCTAATACTTATTAAATCCATTGATTGACACTTCTGAGGGTCTAATAAAACAAGAATGAAAAAAACTCATATCCTTTGATTAACGCTATCCCTTTGCAAGCTCACTTAATGCCACACTGTGCATTTCATTCCAGTGCATGAGGCTCTAGTGTTTAGCTGCGGCTGGAAGGTAAAGGGGCACCATACAGCCCCACATCTGGCAGGCTGTCAAACTATATGAATGTCTGACAGCTGCTTTGGCTGGATGGGGTTGAAGGGTACACTTATAAGTACTTCTATTTAGGGCAGTATGCACCCAGGGATGAATGTCGCAAACACATTATGTTCCAATGCATCCATGCTTCTCTGGGTGCATACTATCCTAAATGTACCTACCACTAGGTGCACCTCCCAGCCCTCTCCAGCCACAGCAGCTGTCATACTCTCGAAGAGTTTAACAGGCTTCCGGCGAGTACGGGACCTTGCATGTGTGCCCTGCAGCCACAGCTAAATGCCAGAACCTCATGCACTGGGCTTAAATGCCCAGTGTACAAGAGGCCTTAAATACATTACTACTAAAAATGTATTGTTCATCTTTTATAACATTGTGAAATATAAATGCATCTCAGATGTTAAAGCGATTCTAAAGGCAGAACTTTTTTTTATCTTAATGCATTCTATGCATTAAGATAAAAAACCTTCAGTGTGCAGTAGCCCCCCTAATACTTACCTGAGCCCCATCTCAATCCAGCAATGTCCACAAGTGCCCCAGCCACCCGAGACTCTCCCTCATGATTGGCTGAGACACAGCAGCAATGCCAATGACTGCTGTCAATCAAAGTCAGTTAGCCAATGAGGAGAGAGTGGAGATGGGGAAGAATCACAGATCCGTGTCTGAATGGACACACAGAGCTGCATCTCAGCTCCGGTGCCCCCATAGCAAGCTGCTTGCTGTGGGGGCCAGGAATTAAAGCCAGGGACCCGAGAAGAGAAGGATCTTGGCTGTTCTGTGCAAAACCATTGAGCTTTTAGTATACATTTAAGGCAAGATATATGCACATTTTCAATTTTTTAGGTAAAAAATAAATATAATAAATGGAGTAAACCTGGTTATATGCAGCTTTACATTATAAACAATTAGAGCATCACACAAACACACAGTCCTATAGATTATTTAGACTATCACAAACATATTCCCACTTTGTTTTACCATGCTCATTTTAACTAAATCCCACTGGTTTATAATTATAGAAATTTTATTAAATTATACAAATGAACTAACTTTAGAGTCGTGATGTAGATCGGTGAATGTACTATTAACAATAAATGGCTTTGACTCATTGCTTTCAGACATCAACCAAGTTGTGTAGATTATTAGCACTGTTTAAAATAATAGACCTTAGGGTCCTTTCACACGGGGCGGATCAGTTCTGATCCGCCCCGTGGATGTCCGTTTGCTCAGCGGGGATCACTCCGCCGATCCCCGCTGAGCAGGGAGATGACAGCTCCGTCTCTGCACACTGCGCAGGGACGGACCTGTCACAGCGCCGCTCTCCCCTATGGGAGATCGGATGATGACGGACCGCAGTGCCCGTCGTCACCCGATCCGATCCGCAGACGGATGGAAAAATAGCTTTTTCCTCCGTCAAACTTTTTCGGATCGGAGCGGGTCGGATGTCAGCGGACATGTCACCGCTGACATCCGACGCTCCATAGAGCTCTATGGAGCACCCGTACAGGTCCGCCTGAAAAACTGACAGGCGGCCTGAACGGAACGTCAGTGTGAAAGGGGCCTTACTTGGCCTGTTTAGGAAATAATAGGTCTCTCTGCTCCACATTTTTGCTGAAAGTTTTGCTTGCCTATACATAGCCTATGGGCTTGTGTACATGAGCCTTTATATATCATGAGAATTGCTTTTCTCCCCATTCAAGTCAACTGAAATGCAAAAGCATTGCATTGTACGTATTGTTGTCACTAAGGGACCACCCACAGACTACAGCTTAAGGGGGATGAAGAGAACAGTGTTAAAGAAGGGAGTCAGGTAAGCAATGTAGTCTCCTCCCTTAGGCCGCGTACACACGGGCGGATTGTCTGCCCAACTTAGTCCGCTGAACCGTGTTTCAGCGGACAATCCGCTCGTGTGTGGGCTTCAGCGGACTTTTTCAGCGGACAGTCTGACGGACTTTGTCTTTCGGAATTTCCGTAATTTTGTCCGCTGAAACTTGGTTTTGTCCGTCCAAACTTGGTTTCAGCGGACAGTCCCCTCGTGTGTAGGCAAGTTGGACGGACTAAGTATGGCGCATGCTCAGAAAGGATTTACACGGCCGAAGGTTGCATTGCAGTGTATTGGACGTCGTTTTTCTAGTCCCGTTGTACGTGCTGTACACGTCATCGCGCAAGTTTTCAGCGGACTGTCTGTTCATCGTGTGTGGTCAAGTCCGTTCATTTAAAATTTGGATGGACTGTCTGTCGGATTGTCTGACGAACTTAGTTGGGCAGACAATCCGCCCGTGTGTACGCGGCCTTACAGTGCAGGGAGGAGAAGACAGGGGGTGGTCCAAAGTAAAAAAAAAATGCTGTTGTACCTGGAGTTGGGCATTAATTCAATTTGTTTTGGACTACACAGTTGTTTGGTAGATCTAAAGACCCATACACATGATCTGACTTTTTGACAACAAACATGCAAATTAGCTGTTTTGACATCTGACCACATGTATACGCTCCATCAGACAAACTTTTTCGGTTTTCATCTGAGGCTGTGCGAATGGACAAACTTTTTGAAACATAAGTCCGATGGAGCAAAGTCCAATCGTGTGTACACAAAACCATCGGACTTTTGTACAAAGTACAAACACGCATGCTCAGAACCAATGCAAAAGATCAGACAACAATACAGAAGTTGACCAAAGGTGGCGCCGGAGTAAATGAACGTCCTCTTTTGAAGTGTCATCAGTACGTTGAAACGTCACTACGTTCATGTTTGTTGCCTAAAAAGTCCGATCGTGTGTATGCAATACAAATTTACGGCCAATGCCCTTTGTACAAAAGTCCACGGAAAAGTTTGTACAAAGTCTGATCGTGTGTATGGGGCTTAAGAATGATTGTACAACCAAACTGTAATATATATGGTTGAATGCGGTATCCTATATATAAATAATGTATGTCACTATGGTCATTTTAGATGGCTTAAATGTGATGAAATTTAAGTGATTATAAGTAAATACACATCATGATGTAAAATGTTTTGACTGTTCATATAATCAATAAATTAGAAGCTACAGACCCATGAGAAATCATGTTGTGTTATATAAAGAAAGGTAAAAGGTAAACTTTCTATTTATAATGTTCAATATTTTATAGTGTACCTTGACACACTCATATCTCTGCCACAGTCATACATTGATTACTAAAAAGATCCAAAGACAAATCTTTATTACTTCTTCCTGTCACACAGGACTAGAAATTACCAGGACATTTTAACGATTTGATCAAATGGATAAAGTTGAAGTAAATCTTACGTCGGCAAAACATATCTATGTTTCTATATTAATGTGTATATTGTCTGTGTGGAGTTTGATTGCTTACAGAAGTGCAGAGCTGAATTAAACCTCTGACTCACACCACTATCACACCATAAAATATGAAGGGCTGTCATCATAGGTCTAATGTGAACATTTCTTTATCATCTCATATATTACACACCTGTAGCTATCTGCAGTCTACTTAATGACAGCGAGAAAGAGAAAGTGATCCAAGGCTTGGGCACTGCATCACTGCTGTGTTGTGTAACTTAACCAGTTGCCGACCGCCGCACGCCGATGTACGTCGGTACAATGGCACGGGCAGGCATAAGGACATACATGTACGTCCCTTGCCTCCCGCGGGTCGGGGGCCCGATCGGGCCCCCGCCCGGTGCCTGCGGCGGTCGGTATTCGTTCGGGAGCGATCCCGGACGAGGGGACGGCCATTCATTCATGGCCACCCCCTCGCGATCGCTCCCGACGAATAGAAATCCCCGGTGACATCACTTCCTCTCCTGTAATGTAAACACAGGAGAGGAAGTGATGTATTCTCTCCTCCGTGTCGGTATTTTTCGTTCCGACACGGAGGAGAGCGGATCAGTAAGTTGCACCAACACTCACACACACAGTAGAACATGCCAGGCACACTCACACCCCCCCTTTACCCCCCGATCACCCCCCCAATTACCCCTGCCCCCCAGTCACAGTGACACCAATGTCATTTTTTTTTTTTATTTTTTTTTTTTTGCATTGGTGTCATTTGTGACTGTAATAACTGTTAGGGCAGTTAGAGTTAGCCCCCTTTAGTTCTAATGTACCCCCCTAACCCCCCCAATAAAGGTTTAACCCCGTGATCACCCCCCGTCGCCAGTGTCACTAAGGCTGGGTTCACATTGCAGCGGTTTATGAGAACGAATGTGATTCGCACCGCACTGCAGTGCAAATCACATCCGATCTCTGTGCGATTCGAGTTCAGCCATTCGCCGCACCCGCCGCACCCGCCATACCCGCCGCACCCGCCGCAAATTCGCACGGGACCCTTTTTTTGGCCCGCAGCAGAATCGGATCGCATGGGTGTTCACACCATGCGATCCGAGTTTGCAGATCGCACTGCGATATGCGAACTGATCTGGGGGTGTCAGTAACATTTCACTGACACTCCCAGCAGTTCGCATAGGGCAGTGTGAACTGCCGCCGGGAGGCATGCGATGCGGGAACCCGCCGCGGATTCGCGGCGTTTCCGCATCGCTCCAGTGTGAACCCAGCCTAATAAGCGATCATTTTTCTGATCGCCGTATTAGTGTCACAGGTGACGCTAGTTAGGCAGGTAGGTATTTAGGTTCGCCGCAGCTTTTTATAGCGCCAGGGACCCCCATATACTACCGCATAAAGCCCCCTGATTGCCCCCTAGTTAACCCTTTCACCAGTGATCACCATATAACTGTTACAGGTGACGCTGGTTGGTTAGTTATTTTTTTATAGTTTCAGGGCACCCGCCATTTATTACCTAATAAAGGTTTAACCCCCTGATCACCCGGCGGGTGTCATTTGTGACTAATAACTGTTAGGGCAGTTAGGGTTAGCCCCCTTTAGTTCTAAGGTACCCCCCTAACCCCCCCAATAAAGGTTTAACCCCGTGATCACCCCCCGTCGCCAGTGTCACTAAGGCTGGGTTCACATTGCAGCGGTTTATGAGAACGGATGTGATTCGCACCGCACTGCAGTGCAAATCACATCCGATCTCTGTGCGATTCGAGTTCAGCCATTCACCGCACCCGCCGCAAATTCGCACGGGACCCTTTTTTTGGCCCGCAGCAGAATCGGATCGCATGGGTGTTCACACCATGCGATCCGAGTTTGCAGATCGCACTGCGATATGCGAACTGATCTGGGGGTGTCAGTAACATTTCACTGACACTCCCAGCAGTTCGCATAGGGCAGTGTGAACTGCCGCCGGGAGGCATGCGATGCGGGAACCCGCCGCGCATTCGTGGCGTTCCCGCATCGCTCCAGTGTGAACCCAGCCTAATAAGCGATCGTTTTTCTGATCGCTGTATTAGTGTCACAGGTGACGCTAGTTAGGCAGGTAGGTATTTAGGTTCGCTGCAGCTTTTTATAGCGCCAGGGACCCCCATATACTACCGCATAAAGCCCCCTAATTGCCCCCTAGTTAACCCTTTCACCAGTGATCACCATATAACTGTTACAGGTGACGCTGGTTGGTTAGTTATTTTTTTATAGTTTCAGGGCACCCGCCATTTATTACCTAGTCTCACTAGTGTACCCCTAAATTTAGGGGTGTCTACTTTCCAAAATGGGGTCATTTGGGGGGGGTTTGTGCCATCTTGGCATTTTATGGCCTTCAAAACTGTAACGCCCTTAGAAAGCCTGAAGGCGGTGCTTGGTTTTCGGGGCCCCGTACGCGGCTAGGCTCCCAAAAAGTCCCACATATGTGGTATCCCCATACTCAGGAGAAGCAGCAGAATTTATTTTGGGGTGTCATTTCACATATGCCCATGGCATGCGTGAGCAATATATCATTTAGTGACAACTTTGTGAAAAAAAAAAAAAAAAGTTTGTAATTTTCCCGCAACTTGTGGCAAAATATAAAATATTCCATGGACTCAACATGCCTCTCAGCAAATAGCTTGGGGTGTCTACTTTCTAAAATGGGGTCATTTGTGGGGGTTTTGTGCCATCTTGGCATTTTATGAGCTTCAAAACTGTAATAGGTAGTGAGGAGTGAAATCAAAAAATTACGCCCTTAGAAAGCCTGAAGGCGGTGCTTGGTTTTCGGGGCCCCGTACGCGGCTAGGCTCCCAAAAAGTCCCACATATGTGGTATCCCCGTACTCAGGAGAAGCAGCAGAATTTATTTTGGGGTGTCATTTCACATATGCCCATGGCATGCATGAGCAATATATCATTTAGTGACAACTTTGTTAAAAAAAAAAAAAAAAAAAAAAGTTTGTAATTTTCCCGCAACTTGTGGCAAAATATAAAATATTCCATGAACTCAACATGCCTCTCAGCAAATAGCTTGGGGTGTCTACTTTCTAAAATGGGGTCATTTGTGGGGGTTTTGTGCCATCTTGGCATTTTATGGCCTTCAAAACTGTAATAGGTAGTGAGAAGTGAACTCAAAAATTTACGCCCTTAGAAAGCCTGAAGGCGGTGCTTGGTTTTCGGGGCCCCGTACGCGGCTAGGCTCCCAAAAAGTCCCACATATGTGGTATCCCCATACTCAGGAGAAGCAGCAGAATTTATTTTGGGGTGTCATTTCACATACGCCCATAGCATGTGTGAGCAATATATCATTTAGTGACAACTTAGTGTAAAAAAAAAAAAAAAAAATTTTTTTGTCATTATTCAATCGCTTGAGGCAAAAAAATAAAATATTCAATGGGCTCAACATGCCTCTTATCAATTTCCTTAGGGGGTCTACTTTCCAAAATGGGGTCATTTGGGGGGGTTTTGTACTGCCCTGCCATTTTAGCACCTCAAGAAATGAGATAGGCAGTCGTAAACTAAAAGCTGCGTAAATTCCAGAAAACGTACCTTAGTTTGTAGATGTGACAACTTTTGCGCAAACCAATAAATATACAATTATTGACTTTTTTTTACCAAAGACATGTGGCTGAATACATTTTGGCCTAAATGTATGACTAAAATTGAGTTTATTGGATTTTTCTAATAACAAAAAGTAGAAAATATCATTTTTTTTCAAAATTTGCGGTCTTTTTACGTTTATATCGCAAAAAATAAAAATCGCAGAGGCAATCAAATACCATCAAAAGAAAGCTCTATTTGTGGGAAGAAAAGGACGCAAATTTTGTTTGGGTACAACATTGCATGACCGCGCAATTACCAGTTAAAGCAGCGCAGTGCCAAAGTGTAAAAAGACCTCTGGTCATTTACCAGCAAAATGATCCAGTCTGAAAGCACCAATATAAACACTATTTTTAGTTTTAGCCAGCATCTAATCTCCTGTTAACATTTAAGTTTTCTTGCTTATGTATGGTTAATAACTTACTTATACAGCCTAACAGAAAAAAAAAAAAAATTAATGAACTCTTTTTTCATTGCTGGCTTTATTAAAGTGTATACAAACCCTAAATCTATTTTTAGTATGTGTGCCATCATGCCTCACTACATACAGTCTCAGCGGAACTAAACCCATTGATTTAACTGTTTCAAAAAACAGTTACATTCCCGGTATGTCAGGAATGCTGTCACATTTGCTTGTGCTTTCAACCAATCTGTCAAAACATCAAATGGCTGGTATCATAACTGAAAACATGTGCAGCAGCATGGCAGAGGCTAAGATGCCAGATTCATTGGCTGAAAAGGATAGGAGGGTTTATTTCTGCTTTAAAGTGATTGTAAAGTCACGTTTAAAAAAAATATATATATATAAGAAACATTACCTGCTCTGTGCAGTGGATTTGCACAAGTTGGCCTGGATCCTCCTCTTCTCAGTTGAGTGCTCCCACGGCAAGCAACTTGCTATGGGGGCACCTGAGCCGAGCTGCAGCTCCTTGTGTCCATTCAGACACAGAGCTGTGGTTTGGGCCCGTCCCCTATCTCTCCTGATTAGCTAATTGACTTTGACAGCAGTGGGAGCCAATGGCACCGCTGCTGTGTCTCTACCAATCAGGGTGGACATCCGTGGGACTCCTGGGCAACGTTGGATAGAGAGGGGGCTCTGGTAAGTATTAGGGGTGCTGAGGGGGGGCTGCTGCACACAGAAGGCTTTTTATCTTAATGCATAGAATTCATTAAGATAAAAAACCTCCTGCCTTTACAACCACTTTAAGCTGAACTTACGCTTGTAGAATTTCAAATAAACATCTGTGTGAACTTTCATATGAAAACTCTCATCAGTAAATTCAATGACATTCAATGAGAAATATGGTTCACAAAATGTTTATTTTGCTCAAACGTTACCTAAATTTTGGAGTGAATGGTTTTTCTCAAATGAAAATCATATTTGCTGTGAGAAATTTATTAATTTAAGAAAGTTAAGAAAATTTGCAGTCGAATGTAATTTGATCCCACTAACAATTAGTTTATTGCCTGTAGCTCTGGTTAGAAAATCATTTTTCAGGATGACAACACTAAGCCACTGCCTTACAATTAGCATTAGTGGTATAAGCCTGCATGTGTGCTCCTTTATTTGGTTGTTGGTTTGAAGGACTGATGGAGCTCACACAGCAAGCTGCTAACTGTGAGGCCGCGTACACACGCAGGGACTGTTCGCCCAACTTTGTCCGCTGAACAGTGTTTCGGCAAACAGTCCGCTCGTGTGTGGGCTTTCAGCGGACAGTTTCAGCGAACAGTCCGCTGAACAAGGTTTTTCGGAAATTCCGAAAAACTGTCCGCTGAAACCTTGTTTCAGCGAACAGTCCCCTCGTGTGTAGGCTTGTTCGTCAAACTAAGTTCCGCGCACGCTCAGAAAGGATTTACACGCCGAAAGTTATAATGCAGTGTATAGGACGTCGTATTTTTCGTCCCGTCGTACGTGCCGTTCACGTCATCGCGCACGGTTTCAGCAAACTGTTCGTCCGTCGTGTGTGGCCATGTCCGTCCATGCTAATTTTGAGCGGACTGTTTGCCGAAACTGTTTGACGGACAAAGTTGGGCGAACAGTCCCCGCGTGTGTACGCGGCCTGACACAGTGGATTAGTGTTGTCAGACTGAATCAAATGCTGTTCCTAGCAAGATCTCCAGGTAAAGTATTATTATTATTACAGGTACATATATAGCACGGTCAATTTACACAGCGCTTCACACATATATATATATATATATATATATATATATTGTGCCTTCACATCAGTCCCTACCCTCAGGGAGCTTACAATCTAAGGTAGGTGTCGGCAACCCATGAATCACAATCTACCAGTCGATTGCAACCAGGTGACTGGTAGATCTCACCCTAGGTTTGCCAACCTGCCATCCCTACAGCATCAAGCACAGTGCAGCACTAAATGAGTAGTGAGACTACTTCCTGTCATCTGCACCAGAGCTGGTGGAGGGAGCAGGCAACGGCGGAATCAACAAGTGGCCTGCATCTGCCGATACCTCCGCTATAGTTCCAGCTGCAGTACACGGCAGAGTTATATCAATTACACTTCGCCTCTTATCCTTACTTATAGCATCCAGAGTGGCACCAGCAGCAGCTTCACGATAGAGAAGAGCTGTGTGATGTACTGGATTGGACTCCCCTTAACGTCTTTGGGTTCTTCATTGTGTATCTTGCTGTAATTGACAGGTGTTATAGCTTCTCCCAAACTCTATCATTTTTGTGGATAGCTTAGCTTGCATTGTAGATGTGAGGATGAATATTTAAAAAGGCATGTAGAAGACTGAACTGAGCATAATAGCATCTAAATCTCTGTGAACTCTAGATTACTGTTTTAGGGGGCTCAGGGTAGTAAGGGCTTTTACATTTTTGGTTTGGGAGGTGGTAATAACCAATAGTTGAGCCATGTTTTTACCACCCCCTACAACCGTATCCCCCTTTAGCTAAGTGGCCAGGGGTGTACACGTGTCATGGCCGCAGCAGGAATTTTATGCCATGCCACGCTTGGCTGGTGTAGTGCCTGCCAAGCTTGACCCATTCAAGTGAATGAGGCTGTTCTGCTAGTGCCTGGCAATCTTGTGTTGTAAAGCATCCAATGGTTAAAGTAGGTGGTGGGGAGGTATTGTATTGCCTTCTCAAAATCTGCTTCAACCCCTTGGACCCCTCCCCCCACAAGCATTGCAGTTGCAGGGCACTTGTAGAGTGGCCCAATGTACTTGAATCGGTCGCCATTGGAGGGCAGTAGCGCCCACTGAAAGTAACAGGGGTTTAATTCCTGCTGCGGCATGTGTACACCCTTGGCCGCTGCCTCTGCAGCTAAAAGGAGTAGGGCGGGGATCGGCAACATATTGATCGCAGGTAGGGGATAGGTAGAAGGTGCCCCTTCCTTGCCAACCCCTGGAACTTAAACAGCAGCAGTGTCAGCATTTACTGGAACCAATCCGCTGTACTTTCTTCCTGTGGCAGCTGAAAGCCAGATTCTCCTCCTCTTCCTCCTGACACATCCACTGCTCTACTGACACTGTCCACACACCCTTTACTGCCCAACTGACACTGTCCACTGCGGTACTAACTGACGCTGTCCACTTTACAGTAGGCTAAGTTTATTTATTTTTTACAGTGACATTTGTTTTATTATATTTTTATACATTTTCCTTACTATTTAGTTAGGCCCCCCTAGTTAACCACTTCCCGACCAGCGCACGACGATGTACGTCGACATAATGGCACGGGCAGGCATATTGGCGTACATGTACGTCCAATATTCGTTGCCGCCGTGCCATCGGGAGCGAGCCGCCGGCGGCGCGCTCCCGCGCTAGTCGGGACCCCCGTGAGTCCGGTCGCGGGACCCGCGGACTCGATCGCCGCGGGCATCCCCGCGATCGTCTCACGGAGCGGCCGAATGGAGGAAATGCTGTATAAACAACATTTTTCCATTCTGCCTAGCAAATAGTGACGCTGATCTCTGCTCCATGTGATTGGAGCAGAGATCAGTGTACACTAAATGAAAGCCCAACCCCCCCACAGTTAGTAACACACCCCTAGGAACACTTAACCCCTACACTGCCACCCACTGGTTAACCCCTTCACTGCCAGTGTCATTTACACAGGAATCACTGCATTTATATAGCAGTGATTACTGTATAAATGACAATGGTCCCAAAAATGTGTCAAAAATGTCCGATGGGTCCCCCACAATGTCGCAGTCACAATAAAAATCGCAGATCGCCGCCATTACTAGTAAAAAAAAAAAAAAAAAAAAAATTATTAATAAAAATGCTATAAAACTATCCCTATTTTGTAAACGCTATAACTTTTGCGCAAACCAATCAATAATCGCTTATTGCGATTTTTTTTACCAAAAATATGTAGAAGAATACGTATCGGCCTAAACTGAGGGAAAAAAATGTTTTTTTATATATTTTTGGGGGATATTTATTATTACAAAAAGTAAAAAATAATGCGTTTTTTTCAAAATTATCGCTCTATTTTTGTTTATAGCGCAAAAAATAAAAACCGCAGGGGTGATCAAATACCACCAAAAGAAAGCTCTATTTGTGGGAAAAAAAGGACGTTAATTTTGTTTGGGAGCCACGTCGCACGACCGCGCAATTGTCAGTTAAAGCGACGCAGTGCCGAATCGCAAAAAGTGGTCTGGTCTTTGACCAGCAAATTGGTCCGGTCTGAAAGTGGTTACATTTCTTGAAAAAAAAAAAAAGAGTGCCGAACCGCGGTGATCTTTAATCTCTTTCACATTGTTTAGGTAGATCTCCACCTATTGTAGGTTGTCTACCCCTGATAAGGTCTCTAACTCATATCCATACATACATAACCTAAGGACAGTTTAGATAGGATCCAATTAACCTAGCAGCATGTCTCTGAATTGTGGAAGGAAACCAGAGTACCAGGAGGAAACCCACGCAGGCACGGGGAGAGCATGCAAACTCTAGGCAGATCGGAAAACAATAGATGCACACAAATTATTTGCTTAAGAAAACTGTATATATTTAGACATTGTACCAAACATATTGAAAAGTAGATTTTGGGTTTACATATAGTTACATTTTTTCATTTTATTTTTTATTTTTTATTTACATATTTACAAATATCTTGTGGAAAGTTGCCACTATATTGAAAAGGTTGAAAGACAAAGTAACTTCACAGTTAGGCCCCTTTTACACTGATACGCTGTGGTTTCCCGAAGCACGGGTGCAGTACAGCGCACCTGAAATTTTCTGGCAGGTTAACCCAACTTTGCCATAGACTTCCATTAGATCGAGAAGTTTTAGTGCATTTTCTGAAAGCGCACCAAAAGGCCCGCATGCAGGACTAAATCAGTTGTTGAAAGTGCTTTAAAAAATGAGGATTTATTATCAGATTAAATGAATTCAAAACTTACTGTATGTATAGGTATTAAACTAACATTCCAAGAATACATAATGTGCAAGTCATAAATAAGCGCTAGCAGTGCAAAACACGTTGACTGTGTTTCCTTGCTCCCACTGTGTCTATGTTTGTTGTATATGGAGTTTTGAAGATTACTAATAAATTGTCACTAAACCGAGTAATATGAAAATAGTTAATAAATAATAGCTTAAAAATCTTTTTACATTAAAATACTGCCACTTTGTACCATTTGGATGATCTGTATACCACGGTTGCATGATAAACTGCAGAGTTTCTCCAGTGCTGAGAGTTCAGGTAGGAGGAGATATCCACTGCAGCCTATATACACGCCAACATGTGTGATGTCAATATCATGTGACCTGGCTATCTCTGAGAACAAGTAACTATTCTCTCTAGCATAAAAGACAACTGAGTATGTGCAGGTAGGCTACTCTGCCTGTGTTAGCTGGCCTTCCTCAGATAGACAGTGCAGGGAGGGAAGGATCTGTGCCTTTTTACACAATACAGAGGATTAACCCCTTAAGTTCCACAGTGAGTATAACAAGCATGTTATGCTGCATATACAGACAGATTTTACTGTTGTGGGTTTGGTAACACATTTAAGTGGATGCAGTTTTCAACTGTGCCAGGATCCTATTGCACTTGTTCCATATGGCTTGATGAGTGGTGTTTGCAGCTGAATATACAGGAGGTGAAAGAGACTGTGTGGCGGATCTACATGAAACAGCAGCATACAAATAATTTGCAGCTGTCATGAAGAAATATTGCTACTTACCTGGATTATGTGTGCACTTTATTTATCCACAATAGGTATTACAGAGGTCAGTGATAGTTTTATCCGTGGTCTGTGGTTTGCTGTTATGAAAAAAAAAAAAAACACTATCCAGATTGGTGTTTCTTTTCATTCATTTTCCTATACATGCATGATTTCACCTGAATCAGCTTCTTAGGAGGGGGGGGGGGATGTTTTTTTTCACTCAAACACTAATTTCATTTTTTTTCACTATATCCTAGACCTAAAAACTTACAGAGCCTGTTGTGTCAAAAAGCACTATAGTTAGGTGACCAGATATATCAAATAAATGTACATTAATACATCACAGTACACACAACATAGGCAATTTATTCTCAATATTATTTCAAAACTTTATCAACACAAATTATTTTAAATAATACACAACAACCCTTGTTACAGTTTAATAATGTTTGTCCTGAAAAGACAGCTTGGCCATAGGCAGACTAAATAGATAAAATAGTTGACTGTTGATGATCTTTTACTCTGTAGTAGTTTTAAGGTGTGGGCCCTGTATACCTAAAAGAAGCGTGCAGCCATTCATTGTAAAATCTGAACTTCCTGTATCATTAGCAGGAATATCTGGTGAAACGGTATTTATATGCTATTTCCTCTTATTGGCAGCCTGGGTGTGGAACTGTAACAGGTTCATTTTGTCTGGTCAGTCTCCTGCCAGCAGGATAAAATTGCTGTCTTTCAGCCACTTCATGGAATTCATCACTACTAGGCTGACATATGGAAAAGCATAGATCACCTCAAAGGCCAAAGACAGAGATTTGGGACATATTTTTAGGTAGAAAATTAGACTGTTCTTGGCATGTTCCTCTAAATCTGGAAAAAGAGACATTCTGGGGGCAGAAAAAAGTCAAGGATAAAGATTTCAGTATTGAAAACAAAAGGAAAGAGAAATTCACATTTTCTTACCCAGCAGATGCAATTCATTACATTAATAATAGGAGGTATTGTGGTCCGCTAGATTTCATATGTCTGGCAATAATTTAACTGCTTACTGCTGTATTATCAAAGCATTTTCCAAATCTTACAAAAAATTCAGAATAAGTATGTTTTAATACTTTCTTTATACTATTATCACATTTGCTTCAATTGTGGGACTTGGCAAATGTGTTTTTTATTTTACATTCAGCTTGGTTATTAAAACAATATGGGAAGTCACGTTAGAGAAATAGGAGAAAAGGCAATTACTAATGTAATGTTAAATTAAAGCTAAGACTGAAAACATGGAAGTGAATAAATTCTGGGTAACTTTAAAGCCTAACTTTTTTAGATGGGTTATTGACTGAAGAGATGTAAGGGACATTTTTTATATGAATACAACTGGTTAATGGGAAGCAGATGGGAAAACTCAAATGATACTTTTAACTGCATAAAGCACAAAACTCAGAAAAAGGTAAATATAACAAAGGGGTGAACTAAATGTAATACTCTCTCATTTAGTGCAACTGTTGAAACTCTTATGTTCTAGTTCTAATTTTGTCATTATCACAGTCATATTAATGTTGTCTCAAAAATTGCATGCATTTTATATGGACTGTCAGGTAACAGAATTTGCACAGAGTTGTAAACTGTAAGATAACGAGAGGCATTTAAAAAAAGTTATTTTAAGGTGCACATTTGACATTATGCAATAACCAATGGTTAGGTGTTTTCTCTATGCCTATGTTCCCTGCTGTTTATTCTATTATTTACTTTATTCTTTTCATAAAAATGCCATCTACAGTGCGCATGCATGGGGGCTCCAAGATGGCTGACTGAGGCGGGAGCTCCGCATCACCCCTGACCTATGATCAGCACAGTGGGCACAGCTTGTCCCTAAATGGGACAACTAAGACCCGAAAGCGAACAGAACGCCACCGGGACCCCCCCGGATGTCCGGACCAGCTGTAAGGCACGACCAGGGACCAGAATTCGAAAGAGTAGGCAGCGGTGGGTCTACCAAGATGGCCGCCGCCTCCTCCTCAGCACAGCCACATGCGGCCTACGGACAGTAGGCTCAGAATATGAGGCAAGTGATTTCACCAGCCACACTAACATACTCTCAAGGGGCCCAGGGCACCCCACAATACCCTCAAGCTCCCTCCCCAGCCTACACTGAATCCTTGCTGAGCAGAGCAATGGAGGAATACAACATGTCCCCAGCCAGGCCTGATCCTCCATATCTCCATGCTACCCCCAGCCTGCAAGATCAGGACCTGTTCTCACCACAGGTCAACCTTTTTCTTAAACTCTCTGTCCTACTGGAGAGGGGTTTGGCTAATACAGCTGCCCAAATCACCAGAGACAATAAATCTGATTTCACCAACTTAGGCTCCAGAATGTAAGCAATAGAAACCAAACTGGACATTACTGTCTCTCACACCAATTAAAACGCCCACATCCAGGTCCTCCAGGACCAACTAGAAACTGCCCTTTCCAGGATATACGACCTTGAGAACAGGTCCAGGAGATATCATTTCCGAGTCTGAGGCCGCGTACACACGCGGGGACTGTTCGCCCAACTTTGTCCGTCAAACAGTTTCAGCAAACAGTCCGCTCAAAATTAGCATGGACGGACATGGCCACACACGACGAACGAACAGTTTGCTGAAACCGTGCGCGATGGCGTGAACGGCACGTACGACGGGACTAGAAAACGACGTCCTATACACTGCAATGCAAACTTCGGCGTGTAAATCCTTTCTGAGCATGCGCGGAACTTAGTTTGACGAACAAGCCTACACACGAGGGGACTGTTCGCTGAAACAAAGTTTCAGCGGACAGTTTTTCGGAATTTCCGAAAAACCTTGTTCAGCGGACTGTTTGCTGAAACTGTCCGCTGAAAGCCCACACACGAGCGGACTGTCCGCCGAAACACTGTTCAGCGGACAAAGTTGGGCGAACAGTCCCCGCGTGTGTACGCGGCCTGAGGCGTCCCTGAAAACATCACGGATATCCCGCCAGTGATACAAGACCTCATTAAGGAGCTAATACCTAACACCCCCCCCCCACGATTAGTTGGAGTTGGACAGGGCCCACAGAGCCCTCGGTCCCCCCAGGAAGGAAGGCCCCCCGAGGGATGTAATTGTCAAGCCCCACTTCTACACTGTAAAGGAGGAAGTCCCGCCTCAAACAGCTAGTCACCTGCTGAGGACACCAAATACAAATATTTGCGGATCTAGCCCCCTCGACCATCCAGAAACATACAAACCCTCAAACCGCTCCTCACAGTAATGTCCTAACAGGCTATCAAATATCAATGGGCCTTCCCCTATGGAGTGAAATTCACCATCCAAGGTAAAGTCTACTCCTTCTCCACCCTCCCAGAGGGAGAGAAACTCTTCTCCCCTGTTGGACATTCCGACGACAAAATCCGTCAGATTTTTTCCGACAGATTTTGGCCTAAACTTGTCTTGCATACACACCATCGCACAAAGTTGACAGAAAATCCGATCATTCAGAACGAGGTGACATACAACACGTACGACAGGACTATAGAGAGGCCAGTAGCCAATAGCTTTTATCTCGTAATTTATTCTGAGCATGTGTGGCACTTTGTGTGTCGGAATTGTCTACACACAATCGGAATTTAAACTTAATCAGATTTTGTTGTCCAAAAATTTTAGATCCAGATCTCAAACTTTGAAATTCAGAGAGAAAAAGTCTGATGGAGCCCACACACGATCGAAATTTCCAACAACACAATCCGATCTCACACTGTGTGTACAGGGCATTCCTCCACCTCAAGCTGATTTCCCAGGAAGCACCCATTTCAGCACCAGGAGGCTCCACCAAAAGACCCCCTCCACAAAGCCCGATTTCCCCACTCTGGAATAAAGGCAAGACCAAGAAGTCCAAAGATGGCAGATCCCTATAAGATGATCTCACAAATATACCTCTTCAATTTGCCCTCAATACGGCACCCCGCTCTGGGACAGTAGTCCCCTCTGTGTCATTGGAGCCCAGGGCTCCTAACCTAACCTTTGTTGCCGATCTTTAGGCCTTCCTACATTTCAACTCCAAGTTCATTAAAAAAAGTTATATGATGGTCTTGCCAGAGACACTCGTCCTTGAATATTTGGACATTTCAAGTTCGGATGGCAAGCCTCAACACAAGTTTCAGGAACTTTCACGTCTGCTAACTAGGCTCCCTCCCTGCAGTCTCTTCATCACATCTCAGGAAATCAACCAGCGGAACCATGACTAAGAACTTTCCGAACTCATAGATCCCCGGTTGGACCCAGCTCAGGGTCCCGACCTGGGTGACTGCAATGACACTAAACGGCTCTTATTTTTCAGGGGGATTTCCCCCACCTCCCCCCCATTTAGTAGGGGCAGGGTTCAGGGGGACGACAGCTGCAGAGGAACCCAAAGCAAGCTGTACACTTTGATCTCAGGGTACTTTTTTGTTTTTTTTTGTGTTTTTTTATTATTTTGAAGTTTTTTCCATATGTCTTTATGCTGTGTTTGTTTTGTTTTTTATGATTAAGTTTAACATAGAAGCAAGGGTCACCCTTGCGCCTCCACCCATCCCACAGATACAGATTTTTCCTCTCTGTGGTATGGGTCATTGGCCCTCTGGTAAAGGCTGCTGATGCCAAATGGATGGTGCCTGGTGGGACTCTTCCGCGCCAGGTGCCAATCTTCTTTTAGAAGATGCCGCTCTCTGTTTTGTTCTTTCTTTCCTTCCCCCTCCCTTCCTAACCTCTCCCTTCTCTCAAGCCATTCAGCAGGTAGTTTGATGCTCCAGACCCAAATCTTGCTCCGAACGAAGCTTCCTCAACATCGAGGACCCCTAAGGAGAAGACATCAAAGGGTAAGTGATGGACACATCAACAGCATTCTACCCCTCTGTCCAGATGTCTAACGTGAACACGACCGGGAAGGATCTCAGAATTGCCACTCACCAAGCACAGGTTTTGAACTCCCCCAGATAATGTAGAATAGCGTTTGAAAATGACCGTTCCCTGAAAATAGACACAGTCTTAGTCCAAGAGACACATTTTCCTATCCGATATAACCCCAAATTCCTACAATCGTACTACTCAACATTCTAGCTAGTGAATGGCACAAACAAAACTAAAGGAGTAGTGATCCTGTGGATGAATGAATGAATGAAATACTTGTATAGCGCACAATGCGATCTGAATTGCCTCTAGGCGCTGTGGCGATCCTGTTCTCGAAGAATAGCAGGTTTTCCCACATCTCTGACCACAGAGAACCTGATGGTAGATTTATCCTAGTCAAGCGCACTATCAAGGGTAACATTTACTCCATAATCTCATACTATGCCTCCAATAAAGGCCAAACCAAATTTTTCCAAATATCAAAACCCTGATCCCTCTAGTAGAAGGCAAAGTCATCTTTGGAGGGGACTCAAACATAGCTTTCGACCAGGGACTCGGCAAATTGAAACCCCCCAAGGCCCAACTGACATGCCCCACCAAAGCTAGCCTGAACATAGCAAAATCCCTCCACTCTCATGGTCTGGTCGACATATGGAGGGACTGTAATCCTTCAAAAAGGCACTATACACACTTCTCAGCTCCCCATCAGTCATACGCAAGAAAAGATCATATTCTGGTACCCTCCACCCTGATACCATCGACACAGCCTGGTCAGACCACTCACTAGTCCTCCTTACTATGCAGAACTCCCTCACTAGGTTGATGGGTTCACAATGGCGACTTAACAAATCCATCCTGAGTGACCCCATTAAAACTACCAAAATAGAGAAATCCTTAAAGGAATACTTCCTACTCAACAGTGTAGATGACATCTCCCCCAAGACCCTCTGGGCCACCCACAAAGCCACCATTAGGGGCAAAATCATCAGCATAGCAACCTAACTAAAGAAACACTAATAGACATTAAAAATCTTGAAAATACATTTGCTGTCCTCAAAAGCCCCTCTAAAGCCCTAATGGATTGATTGGACGCGTCAGGCTGGAATCAAATTCAACCCTCGCCCTCGGGGCTAGATTCTACAACCAAAAAGATAAAATAGGACTGATGCTGACCTCTAAGCTATCCCCATGCCGTGTACTCACTGCATACCTAGGATTACAGTAGCAGGCAGGCCCCCTCTGCCAACCCCAACAAGGTATTAGAAGCCTTGCGAGGCTTCTACGCCAACCTCTATAGCATGACCCCAATGAATAAGGACCCCTTGATATCCAAATTCCTCAGAGACCTACCGATACTAACTCTAATCGATGAACACAGGGCCATTATGGAGGCGAGCATCTCTGTTGATGAAATAAGGGAGGTCATTAAAAGCCTCAAAACAGGCTCAGCGCCTGGGCCCGACGGTCTATCAGTGCCATATTACAAAGCCTTTGCAGACACGTCAGCACATCATAGGGCAAAATTCTTTAACGCTAAGACACAGGGATCTCCCCATGATCCTCAGCTCAATACCGCCTATGTAACAATAATCCCCAAACCAAATAAGAACCCAGAGGGAGACCAATCTCCCTCATAAATAACGACCTCAAGATTCTGATGAAAATCCTGGCCAACCGCTTAGCCTCCTTTATAAATAAGTACATCCACAAGGATCAAGTAGGGTTCATACCTGGCAGATAGGGGTCAGACCAAATCAGAAGGGCCATTGATCTAGTCTCCCTTCTTCAATCAGGATGGGATGGGGCCCCAAACAAGAATGGATGCTTTTATCAGTAGACCTGCACAAGACCTTCGACACAGTCGAATGGCCTTATTTATTCACTTTACTGGAGCAATGGGGATTCGGAAATCGCTTTCTGGACATTCTACATTCATTCTACTCTACACCAACAGCACTGATTTGCCACAGCGACCAACACTCCCAACCTTTTAACATAGCAAGGGGCACTAGACAGGGATGCCCACTATCCCCTTTAATATTCGTCACAGCCATTGAGACACTGGCAGTTGCGATTCGTTCCAATCCCAATATACAGGCAATTTCTTGTGGTTCCCAAATACACAAATGCAGCCTCTTCGCAGACAATATGCTCCTTTTCATAACTTCACCAATCATGTCCATCCCTAAGCTCTGTAAACTCCTGAACAAATTCGCAATGGCCGCAGGTTTCCGGGTAAACTATGACAAATCCCATGCCCTCAACATGTCTCTGAAACCAGCCACAGTAGAGATGCTGCAAAGTTCCTTTAAGTTTAGATGGAACGTCTCTTCAATAGAATACCTAGGGATTAACCTTAGCTCCAAAATAGACTTTATTTATCACAATCCCGATTAACCTAAGGAAAGACCACTTGCAATCACTCCAAAGGAAATTTGTCAGGTTTATCTGGCGCGAGCAGGACATAGGTTGCCTAGAAACACTCTATATCGACAGCGTACACAGTGTGGATTAGGGCTGCCAAGACTACTTTGGTACTATCAGGCGGCGAGACTTGTCCAACTTTCTACAGTCTATTCTAGAATCGAAAAACGAGACTGGATCCAAATAGAGAGACAGGAGGCACCCACTTACACCCCGACAATTTACTATGGATCCCCTCCAAGGAAAGACCCCCCATACTCTCACTGATCCTTTCATAATCCCTATCCCTTTGGGATAAATTGAAAACTCATACCTCCTTACCCTCTGAATGCCATCCCCTGGCTCACATATTCAAAAACCCAGACTTCCCTCCTGGTCTAGACATAAACTCCTTTAAGTGGTGGTTGGACAAGGGGTTGTATCGGATCGGACACTTCTTTACTGCAACAAGCCCAATAACTATAAACAACTATTTTAATAAATTATAAACTATAAAATAATATTTTGTGAGCAACAACTGGAAATTCTGAGTCGGGAGAAATTCAGATTTCACCAAATACAACACTATCTCCACAAAATATGGAAAGGGAAACCTATCCCTCCTAGGTTCACTCCATATGAGTTATGGTCAGGACAAACCAGGGAACAGAGGGGTGGAATCTCTATTATCTACCAGTCACTAGTCCAGCAGGCAGGCAAAAATCCTTACATAGAGGCAAACAATGAGGGAGGATGTGAGACCATAGTGGGCTCACGAATGCTCACATCGGGCCAAGAAGGCTCAAGAATATAATAAATGAAAAAATGGTAAACTTTATTAGAAAATTCACGCAAACATCTTAAACAGTAAAAAGAGACTCCACAGGTGAATCGTCCATCAAAACCTGTGGGGTCCTTTCTATGACAATACCAAATATACACAGGTGAAATAAGTGGCTGTAGAAAAATGTGTAAAAAAGTATCAAAACAGAAAAACAAAAAAACAAGACGTGGTATAAAAACAATGCTAAACACTGCTATTATAGATGTAGGGTCATCCCCTACTATGTTCCCTCCCGTCTTCTCTATGTACGTACTGACAGTAGATGAATGTGGGCCAGGCAAAAAATGCACACAGTTCTATCCAAAAATGTCCTTTTTGTAAGCCGTATCAGGCTCAATTAACGTGCAGTAAGGAATAAATTCCACAGATTATGGCATATAATATATAAAATCAGGGATCCAAATGATCAGATATATGTCAGATGAAAATCATTACATGTCTGCATGGCAAACCGATCTCCAAATTCAATGGGATCTTGACAAATGGCAGACATCCATTTCCAGAGCCTATAAGGGGCTAAAGAATATTTCCTTAATAGAATCTAACCTCACAGTGATGACCAGATGGTATCTCACACCTTCTAAATTGATGTATTCCTCTGCAAACCCCCAGTGCTTCATGGGATGTGATATGAATGGCTCCATGGCCCACATCTGGTGGGAATGCCCCAAAATCAGGCCATTTTGGAAGAGGATGTTTTTTTATTTTTAAAGAAAGCTTTATTGAAGCATAGAACAAAAAGAAGACAGTATCATCTTTAAGTCACAGATGACATCTATCCGTACATAAATTGGACCATAGGGCCATACAAAATAGGCAAGCAAACTATACTCACATCAAGGCCTATGCAATTAAAACTTATGCTATTACACATCTTGCACCTATTAGCAATTAAATGATAAAATGAAAGATGTATTTTTTGAAAGAAAGAAAATAAATTAAACGAAAAAAAAAACTAACAAGCAGAAGAAGAAAATAAATAAATCATACAACATAAAACACGAGATGTGGTCATCTTTGCAGTCTGAATAGAACCCAAGGATTCCATTTCAGATCATATGTATGAATCATATCTTGCAAGGTATGGAAAATCTTTTCTGTTAGCATCATGTGATCTGTGCGTGAGAGGACCTGGGCAAATGGGACTATCAGAGCCTTCCAGTGAAGCGCTATCATCCAGAGCATAGCGGAAGAGGATGTTTAACATAATCCAAAAAGTGACGGACCTCCAGATTCTTAGAACCATGTGGTAGCCCTCCTGAATGCTAATACCACAAAGACTCCTAAATGGAATCGCAAATTAATCCACTTTATTCTTTTGGACGCGAAATTGACAATTGCCAAGGCCTGGAAACAGTCCGGAGTATCTTTCTCAGCTGCCAAGCGTAAAATATCTTGGATGATGTCCCAAGAGAAATTGACCGGTGTTTTGCTAGACTCAAAAGTACAGTTTGAATCCACCTGGGAACCTTGGGCCAAACATGTGGGTATTTCCCTTAGCAGTTATGCAAGCATAACTGGTAAGCTTCAACACTGTCCCTCCAACCTCCTTCCTGCTGAATGGCTCCTCGTTCCTCCCACTCTTCCTCCCCCCGTCTTCTTCTTCTCTGTACTTATTTTTTTGTCATTTATATTCTTTGGATCCACCTCGCTTAGGTTCAATGTGGCCCTATACTATGCTCTGCTTGTCAGTGGAGTACGAGTACCTGCAGGCTCTCAAGTATAAGAGCCCCCCCTAGGGGCTCATAGGCTAGGCACCCATACCAACTCAACACACACACACACAGTGCTCTTTACACACCATTGCACTTGGTTGCATTCCGGGTGTCCCGGTATGGCTGTCCCGGCACAGTTTGATCCCTTTAGGGGTGTTGAGGGAACGCTCCGAGATGTCTGGAACCAGGTAATGCAAGGCATGTGTAAAGTGATGCATTGTCGAAAACCGCCTCAGAAAATATCTTAATTGCTTTTCATATCTGTAAGTGAGTTTGCCCATTCCAAGCCTACAGGAGGTATTTTATGTTATGTTGCATTGTACCTTGATATGGATGTATCACATGTTACTTGTTTTCTGTATTTGAAAATAATAAAAACTTTGAAAGTAAAAAAATGTAATCTACAGCTGTTGGAGTAATGACAGAGTACAAAAAAAAGGTAAATTGGAATTAGTTACTTAGATTCTTGCTAAGCCAAGTGGCTAGAAACCCTGATCAAGCTTTCTATATACTCAAATGACATTTTTGTGTCTGTTCTTCTTACCCAAAGTCCTGACAAGTTTCCTAACCCAACCTATGCTTCACTATGACGGGGCCATTTTTAGTGCTAGAAAAAAAAATAGAACATACTGCATTTTTTCCACACAGAACTGGAGTGCATTTTTGTGGTGTGAACTAGCCCTTAAGCCCGAGTTCTGCTCTATGGCTATGCAACACAAATACAGTTAACAATAAAAAAAAGTTTGTTAAAAAAACAAAAACAAAACAGAGGTATAAAAAATGAACAAAATAAATTCCAACAGTTTACATTTGACCATGATACGGGGAAACTAGAGGCTCTTTCAAGGATAACTCTGTGAAAAAGGAAATTTAGTCATAAATATGCTAAAGATTATTGGATACACCATTTGGAAAACATAAAGTAAGGTTACACAAATGTTAGGACCTGCAGTCAAGAATGAAGTCTTTCTTAGAAAACGGCCTGCTTCTCTGGGTCCTGGCAACAAACCACTCATTACAAACAATGCCATTCCACAGAGCAGTTAAGAAGCCAAACTCATTAACAATTAGAAATATATCTTTAGCTGTGGGGAGATGATTTGTGATGGTAATATACCATATATATGCACTGACAAAACTTAGCCCTGGTTCATATTGATGCTACTTTGAAATTGCGCTACTTAAAGTGAACTTGCACGATTTCAAAGTAGCAAGGTCAGCGCGATTTCAGGTGCTACTTGATATACATCTATGTGGCTTCATACACAGATGTCTATTGAAGTCGCACCTGAAATCGGCAAACGTAGTGCAGGAACTACTTTTTCAAATCAGTGCAGTGCCACAAAATCAGTGTCGCACCATTTGGAACAGTGCCATTGCCTCCAATAGGCTGTGACTTTTCATGCAATTTGATCTCTCAAATCGCTCAAATTGCTCCAATGTGAACCTAGGCTTAGAGTTTAATAAAAAATCACTATTGCAGGGTTCCCCTTACCACTTTTTCTCTTACCCCTGTACACCCCCCTATGGACCAGAGCAGTTTTTATATTTTTGTTATATGTTTTGTTATATATTTTGAACACTAAGTGCATTTTTAAAGCATTTACCATATTTTTGTTATGGACCTGTTTATTTGGCAATAACCATTAGACATGTGCATTCGTTTTCGTCCGAATGCATTTTCGTCCGAATTTCAGCTATTTTCGTTTTCGTTTTGACAAACGATAACGAAAGCACAAAGTCCGAAAAATGAAAGATCCGACATAAATAAATGCTTTATTTTCGTTTTCATTGTTACAACAGTTCGATATAGAATAGGAGATTCGACATGACTCTGACAACAATCTGTCTATAGAACCTGTGGTCGAATGTGCCTAACATTACCTCTATTAGTCCAAGATTATATAGAGAAAATATTCGACAGAGAAAAAAGATTTGACAGAGAGAAAAGATTCTGCAAGTTACTGTCCTAAAAAGTGTTTGGGGACCCGGGTCCTGCCCCAGGGGACATGTATCAATGCAAAAATAAGTTTTAAAAATGGCCGTTTTTTCGGGAGCAGTGATTTTAATAATGATTAAAGTGAAACAATAAAAGTGTAATATTCCTTTAAATTTCGTAGGGGGGGGGGGGTTGTCTATAGTATGCCTGTGAAGGGGCGCATGTTTCCCATGCTTAGAACTGTCCCTGCACAAAGTGTCATTTATGCAGGAAAAAAAGTCCTTTAAAATCACTCGCAGCTATAATGAATTGTCGGCTCCGTAATACAGAGAACACTCATTGAAAGTCATTGATAAAAAAAAAAAAAATATATAAAAAAGCGTGGGGGTCCCCCAAATTCAATTACTAGGCCCTTCAGGTCTGGTATGGATATTAAGCGGAACCCCGCATCAAATTTAAAAAAAAATTGACGTGGGGTTCCCCCTAAAAATCCATACCAGACCCTTTATCCGAGCACGCAACCTGGCAGGCCACAGGAAAAGAGGGGGGACGAGAGAGCGGCCCCCCCTCCCTCCTGAACCGTACCAGGCCACATGCCCTCAACATTGGGAGGATGCTTTGGGGGTCTGTGACCCCTCAAAGCACCTTGTCCCCATGTTGATGAGGACAAGGGCCTCATCCCCACAACCCTGGCCGGTGGTTGTGGAGGTCTGCGAGCGGGGGGCTTATCAGAATCTGGAAGCCCCCTTTAACAAGGGGTCCCCCAGATCCCGGTGCCCCCCCCTGTTTGAAATGGTAAGGGGGTACAAAAGTACCCCTACCATTTCACAAAGAAAGTGTAAAAAATGGTTAAATAAAACAAACACACTTTTGAAAATTCCTTTATTAAAAATAAAAAAATAAAAAAAAGATTCCAGCGGCGGTAATCCACTCTTGCTATCCAGCGACAGACGGTCATCTCTCCAGCGATGGCTCATCTCATCCAGCGCAGCGAATACATCCTTCTTCTGTCTCCGTGGAGGAGACACTGCAGGCATTCCGGCGGCTGACGTTTCTTATATACGGAGGGCGGGGCCACCCGTCACCTGACCCCGCCCCCCTCTGACGCAAGGGGAAACCCGGGGTTCCCTGTGACGTATGGGTGACCCCGCACCCCTCTGATGTAACACAGGCAGGTTTCCGTTACATCAGAGGGGGGCGGGGTCACCCATACGTCACGGGGAACCCCGGGTTTCCCCTTGCGTCAGAGGGGGGCGGGGTCAGGTGACGGGTGGCCCCGCCCTCCGTATATAAGAAACGTCAGCCGCCGGAATGCCTGCAGTGTCTCCTCCACGGAGACAGAAGAAGGATGTATTCGCTGCGCTGGATGAGATGAGCCATCGCTGGAGAGATGACCGTCTGTCGCTGGATAGCAAGAGTGGATTACCGCCACTGGAATTTTTTTTTATTTTTTTATTTTTAATAAAGGAATTTTTCAAAAGTGTGTTTGTTTTATTTAACCATTTTTTACACTTTCTTTGTGAAATGTTAGGGGTACTTTTGTACCCCCTTACCATTTCAAACAGGGGGGGCCGGGATCTGGGGGTCCCCTTGTTAAAGGGGGCTTCCAGATTCTGATAAGCCCCCCGCCCGCAGACCTCCACAACCACCGGCCAGGGTTGTGGGGATGAGGCCCTTGTCCTCATCAACATGGGGACAAGGTGCTTTGAGGGGTCACAGACCCCCAAAGCATCCTCCCAATGTTGAGGGCATGTGGCCTGGTATGGTTCAGGAGGGAGGGGGGGCGCTCTCTCGTCACCCCCTCTTTTCCTGCGGCCTGCCAGGTTGCGTGCTCGGATAAAGGGTCTGGTATGGATTTTTAGGGGGAACCCCACGTCAATTTTTTTTTAAATTTGACGCGGGGTTCCCCTTAATATCCATACCAGACCTGAAGGGTCTGGTTATGGATATTTAGGGGGAACCCCACGTCAAATTTTTTCTTAAATTTGAGGCAGGGTTCCCCTTAATATCCATACCAGACCTGAAGGGCCTGGTAATTGAATTTGGGGGACCCCCACGCTTTTTTTTTTATTTATTTATTTATTTTTTTATCAATGACTTTCAATGAGTGTTCTCTGTATTACGGAGCCGACAATTCATAATAGCTGCGAGTGATTTTAAAGGACTTTTTTTCCTGCATAAATGACACTTTGTGCAGGGACAGTTCTAAGCACCAGAAACATGCGCCCCTTCACAGGCACACTATAGACAACCCCCCCCCCCTACGAAATTTAAAGGAATATTACACTTTTATTGTTTCACTTTAATCATTATTAAAATAACTGCTCCCGAAAAAACGGCCGTTTTTAAAACTTTTTTTTGCATTGATACATGTCCCCTGGGGCAGGACCCGGGTCCCCAAACACTTTTTAGGACAGTAACTTGCAAATTAGCCTTTAAAATTAGCACTTTAGATTTTGAACGTTGGAGTCCCATAGACTTTAATAGGGTTCTAAAGTATGCTATATAGTTAGCTCCGTCGAATCTTCTTTATACATTCGACAGACACCATAAGCCTTCCAAGACAGATTCGACCGTAATTCATGTGGATTTTCGGACGAATGCAATTTTTGAACGAAAAACAAAATAAATAAAAACGAATTTCGGGAGTAACTAAATAAATTAAGTTTTCGGACGAAAACGAAATTCCGAAATGAAATATTTTACTCTGCACATGTCTAATAACCATCACTACTTAAGATAACAAAGTAATATACATATTGTTTATTTAAGGACAAACAATGTTTTATTTTTATCATATTTTTCTGCAGAAATGATCTATTTTTCATGCAAGAAAGTAACAAAACTATAACACCATAGACAAGAAAGTAACAAAACTAAAAAAAACACTTATTTTCTAGTTTAACCAGTTGTAAACCAGGCATTTTCTGGCACCTTTATACTTCCATATACAAATAGTTTTTTTTTTTGCTAGAACATTACTTAGAACCTCCAAACATTATATGTTTACAAGCAGAGGCCATAGAGAATAAATTGGTGGGTTTTGGCATTTTTTTATGTCCCACAGCATCTGCACAGCATTTTTTTAAACACAATTTTTGGGAAAATAAATACACTTTTTAAAATTTTAATTTCATTTTAATTTTAAACACAATACTCAACATATCATGCTTTAAAAAAAAATGTGGCAAGTGATGTAAATTTTACTATTCACAAAAAACGCTTTATAAGCCTTTACAGGTTACTACTTTATTTAAACTGAGGAGGTCTAGCGCTAGATACCTGTGGGATGACCGCTGTTTGTGTGTGCGGGACCGATGCACGCTTTCGCCATTGCATGCTATTATTTATTTATTTATTTATTTTTTACACTGCTGCTTTCATTTGACTTTTATTGCTGTCACGAGGAATGTAAAAATTCTTGTGACAGCAATAGGCATGTGACAGGTACTCTTTATTGAGGGATCTGGGGTCAATAAGACCCCAAATCCCTCCTTTGCACTTGAAAGCATTCAAAACCCCAAGATTGGCATTTTCGAATACTTTGGATTTTCAAAAAATGGTGCCGTTGACATCCAGGTAAACCAGAAGTGATGTTATGTCATTACTTCTGGCTTACCATAGTAGAGACCCAATCAAAGCTGATTCTGGCTTTGTATGGGTCTCCAACTAGCCAGCGGATATGCTGGCTAGAAGCTGAGTTCACCTGGTGCAAGGGGAGAGCCCGGGGAGATATACAGAAAGCGGCAGGAGGGGGAATGTCCCTTCCCACTGCTTGTTACAGCAATCGAGTGGCTAATTAGCAGCTCCGGTTGCTATTACAAGAGAACTGACCGTCGGCTCTAAAAAAAGGTACCAGGGTGATGCCTGCAGTACAACCACTTGAAGTCAAACGACGTACCAGATACATGATTTGGCGACAAGTCAACTATGATTCTGGTACAAAAGTTTTGCAAAGTTATTTACAAACTAAATAAAGGTTTAGTTTTTTTCTATTTTTGAATGTGACGCAAAAAAATTTGCAAACAGAACACATTAAACAAAAAATGTTTTTTTTTAAAGTATTAATGGTTTACAAAATAGAAATAAAAAAATGCAGGAAAATAAAAGTTGAAGCGAAGAGGGAACAACAGAGTTAAATGGCTATGATTATGTTAAATGAGGTGTTAATAAGGAGTTAACCACATCAATACCAGACACATAAAAACACCCTCCTGCCCAGACCAATTTTGATCTTTCTGCGCTGTCGCAATTTGAATGACAATTGCGCGGTCATGCTACACTGTACCCAAATGACATTTTTATTATTTTTTTCCCTCAGATAGAGCTTTCTTTTGGTAGTATTTGATCACCTCTATGGTTTTTATTTTTTGCTAAACAAATAAAAAAAAATAATAATTTTGAAGAAAAAATGTATTTTTTTTGTTTCAGTTTCAAAACTTTGTAAATAAGTACGTTTTCTCCTTCACTGATTGGCACTGGTGGGGCGGCATTGAGGGACACTGATAAGGCAGCACTGATGAGGTGGCACCAATGAAGTGGCACTGATGAGGTGGCATTGATGGGCACTGATATGTGGCACTGATAGGCGGCACTAATGGGCACTGATAGGCGACATGGATGGACACTGATAGGTGGCACAAATTGGCACTAATAGCTGGCACGGATTGGCATGGATAGCTGGCACGGATTGGCATGGATAGGTGGCACGAATGGGCATGGATAGGTGGCACGAATGGGCATGGATAGGTGGCACATATGGGCATGGCTAGGCGGCACAGATGGGCATGGATGGGCACTGATAGGAAGCAAGGATGGGCACTGATAGTTGGCATGGATGGGCACTGATAGGTGGCACGGATGGGCACTGATAGGTGGCACGGATGGGCACTGATAGGTGGAATTGTATTTTACTGATGGATGTCAATCAGTGCCAAACAATAATGCATGCCAATCAGTGATGCCCATTGTGGGCACTGATTGGCATCCATTGTGGGCACTGATCGGCATCCATTGTGGCACTGACTGGCATCCCTGGTGGTCTAGGGTGGCATACCTGGTGCTGGGCATACCTGGTGGTCCGGGGGCGTCCCTGGTGGTCCAGTGTGGGCATCCTCAGGGGGGCTGTGCTGATAATTGATCAGCACAGACCCCCCTGTCAGAGGAGCAGCCGATCGGCTCTCCTCTTCTCGCTTCTGACAGATGTGAGTGAGGAAAAGCCGATCACCGGCTCTTCCTATTTACACTGTGATCAGCCATGATTGGACCCGGCTGATCACGTGGTAAAGAGTCTCTATCAGAGACTCTTTACCGAGATTGTAGTTGTGGGGTGTCAGACGTCTATGACGTCCAGTCAGGGTTTTGAAACCACTTTGCCATTGTCATTTGACAATGGGCTGGCGGCAAGTGGCGGCAAGTTAAATAGCCAAATTTTGTTTAAAATTTACTTTATTAATTGCTTGAACTAACAGCATCTGCCAATCTGCAGATGAATGAAACAGAGTAGATACAAAAGTAACAATTCTACTTTGTATCTCTTTATTTGGCCACTGCATGGTGTTATATACAGATAAACTCTGAGGGCAAGTTCACACCAGAACACAGTGCAGGAAACTTGCATTTCATGCGCGTTTCCCACACCACATTCAAAACGTACCACAGTTGCGGTCTCTTTATCTCTTTTTCACAAAAGTAAAAATATATAAAGGTTTACTAATCTAGAAACAAGGTACTTAACCTCCACAGAATTCCTGTAAAGTCATTATTAATTTAATTATTATTGTTTGTCAAAATGCCACTCTTTTAAGTCAAACCTTGATCTATTTCAACAAACACCTAATGTTTTCAAATATAAAATTAGTAAATTGGTTTGGGACTATTAATTTGTTTTTTCAGAGTGCATTTACACCCTACAGCTTTTTAATTTCCCCAAAGTATTTTGGCACCATTCAGTGTTTATAAAAACTTAAATCTCAAATGTGTATGTTGGCCAGAACTGCTTCGACAGCAAAATAATGGACACGGTGAAAGGAGCCTTACAAATATGAGCGTCGTGATCTACCATATAGGGGATTTACCTTAGGTGCAACCAGAATATTCCACTGCTAACTCTGTACATACATATGATATATTCACTACCTAGCAGAATGTCAAGTTACAGATTAACTCCATTTAAAGATGACTGCAGTCTAAAACAGAAAATATTAAAGTTACATTTTCATAACTACATAGCAAAAAGTCCCTCTACAATACTGAGGTTGGCACATTTTGGGGGGTTTGAAAGTGGTTGCAAATGGATGGAAGGAATATGGGGTGGACAAAACGTGCTTGTAAGAATGGGTCAACACTGAAACCTTCAAACACTATTCTATAATTCTATATATTGGGATGTTGGCTTGATCTTCCACTTGATCATGCCAACATTTTGGTGTGATGCTTGTAAGAATTTTAGTAGTGTTTTTTAATGAATTACAAAAAATGTGAAAAGCGCTATGAGCTATTTTATCTATCATCTTAAAGCGGTAAATTGAGCCCTGTATGACTGGTGTGGCAGTGATTAAGGACAATATATCTGGTGTGGCGGGGATCAGGAAAAACTGCATTTGGAGTAACACTACAACTAGTGTGGCAGTGATCAGGGGACACTAACTAGTCTGGCGGTGATCAGGGGACACTAACTAGTGTGGCGGTGATCAGGGGACACTAACTAGTGTGGCAGTGATCAGGGACACTGTAACTGGTGTGGCGGTGATCAGGGACATTGTAACTGGTGTGGTGATATGACTGTGTGGGGGTAAGAGACACTGTGCGTGGTGCAGCATTGATTAGGGACACTGTGAGTGGGTGGCAGTGATTAGGGACAATGCCTAGTGCGGCAGTGAGTAGGGATACTGACTGGCAGCACTGGTTTGATTATATTGTACTGCTGCGGAGGGAAACAGAGACAATGGCACTTACATACAGTGATATCAGAGCAGCCAGACATTGTACACGATCACTGCTACAACAGTATGATGTCACCATAGCGACACTGTGAAAAAAAGGTTATACTTTGATCCGCGCAGTGGAATGAGTACAATGAGAGAAGAATTTTTTTTTTTATATGTATGTATGTCTAATCAGAACTGCTGCCCCTACCCTTATACTTACACCAATGGTGAAGTAGAGGTTTGAAAAAAGGAAAAAATTGTGGTAGGTATGGCGCTGTTCCTATGGACCAATAGTATTGTGTTATACCCTCTGCAGGTTATAGCACTATCTATGGAAGAGGGAACAAAATTGAATAGACCCACTAAAATAAGCTTGATGGATCTGGGAATATATATCCCTAGTTTACCCCACGTCCGAATGAGATACATTCTAAACTATATATTTTAATGCATTTGAGCCTCAGCCTGTACTTGACTTCTATGTTGTAAGCTTTCCATTAGGTACTACCCTCTAAATTTAAAACACAAGGCTATTAATTGCCCCCTTGGGCTAATGTAAATGATGGATTGAGACCAGGCTAGATTAAGGTACTTGTGTTATACTCTCTGTAGTGTTTTAGTAAATTAATGTAATCAATTGGACCAGGAACTGATGTGGTTAACACTCTTGGCAAATAAGTTAATTAATTTACAAAAACAAAAATTGTATTTAGACTGGGTTAAACCCTCTGAAATACTTAATAAACCAGAAAATAAAAATAAATAAATAAAATTAAAAGTAATAATTAAATCAAGTGCTTTTGTAGAATTGAAATCTGTATCAGAAAAATATAGCTTGTGCGCCAAAAACTTCTAATACCTCTGAAGTGATATACAAAAAAAAAAATTATGAATTCAATTAAAATACTTCCGTTTTTTCTCCATACGAAAAAAAAAATATATACAAAAAAAAAAAAATACATATATATATATATATATATATATATATATATATATATATATATATATATATATATATATCCCTTAGCCTTAAACATGTAATATAGACAAGTAAATAAAGTGACTAGTGCTTAATAAAATAAACTAAACAAAATAAACAAAGTGGCTTGTGCTCAATAAAGTGTCCTGTGATTAAACAATTTTTCCAGGAAGAATTTATTCTCATATAAATGGGGTTTGGTGCTGTGACTCTTAACCTTGCTCCTATTACAAATGCACTCACCAGAGCGTCTCACCCCTCTGGAGGTATTTTGTGTTCACAGTATGTGCCACTGTGTAGCAATCTGGGCTTCTATATGATGGCGCTAACTTTTATTGATGTTTCATTTGGTCACCACATGAGAAAAAGAAGGGGATGCCTTTAAATGCCTTTAAATGGATTCACTATGTGAATCCATTTAAAAAGCTTTAAATTTATTATGAAAAATTACATCCAGCACTGACATGAGTTTCAGCATCCGCAGCAATAAAATTCACCAAAAAAGTGCAGTGCAATCAACAATCAAACAAATCATATAAACCATTAACTGTGTCCACTGACAATAACACATACTATAGTAGGCTTATAATCCTTATAGTGTAAATAAAAATGCATCAAATGCAATGTGCAAAAATTAATGACATGCATTGATGTGCATAAATGTTGTAAAACAATAACTGTGCCTGTCTTCAATATCACAAGCTGTAGTTGGCATATCATCTAAATAAAAGGGCATCAAATGCATTGTGCAAAAAAAAAAAAAAAAAAAAAAATGAATCTTGAATAAATTATACATAGCTCAACCATGCTCAATGTGTAAAAATAGGTGTTTAGAAACAATTCTGTGTGATCGCAATTAATATTTTGCCATGTTGTAAGAGAGCTCTATTTCCCACATTGGCATTGCCAGTGAGGAGAGGCAGGACATTTTCTCTATGCATCCATTAATTGGAGAAGCTGGCAGTTGTTGCCTGAGAAGTGTGGAGATCCTCCTGGTGATTAAAATCAAAAACACATCTGGAGATGTTTGGAGTAATTTGAAGCCTTTGTAAAGGGCAAGGTGCATATTTAAAATACTGAGGTGAGCAACTAGTGTCACTAGTGGCTGATTACACTGGGTGACATGATTAAAGCCTTTTGAGGCAGAAACTGGTTAGAAAATTGCTTTTAATGTTGTTATAATACAGGAAAGAGTCGGAGGATTATGCTGTGCTCAATACTTGCTTTGTATATATAGTATTTTAAACTAAAGAATAAAAAGTTGCGCTAAACCAGTATCGCAAATTAAAGGAAATTAAGTGAAAAATTCCCCCAAAAATGATGTCATACAAAAAGTAATCATAACATAAATAAACTGTGAATCACAATACCAATAAATACGTGAAAAATGAATTAATAATCTTGCACATGATATAGGTAAGTATCCAATTCATCAAGTCCATATGAAGAATTTAAAAATTCAAAAATTCCACACCCGTGTAAAAATGTGAAAAAATTGAGTGATACTACAAATTGGATATCTGTGAACAAATCTTCATATATATATATATATATATCCATCTGTGAACAAATCTTCATATATATGTGCTGTGACTGATCCACCATCAAAAATGTGAAGATTGGCTGCTTACCAGATGTCTATGACCCCCCGTTACAGAGGGTGATAGAAAACCTGCAATAATAGTGAATCTTCTCCCAGATCGCCACACGATCTTGCAATTCCCTGTATTGTACAGCCTCCAAATTGTAGGCACACCCCTCGGTACTCGGTACTCTCCGGTCAGATTGTCGTTGGCCCAAGCAGATGTTAATATAAGGTTATGACATAAAAAAAAAACACGTATTTTAATATGTATAAAAAGAATAACACTTACAAGCATAAGTTCCAAAAGCCTCAAGTCCGTTGCATCGGCCGATATACACACAGACAAACCCGCTCCTTCCGAACGTCTCTCTACAAACACGAGGTGACGTCAGCGCGTCGCTCCACCCTACATGTTTCGTAATAGATTGTGTCATCAAGGGGCATGGGCGGCTCGCTGCGTCACCTCTCTATAACTGGTTGCCACTTAACCAAGCCTTGCTCTGAGCCTCCAATCCCAATTGCATCTGCATAATTTAATTGTCAGTCATGTGAGCGTCTATCCATCACTGGCGGAACAACATCAGTGATGGCAACCCGCATTAAAGAAAAAACTCCACTGCAATATAAGGACTTGCCAGAGAGACTCCCCATACCAATCATAACATATGAAAGATGGCTCAGAAAAAGAAACTAAAAAAAATGTATAGTCTGTCCATCAAACATCGGACTGTAAACTTCCGGTTTCCCTTCCAGAAGGAAAAACAGACACTGCACTTGACCTCCTCTGCTGACACCACAGCAGAAGACCAACAGAATTTAAACATTTTGATATAATAAAAATTGTGATATAATAAAAAATAAAATAAAAGAAATAAAAGAAAGGAGGGGCACCATTATAACAATACAGAGTCCAACATGACCCCAGACCAATAGGGTCACAGGGCAAGAAGGAGATATGGGCTCCAAGTAACTCCCCTCCTAATAATACTCAGACAAAGATGAAATAAAAATCATTAAAAACATCACCATAAAGTGGACATTATGACCACCAGGTGTGACATATGTCTAAAATATTTTTGGGTGGCGAATCCGCACAGTAATTAGGGGCGAGCCTGCACGGACCGCCAACCAAACCGCCTTCATACACATTACAATCAGGCCAAAATCGCAATGGACAAAAATCTTTAACTTAAATTTAATATATAAAAGAAATCTATACACTACTAAAAACACATGTATATCCCGGTTATTTTGAATATTTCCTATGTTTATAGCCCATTTACCGGCCATAAACAATAAAGAGTTTTATTTTCATTTTGGTTGGTCTTCTTCTTTTTATACACAAAAATGTATGTTATTTTGATGCTTTAGATAAGAATGTCATGTGAAAGAAGGGCATATAATGTTTATGTTTTTGCAATGCAAATGTAAGGATTGACATTGATGGTTGACCACATAACCCATTGCTTTGAGCCTCATGACCTCCAGATTTGAGTACATTTACATATTGGTAATTATATTATCTAGATTTGATGTTTGCAATAGTGCACTCATAAAAAAAAAATTTACTCATCAAATCTTTATTGTTTATGGCCGGTAAATGGGCTATAAACATAGGAAATATTCAAAATAACCGGGATATACATGTGTTATTAGTAGTGTATAGATTTCTTTTATATTTTAAATTTAGGTTAAAGATTTTTGTCCATTGCAATTTTGGCCTAATTGTAATGTGTATGGAGGCGGTTTGGTTGGCAGTCTGTGCAGGCTCATCCCTGATTACTGTGCGGATTCGCCGCCCAAAAATATTTTTGACCTACGTCTCACCTGGTGGTCATAATGTCACTTTATGGTGATGTTTTTAATGATTTTTATTTCATCTTGGTTTGAGTATTATTAGGAGGGGAGTTACTTGGAGCCCATATCTCCTTCTTGCCCTGTGACCCTATTGGTCTGGGGGCATGTTGAACTCTGAGTCTGTATTGTTATGATGGTGTCCCTCCTTTCTTTTAATTCTTTTATTTAATTTTTATTATATCACAATTTTTATTATATCAAAATGTTTAAATTGTGTTTGTCCCCTTCTGCTGTGGTGTCAGCAGAGGAGGTGATGTTCGATGGACAGACAGCCTATTACACCTTTTTACATTTTTAAATTTTCTTTTTCTGAGATATCTTTCATATGTTATGATTGGTATGATGAGTCTCTCTGGCGAGTCCTTATATTGCAGTGGAGTTTTTTCCTTAATGCGGGTTGCCATCACTGATGTTGTTTCGTCAGTGATGGATAGACGCTCACATAACTGACATTTATATTATGCAGATGCAATTGGGATTGAAGGCTCAGAGCGAGGCTTGGTTAAGTGGCAACCGCTTATAGGGAGGTGACGCAGCGCGCCGTCTGCGCCCCTTGATGACGTAATCTATTAGGAAAGGCGTAGGGTGGAGCGATTCGCTGACATCACCTCGTGTTTGTAGACAGACATTTGGGAGGAACGGGTTTGTCCGTGTGTGTATCGGCTGATGCACCGGACTTGAGGTTTTTGGAACTTATATGCTTGTAAGTGTTATTCTTTTTATACATATTAAAATACGTGGGTTTTACACTATTGGAGCACTTTTGTTTTTTATGTCGTAACCTTATATTAACATCCGCTTGGGCCAACGACAATCTGACCGGAGAGTACCGAGGGGTGTGCCTACAATTTGGAGGCTGTACAATACAGGGAATTGTGAGATCGTGTGGCGATCTGGGAGAAGATTCACTATTATTGCAGGCTTTCTATGACCCTCTGTAACGGGGGGCCACAGACATCTGGAAAGCAGCCAATCTTCACATTTTTGGTGGTGGATCGGTCACAGCACATATATATGAAGATTTGTTCATGGATGGACTTTATCCAATTTGTAGTATCACTCAGTTTTCTTGGCAATTTTTTCACATTTTTACACGGGTGTGGAATTTTTGAATTTTTGAATTCTTCATATGGACTTGATGAATTGGATACTTACCTATATTATGTGTGAGATTATTAATTAATTTTTCACGTATTTATTTGTATTGTGATTCACAGTTTATTTATGTTATGATTACCTTTTGGATGACATAATTTTTGGGGGAATTTTCATCCTTCTGCACTCTGGTGCAGTTCTCTCCCTAGCGCAGTTTCTTTTCTTTTTTACTATATATAGTATTTTGCCTACAAAGAAGGTTAATTACCATGTACTTCTATGGGTGAAAGGTCTACATAAAAACAAAGCACTAGGGACAAAAGGGATGTGAAATGATTTCATACAGTAATGTAATCTGTAAGATTACAGTGTACTGTATGTATTATGAATTTTAAACTTTTTGAATTTGCTGCCAGGCTCCGTCCCGTGCGTCACGACGCTCACAGGGAATGGAGTCCGGCACACAAAGGCATTGGGCAGAGCACAGAGCCCACACAGCGGGGGGCATTGCAGGATCCTGGGGACAAGGTAAGTATACCGCACCAGGATACTGCAATGCCACCCCGAGTGTGGCTAGGGGCTACCGCTAATGGTACTGAAATTTAACCCCGAGCCACACTTGGGAAAACCGCCATGGAGGTTAATCTTATATTCCTTGCCTATGTTCCAGTTTAAGCTGGTGCCATGATCACTGTATCTTGTTTCCTGTCTTTGCATGAAGGGACTAGAGTTTGTCTCCCTACACCGCATGCATCAATAGAAAAACATAGCCCTGTAGCCTCCTCCTCCACATCCCTTCTCCAAGCTACCAGGCTGACCTTAAACTGCACTGTCCACTGTTAACTCTTTCCTGTGAAAACTGATAGTTCAGGGAAGCAGCACTGAGAGAGCAGGAGTATACAGTATTAAAAGTTGTAAACTGCAGGTCTGTGGTAAGAATTTAGTTGATTGGGGAATGTTATATTTTATTGTGCTACTAATACTGTGCTAATACTACTTTAAGCTGCCTATAACTCTACTAATCATTTACCATTTTGTCTTTACTAAAGCTAACCTTTGCTTTAATGTTTTTAATAATTTTCTCAATTCAAATTACCAGGCGTATAAAAGGTTTACCTTAAGAACAGTAGACAAAGCATGTCATATATCATAAACTCATTACACATACCTACAAGAAGCTTTGGGTATGGGAGGGGTATTCTTGGCCTCTGCTTCTAAGCCTATGAGACATCTCTTTTGCTCTAAATCAAAATCTAGATATACAGAAAATCAGTCCTGAGCCTGACCCTCACCAGAATGTGATACTGATCTGAAGAACAGAAGCAGGAACATATGGAGATAAATCACACCCCCCTCTACTACTATGGTAGAATAGAAAAACAATCTTCACCCTTGTTTCAAAAGTATTCTGTTACAGAAAAAAAATGAATTTTCTAATTAAATGTGTAGGTACATAATAAGGAGAAATGATTCTATTGTTTGGCAAATACATTGACCAAAGAAGAAAAGCATAAGTAAAAAGAGGTTAAAGTGGTTGTAAAGGGTAAAGGTTTTTTTTTTTATATATAATGCATTCTGTCTATTAAGGTAAAAAACCTTCCAAGAAATGACCCCTGCCCCAGTCCCCCTTAATACTTACCTGAGCCCAAACTCGATCTAACACTGTCCCCAAGAGCAGCATTGTTGCTTTTTCTCCTCACTCGATATGGAGGCAGCAGCGAGAGCCATTGGGGAGGGGGGTGGGGGTTGAGGCTGAACAGCGCTACGTATGTCTATAGACACACCCAGTCTGGCTCGGTAGGGAGCCTGCAAACACTGAAGAAGAGGAGCAGACAGTGCCAGCAGGGGATCCAAGAGGAGGAGATTTGGGGCCACTCTGTGCAATATCATTGCACAGGCAGGTAAGTATAACATGTTTGTTATTGTAATTAAAAAATACAGTAATGCTTTAAAGGAAACAATTTTGTCATCCATTGTTGTGTGAGCAATACCAGTGTACACTTCTGTGCAGCACAGGGGTTAACAGACAGGTAAAATTAATTCACAGACATCTGGACAGACCACGTTGATTCTGCTGGGATCTTTCAATCACTTTCCTATAAAAATAGTTTGAGATAACCAATGCCAAGGATATTGTTATCACAAGTAAAAAGAAAGAAAAATAACAGACTCTTTGGCATGAGCTGTCTTCAATTTCACCTAAATGTCCCCTCCAGGTCTGCACACCCATCTGGATAAGCAATCATAATATTCCCACTTGTAAACACCTGTCTACAGAGCTGAACACACTGCATTTTTTAAACATCTGGAAATACAGTCCATGTGTATAGGATGTCCATAATGAGAATCTGTCTGCCTTGGCGCACACACACACACACATATATATATATATATAGATATATATATATATATATATATATATAGATAGATAGATAGATAGATCTATATCTATCTATCTATCTATCTATCTATCTATCTATCTATCTATCTATCTATCTATCTATCTATCTATAGATATATATAGATAGATAGATAGATAGATAGATAGATAGATAGATAGATAGATAGATAGATAGATAGATAGATAGATAGATAGATAGATAGATAGATAGATATATATATACAGTGGTGTGAAAAAGTGTTTGCCCCCTTCCTCATTTCCTGTTCCTTTGCATGTTTGTCACACTTAAGTGTTTCGGAACATCAAACCAATTTAAACAATAGTCAAGGACAACACAAGTAAACACAAAATGCAATTTCTAAATGAAGGTGTTTATTATTAAAGGTGAAAAAAAATCCAAACCATCATGGCCATGTGTGAAAAAGTGATTGCCCCCTAAACCTAATAACTGGTTGGGCCACCCTTAGCAGCAACAACTGCAACCAAGCGTTTGCGATAACGTGCAATGAGGCTTTTACAGCGTCCTGGAGGGATTTTGGCCCACTCATCTTTGCAGAATTGTCCTAATTCAGTTACATTAGAGGGTTTTCGAGCATGAACGGCCTTTTTAAGGTCATACCACAACATCTCAATAGGATTCAGGTCAGGACTTTGGCTAGGCCACTCCAAAGTCTTCATTTTGTTTTTCTTCAGCCATTCGGTGGTGGACTTGCTGGTGTGTTTAGGATCATTGTCCTGCTGCAGAACCCAAGTTCGTTTCAGCTTGAGTACACGAACAGATGGTCGGACATTCTCCTTCAGGATCTCTTGGTAGACAGCAGAATTCATAGTTCCTTTTATCACGGCAAGTCTTCCAGGTCCTGAAGCAGCAAAACAGCCCCAGACCATCACACTACCACCACCATATTTTACTGTTGGTATAATGTTCTTTTTATGAAATGCAGTGTTCCTTCTACGCCAGATATACTTGGACACACACCTTCCAAAGAGTTCGTTTCGTTCCTAGACTTTTGTCTCATCGGTCCACAGAATGTTGTCCCAAAAGTCTTGGGGATCATCAAGATGTGTTGTGGAGAAATTGAGACGAGCTTTGATGTTCTTTTTGCTCAGCAGTGGTTTTCTCCTTGGAATTCTGCCATGCAGGCCATTTTTGCCCAGTCTTTTCCTGATGGTGGAGGCATGAACGCTGACCTTAACTGAGGCAAGTGAGGCCTGCAGTTCCTTGGACGTTGTTGTGGGGTCTTTTGTGACCTCTTGGATGAGTCGTCGCTGCGCTCTTGGGGTAATTTTGGGCGGCCGGCCACTCCTGGGAAGGTTCACCACTGTTCCATGTCTTCACCATTTGTGGATAATGGCTCTCACTGTGGTTCGCTGGATTCCCAAAGCTTTGGAAATGGCTTTATAACCCTTTCCAGACTGATAGATCTCAATTACTTTCTTTCTCAATTGTTCCTGAATTTCTTTGGGTCTCGGCATGATGTGTAGCTTTTAAGGATCTTCTGGTGGACCTTACTGTGTCAAGCAGCTCCTATTTAAGTGATGCCTTGATTGTGAACAGGTGTGGCAATAATCAGGCCTGGGTGTGGCTAGAGAAATTGAACTCAGGTGTGGACAACCACAGTTATAGTATGTTTTAACAAGGGGGGCAATCACTTTTTCACACAGGGCCATGATGGTTTGGATTTTTTTTCACCTTTAATAATAAACACCTTCATTTACAAATTGCATTTTGTGTTTACTTGTGTTGTCCTTGACTATTGTTTAAATTGGTTTGATGTTCCGAAACACTTAAGTGTGACAAACATGCAAAGGAACAGGAAATGAGGAAGGGGGCAAACACTTTTTCACACCACTGTATATATTCCTATATACATTAGCAGATGTGAAGAAGGGTATATACAGTATATATATAGGGGGTGAGGAGGAAATATGTAAGCATATACTAATGTAACATCCACAGTGATATTTGCAGTGAATATAGTAATTGTATTTTTTGGATTACATACATATTAAGGGAAGAAAGAAAGAAAAATATGGTGTGAATAAAGGGTTAAAGAAACAAGAAACGGATATAGATGTAGGCAAAGAGAAAAATTAAGTTGTAAGGAGCAAAGAGGATACATGTCATGTATTTGCTGCACATAGTAGAGGACATAAACACTGGAAAGATGGGAAGAAAGAAGGATGCATAAATCCTTGCGGGGGGGGGGGGGGGGGGCAAGTGTAAATTACTACAGGCATACCCCACTTTTAAGTACACAATGGGGTTTATTATTTACTAAAGCTGGAAAGTGCAAAATCAGGCTCACTTCTGCATAGAAGCCAATGAGTTTCCAGGTTTTATTGCCAAAGTTTAATTGAACAAGCTGAGGTTAGAAGCTCATTGGCCTGATTTTGCACTTTACAGCTTTAGTAAATAAACCCCATTGTGTACTTAAAATTGGAGTATGCCTGTATTGTAAAGGAAAGCATAGGAAAGCCATGGCACAATGCAATTTAAATTCCCATTGACAACTATGGTTCCCATGCAAACTATGATCAGACTAACACACTAGATGTAAATGGTAGAGGACCCTACAAGTTCTTGCTCCAAATTGATGGTGGAAGTTAGGACAATATATATAAGAAGCATTAAGAAGTGTTTCTTGAACATGGTTGGGTGACTGCAATCAAGGTATGTCTTTTTTTTCTTTTAGTAAATCAAATCTGATAACAAAAATGTTGACTTCTGTGATACATAAAGCCCACCACTATGGTGTTGACTTACTAAAACTTGGGATTGTGAAATCTGGTGCATGGTAACTAATTAGCTTCTAACTTCAGCTTGTTCAAGTAAACTTTGACCAAATAAACCTGGAAGCTGATTGGTTTCTATTTAGAGCTACTCCAGATTTTGCACTGTCCAGTTTCAGTAAACCCCCATATGTAGGATTTTCTAGAACACCTTTTCATCATTTCTAAGTGAGCAAATGATTTCATGTACAGCATGACACGTTTGCTAAATCGACAAACCACAAATGATGTACAGATTGTTGGTGCTGTAAGACATTCTTAGTTGCTAAAAAGAGCCAAACCAGTCGCCACAATATACAGTATTTTGTTTCTGGAGTTTAGCAGCCATGAGCTGTTTAGTATTTCAATGGGACATCATAAGGAAATCCCTACACAAGATTAAACTGTAGATAGAAAAAATATCTGACTAAAAGTGTTAACCTTTTACAATAACTCCCTAAAGCTAGATTGGTTTTATCAGCTGCCCATGTTTGCTGCCAATTAAACAAGCCAACAAAGTCTAGCTTGGGAGCATATAGTCACTAAAACACTGACTAATGTTAACAAATTTTGATCATATATATATATATATATATATGTGTGTGTGTGTGTGTGTGTGTGTGTGTGTGTGTGTGTGTGTGTGTGTGTGTGTGTGTGTGTGTGTATGTATAGCCCCTCTTTCTGAAAAAAAATTTACTTTTTTTATTTTTTTGTAGATATTTATTGTTACATGTTAAATAACTGCTGCATTTATTAACATTTGTTTTGTCACTAGATGGCAGTGTTTCTTACCACTAAAATTATTCATAACCAGGGGCATTCTGGGTAGTAGAGAACTAGTAAGATAATGTTAGTCTTTCTAATTTACAGTAACGTCGAAGGGTTTAAACTTCAAGCAACTCCTGAGAAGATGCTATAAAACAAAGTGCAATGAAAAACAAAAGCAATGTTTTTTAAAGAAAATCCTAAAAATCAGCACTGTTCCGTTGGACTCATTGAGGTGGATTTACTAAAGGCAAATAGAATATGTACTTTGCAAGTGCAGCTGCACGTTTATTTCTTAGTAAATGTTAATGTGGTAAGGTTTCACTTTGTAAAGAATATCCAATTAGGTGCAAGGAAAATAAAAAAAAAAACAAAAAAATGTTTTTGCTTGCACATGATCGGATGATGGAAATCAGCAGAGCTTCCCCTCATTTATTAAACTCTGAGGAAAAGGAGTGCACCTGCATTTACAAAATGTCTTTGCCTTTAGTACATCAATCCCATTGTCTACTTCCCCAAATTCTTGCGATGCATACAATATCAAATTAACACATGTAAATCTGACCTGATTTATGACACATTGGGGGTTATTGACTAAAGGAAAATCCATTTTGCAGTGTAAGTGCACTTGAAATTGCACTTAAAGTGCACTTGGAGGTAAAGTTGGTGTAGATCCGAGGGGGACATGCAAGGAAAATAGAAAACAGCATTTTAGCTTGCACATGATTGGATGATAAAACCCCCAGAGCTTCCACTCATTCCAGATCTACCCCTTGGATTTAGAGCGACTGCACTTTCAAGTGCACTTGTAGTGCAAAGTGGATTTGCCTTTAGTAAATAACCCCCATTGTTTTAAGTGGTATTAAACCCAAAACCTCAAACAATTAATATAGTGCAGTCAGCTTACCAAATCTTATATGTGATGGCTGTATTAGTTTTCTTTTTATTTATTTATTATCATAAAACCTTTATCCCAAGAGGCACAAAACTGTTGCTGTGACTGCCTATAAAGTTGTGTCTGGAGTTTGGCTTCAGTTTGTTAGTTTATCTAAATCTGGTCATTCCAACACTACTCCCCACCTACACTGACAATGATGCTATCCAACGGTGTCTGCATTGCTCCTTTATCCAGAGTATACACACTTTAATACAGGAAGTATGTTACTGGCCAGATCACCAAGTGCAAATAGAGGGGAAAAACGTAAAAGAAAACGAATGCAGCCACCACATCTAATAATTGGTAAGGTGCAATATATTCAATTTTTGGTATTTTGTTTAACCAGCTCCTGACCGGAACACGGCGATGTACGTCGGCAGAATGGCACGGGCAGGCAAACTGGTGTACAGGTACTGTACGTCCAGATGAAATTGCTGCCCTGCCATCGCGCGCATGCTGCCGGCGGTGGCGAGCACGCGGTCGGGACCCCCGTGAGTTTGGTTGCAGGTCCTGCCGACTCGATCGCCGTGGGGACATCTCAAGGGGAGGCTGAACGGGGAAATGCCGATGTAAACAGCATCTACGTGTTCTCCCTAGTAACAAGTGACACTGATCTCTGCTCCCTGTGATTGGAGCAGAGATCAGTGTTCACTAACACACAGCCCAGCCCCCCACAGTTAGTAACACGCCCCTAGGACACACTTAACCCCTACACTTTTTTACCAAAAATATGGAGAAGAATACGTATCAGCCTAAACTGAGGAAAAAAAAAGTTTTTTTTATATATCTTTGGGGGACATTTATTATAGCAAAAAGTAAAAAATTTGTTTTTTTTTCAAAATTGTCACTCTTTTTTTGTTTATAGCGCAAAAAATAAAAACTGCAGGGGTGATCAAATACCACCAAAAGAAATCTCTATTTGTGGGAATTTTTTTTTTTTTCAGAACATCCATTTGGCCTTTTCTGGCAGGTTGGGGTGGACCATTTGTGTGACCCCCTGTTGGGGTTCATTGGGGTTCAGGGCCATAGGAATACCAGCTTGTCTGGTTCTCAAATCATCACATGTTACGTGGAATATCAGACAGATTCAAATTTTATTGGGAATGTAAAAAAAACTTGTATATGTCTCTCCACGCTTCTGACTATGATATATTCTGTTAAATGTAAGTAGTAAGTGAATTAATACTTTAATCTTTATATGTGTTTTTTATTAGTGGGCTCTGTATAAGGTCTAGAAAACTCCTGAAGAAGGGCAGGATCTGCCTGAAACGATTGTCGGGTTGGACGTGTGTTTGAGCCATTTTATGTATCATATTGTGCTATTTGTGATGGTGCATTTTTCTAAATGCTTTATATGCATATTTAACTACTTACAGGCCGAACCATTTTGCTGGTCAAAGACCAGACCACTTTTTGCGATTCGGCACTGCGTCGCTTTAACTGACAATTGCGCGGTTGTGCGACGTGGCTCCCAAACAAAATTGACGTCCTTTTTTTCCCACAAATAGAGCTTTCTTTTGGTGGTATTTGATCACCCCTGCGGTTTTTATTTTTTGCGCTATAAACAAAAATAGAGCGACAATTTTGAAAAAAACGCATTATTTTTTACTTTTTGTTACAATAAATATCCCCCAAAAATATATATAAAAAAAAAATGTTCCCTCAGTTTAGGCCGATACGTATTCTTCTGCATATATAGCGTTTACAAAATAGGGATTGTTTTATGGCATTTTTATTAATATTTTTTTTTTTTTTTTACTAGTAATGGCGGCGATCAGCGATTTTTATTGTGACTGCGACATTATGACGGACACATCGGACCTTTTTGACACATTTTTGGGACCATTGTCAGTTATACAGCAATCACTGCTATATAAATGCAGTGATTCCTGTGTAAATGACACTGGCATTGAATGGGTTAACCAGTGGGTGGCAGTGTAGGGTTAAGTGTTCCTAGGGGTGTGTTACTAACTGTGGGGGGGTTGGGTTTTCATTTAGTGAACACTGATCTCTGCTCCAATCACATGGAGCAGAGATCAGCGTCACTAGTTGATAGGCAGAATGGAGAAATGCTGTTGACAACGGCATTTCTCCATTCAGCCATCCCGTGAGACCATCGCGGGTATGCCCGCGGCGATCGAGTCTGCGGGACCCGCGACCGGACTCACAGGGGTCACGACCGGCACGCGAGCGTGACGTCGGCGGCTTGCTCGTGATGGCAGGGCGGCATTGAAGATTGGACGTACCTGTACGCCAATATGCCTGCCCGTGCCATTCTGCCGACGTACATTGGCGTGCGCTGGTCGGGAACTGGCTAAAGATAATTTTTGTATTTAATAAAATATTGTAATAATATTCGTTACTTGTGTTTTCAGTCACTTATAAAGTCCAGTTTTATTGGGGTTTTTTTCTTCTTTCTGTACAATCTATTTGGGATGTGGTGACTGAGAACAATATTTTCTGCGATTATTGGGGTTCTTTTTTCCTTTGTGGGCAAAAAAGGACATCAATATTGTTTGGGAGCCACGTCGCATGACCGCGCAATTGTCAGTTAAAGCGACGCAGTGCCGACTTGCAAAAAGTGGTCTGGTCTTAAGCCAGCAAAATGGTCCGGTCTGAAAGTGGTTAATGCCACTTTAAGGCCTACCCTAATATTGCTAGACTAGGCAAAGTAACAGGTTTACTTGATAGCAGCCACAACTAGTAGTTATTACTACTAATTCTATGCTCCTCAACCACCAAGATCTGCTACTGAAGCCCCAAAACTATCGGGAATAAGATTTAACGTTCACAAAGGATGCAATAATCACTGTGTCCTAGGTGACAGGTTAATGCAGAGTACTAAGCATGCCATGTACTATTAGTCAGTTGTGTATGGAAGCTGGGCCCCAGTATTCAGCAGCAGCCAGGACACTCAACTTGCAAGGATGGCGAGTCATGTCATTTGTCTGAACTTTCTAATCTAACAAGAATACACCCTCCATAAAATCAGTTAGAAACTGTAGCCAATGGAAGTTTGTGATATAATCATTAATGGCATCTGATGATGGAAGACATTTAAAAAAAAGGGGAACATTTTCCATCTTCTAATCAAGTGTACCCTGAAATCTTGCACCTTTATGCTAAATCATGGGGAGGAGTTCCTTCATCTGACAATAACATGGTGTTAGTGTCAATTCAGCAACACCCTAAAAGCCACTATAAAGGTCCTACAATACACCATGAAATGCTTTGCAACAGAAAATGTGTTAAGGTGCTACTGGTTAGGCAGTTAAGTGAGCTGATTAAATGTACAGCAGTTCTGTATATTATTTTTTATATCAGTAAAAAAATAAAAATAAAATAGGCAATTGTGAAATATTGCTTTTTATGTACCCTTATTCAGCCAGCAGATAAAACTCTTGGCTCATTATCACATGTTTACCTCTGTCACCTTTCTTCATTTGTTCTTTACAGAGCTCAACATGAAGTCACAGTGCTCCAGAAATCTATGGGGTTGATTTACTAAATTTGGAGAGTGCAAAACCTGGTGTAGCTCTGCATAGAAACCAATCAGCTTCCAGTTTTTTTTTGTCAAAGTTTATTTGAACAAGCTGAAGTTAGAAGCCGATTGGCTACCATGCACAGCTGCACCACATTTTTTGCTCTCCGGTTTTATAAAATGAACCCTTATGTGTAAAAATATGTGAATCTTGGGTGAAAACATTGATAAACAGACCCCTTATGGGTACAGTACTCTATTTTCAAAGGAGCTGCATGACAGTGTTTGCATGTAAGATTATCCCAATAAATGGCCAACAATGCCTCAAAAATACTATCTAAATCCTAAGAGAATGCTTGCAAACTGTATTTTATGATCAGGGAAAGTTGGGTCTACCAGCTGTTTCTTTTACACAATTGAAAACACAGTTGTGCAAAAAAACTATGTAAAAAATTCCATAACTAAAGTAAGACTTCCATGTTAGTCAATTTCTTGTAGAAATATTTTCAAATTTAAACGTAGTTGCGTGGTCTGTTTTTAGTGCAGAACATTTTTCATTATTACTATTGTTAGAAGTCTTAAATATGTATTATTTTGCCAAAAGACAGCTAAAGTCCTTTATATGAGGCATGTGGGCAGATGGTGCTAGGTGGTGGAAAATATTACAGTGCAAAGCACTTTTGCATACAATATTTATTGACAGCTTTTGGCAAACTGAATGGAAAAGTGATTGTTTAAAGCTTTGTGTTACTTACTCCTAATTTATTTATTGACAATCATGAGGACAACACTCCAAAATGAATATCAGGAAAACATTTTCAGGAACATTTTAAAACCTAAACATGGAAAATGAATGGTCAATTTCCTAATTTTTATATACACGTTATATTTTGGATAGAAAGAAGGAAACCAAGTCAGGAAATACTGTCGCATCTTGTCTGAAAGTGTCTCTGATGGGTAAGGTTGGCCTTGGCGCTAGCCACAAAACATTACAACAGCCGATGACTGCTAACTTCCACTTCATAACAACTACACCAAATCTGGTTACTTGGTTTCATAATTCAGAAACAATGACAGTCTAGACTAGAGTCAACTGTTTTAGACAGAACAATAGTTAATGGAATTTTTCTAGGCATCACTGAGGATTGCCAGAGGGTAGCGGGACATTTTATACAGGTTTCTTATTATGTGACTTGCAGTGAGCAGGCCAAGTCTTGGCATAAAGGAAAGACAAGGATAACAAGAATAAAGTTCCAGATGTTCTAAAGGCAAGCAAGATCATATGTTGACCATATATACTGGCAAATAATAACAACAGCCGCTATGATTGTTCTTACGGTGAAGGGGATTGCCGACTGAAAAAAAATGATATCTGCAGCTGCAGGCATCATTCAGATATCACTACTGAAAACTAAGGATGTTATTTGGCAGCCAGCAGTTCGGCAAGTGGTTAATAACTGTCACCCGGCGGAGCAGGCATTCGGTGGTCAGCCTTCCTTACATGCTGTGTTTTGATTTTTTTCAGTTTTTTTGGGTCCAGCGGTGGTGGCAGGCATTGTGATTGACAGATTTGCATTTGGAGACATTGTTTTTTATTTTTTTAATAAGGAAATTGTCAAAAACTGTTTGTGTTTTTATTGATACTTTTTTTGGTAAATGAGTAGGGGTACAATGCACCCCTACTAATTAACATGGGGGGTGGGATATGTGGACCCCCTTGTTAAAGGCAGCTTCCAGAATTTGATAAGCCCCCTGCCCGCAGACCCCCACAACCACTGCCCAAAGTCATTGGGGAGATGCCCCTGTCCCCATAAACATGGGGACAAGGTGCTTTGGGATGGGGGAGCCCCAAAGCACCCTCCCATGTTGAGGGCATATGGCCTAGTATGGTTCAGGAGGATGGTGCGCTCACTCGTCTCCCCCTTTCCTGGCCTGCCATGCTGCATGCTCAGATAAGGGTCTGGTATGGATTTTAAGGGGAACCCCACTTCAAAATAAAGAACAAAAAATGGCATGGGCCCACAAAATCCATACCAGACCGTTATCTGAACAATGGAAAGGGGAGGGACAAGCACCCCCACCTGAACCATACCAGGCCACATGCCCTCAACTTGGAGGGGTGCTGTGGGGCAGGGTGAATCCATCCTAGATCATTCTGTGCTGATGGATCTAGATCGGGGACATTGTTTTTATTTTTAATAAAGGAATTGTCAAAAGAAAATTGGGTGAATGGGTAGGGGTACTATTTACCCCATACTCATTTACATGGGGGGATAGGATCTGGGGGCCCCCTTGTTAAAGCGGGTTTCCAGATACCAATAAGCCCCCTGCTTGTTTTTTTTTACTTTAATGTGGGGTTCCCTTTAAAATCCATATCAGACCCAGAGGGCCTAGCATGGATTTGGGTGGACCCCCACGCCACTTTTTTTCACATTGTTTTATTGCCGGCAACGGTATTGTATTTCCCGTAATTTAAATGTATTTGTTTTTATTTATAAATGTCAGTTTTGCTAAAGTAGGTTCTATACATGGTACAGATGCACTACTTTACAGACTGACTAAAGGGATGCCCATGCACTATATTTAAACACATTTTTTGTTTTTTTGTTTCACTTTAGGCATAATTAAAATCACTGCTCCTTTAAAAACTTTATTTTTTTTATTTTCCTTTGCAATGGTACATGTCCCCCAGGGCAGTGGCTGGGCCCCTATACCCTATTTATGGCCACAAACTTACATATAAGCCTTCAAAATGGGGACTTCTGGAGTTCTGTTGTGAACTGAACCAGGAGGTGTTTGGCACGTCTCTAGCTAAATGTTTTAAAGTGGCATTAAACCCAAAACCAAAAATGTAATATATTGCAGCTTACCAGTTATTAGATGTAGTGGCGCTATTTGTTTTATTTACTCAGCCTTTTCCCCTCTGTTTTCCCCTGGGATCTGGCTATTAAAACAACGCCTGTATTATACAGACTCCACTCTGGATGCATAGAGGGCAGATTTTCGAAGGCAGAACTGTCAGTCTGGGGGGAGAAGAGTATTAGAATAACTAGCAATTTTAACAACAGTAACAAATTGAAGCTGAACTCCAGCTAATACTGCATAATCAGTTACAGCAAACATTTTTTTTCCTTTTGGGATAAGGATTTTATTTAAAGAGGAGCTCCACCCAAAAGGGGAAGCGCTGCTTGCCTGCCTCCTCCCCTCCCCTCCCCTCCGTTGGAGGCTGGATCACCAGATAAAAATAATAGAAAGAAAGTCTAATAAAGGAAATTAATACAGCCATCACATTTAAGAATTAGTAAACGGTGGTAGAATAAATGTGTGTACTACAGGCATACCCCACGTTTAAGTACACAATGGGGTTTATTTACTAAAGCTGGAAAGTGCAAAATCAGGCTCACTTCTGTATAGAAACCAATGAGCTTCCAGGTTTTATTACCAAAGCTTAATTGAACAAGCCAAGGTTAGAAGCTTATTGGTTTCTATGCAGAATTGAGCTTGATTTTGCACTTTACAGCTTTAGAATAAATAAACCCCATTGTGTACTTAAAAGTGGGTATGCCTATAGTATGTATGTGTATGTGTATAGTATGTGTATGTATGAATCTGAGTTAGGGACCTTAGATGCTAAGCTCCTTTAGGACAAGAATTGATGTAAACATGCAAAATGTTTACTGTATATGTAAGGCACTGCATAAATTGGCGGCACTGTATAAGTACCTGTAATACATGAATAAAACACTGAGGGTTTAATACTACTTTAATACGTGTTGCAGACAGAAACTCCTCTAGCCACCTCTCTCAGATACAGCTTGTCAAACATCTGAGTTAAGTGGCCAAAGAAACTTCTGGCTGCAGCACAGGGGTACAATAGGTAACACAGAACCCGAGCAATAAACAGTGAGTAGCTCTTGCGCAGGTGATGGCCCAATCTCAATCTCAATTTATGTAAATAAACATGAGCAGTGCAGTGCTGTGGAACTCAGTCAGTAAACACTGGAAGCAAATCTCAGCTCCAGATGGCAAACTGCCACCATATTCTCAAATGTTCCTCAGTTCCCACTGGATCTTTTCCCGTTTGCCACCCCCTTCTCTGCCTGTATTTCATTTCAATGATTTTTTGTCTCTGCCAAGTGGTGCATAGGACAGGAGCTGGGTGGGGATAAGCAAAGCTAAGAATGCAGATGTAGGGCTGAGCTGGCAGAGGTGGTATGCAGGCATTGGCTCCATTATGTCAGCGCTCCCTGACTACAAGGGTCATTTGGGTGAGCAGTGGTCCAGTGCACAGAGAGTTGCTGGGATGACTGGTCGCCTGACTATGAAGCTGAGATGCTGAGACCCTTCTGAAACAACTTTCAAACAGGCACCTGAACTGAATGTGATAGACAAAAAAATAAGGAAAGAGAAAGCTTCTATGCCTGTAGATAAAAAAGAAACTGTGCAAATTTAAAAAAAAAATGCCCTTACTATTGGGGTGAAACATTTACTTACAGAACCTTCCAATGCCTGTCCGAAACAACGCAGAAATTGCATCATCCCGTTCTGTTGCTAGAACATTGTTAAGACACTCCCAGCTGATTTTTTTTTTATTACATTTTTAGAGTTTCACCAAAACAGCAAGAGATAAGCATTAAGTAATGGATAGGGCATTAGATTCCCACCCATACATGGAAAATCATTTAACAGCCAGGTCAAAAACACAGTCCGTGTATACACAGCTTAATAACAGTTATAACAATAAAAGGCAGTTGAAACAATGATATAATGTGTTCGGTGAAACTCAACATCTTCTATGGAATTTATCAGGGAAAAGGGAAAAAATAGGAAAGAGAATGTATGAACAAGAAGAGGAAGGAGGAGGATTTGTGGGAGTGGGAGAGAAAAAAAAGGAATAAAGGCGAGAAAGGGAAGGATCTCAACCTAAGGCAGGTAGCAAAAAAAAGAGGGGTAGGGGCATACAGTGGCTTGCAAAAGTATTGACACCCCTTGAAATTTTCCACATTTTGTTATGTGCAGATAAAGTTTATTAATTATCATATTGCATCATATTAAGAATAGTCCATTATGTTAAAGATCATTTTCAGATTTGAAACTGACACATGATGCACCCAAGAATCGTGGTGAGAAAGATATAACCTCCACCTAAATACACACTGCCGCTTACCAACTCCAAATGATCTCCTATTACAGGAGATCACACACGCTTTTGGCTTAATACCCTACCCGAGCCTTTTAAGATGTAGGGCAATAATCACAGCATCTTCCAAGGTAGTATCCCCTGTCTCTTTATTGAAATGTGGTATGTTATAATCAAAAAAATATCTCAGGATGACTGCAAACGTCACGGAGACCCAGAGCTACAGGTGGCCATAGAGGGTATATAAGGACCAGAAAACAACGTTTTGCAGTAGAACTCAATGAACAGGGACACGGATTCTCCACATCAGGATACTTGTGTCAGGGAGGAGAGACTGGGTCAGTACCAACCAACAGAACTGCTAATATATATCCAAAAAAATCTATTAAAAAAATCTATTTATCATTTTAAGACGATATGTATTCTGCTAAATATTTGTGGTAAAAAAAAAATCATAATAAGCGTATATTGATTGGTTTGCGCAAAAGTTATAGCGCCTACAAAATAGGGGATAGATTTATGGACTTTTTAGCGGGACTGCGACATTGCGGCGGAAAAATCTGACCCCAAGTGACACTTTTTAGGGACCAGTCATATTATTACAGCGATTAGTGCTAAAAAAAAAAATTGCTAAATGATGTATAAATTACTCTGACAAGGAAGGGGTTAACACTAGGGGGCAATCAAGGGTGTTTTCTAACTGTGTGGGGGATGGACTTACTGGGACAACACAGAGATCGCTGTTCCTGATCACTGGGAACAGCAGATCTCAATGTTGTGCCCTGTCAGAACAGGGATTCGCCTTGTTTACATATGCAGATCCCCACCCTGCCTCTGTGTACTGCAACCGTGTTGGCCAGCGGACATCGAGTCCGCCGCACTCGCACGCATGTCCACTGTATCTCATGCACAGACCGACCTACAAGTACATCAGAGCTGCCTTGCCGCAGTATATATGCAGAAGGCAGTCAGCAAGTGGTTAACCACTTCCATACTGGGCCAATGTCATATGACGTTTGCAGGAACACTCTGTCCTTCCGGGCCTTATATGATGTCCTTGGCTTCCCGCTGGCATGGGGGCGCGTGCATGCCACCGCGTCACCAAGAAGCCAATGCGCATGCCTGGCAGCTGCTATGTCCACCGGGCACATGTGATTGCTCGTGATAGAGCAGGAACATGGATCTGTGTGTGTATATAGGAACACCGATCGCTCTCCTCCACTAGTCAGTCCCATCCCCCCATAGTTAGAACACACCGTCAGGGAACACATCAAACTTGATCGCCCCCTAGTGTTAACCCCTTCCCTGCCAGTGATATCTACACAGTAATCAGTGGCTATTTATTGCACTGATCACTGTATAAATGTCAATGGTTTAAAAAAAGTGTCAAAAGTGTCTGATCTCACCGCTGCAATATTGCAGTCACAATAAAAATCGCAGATCACCATCATTACTAGTAAAAAAAAAAATAATATAAATGCCATAAATCAATAATCTATTTTGTAGACACTATAACTTTTGCGCAAACCAATCAATACGTTTATTGTGATTTTTTTAAACAAAAATAAGTAGAATACATATTGGCCTAAACTGAGGGAAAACATTTTTTTTTAATAAATTTGGGATATTTATTAAAGCAAAAAAAGTAAAAAATATTGTATGTTTTTCAAAATGTACGCTCTTTTTTTGTTTATAGCACAAAAAATAAAAACCGTAGAGGTGATCAAATACCACCAGAAGAAAGCACTATACGTGTGGAAAAAAATTATCAAAATTTAATTTGGTTACAGTGTTGCATGGCCGCGCAATTGTCATTCTAAATGTTACAGCGCTGAAAGCTGAAAATTGGCCTGGGCAGGAAGGGGGTGAAAGTGGCCAGTATTGAAGTGGTTAAAGTGGGGTACCCCCTAAAAAAAAAAAAATTTAAAGTCAGCAGCTACAAATACTGCAGCTACTGACTTTTAATAATCCGACACTTACCTGCCCCAGGGTCCAGCGATGCAGAGGAATGAAGCCCCCCCTCGTTCCCCGCTCCGCTCGCGGCGCCATCATGCGTACTGTGGGCACCCGGCTGTGAAGCATGGGCGAGCAGCGCGGGGCGCCGTGAAACGCCGTACGGTCACCTGGGACACGTGACAGGTCCCAGGTGAATGTGCACCGCAAGGGGAAGTGATGTCACCAGCCCGGGCAATGAAGAAGGCAGACTACGAGGGACCCCCTAGCAACAGGTATTTAGAGGTGAGTAAAAAATTTTTTTTTTGCCAATTATTTTTTTTTTTTTTTTTACGAATTTTAAGCAGCTTTTAATTTATTGGTGGCAGCACCACTTTAAGAAAACAATATATGTATTACCTTGTTATCTTAAGTAATAACAAAGTTATCACTGTCTAAACTGGTCCATAGCAGATTTCTAAAAACTACTCTGGTCCATAGAGGATGAAAGAATGTGAGAGGTGAGCTGGTTAAGGAAGTAATCCAAGGCTGCAGCAGTCTGGGGTTGTGGATGCTTGTTTTTGTTTGTCATCCCTTGGTGGAGACACTGAAGGGTTGGTAAATTACTTCTGAACAGTTGTATAAAGGTAGATGGCCCAGGAGCTCAGCCAACACACTGCTTTACTCCTCTATGCTGAGACCACGCTGTCCAAACTTTTTGCTCCTAGCTAATTTAAACCCCCTCAAATATGCTCTCTTTTCCCTGTTGCAGTAGTTCTGAGCTCAGTGATGTTGTGATGGCATAGATAGTTGACCACTCACGTGCAGAGAGTAGAGATTAGATAATCACTTCTGTGATTATGGGGGTGAGCAGTAACGGCTGGGAGTGCCTTAACAATGTCCTACTAAAAAGGCAGCAGAGGATTTGTAGGAGGTCTTTTTGAGGTTGGGAGCTACGAAAATGGTCTACACCTATAGCAAGGGCATTATCCAATGTTAGTCAAAGCTGTACAGTTTATTTTTATCTGCATATGTAAAAGCTTTTTTTATTAAGTGTTCTTGCATAGCAAGAGCACTTACTGTTATCTCACATATATATTATTATTATTATAGCCAAATTTACCACCCTAACTCCTCCCACAGCTTTTACACTACATAGACAGTAATATACTAAAATGTGCAGATTATTCCTGATTGGTGTGCTATTACTTTGTGGAACGTTTTGCCAAATTTGTCCCAAAGGAATAAATGGTGGAGGCAAGAACACTTCACACAATTTCCCCAGAAATTGTAGCTTTTCTAGTATATAGAATTATCCTCTTTCCTTTTTGTCTATCACTTGCCTGCATAGGCATTCTTTTTGGTAAAGGTGAACTAACCTCTTTTGCTGCTTTTGCTGCTGTGACACATCAGGGCCATCTGTGGGGCTATACATGGTATTGCAGGGGTTCTCTACATTCTCTACATATGTGGGCAACTGATTTGTGATGTTGTGAAGGTAAGAAAAATTGTTATCATTTTTTTACCGTGCACATCTTTCACTCTTATCTGTCTATTTAACGTTAAAGAGGTTGTAAACTCAGTTTGACAACTTCACATAATCCTCTCTGTTTCCTGACAGGTGTTCCTGTCTTTGGGTTTAATAAAAAAAAATGCTTTCTTTACCTTTCAGAGCATCTCCTGGTGCTCACATGATCGGCTGGCTCTCTCCTTTTCCCATCTGACAGCTGCAGCAGGCGGGGCGAAGATTTCCCCACTGACGTCAGGCGGGACGAGAGGAGGAGAGGAGAGAGAGAGAGCCGGCCGGTCACATGAGCACCAGGAGACACTCTGAAATAAGATAAAGAAGGTATTTTTTTGTAAAACACAGAGACAGGAGCACCTGTCATTAGGAAATAGAGAGAATAATATAGGACAAGAAAAATTATTTCAGCAGCAGGAGGGGAGGGGGAGGGCACTGACACAGGAGCAGACAGGGGAGGGAGGAGAGGATGGAGGAGAGGACAGAGGAGGGCAGGAGAGCTGCGGCTGATGGAAGCAGGTAACTGATCACTGTGTCGGGGCTCAGCAGCCATGATATACCAAGGTCAGTTTACAGGGGGAGGGCAGAAACTGGCAGGATCAGTCAGGTTTGTTAAGCCATATGGGGGGCCAAATTACACATTTTGGGTTAACAAACACTTTAAGTTTACTGTTGTAGAAGATGAAATAAGCTGGATGAATTCCTTCTCAGATAAAAAGTTGTTTTTATATACTTTTTAATGTCTGTAAAAATATAGATTATATACTGTAGGTTCAGTGACATTACAATGTGGCTACCTATAAAATCATATGCAGCTTACTCAGAGGGACTCAGAGTTAGAGTCATTGTCAGATATGGGGGACGATGACATTTTTGAGACTCTGTCCCAAGAGTTGTTATGGGCTAGAGGAGATCATGTAGTCGCCACCTGTACAGATGTTTCGGGCTGATTATCCCTTACTTCAGGGGGTGGAACGCCGAGTGCGGAAAATCCCATCACGGTGAATGTGACTTTGCCCAAACCCGTGAATTTGCCCACACTTCAGAAGGACTCTGTCGCGTTGGTGCAAAGGTCCCCAAACTCCTGTATACCTTCTGGGGAGGGAAGTGCCTGCGCACTGCCAAGGCTTGCAAGGTTGCAGTGGCTCCTTAACAAGAGAGTAGCCAATGACAACTGTGAGGCATGGTACGAGGACGATGCTTGGAACTATTTAAAAGTGCCAAAGCCACTTCACAAGAAGGCCTTTTCACCGGAGCTGTATGAACGTTTTGTCAGATGTCTACAGCATTAGAGTTACAGTCAGCACATTTATGGGGACAAGTTATTTGCCGACCGGACAAAGATAGTGCCGTTTACTTTATTACCACTGTGGATGCACAGGGGAACTTAACCTTACCAGACTCGCATTTCTATTGGTAGGAGAAAGGCTACCGGAACTTTTTTCTGAAATTAAAAAGAGTTTTACTTTTTTTTCCCCTAATTTCCTGAAAAAAAAAATCCAGGAACTGTGGGGTAGTTAGACAGGGTTAGCTCAACAGAACGCTGTGTCAATGTTACCTTATGGGTCACAGTGCCTGCTTTAGGGAAAGACTGCACTTGAGTGACTCTTACCACTAGGTGGCATGAGTCGGCACAAATAGTACTGTTTTTACCTGTTGAAAGAAAACGTTAAGGAGAGAGGGCTCCATTGAGACTAGGATGGAACCCTGCCTTCTAATAAGTTTGTGTGCAATTTGTTCGCTGTGTATTTTCTTCTTTCTTTTAGCATTTACCAAAGAACATCTATCAAGCTGCCGGAGAGTGGGTGGTTTAGGTAGACAGGTTTTGGGCTGCATAGTATGTGTGTGATAATTCTGTGTTACTAAACAATGTTTTATTAATGTTTAAAGTTTTATTATTCTTCCCTTTTCCCCATTCCTATCCCAAAGTTCAGGTACTCAAGTTTTTCTAGGTTTAGGAACTTTTTTTTTTTTTACCTAGACGATGGGGACATCGTCTAAATTGGCAGGGGGAGTGTGTAGCGAGTGTGTAGCGCCGGCTCCTGAAGAGCATGCGCTATGTTTTTTAAATTTTATGTTGCACCTGAACTCTGCAGTTGGTTTGGGTATAATTATTCCAAATTTGGACCTCAGCATCAGTCTGACTGGACTATAGGGTGTTAAGCCTGGCCATAGGGGGCACTGTCTCTTTTGGCAGGCATGGAAACACAGTCTGGTTGGATACATTAAGGTTACTTTCCATCGGAGCCAGCCCAGTGGGAGTGTCCCTCTTGCTGTGTTTTCTGGGAGAGGGTACTTAAGATGCGGATGTCATGTGGTTTGGGGTTCCAGTCCAGAAGTATGTTCTGACTCCATGGGCCTGGTCCTCCTGACCAGCCCACAGGAAGGCTATGGCCTGGGGTGCGGATCCATCCCACTGTATGCCTCTGGGCTGGCTAGCCCGAGGCAAGGAAACTAAGGAAAGGATTCCGAGGTGGTCCGGTGTCGTCTTCGGTTGTGGAGAGGCCCAGCAACTTCATAGCTATCCAGGGAAGGACTCTTCAGAAGAAGGCCACGTATTGGTTTGGCTTCTTAGCAAGAGCCTGGTGAGACTGAGGATCCTAAGTGAATCCAATCTCTTGGGTATCGCCGAACCGGCTGAAAGATACTGGTACCACACAAATGTTCTACAAGTCCTAGTTTCCTACATGTTCTACAACAACGTCTGTGGTAGAGACTTATTCCTACGTGTTCTACAACAAAGTCTGTGGCAGAGACCCTTTCCTGATTTAAGCACCTTTTTGGCTGCTAGGCCTTGTGAGAGAGGGACTATCCAACTTGAGTGAACATCCAGCTATGAATGGCTATTCTCTGGATTTAGTCAAAGTAAGCAATTCCTTTATTATTGACTTTGACACTAAGAGTACCTGAACTTTCCTCCTAACCATCTGATCCTATACTAAGAGACAGTTTGTTAACTACGTTTTTGCAAATAAAAATCCCTTTAAGCGGATCTGTCGTCAGTCTCTAAAGTTTCTGGGCCATCTACCACGGGAAACCCCTAGACGCAACTCGAGGTGAAGAAGGTAACGGTAAGCCCAATCAATCCAGCAGCTCCTTCGGGGGTTAGTGCTACATATATATGTTGTATGTTTATGGGGGCATTTACTTCTGAGAGGAGAGGTCACCAAGGTAGTGTTATATCTCTCCTTTTTCAAACACTTTGACTGTATACTCTATGACAATGTTTCTGAACTCCAGTCCTCAAGGTGGCCCACAGGTCATATTTTCAGGCTTCCCATTATTTTGCACAAGTGATTTGATCAATTGACCAGCCTTACTAATTAGAATAGCTGTTTCATCTGAGGGAAATCCTGAATACATGACCTGTTGGTGCACCTTGGGGACTGCAGTTGAGAAACACTGTTCTATGGTACCACTGTTGCTTTGAGTTGATCAAAAGATATAATTGATCAAAATGGATTATGTTTGGTCTGAGTAGTATATATGTTACTAATTAGAACAGCTGTTTCATCTGAGGGAAATCCTGAAAACATGACCTGTTGGGGCGCCTTGGGGACTGCAGTTGAGAAACACTGTTCTATGGTACCATTGATTGAAATGGATTATGTATCCATGTCTTAGCAGTATATATGTATGTACTGGTGTATTTGTATGTGTCTGTCATTTTTTGCCTGATGAAGGGCTTATTGCCAGAAACTGTAGTGAAATTGTAACTTTTTTGTCCAATGGATATTTAGATAAAGTTTATGCACTGTGAAATTGTTTTGGAATCTTACTACATATTGAGCCTGTAAGGCAAGGCCCTGGTTGAGTATATCAACTATAATAGTTGTGGGTGCTGTCTACCCTTCTTTGAATATATATATATATATATATATATACATATACATACACACACACACACAACCACGCACAAAATACCCAAGTATGCAGTCAAAATCTAGTACGCATATACCTAACAACAAGTTTACTACTACAAGCAACCCAATAAAAAAGCTTCTGTTCCAGCAAGACTATAAACTCCAGTATGTTATGGATTAGCTAACTCATGAGAAATTGCCAATGTAATGCACTCCTCTAGAGATGGTGAGAATGGTACAGAAAGCCTTACAATTTGTTTTATGTCTTGTTACAAGCTCATTATAGTCAGCGCTCTAATATACTAATCTTCAGAGTTACACTACTGGACATTCAACACAATATCACTTACTTATTTCTATGAGGTCTTTGTTCTGTAACAGTATAAAACACAGGCCTCCTGAGACATGACAGGAAAATTACACACCTATTTACTGCTAACACTCACATTAAATGCATTATTAGTTCTATGCTATATTAGAGATGTTTAATCGCTCAGATGCATGAGATTAACCTTTTGCTGACAAATACCTCATTTGCCACACACTGAAATCAATCCCTCAAACTCAATAACAATTTTAAGAGCACTAAGGCTGTTAGCTGTGGTATCCCATAAGGGTAATAGTAAATCCAAACGCTGCAGTGGTCATCACTCCACATAAACTTACATTTATGGATGGCTGCATTTTCAGGATTAACAAGAAATTCCCTCTATAGTTTTTCCAAATAAGTACAAAGCCTAAGAAAAAAAATATTATAAATAACAAAAACAACAAAGGGAATATTTAAGGCATTAATTAATTCATCCCCCATCTTCAACCTGCATGCTGCTCTAGAAAAAACTGTTATAATGTCTACAAAGTATCAAATATATGGTTAGGATACACCTAATGTTTTCATAATAGGTACAGGCAACCAATTGTAAGCTTCACATGGACATGCATCATGGAAGAAATTTGAATAAGGACATCAATACTCAAAAAACAGAGCAATATAAACATAAACATGGATAGTTAAAAAGTGAAAAAAACAGCCTGGGTAATTCTAATGTCATTTGATTTTACAGATTTTTACAAAGATTTGCTTTGTGTTATTTGCACTTTACTTGTTTATGCTAATTATTTCAAATTATTTTATAACATATTTTCTATTTTACTGTTATATTCCCTTTCCATACAAATATTATATACTGCAAGTATGCATTGGCTGCATTGTTTGCCATTTTATTACTGAAAATGACTTGACAGCTTGTGCTTTTTGTTTGTTTGTTCCCCCCCCCCCTATTTTTCATCATTTAGGGTTGCATTTAAAGTGTTACTAAACCCAGGACCCTGTATTTACTATATCTGGTCTCCCCCAGTACACAGAACATGGAAATTAAATTATTTTAGTAAATTAGTAAATATAAACTGCAAAAATACCTATTTTCTTCCGCAGTATATAGCAATCTTGTGACTTCTGCCAGAGTCTGGTTAAAGCTTGTATGAGGAATTTTTATTCTCCTTTGGTTGTCCTATGAGGCTGCATGAGCCCTCAGCCTCTACCTGGACAGTGCTGACTGGCCCTGTGCTGATCACATGCACCCCCCCAAAAACAAAAAAATAAAACTTTCTAGCAATATACACCAAACGGAGCATGTGCAGAGTGCCTCTAAGGCTCTGTTCTATCAGCAGATGGAATCGGGACAATAAAAAACAGGATGACCAGAGAAGACAGTATCAAACAGACTTTTTACACAATGTGGAGGGTTAACCCCTTAGGTTCCACAGTGCGTATAACAAGCATGCATTACTGCATATGCAAAGTGTTTTTACTGTTGTGGGTTTTGTAACATTTTATGTTATCACCTAACATGCACACAAATTGACACAAAGGGGTTTGAATGGCTATTAAAGGTAACCATCCTCATCTGTGATCTGTTTGATTGTAATTAGTGTGTGTGTGTGTGTGTGTGTGTGTGTGTGTGTGTGTGTGTGTGTGTATAAAAGGTTGGTGAGTTTCTGGACTCCTGACAGACCTTTGCATCTTTCATCCAGTGCTGCACTGACATTTCTGGATTCTGAGTTATGGGGAAAGCAAAAGAATTGTCAAAGGATCTGCAGGAAAAGATAGCAGAACTGAATAACACAGAAAGGGATATAAAAAGATATCCAAGGACTAGAGAATGTCAATCAGCAGTGTTCAAACTCTAATCAAGAAGTGGAAAATGAGGGGTTCTGTTAAAACCAAACCATGGTCAGGTAGAACAACTAAACTTTCAGGCACCACTGCCAGGAAAATGATTTGGATGCAAAGAAAAACCCACAAATAACTTCAGGTGAAATACAGGACTCTCTGAAAACGTGGTGTGGCTGTTTCAAGATGTACAATAAGGAGACACTTGAAGAAAGATAGACTGCATGGTCGAGTCACCAGAAGAAAGCCATCACTATGCAAATGCCACAAAGTATCCTGCTTACAATAAGACAAACAACACAGAGACAAGCCTCAAAACGTTTGGCACAAAGTTATTTGACATGATGAGATGAAGATTGAGCTTTCTGGCCACAACCATAAATGCTACATTTGGAGAGGAGTCAACAAGGCTTATGATGAAAGATACACCATTCCTACTGTGAAACACGGAGATGGATCGCTGATGTTTTGGGCATGTGTGAACTACAAAGGCACAGGAAATTTGGTCAAAATGTATGATAAGATAAAGAAGTTTAAATAAAAGAAGTGGGGTAAGGAAGTGGAGAGAGGAAATTAAAGTGACCATTGTGCAAAACAATGGCCGGCCTTTTGGCTAGGAATCAAAAATTCTCCTGGTCCCAAAAGGCCTGGCCCAGGAGGCAGGTGTGAAAAAGAGTGTACAAAGTGCAGTGACCTTGGTGCCAATTCAAAGGTACTCTCACTCACAGTGAAGTTATGACACCCCTGGACTGCCACTCCAGGGGCGCATGCACCACAAGCTTCCCTTCCAGCCCAGCTCTCAGCCTGGTATGTAAACTTATGAGCACAGCTGTATAACCTATGCATACACTAAGGCTGATTTACTAAAACAGTTGGAAATCTTCACACAATAAATTGTGTTAATGTTAATACTCCCTTCAACTATCTAATCATGTGCAGATGAAGTTAGTAACCAGCAATTTACTTTTCAAATGGTTGGATGACTGAAGTGAATATTTATGCAACTTATTGTGTAAGAATTCTCAACCCTTTTGGTGAATTAGTCTCAATGTGCAAAATATTTTGCTTTTATTAAGTAGGTAACAATGATTGGCATTCTTCTAGAACAATGAACACATTCAAGAGGTTCTGTGTTGTTTAAATGACAATGATTGATCCTCCACTAGAGAATGTTTGCTGAAAATCACATTCACTACTTTGTATATGGCGTTATATAGACTCCTAATACTTCCCACTATAATTGTATTCTTTTCACAAATTAAAAGCATTAATTTGTGGCACACTATTTAAGTAAGGGTGGTCAGATACCTACTCTAGAAAAATCATCACATTTCCTCTAAATCTACAGTTTAGCAGCAGAACTGAAAAAGAAAAAACAAACCATTCTATATTTTTAAACACTTATAGCTACATGCATGCATTGGAAATCAGACTTTTAACAAAACACAGCATATTTGGAACCCAGGAAGGTTTATTTTATAAAACTTTCCTACTGTGCAAAAACGCAAAGTACTGTACAATAATCACAGCCAAAAAGAAATGTAAATTACATTGGTGTTGAACCCTTACATTGATGGTCAATGCAGAAGGCCCCCTTTCCATTGACAGTAACAGGGAAGGGCCCTCTTACATTGATGGTCAGTGAAGAAGGGCCTCCCTATATTGGTAATCAGTGGAGAGGTGCCCTTACATTTATCATCAGTGTGAAAGTGCCCATTACATGCATTTTGAGTGGTGAAATGCCCCCTATGTTTGTAATTGGTTGTGAAGTGCCTATTAACATTGATGGTCAATGTTATCTCCTTTTACACTGATGGTTAGGGAAGTGTCCACTTACAGTGGTGATCATCCTTGTACCTCCTACATTGGTAGAAAGTTGGCCCTTATATCGGTGGTGAGTGGAAAAGTGTCCCATTACATAAGATGTCAGTAAAAAAAATGCCCCCTTCCAGACAGCTAAAAAGACTGGTGTTAGGTGATACTTATGTAGAGACAAGAAGAGATGATCTACTGGGCCAGCAGCTTCTGCCAAGTGCAGGAACAATTCAATCACCATTGGGTGGCAGCTTATTCTGCCTTTTTGTTCTGCATTCAGACAACACAGACCCATATTGCTTGCATGCAGGCCTCACCACAACCCACCACCCTCCCCTTGGTATGCCACTGAACCAGGATGTCCACTTATCTAATTTTATATCAAATATAAAAAAACATATTGATGCTTAATGCTGTCCTGGGCTATAGAAAACAGTTGTCTTAGCACAATAAATTTTTCTCCACTTATGCCTATAATAATGTCTCTTGTACCAGTATTTACAATGTACAAACCATGCATTCTTTTCACATTTCATCTGAAAATATTGCCTAATATTCCTATAGCTGAGTTTTGCCATACAGTAATTTTGGAAATAATTGTGAGCCAGCTGGAGGTGAAAAATCTTTCCGGAAATAAAAACGAAATACACTGAGACCTATTAATAACACATTGTTAAGGCTACAGAATATTTCGTTTCTTGGCAGTTTTGTCACTAATTGTTTTTCCCCATGAGCAAAATGATTTTGTCCATGTTCATGTGCTCAAAACACATTTTAGCATGCAATGGAATATTACCACTGTCATGATCCAAACACACTGTTAAGGGAGCATCATGTCTTTAATCTAAACCACACACAACAAACAGAACAGGTGGGCCACAATAAATAGAAGTTGTGAAAGTGCATACTTGCTTCAAGCTATTATGTAGTAAAAATAACAATAAAGTGAAATTCCAGCTTACGCCTAACTAGCCTGAGAACTACCCCCTGTCAACAACTACGCCATACATGTCAAAACACTTTTTACACAACATTTCATTTGGCCCTCACACCTCTCCTGCAGCTGCGGCACCCCCCCCCCCTCATTTCCACCCACACCTTATCTCAGGAGTCTGCAGCAGAGAGCAGGACCTAACTCCTCCACCAGATCCTGTGCCTCTCTGTGCACCTGTGGAGTGGCTTGCTCCTGCCCCCCTGTCTCAGCAGAAAGCAGCAAAGAGGAGGACAGAACTCCTCCTACAGGTCCTGCTCCTCTCTGGGAAGCTGCACCACCTCCCCTGGTCTCAATATTCAGCAGACTCCAGCAGCTGACTGGCCATTTTTCTGCACCCCAGTTCCTTTTTGTTTCATGCATAGGACATTAACTATGCATGAAAACATAGGAGCCTGGGGTGCAGAGAATGGCAGCCAGTTTGTTCGCAAAGGGCTGGAGAGCGGTACAATAAGGGTCTTCAGGCAACAGTGAAGCATGGTGGAGGTTCCTTGCAAGTTTGGGGCTGCACTTCTGAAAATGGAGTTAGAGATTGGTGCAAGAATCCTCTCTGCTGTGTCATTGTATTCTAACAGAGGGACTTCCCCGCTGTCCGGATAAACTGATCAGCAGACTTCCTCCTACATCTCATACTGCTGAAATTGAACATTGGTAAAAAAAAAAAAAAACTGTTAGCAAGTAAACACTCTCACTTCTGTTAAGCTTCAGTTTTTTTCTTCAGTAGAAGAACTGATCATAGGGGTTGGACCTTGTCCCTTAATAAACTCCAAGAAAAGGATTTAATAGTAAGTCAAAAATGTTTTTAACAGTTTATTAAGTCAGAGGAATTTTTTAACTAATGGGACCATAAGCGATTCAACTGAGCAGCACAACAAACAAAGCACTAACAAGCCTACAAACAACCAGGTAAAAATTGGGGCTGCTTGTACCTGAACGAACTGCCTGAGAGACCTTTTGTTAGAAGCTTTCATCAGTTGGGACCTGATGATCTACCTTTAAAAATTAGAGAACAAGTGAACTGAAGATAAAGTGGCAGTCTGGTAAATCTGTAAAAGATTAAAGTGTGCTTTGACAGGAAAAGATGAAACCTGATCCGTAAGTCGATGGACTTGAATGATAAGCTGCTTAATCCACCTAGAAATGGTGGAACAAGAGGTAGCCTGAGTCCTACAGGAACCCCCAGGGATGATAGAGACAGAGTCATTTTGGGCAGGATTAAGAGAATGCCTAGTTTAGAGGTACATCACAACCAAGGCTTGCTTTAAAGAAGCTTATTGAGAAAATTGGCTCACAGATTAAAAGCCAAAGCTTTTCAGGGGAATTGCCTACTCCTTCATCCAGGCTAGTGTACAGAAACAATAGGAAGACCAATAAATATAAAATATTTCACATGTACAAGGCAAAGTAAGAACATTCATCATTGGTGCTTACATAAAAAATTGCCATTAAAAAGGCTGTAAAAGTTCACAATAAAAGAATATGCAAGAATATATATGGTAGAAAACAAAATGCATTTTGAAAGGCAGTCCAATCAGGGTTATCTCAAAAACACGCTGTATGTAGAAATGGTAGAATAAGACACAGGTTAAGCCATACGGGAACCTTCAAGGGTGACAGAGACAGAGTCAGTCATTCTAAAAGAAGACTTAGCTGAGAGATCAATTCAAACAGCCTTACCACATGCAAACAATGGGGGTGCTTCTCTCAAGAGGTACTGGAGCCAGAAAGAGGAAGAGAAGCAAAATGTTGTGGAAAGAAGGTAGAAAGAAGACACAGCCTTAGGAAGAAGGGAGGCCCTAGGCATCAAGACAACCTGTCTCTGTGAAGCACAAGAAAAAGCACAATGCAAGACAAAGCTGGTAGCTCGATAACTCCCCTTGCAGGGAAATGAAAAGCGACTTCATTAGTAAGAGCAGACTGAGGACTCCATTCCATGGAGTATCAGGATGCACCCCATGGAGTATTACCCTAAAGCCCCATGTCTCCATGTTGATGGAAACACAGGGCTTTTCCCAACAACCCGGGGCTGTGGTTTTGGGGGGTTCATGGGTGGGGGGCTTATCAGAATTCCCAGATAATTACCCCGATGTAGATCCATCATCAATCATGCCGCCCACCGCACCACCGGACCTCCCAAAAAAAGCTCTGCATTCGTCAAAAGGCTAACTGCCAAATGCTGCTAGGTAAGGGGCGGGATCACCTAGTGATGTCACCTGCTGACCCCACCCCTTGTGACATTTCCACCTGTTACAAGGGGGCAGGGCCAAAAGGTAAAGCCAATGGGTGGCACCACCCCTTACCTATTTAGGAACTGTCAGATGAAGGAGCAGGCAGTCGACGGTTAGCCTTTCACAAGTGCAGAGCTTTTTTTCTTTTTTTGGCTCTGATATTGACAGTGTGATTGACCATGAATCTATCTTTGGGGGACATTGTTTTTTCTTTTTTTCTTTTTTTTTTTTTTACACTTTTTTGGGTGAATGGGTAGGTTTTACCCCATACTCATTCACATTGGGGAGAGGGTGGGATCTGGGGGCCTCCTTGATAAAGGGGGCTTCCAGATTCTGATAATCATCTGCAGACTCCCCCAACTACAGTCCAGGGTTGTCGGGAAGAGGCCCTTGTCTCCATCAACATGAGGACAAGATGTTTGGGGCGGGGGGGCTAGCCCCCCATCTGATGGCTCTAGAGCTGTCTCTTCTTTGAGTCTAAATGTTACTGTGCAGGGAATGACAAAAGTTAATACCAAAAAAGATGCCAGTTGGATGTAAAAACATTTATAAATGTAAAGCAGAACTTAAAAAAAAAAAAATTGCACGCAGAAAGTTTTTTTCATTGCAGAAGAGATGTACAATGTCTACCAAATAGTATGTGAAAGACCCAGCTGTGCTATGATTAAACACAGCAGATGCCGATCACTGGGTGCTGGCCAATGGATTACTGCAGGCACCCGGCTATCGTCATGAATTTAGAAAGGATTTAGACAGGACTTACCTATATAAACAAGGTAGAGCCCTGTCCTGTCAGCAGAGAAGTAATAGATTTTCTCTCCCCGCAAAACAGTGAATAAAATCGATTACCTCCCCTAGTAAAAGCATCTATCACAGTACACAAAAACACTGGCTAGGCACACATTTAATCCTTTGATTGCCCAAGATATAATCCTTTCCCAGACAGTGTTATTGGTACAGTGGCAGTGCTTATTTCTAGCACTGATCACTGTATTAGTGTAACTGGTTCCCAAAAAGTGTCACTTAGTGTCTGAATGTCTGCCGCAATATCGCTGTCCCTCTATAAGTCGATGATCCCCGCTATTACTAATAAAATAAAATTTCAATAAATAAAAATTCCAGTATATATCTCATAGTTTGTAGACGCTATTACTTTTGCACAAACCAATCAATATACACTTAATGGGATTTTTTTTTTTACCAAAATTATGTAGCAGAATACATATTGGCCTAAATTTATCAAGAAATTTAATTTTTAACTGCTTGCCGACCGCCGGCCATCAAATGACGGCCAAGCGGCGCGGCTCGTGTGGCGGGAGGGCATCATATGATGTCCTCCCATTTAAACAGGGAATGCACGCGATCATGTGCGCGCATCCCTGTTCCTTTGGTGGTGGCGTGTCATGGAGTCACCGCTCGCCACCAAAGGGGGTGAACAGCCATTGGGTATGGCTGTTTACCACGTGATCGGCCGTGATTAAGTCACGACCGATCACAGATGGTCGCACCCCCACTGTGCATAGCACGTGTGCGCGATCGCGCTGCTCGTGCACGTCAGTGGCGACATGTTCCCGGGAACACTGCTCGTCACCGATGCTGGTAAACAGCCATTGGCCGGCTGTTTACCCACGTGATCGGTTGTGATCACTAAATGTAAACAAACCGCGGTAACGAGAGGTTACCGGGTTCTCCTCCTCACAAACCGATCATGTTTGAGGAGGAGATTGCGGTAACATCTCGTTACCGCTTACAGTGTACACCAATCCCCCTGATTGCCCCCCCATATAAAGAGGACCTGTCACCACCCATCATAGTACCTGTCACTGACAGTCCATCAGAGTAGCTGTCACAGTCCATCCGAGTACCCGAGTACCTGTCACAGCCCATCAGAGTACCTGATCACCTATCACAGTCCCTCTGAGTACCCGAATACCTGTCCCAGTCCATCAGAGTACCCGAGTACCTGCCCCAGTCCATCTGAGTACCCGAGTACCTGTCACAGTCCATCTGAGTACCCAAGTACCAGTCACAGTTCATCTGAGTACCTGTCAAAGTCCATATGAGTACCTGAATACCTGTCACAGTTCATCTGAGTACCTGAGTACCTGTCAGTCCATCTGAGTACCTGAGTACCTGTCACAGTCCATATGAGTACCTGAGTACCTGTCAGAGTTCATCTGAGTACCCGAGTACCTGTCACAGTCCATATGAGTACCTGAGTACCTATCACCACCCTTCAGAGTACCCGAATACCAGTCACCAGGCCATCAGAGAACCTGTCACCAGGCCATCAGAGTACCCAAATACCTGTCACCAGGCCATCAGAGTCCCCGAGTACCTGTCACCAGGCCATCAGAGTACTCAAGTACCTGTCAACAGCCCATCAGAGTACCCGAGTACCTATCTGCAGCCCATCAGAGTACCCGAGTACCTATTTGCAGCCCATGCCTCATAGAATATACGTTGGGGTGTTTGCTTTCCAAAATTGGGTCATTTTGTGTGTAATTCCACTGTCCTGGTGCTCCAGGACGTTCAAAAGTGTGATGGGTAGGAATGAAATGAGATGTGTCATTTATGCTCCTAGAACGCCTGAAAGTACTACTTCAATGTTCGGCCTCTCTATGTGACCAGGCTGTGTAAAAGTCCTACACATGTAGTACCGCCATACTCGAGAGTAGCAGAATGTGTTTTGAGGTGTAATTTTGCTATATACATGCTATGTGTTAGATATATCTTATAAATTGACAAGTTTGTGTAAAAAAAAAATGCGTTTTCATTTTTTTCCACATTTCCAAAAACTTCTGGAAAAAAATTAACTGTTCAAAAGACTCATTATGCCTCATAGATTATACGTTGGGGTGTTTGCTTTCCAAAATGGGGTAATTTTATGGGAAATTCCATTGTCCTGGTGCTCCAGGGCCTTCAAAAATGTAATAGGTGGTTGTGAAATGAGATGTGTCATTTTTGCTCGTAGAACGTCTAAAGGTGCCACTTCAATGTTGGTGCTCTATTTGTGGCCAGGCTGTATAAAAGTCTCACACATGTGGTATCGCTATACTCGGAAAGAGTAGCAGAATGTATTTTGGGGTGTAATTTGTTGTATGCATATGCTGTGTGTGAGAAATAACCTGATAATATGACAATTTTGTAAAAACAAATAAAAAAATCTAAAAAATCTTAATTTTGAAAAGAATTGTGGGAAAAAATGACAACTTAAAAAAAAACTCACCATGCTACCTACTTAATACCTTGGAATGTCTACTTTCTAAAAAGGGGTCATTTGGGGGGTATTTGTATTTTCCTGACTTGTTAGTGTCTCAAGAAATGAGATACACCTGATGTACTGAAGGCCTGATCAGATGTGATCAATTTTCAGTGATCGGCACCATAGTTTGTAGACGCTATAACTTTCACAAAGACCAAATAATATACACTAATTTGGGTTATCTTTACCAAAGATATGTAGCAGTATAATTTTTGGCCAACATTTATGAAGAAAAATTACTAATTAGCAAAATTTTATGACAGAAACAAAGAAAAAGGCATTTTTTTCACAAAATTTACGTTTTTTTTTTTTTATTTATAGCACAAAAAATAAAAAACCCACTAGTGATTAAATACCAATAAAAGAAAGCTCTATTTGTGTTGAAAAAAGGATGCAAGTTTCATATGGGTACAGTGTTACATGACTGAGTAATTGTCATTCAAACTGTGAGAGCGCTGAAAGCTGAAAATTGGTCTGGTCAGGAAGGGGGTGTAAGTGCACTGTATTGAGGTGGTTAAAAACATTTTTATTGGATATACAGTATTTTATAGCAGACAGTAGAAACTGCAGAAAGTGCCATTTATCAAAAAATTGCCTGGTCATGAAGGGGGGGGGGGGGGTAAATATTCTGGAGGTCAAGTGGTTAAATGTAGCATTTTAATATGGCCCTGTGTAGAACTCCAGCCTTCACAAGTTCATATGCTCTCTTCCTGAGTCTAATGTCCTTACTAAACAGAGAAGAGTAATAGGGGCATATTTGTAATCAATGAGTTTGACATTCACCAATCATTCACAGACAATTAAAGTATTTCCTGTAATTTAAAATACCTGACCAGGAAGAGTCACATGCAGTAAGTAATTGGTGAATGTCACAGTCATTCCTTTAAAAATATGCCCTACAATCTTCCTAGGTCAACTTCAAAAGTTGATCTCTGGAAGAAGGATTTGAAGACAGTTAAGAAAACACACAAAAAATGAAATCTAACCTCTCTGATGACAGGATTATTTTAAGTCAGGAAACTAAGTAGATATTGAGCTGCAGGTCTGGATGAGAAGAATCAAATTAGTCCATGTGTTGTTATTGTATCATGTCAGAATTAAGGGTGGTGAGTCACTGTGACTCTGTCTAATATGGAAGTACAAACAGTAATTCAATATACTATAAAATGGCTACAACTTCTCCTAGCGTCGATACTCAAAATATACAGATTGAAAATTATTATGTCATCAGTGTTTTTATAGGGTGTCAAACAGATTTAACAACTACCAGGAGCTGGATGTTTTTGCTTTACCCTAAGTTCACACCTGTGCTTTTTGCAGTTTGCAGATAAACACTACAGTCCATTTAACATGGTCTCCTATGGTACATGTTTACATCTATGTGTTTTGTTTTAAAAATGGTGTAGGGTTCCCCCCGAAATACAAACCAGACCCTTATCCGAGCATGCAGCCTGGCAAGTCAGGAAAGGGAGGGGATGAGCAAGCACCCCCCCCCCTCCCGAACCATGCCAGGCCACATGCCCTCAACATGGGGGGGTGCTTTTGGGCAGTGAGCTCTGCCCCCCCACCCCAAAGCATCTTGTCCCCATGCTGATGGAGACAAAGGCCTCTTCCTGACAACCCTGGGCGGTGGTTGTGGGGGTCTGTGGGCAGTGAGCTTATTGGAATCTGGAAGTCCACATTTAATAAAGGGGACCCCCAGATCCTGGCTCCCTCATGTAAAAGAGTATGGGCTACATTGTACCCCTACTCATTCAACCAACAAAAAAGAAGTGTAGTGTTACAAAACACAAGAGAAGTTTTTTGACAAGTCCTTAGCCGCTTGCTGACTGGCTCCTGTAGATATATGTCAGCAGAATTGCATGGCTGGGCAAAGTAACGCACCCATACGTTACTTTGAATTTCCCACCGGGACCTGCGGACTCGATGTCCGCCAGGTGACTGCGATCGCGTCACGGAGTTGAAGAACGGGGAGATGCAGATGTAAACACAGCATCTCCCCGTTCTGCCTAGTGACAGGACACTGATCGTCTGCTCCCTGTCATCAGGAGCAGCGATCAGTGTCGTGTCACTGCTAGCCCATCCCCCCAATAGTCAGAAACACTCTCCACATCACTTCCAGTGACATTTTTTCAGTAATCAATGCAATTTTATAGCATTGATCGCTGTACTAATGCCAATGGTCCAAAAAATTTTCAAAATTGTCCTATGTATCTGCCATAATGTCGCAGTCACGATAAAAATCGCTGATCGCCACCATTACTAGTAAAAAAAAAATATATATTAATAAAAATTGCATAAATCTATCTACCTATTTTGTAGATGCTATCACTTTTGCGCAAACCAATCAATAAACGCTTATTGTGATTTTTTTTACCAAAAATATGTTGAAGAATATGTATCGGCCTAAACTGAGGAAAAAAAATGTTTTTTATATATTTTTTGGGGATATTTATTATAGCAAAAAGTATAAGATAATGCATTTTTTTCAAAATTGTCTCTCTTTTTTTGTTTATAGCACAAAAAATAAAAACCGCAGAGGTGATCAAATACCACCAAAAGAAAGCTCTATTTGTGAAGAAAAAAAGACATCAATTTTATTTGGGAGCCACTACGCAAAACCGTGCAATTTTCAGTTAAAGTGACGCAGTGCTGAATCACAAAAAGTGCTCTGGTCTTTGGCCAGCAAAATGGTCCGGGCTTAAGTGGTTAATTAAAATCTGTGTCTTCTTCCTCCAGTCTTCTCCCTCCGGTGTTTCTTCTCCCTCTTCTTTCTCTGGGTTGTTTCTTCTTCCTCCGGTGTTTCTTCTCCCTCTTCTCTCTACTTGCTGGTTTCTTCTCCCTCTTTTCCCTCTGGTGATGTCTTCATCTGTGGTCGCTGCCTGCTAAAAATAAAATACACGGTCTTCCTCCAATGCTGGCTGTTTCCGTTGGGTCAGCTCCCATTGTCTGCCATTTCTAATACAGCTATTGGGTGTGACCACCTAGTGAGGTCACCCAGAGACCCCACCCCTTGTGTTCGTTAAGTGACATCACAAGGTTAGATCTCCAGATGACATCACATGATGGCCACGCCCCCACGGCTATATTAGGAATGGCAGACAGCGGGAGCGGACACAATGGAGGCAGCCAGCGTCGGAGGAAGACCTTTTTTCTTTTTAGCGAGTAGCGGCAGTGGATGAAGACGATATCACTGATGAGAGACGAGAGAGAAGAAAAAAGTGGAGAGAGAAGAGGGAAAAGAAACAATGGAGGGAGAAGACAGCGTAAGGCAGTGATGGCGAACCTATGGCACGCGTGCCACAGCTGGCACGTCAAGCCCTCCCTGTCGGCACGCCAGGGGAATCCCCCAGCCAGTCAGTCACTTGCACTGACGTTGCAGGCAGGGAGGAGCCGGCTCTCTTCCTTGCTTCATTGCTAGTGACATCGGCAGGGGAGTGGACAGCCAGTCATCTTATTCCTTGTGTGTCATTTAAGTGTAAAATTCTTCTTTCTCCACCATCCAGACTCTGTTCAGCAGCTTATTGCCTCCCCCGGACCCCTACACTTCTGGTAAGGCATTCAGGGATTCCTTTTTGCAGGTACCCTATGTCAGCTCCCCCTGCTCCAGGACGACTTTGGTTCAGTCTGTCCTAGTGCAGCCTGTGAAAAAGAGAAGGGGGAGGGGCGGTGCTGGGAGCTGATTTTCCATGGGGAGAGGTGCAATGGCTGCTAGCTGGCATCCAGGGATATCGAGGAATGGCCGGATGTCGGGGATTCCTTCAATGCTGTCTGGGGAGAGCTGGACGATGAGGCAATAGAAAGGTAAGGAGGAGGGTGGATCCTCCGATTTACATTGTACTGTGTGGGGGCATGTTAGTAGTGCAGGAAGCATGTGTCATGTACAGTAGGTGAGTGTAATGGTCATGTAGGTGAGTGCATGTGTCATGTAGGTGAGTGCATGTGTCATGTAGGTGAGTGCATGTGTCATGTAGGTGAGTGCATGTGTCATGTAGGTGAGTGCATGTGTTATTTAGGTGAGTGTAATGGTCATGTAGGTGAGTGTAATGGTCATGTAGGTGAGTGCATGTGTCATGTAGGTGAATGCAATGGTCAGGTAGGTCAGTGTATGTTGCACAGTGCATTCTGCATTCTTTTTGGTCCCTTAGGGCTCATTCAAAGCTGGCAGGTTTAATTCTGTGTTGGCACTTTGAAAGAAATAAGTTGGTTTTGCGTCGCGGTTTGGGCACTCGGGTTCAAAAAGGTTCGCCATCACTGGCGTAAGGAAAAGAACCCATGGGAGAGAGAAGAGGGAGTAGAAACACCGGAGGGAGAAGACCGGAGGAAGAAGACAGCATTTTTAATAAAGGACTTGTCAAAAACCATCTCTTGTGTTTTTGTAACACTACACTTCTTTTTTTTTTTGGTGAATGGCTAGGGGTACAATGTACCCCATACTCATTCACATGGGGGGGTGGGATCTGGGGGTCACCTTGTTAAAGATTACAGAAGCTCTTTGGCTTCTGTAATCAAACTGAGGGCACGAACTGGCCAGAATCCCCTGATTTAGCATTCCTCTATATGTTTCCAGGTTCCCCAATAGAAACAAAGAAGTCTCCTGCTCTTTTTTCTTTCTGCAGCAAAAACATTAATCCCTAAATATTGGAGGACTCCCCAAATCCCACAGATCATGGGATGTGTTGATGAGCTCAACAACAATATGAGAATGGGGGAGATAATACCCCCCTACATTAAAGACAGGGACAGTTTGTTGGAGCACCATTTTTAAATGCTCAAATTCCTCCTATCTTTAGCCTTTTCTTTGCCTTAATTTCAATAAGCTGTAGGTAAGTTTAGATCAGATGTAGTGGGGTTCTCCTAACCAACCCTTTTACCTCCCCTGTAATTTTTTCTTTTTCTTTTTTTGCCTTCTTTTTTCTAGTTCGTATCCTTTCCTTTGTGCATACTCTTCCTCCTGCTTCCTGGCACAGTGGAGAGCGAGACTCCCCCAAAATTATATGCAGAACTTTGGATATATATCTTGCGCAGTTGAATTGACACTAACTTTTAGCACATTGATGTTTGCAGATTCTATCTATTGTAATAGATTTACTTTCATGTAATGTTGTAATCCATGATGGAAGAGTATGCTGCTCTTCTTTGAGTCTTGTTTTTTTTATATTGGGTCAAAACCTTTTAAGTTTTGACCCAATATAAAGTTTATTTCTAATTTAAAAAAAATGTTGGAATAAATTGTGTCGAACATGTAAGAATTGTTTCTCAGGAAAAATTCTGTCTCGCACAAAATTCTTCAAGAACAATTCAGTGACAGATAAATGTGCACCTTGCTGACATGGATCTGTGACAAATTGCATCATTTGTTGCTCTATTGCTATACAAATTTTTAATACCTATGAGACTCTTTATGAATTTCGCAGAGAGCTTCTTAATAATGGGTTTTTATGTAAACAGAAAACACTCACATGGGCTGCAAGTAAAAACTTCACATAACCTTAACAGAATAGATAATCAGTTGAATGATGAGACAGGGGGTAACTGTAACTTGCAGTTTACTAAACAGGTGCAAAGTTAGAAATAATAATGCAAAACAAGTTCAGGATAGAAATAAACTAGCATACACTGCAGAATAATGGAAAAACAGGATCAGGATAGCAACAAACATTCATGCACTGTAGAGTCTGATTATGAAAGCAGCACACACATAGCTGAATACATAGCATAGCGTCTACAACATTCTATCGTGTAAAGAATGAATACTTTGGTTCAGTTCAGTTCAGAACAGGGCTACTTGCAATTACCCTCATAAACAGCATCCCTCTCAATGAAGTCTAGGTAGGGACTTAGAAAACTCAGTAGCTGAGAAGCTGTGTGCAATTAGGCTCTGGCCTGGCTGCCCACTAGGGGTGAGCCTGATGTTACGTTCGGGTGTTCGCCGTTCACCAAATAGGGAACAATTTGGGGTGTTTGCGGCAAATTCAAAAGCCATGGAAAACCCTTTAAGGAGAAATCAAAAGTGCTAATTTTAAAGGCTTATATGCTTGTTATTGTCATAAAAAGTGTTTGGGGATCTGGGTCCTGCCCCAGGGGACATGTATCAATGCAAAAATTTTTTAAAAAACATCAGTTTTTTCGGGAGCAGTGATTTTAATAATGCTTAAAGTGAAACAATAAAAGTGAAATATTCCTTTACATTTCGTACCTGGGGGGTGTCTATAGTATGCCTGCACAGTGGCGCATTTCTCCCGTGTTTAGAACAGTCCCTGCACAAAATGACATTTCTAAAGAAAAAAACTTAATTTAAAACTACTCATGGCTATAATGAATTGTCTATGGGAGAAATCAAAAGTGCTAATTTTAAAGGCTTATATGCTTGGTATTGTCATAAAAAGTATTTGGGGACCCGGGTCCTATCCCAGGGGACATGCATCAATGCAAATTTTTTTTTTAAATGTACGTTTTTTCGGGAGCAGTGATTTTAATAATGCTTAAAGTGAAACAATAAAGGTGAAATATTCTTTTAAATTTCGTACCTGGGGGGTGTCTATAGTATGCCCGTAAAGTGGCAAATGTTTCCCATGTTTAAAACAGTCCCTGCAAAAAATGACATTTCTAAAGGAAAAAAAGTAATTTAATCTGCGGGTCCCTTGTGAAAGGGGGCTTCCAGATTCAGATAGCCCCCCGCTTGCAGACCCCCACAACCACCGGGCAAAGGTTGTGGGGATGAGGTCCTTGTGGGGCTACCCCAAAGCACTCTCCCCATGTTGAGGGCATGTGCCCTGGTATGGTTCAGGAGGGGGGTGCTCTCTAGTCCCCCCTCTTTTCCTGCAGCCTGCCAGGTTGCATGCTCGGATAAAGGTCTGGTATAGATTTTTGGGAGGATCTCCACGCCATTTTTTTTCAATTATGGCATGGGGTTCCCCTAAAATCCATACCAGACCCCTTGAGAGGGACCCCTACGTTATTTTAAAACCAAAAATTGGCGCAGGGTTCCCCTTAATATCCATACCAGACCTGAAGGGCCTGAATTTTTTATTTGTTTTGGTTCGTGGGGCCATTTTTTTCAATGACTTTATCTGTATTGCCGAGACACGACAATTCATTTTAGCCGTGAGTAGTTAAATTACTTTTTTTCCTTTAGAAATGTCATTTTGTGCAGAGACTGTTCTAAATGCAGGAAAAATGTGCCACTTTACAGGCATACTATAGACACCCCCAGGTACGAAATTGAAAGGAATATTTTACTTTTATTGTTTCACTTTAAGCATTATTAAAATCACTGCTCCCGAAAAAATGACCATTTTTAAAACTTATTTTTGCATTGATGTCCCCTGGGGCAGGACTCAGGTCCCCAAACACTTTTTATGACGATACCATGCATATAAGCCTTTAAAATTAGCACTTTTGATTTCTCCCATAGACAATTCATTATAGCCGTGAGTAGTTTTAAATGACTTTTTTTCCTTGAGAAATGTCATTTTGTGCAGGGACTGTTGTAAACACGGGAAACATGCGCCACTTTACAGGATACTATAGACACCCCCAGGTATGAAATGTAAAGGAATATTTCACTTTTATTGTTTCACTTTAAGCATTATTAAAATCACTGCTCCCGAAAAACGGACATTTTATAAAACTTTTTTTTTTTGCATTGATACAATTACCCTGGGGTAGGACCCAGGTCCCCAAACACTTTTTATGAAAATAACTTGCATATTAACCCTTAAAATTAGCACTTTTGATTTTTCACGATTGACTTTAACGGTGTTCGAGCGTTCAAACAAATTTGTTGCCTGTTCGCATGTTCTGCCGCGAACCGAACCGGGGTGTCTTTGGCTAATCCCTACTGCCCACAACCCGGTTCTTCCAATGGAGGGCCTCCCCCTGGCTGCAGATCACTTGTCCAGCTACCTTTGTGCTTACACCAGCATCTAGGTATTTTGAGTAAATTTGCACAAAGCCTGTCTCTCTGTGGGGTTCATAAAGGAACTTACAGTTGGTAGTGCTGAATATACCTGACATGCAGATGGTGTTCCCAAAGTTCTAAATACGTTATATCAAGGAATGTTCTAATGGATTACAGATGTTCAAGAGTGGAGAAGAAAGATCCAACCCAAATAGGTTGCATTACCTTTAGGATGCTTTGCTTATGACTGTCACAAACTACGTTGTGAAATACATTAGCAAAATAAAAAGTATAAAATGTAAAGGTCTCAATGCTTACTAAAGAATTGTTTTTCCTGAACTGCAACCATAAACAAGGATCATGTCGGTCCAGTAGCAATATTCTAAGGAAAATTCTACAGTCTCTGCACTAATTAGCCATAACTGTTATGCTTCAGAGTCACACTACCATTTTTGTGAACTGTGCTAATAGCAACATTTCAAGGTCTATAGTGACAAGTTTGAAAGACAAAACAGTTTCCAGTTACCATACATCTGCTACATTCAGTTCTAGTATAAGTAAAAAAGCAAAGTTCTCTTCGAGCAGCCTAAATGGAGTATGCGACATGATTCATTACCACGTCTATGATTAGTGAAACTTCCTACAAGCATCCTAATGGGAAGATTTGTGTTCATTTAAGCCAAACCAGTGAAGAGAACTCAATGTTCTCTTAAGAAAATAAGTATGATAAACGGAATAAAACAAAAAATCTATGCAAAATGCTCCAATGAGTATTGCAGAAATTGGCAACTATAACAATTGTGAAGAAAGAGACGTGTAAAAAAAAAAAAAAAAAAAGAGTATGTTAAGAAGAAATCACTTGCAGCAAACGATGTAGCAGAATTTTAGCAAATGATGGAAAGGAATGGCATTGCATAATGGAATTCCAGAAACGTTAAAAGATGCCTTGTCTGTTGCTGAAGGCTTTTGTATAATTGGTTTACACCTTCTCTTTATGACTAAATTTGTCCCATCAAAGTTACAGGGAGGAAATTTAATATAAGAGTAATCCTGGGCTTAAAATGGTAACACAATGCTAATAGCAAGGGGAAAAAACAGTAAGTATATGAGAATAAGATTTGATACTGGAATCTGTTTTTACTTCCCTAGCTATCTTATACTGACTAATTTTTTAAGGACATACAGCATAAAATACACATTTATAGAAGACATCAACACAAATACTTTGTGATAAATGTGTGTTTATATTACAAGATTATGAACAAAATAATAATAAAAGAAAAACAATTACGGTAACTTGAAATGTCTCTGTACAATTTGAAAATGTGGCTGTATAGTTTCATATAATTTGAGCAATTTAGTACATTAAATACGAGCAGTGCTATATTTACCATTATATCAATCAGTGCATAGGGCAGCGGGGATAGGGGGAAGGGGTAGCATTAAGCCTCATAATTTTAAAATTTTTTATGTTTTGCTTACTTTGATTCCCTCTTCTGGTCACATGAGACATTTTTGACTACATGTGTTGGGTGGTTGTAAACCTCAGTCAAGGAATCTGAGCAAAGCACATATATAGCTCTAAGTGTTGTTTCTCTCTCGTGCTTCATTCCTCTGTTATCAGCATGAGTCACTTCTGAGAAGTTTTACGTTACATGAGAGCTCAGCATGAAGCTTGTCTATTCAGATCACCGTTCTTCTGTTGTGTGGAGGGGGGGGTGTGTTCCTTTCCTCCAATCAGCTCTCACACACTGTAACTGTAGCCTCTCTATCCCTCCTCTGTGCTTCTGACAGATGAAGAAAGAATTTAACACTTTTTTGCCCTTTTGAAGGAGTGTAGGGATAAGAAGACTGCAGGTAAACAAATAAAAACGATCTGGGAGGATTCATTTTATCTCTCTGTATCATTTGAGACTGTTGACTTTCCCGGGCATATGTGCTGGTTTACAACCACTTTAAAAACAGCTTTAAGTTTTTGACAATGTGAAGAAGGGATCAACACTCTTTCAGATTTTGTGGGACTACTTCTGCACAGGGGATGCGATTCACTGGGGATAGTGATTGGAAACCTGTGCAATTCGTCCACAAATATCTACAAAACATTTTTTATTAGTAAAACAAGGAAAAGTTAGAACCTTTATCAGGTTTTAATCTGTTTTCAGCTACCCTGGTAACAATTCTCTCACTACTTATCCTGCTGTCACCTACTGGACAGGAAAAGGGATCAACAACACCAATAAAAACATAACCAAAGTTTTTACTCTTATATATCCAAACTTTAAAAAAAATAAAACCTTTTGGCTGGAGATAATTCTTCAGTGTGTGAATACAATTCTAAGAGGAGTCAAAAGACTCATTACTGTTCAAGTATCAGGAAATCATGTCCTGTTTGTTGCTAGCATGCTTAATTTTTTTGAAGATAAATTAATAAAGAAGATAAAAAAAAAATACCCAGGGGACTCTGTGCATATTGCAGTTCTGCCCATTCAAATTTTTTATATCTGTTGGTGCTGGCTGTAGCTCCAAACCCTCAAAGCCCAAAATATGTGTTTTCCAATGGGGGAGTTACAACCAGCACTGTGCCCCTACCCCCTCTATATTCTCCAGCATCTTCTCATCTCTCACAGGGACTGTTCACATTGGGGCACTGTGCTTAGGTGACTTCTAAAAATATCCTAAATGCAGCATTGTTCTTACATATCCGAATGTTCACCTAAAATTGTAGTGTATGAAAATGCTCTTGTCTGGAAATGCTCAAGTACTTCTTAGTGCAGACTGAGCCCGGACCTGCTCCTTCTAATATAGGGCAGAGAGAGATTGGAAATTGTCAGCTTGTGTTTTTGTGAATAATTGCACCTGGAGTTGAATGCTTCCATTTACAAAAAAAAAAAGCTGACAAAAGCGCACATGTGCTACTGCACTAGTCTCTTTCATACACGTGTAGTACCTAGTTTGTACTGTTGTTAGCTTGTGTTTTTGTGAATGAAAGATCCACTCCAGCCAAAATCATTCACAAAGCTGTGTGTAGGAGACTTTCAGAGTGCACTTAGCATAGAAGAAATGAGGCAGAGGACTTCACAGAAGAGCTGCATGTTTCTGATACCTTAGGAGAAGGAGGGGTGGGAGTTGTGCAGGCTCTGTGTGTGTATTGCTTGTCAAGCCCCATCTCCTCCTGCATTGTCAGTCAGAATTTTGCCTCAATTGTTTACTGTTATTGGGTATTGGTGATGGGAGGCAGAGCCAAGGACCCAATAACGCTGCTCAGCAACTTTTGTATAGACTTAAAGCATAACTAAAGGCACAACTTTTTTTTTTCAGCTTTTTGGATACAGTGGAGAGTAATTAGAATGCGTGTCAGTTGTTATTGCTGCGTATGACCCCATTAAAATTCCCTAGGGGATTTAAAACATTTTTTTATCTTCCAGCAATACATAAGTATTTGTGCTGCAAAAAAATAAGCCTAAGTTTCCCATTATAAAGGTGAATTTTAATATTTTTTCCTTGTATTCATTATTATGTGTACAACTCTCTGATTGCGAACATACCATGAGCTGTACATAAATTCACATGAATTTTTTTTTAAGGATTTCTCTGAGGTTAAAACGGGTTGAAAAAGACTGATCTACATCATGATAAGTAGGGATGAGCAGAACACTCCCTGGTGCTATGGAAATTCTATGGGACAAGAACATAAAAAATCAAAAGTGCTAATTTTAAAGGCTTATATGCAAGTTATTGTCATAAAAAGTGTTTGGGACCTGGGTCCTGCCCCAGGGGACATGTATCAATGCAAAAAAAGTTTTAAAAACAGTGGTCTGGTATGAATATTAAGGGGAACAAAAATGTAAAAATAAAATTGCGTGGGGGTCCCCCCAAATTCCATACCTGGTCCTTCAGGTCTGGTATGGATATTAAGGGGAACCTTGCACCAAAATGTAAAAAAAAAAACGATGTGGGGGTCCCCCTCAAAATCCACACCAGATCCTTCAGGTCTGGTATGGATTTTAAGGGGAAACCCATGCCAAAATTAAAAAAAGAATGGTGTGGGGGTCCCCCCAAAAATCCATACCAGACCCTTATCTGAGCACGCAACCTGGCAGGCCACAGGAAAAGAGAGGGATGAGAGAGCGCCCCCCCCTCCTGAACCGTACCAGGCCACATGCCCTCAACATGGGGAGGGTACTTTGGGATACCCCCAAAAACACCTTGTTTTTTTACAATTTTGGTTCAGGGTTCCCCTTAATATTCATACCAGACCCAAAGGGTCTGGTAATTGACTGTGGGGAAATATCATGCCCTTTTTTTCAATGACTTTTATGTGTATTGCCGGGACCAACAATTCATTATAGCTGCGAGTACTTTTAAATCACTTTTTCCTTTAGAAATGTCATTTTGCTCTCTGAATTTTCTAAACAAGAGAAACATGCACCACTTTACAGGCATACTATAGACATCCCCCAGGTACTAAATTTAAAGGAATACTTCACTTTTATTGTTTCACTTTAAACATTAATTAAATCACTGCTCCTGAAAAAACATCAGTTTTTAAAACTTTTTGTTGCATTGATACATGTCCCCTGGGGCAGGACCCAGGTCCCCAAACAATTTTTATGACAATACCATGCATATAAGCCTTTAAAATTAGCACTTTTGATTTCTCACATAGACTTTTAAAGGGTGTTCTGCGGCTTTTGAATTTGCCGCGAACACCCCAAATTGTTCGCTATTCAGCGAACCAGCGAACACCCGATGTTCTAGTCCAACTTATGTTCGACTCAAACATCGGGCTCATCCCTAATTAAAAGATGTTGATAAAAATGCCTTTCCTGTGCTTCTAGTAACTTTGGTAGGAATTTAAATTGTACAAATGAACCTGAAAAAAAGTACTGTGTACACATGTATGCAATTCAGTTGTAAGAATGCTAACTGTAGAAGAACATTATAAACTGATAAAATGTAAATACTCACCTTGCAGTGTATAGTATGTGTGTTTGTACAGCGTTAAACAATAGGAAGTTACCCATCTAAAGTATTATACTGGATAAACAATCTGAGCTTCACACATCACACTTTTGACACTATTAAACTGGGATCTTCCAATTGTTTGCAATAAAAAAGTGGGCTATAAACATTTTCCACACCAGACTCCAAAGCACTTGGCACTACAGGAGGAATTACCACTTCTTTTCTTCAACAACAGACCCAAACAGTCTTTGCTTACAGCATTACAATCATAGTTTATATGTCTAGCTGATTACAATGACTCAGACCTTGTTTTTCAGTTATTCTGTGTACTCATTTCAGTACTGTCACTGAATGTCAGCTAACTTCTTATACATCTGCTTCTGTGTTTATGAAAAAGCTTTCAAGGTATTGTAAAGGAGTGCAGCAAATGCACAGACATATAATAATGGAACTAGTAAGTGTTCCATTGACCTGTAAAATCAGATATAAATTGACCATGGTTCTTCTTAAAGTGATAATGTCACTGTAGAAAATTGGTTAAACCAAGCATACCTGTAATAGGGGCATTGCTTGGATTGTAAAAGATTTGGGGCAACTCTGGGCACATCAGGGCAAGTAACAATGCTGTGTATGTAGCATGCCTTAGTGAAAGGGTGGGTGGGACCTAAGTGTGTCAAATGGGGTTTAAAGAGATATGGTTAAAAAAAAACAAGCCTACTCATGTATGCGCTGTACCCGTACAGTATGTCACAGCTCTTGTACCCATAAAAAAAAATTTTTTATTGCTCTGCCACAGCAGGTCTTGACAGGCATTGGAAGACAACTTTGTGGACAGCTATATCCTATGATTGGAAACAAGCACACAGCCATCACAACTGCCAAATATTATTAACTATTTAGAATCTGAATAGGGGATTAATAATGTTATAGAGAGGTACAAAACCCCTTTAAAACCATAAATAGAAAACATTATAAATAAGAAATTATTAAACGGAAATAACTTTGTTACCCTATATTAGTTTCCTACCTCAACATAGATGACTTCAGTAAAACTAGATATCAATGCACCAAGAGGTCATCTGCTAATACTGAAAAAGTTCTCTAGATAAATTTGTTCTCTTTCTCAATTTCTGCTACTACTCAGCTGAATCTACCATCAGCTGACCTGTCATATCTACCAGGAGTGAAAACCAGTGATCCACTGCTGCAGCCTGGGGTAGAAACTGACCAATCTTTTTGCGCCCTCACCCTGTTAGCACTGGAGTTTTCAGACCTGAATGAATCTCTCCAATTGACAGTCAATGGGAAGTGTCCACACCTTCAGGCAGTCGCATGGACACCTGAAGACGGACCCTCCCACTTTTAAGTTTTTTAAACTGCTGCAGCAATTAGCTAGAGGGTTCTGAGGATATGGTCTTGGCGAGCGGGGATCCTGTCTGAAGTTTTATGCTTAAAAAAGATCTACAGTCAAAAAAATTTTTTTTTAAGGTGAGCAGCTACAAACATACTTACCAGTCTAGGGATCCTGACTTTCCTCACCCAGGAAGTTCTTCAGGTCCTGGTCCCCAGCATCACTATCTTGTATGTGGGAAGTTGACTGTGACTTCCTGCGACTTCACATGGTGCTGCACTTTGTAAATGGACCTGCAGCCTCCTGGGACCTGTGACGTGTCTCAAGAGGTGGTGGGCAGGGAAAGGAAGAGCTGGACATCCACCCGGATAGCCTAGGCAATTGAGTGGAAGTGGGAGCAAGCACCTGCAAAAAATACTAGAAAGGTACCTGCTCCCTATAAAACAAAATCTCCAAAAAATATTAGAAGAGAAGGATTAAAAAAGGTGGAACTTCCCTTTTCAGGTGAAGTTACGCTTTAAGTAAATATCACCATAGTATATTATATGCAAACTGTACACTGGAATTTTGTTTTATAGCAAGTGTGCTGCAAAAAAACCTCTTCTTTCAATGCTAGCATTTTAGACGATTGCTGATCTTTTGGATAAGCCATAGCCATATGACTTAACTTCACCAACTGCAAAGTCTGAATTAGTGATTCACTAACGTGTGAAGCAATAGTATGTCAGCCAAGCCGCTATAAGTTTTCGTAGTGGCATAAGTACTGTATAATTGCAAGGTGCTTGTCCTAATGAAAATGTATCAACAAATAAAAAAGATAACTTGCATATACAATTAATAATCTGCTGAAAAATGTAAATCAGCAAAACAAATAATTTATGACAGCAGTACAATTTCAGCAGTGTGTATGCCTTTTAAGTAGCTAAAAAATGTTGACATATATATATATATATATCGTGACAGAGAGAGGCTCTGTCACTATAAGTTTATAGGAAAAGGTGACCCAGGAGTTTCATTATGGGTTATTGCAAGGTTCAGAACTAGCATCTCTCCAGATTCTGTAACATGCAATCCTGGGTCCAGGTTTTACTAGAGGCCTGCAACCTGGCTCGCTACACAGGTGCACAGGGTCATTATATAGTCAGCTCTGAGAATTTTTCAAGGCTCTCATTTTGGAGACAGCTTCCACCTTGGAGACGGAAGGTCTCACCCAGGGTCAGGGGGCCCCAGCCAGAAGCTACAAGACAGAGGTCTCATCAAGGGGTCAGAGGGCACAGCCAGAAGCCAGGAGTCAGGTCAGCTCCTATCAGGGGTGGCCAGAGGTGGGCCATGCAGCAGGGCACTGCGACTTAAGGCTAGAGAGCCAAGTGTTCTGAGAGAGCTAAACGACACAGTCAAAGGACTAGTAAGAAGAACAGCCATGCTGCTAACATGTAAGGTAGCTTGGTATTTTCGTTAATTCATGTTATGTGGAAGAATCCCATTTGTGGGTTACCACGCCCTTAAAATACAGTGTTAGGCCGCGTACACACGCGGGGACTGTTCGCCCAACTTTGTCCGTCAAACAGTTTCGGCAAACAGTCCGCTCAAAATTAGCATGGACGGACATGGCCACACACGACGGACGAACAGTTTGCTGAAACCGTGCGCGATGACGTGAACGGCACGTACGACGGGACGAAAAATACGACGTCCTATACACTGCATTATAACTTTCGGCGTGTAAATCCTTTCTGAGCATGCGCGGAACTTAGTTTGACGAACAAGCCTACACACGAGCGGACTGTTCGCTGAAACAAGGTTTCAGCGGACAGTTTTTCGGAAATTCCGAAAAACCTTGTTCGTCAAACTGTCCGCTGAAACTGTCCGCTGAAAGCCCACACACGAGCGGACTGTCCGCCCAAACACTGTTCAGCGGACAAAGTTGGGCGAACAGTCCGCCCGTGTGTACGCGGCCTTAGACTGGCGTACTCTCTGGAAACGCACCTACCTCTTGAGTCTGATCACCCCAATCTTACAATATATATATATATATATATATATATATATATATATATATATATATATATATATATATATATATATATATATAGTGTGTTTTCTGTATAAGTTAATGTGCAGCCAACACAAATTACATTTACATTGCCTGAATTGCATGAATTGTACAAATTTACATGATATGGTGTTAAAGGAAAAGTCCAGCATGAGCTCGTTTGGCTGGCCTTCTACTAAGGGTCCCATAAGTACAATGATTTTTGCATTCCTGTGACCTATTTTTTTTTTATCAGAGAGCGGTCTCAAGTCCACTCTCTGCTGACATCACCAAGATCAGTCCAGGCACCGCCTCATCCCGATTTCCAAAGTCTGGATCTGCCAGGTGCCTGGACTGATTGCAGTCTTGGCCTCTCATCTAGCAGCTGAGGCGGCTGCTCCCTGCCCCTCCACAGCTCAGCGATCCAGTGAGTGTGAAGCAGCAGAGCGGAGAGCTGCTGATTGACAGGCAGCAGCTCTCAGCAGTGTTCAGTGGCTCAGTTCTCAGTGAATATGTGGCGGGGGACAGATGCAGCATCAGACTGATGGTGCATCCCACCTAGGTAAGTATGATTGGCCAATAAAAACTACAAAACATACTTCTCTTTTAAGCCGGCCATACATTAAACAATTTTCTTTCTTCAACCGTGTAGTGTAAGGGCCTGCCTGACTGCATACAAATTGAAAGTGTTTAGGTTTGACCCCATATTATATGGTTTTGGTAAATCTAAAGGAAATTGTATAATGTATGACCAGCCTTAGCCCTTGTACACATGGTCAGACATTTCGACGGAAAATGTCCGATCGGACCGTGTTGTCGGATAATCTGACTGTGTGTGGGCTCCATCAGACTGTTTCCATCGGAATATCCAACGGACAAAGTTTTAGAGCTGGGCTATAAAACTTTCCGACAATATGATCCGATCTGACAAAGTGCCACGCATGCTCAGATCAAATTCCTAGACCAAAGCTATTGGCTACTAGCTACTAGCTACTGAACGTAGTCCCGTCCTAACGAATTAACATCATCACGTTACGTACGATCGGATTTTCCGACAACTTTGTCCGACTGTGTGTATGCAACACCAGTTTCGGACAAAATCATCAGATTTTGCTGTCGGAATGTCTGACCGTGTGTACAAGGGCTTAGACAATAGTGAGTAGCAGGGCCTTCACACCCTGAGCTTATAAAAAGAGTATTAAATGATGGTGGGGGTCAACCCCAACGAAGACTGATGCTAGATCAGTGAGTAGATGAGTCTGTAAGGAAATAAAGGTGAGTAGTAACAGCCAAAGTTGTTTTTGTTTTTTGTTTTTTAACTGGTGCTGTGGACTCACAACTGTATCTTTTTAGCAAAGCTTTACATTTAGAGCAGCTGGTATATGATAGTAACATTAACTCCCTTTAACTAACCTGGACCATACCTTATGCCAAGTAAAAAAACGTAAAATAAGAGTGACAGAACACAAATAAGGATCAAATACAAAATACAAAAGTAGCTCAATTAGCATAATTGATTTTAAATTACTTTGGTCATTCCTACAAAGAAAGGTTTTCCCAACAAGAGCACAGAAAACAATAACAGCCAAGTAATGCTCTAACCCTGCCTTCCTCGACTTGTTTTTTGGCAGAGGTTTCTGGCTGTTCCTTGAGCTGTGGCTTATTGACCTCCTGTTTGATGATGCCACCATAGTTCTAGAGTGGGAGAGCCAGTGGCACGACAATGATCTTTTATGCTTCCTGTAAGGTGACCATTCTGACTAACACTGTAATGGGGAGGGGCATTACTTTCACTGACTGCCAATGACCAGCCTTATGCCCCATACACACTATTAGATTTTCGGCAGATTTTTGTCTTCAGATTTACCAAAACCATATAATATGAGGTCAAACCTTAAGAATTTCAATTTCTATGCAATCAGGCAGGACCTTACACTACATGGCTTTGGTAAATCAGAAGACAAAAATCTGCAGAAAATCTAATAGTGTGTATGGGGCTTTAGACAATAGTGAGTAGCAGGGCCTTCACACCCTGGGCTTACAGAAAGAGGATTAAATGATGCTGAGGGTCATTCAACCCCATCAAAGACAGATGCTAGATCGTGAGTATGTGAGCCTGTAAGGAACTGAAGGTGAGTATAGCAGCCAAAGCTTTTTTCTTCCACTGACCACCAATATAAGATGCATTTTTCCCAGTGGTCCCCCCAATGAATTGGCTTTAGCCAAGATCTTTAAAATTATTTTAGGTGTTCCTCCCTGAGTATAAAGTTTGAGACTGATGGCTGCTCAAACCCATCCCCACTCTACTAAAAACATGTTTTTATTATTTTCTGTCTCCCGCAACGCAAGTAGCGAAAAATTCTTGGCAGTGGTTCTAACCATATCCCACTTCAAAACAACAACAAAACGCTCCAGTTTTTCCTGTCCCTGGCTCCTGTCCTGACTCTTAACATTAGAGCAAAGGAGAGAAAGACATAACTACAAATATAAAAAAATCGACATTAGACATAGGTCATGTTTACATGTCCTTCCTACATATTCTCTAGCAAAAGCAGAGCTCTGCCTCCAGCATGAGTGGAGGGAGACACAAAACAATATATAACAAAGACCAACCTTTGGTTCTTACAGAAATACAGATGAGCTACTGCTTTCTACACGCCTAAGAAAATACAGCCAGTATTACTGTTGAAGATGTTGCTCCCATCCGTCAAATTGAAGAGCCTTGTAAAAGTCATGTACAGAAATACATTTCATATGACCTAAAACAAAAAAGAGGAGAGATTGTTAACAGATAAAATAATATGTTTATTCACAAACAAATCTTAAAGTGATACTAAACAGAAAAGTGTTAGTTGCCGTAATAAATTCACATAAAGTAAAACCTTGGATTGAAAGTAATTTGGATTGAGCGTTTCGCAAGACCAGCAAAATTTCTCTATAAATTTTGACTTGATTAATAAGCAATGTCTTAATATAGTAGCGTCATAACAACTGAGTATAAAAGAGAGGTGCCTCTAATGCCGCGTACACACGTAGCCGTCTATCCGGCAGACTTAGTCCGGCGGACTTTCCGAACGGGCTACTTGCCCACACACGGCACTTTTTCAGCGGACTAATACGGCGTACTAAGTCCGTCGTACTATCCGCCGTACTTTTGAAATGAATGGACTCGCCCACACACACGGAGGAAAGTCCGCTCATTTTGAGCGCATCTCCAGGTAGGTGGGGCCCGCGAAGGAGACATCACTGGCCCCGCCACCTGGTATGGACTTAAAGGGGAACCCCAACTCCGAAAAAAAAAATCGGCGTGGGGGTCCCCCCCAGGTCCACATCAGACCCTTGTCCGAGCACGCTACCTGGCTGGCCAGGAAAGGGGGGGACAAGCGAGTGGCCCCCCCTTCCTGAGCCGTACCAGGCCGCGTGCCCTCAACATGGGGGGGTGCCTTGGGGAAGGGGGGCCGCACGCCCCCCCCCACCCCAAAGCACCTTGTCCCCATGTTGATGAGGACAAGGGCCTCTTCCTGACAACCCTGGCCGTTGGTTGTCGGGGGGCTTATCGGAATCCAGGAGCCCCCTTTAATAAGGGGGCCCCCGGATCCCGTCCCCCCACCCTATGTGAATGAGTATGGGGTACAATGTACCCCTACCCATTCACCTGTAAAAAAAAGTAAAAAAAAACACAACACACAAGGGTTAAAATAGTTTATTGCACAGCTCCGGGGGTCTTCCGTCTTCGGGGGTCTTCTCACCGGACTCCTCCACTATCTTCTTCTAGCTCTTTTACTAGCAGAGGAGCCCGGCTGCTGGGCCACCGCGCCTTCTTCTAGCTCTTTTACGGGCGGTGGCCCGGTCTTCTGTTGCCACCGCTGCCGCCGCTGCTGCTGCCGTCTTCTGTTCTTCTCTTCTTCTCTTCAGATGTTGCCTCGTCGCTCCCTCCGCTCACAATGATGGGGACCGGGCGCACGGCGACTTATATAGGGACATCACCAGATGATGTCCCCGCCTATTATGATGTCACAGTCCCAGAGGATGCTGGGATATCTCTACTAACTTTGCATATCTAGACTTTGCAATATTTGCCCACTCTTCTTTGCAGAACTGCTCAAGTTCAGTTAAATGTGATGGTGACCATTTGTGGACTGCAGTCTTCAATTCATTCCACAGATTTTCAATGAGGTTTAAGTCTAGGCTCTGACTAGGTTATGCAAGGACAGTCACTTTTTTCTCCTTCAATCACTGTGTGGTCATTTTTGCTGTGTGCTTTGGGTCATTTTTATGTTGGAAGGTAAACCTCAAGAATTTGACGGTATTTTGCTGCATCCATTTTTCCTTCTATCTAGACAAGTGCTCCAGTCCCTGCTGCAGAGAAAACCCCCCTAACAGGATGGTGTCATTTGGATAGTGAGCTGTATTGGATTTCTGCCAGACATATTGTTTGGTGTTGAGGCCAAATATTTACATTTTAGTCTCATGTGACCATAGCACTTTTTTTCCATGTGGCCTCAGAATCTTCAAGGTGGATTCTGGCAAAGCTCAGTCATGACTATCTTGAGGAGTGGCTTTTTTTCTTGCAACCCTCCCATGCAAGCCACATTTGTGAAGAATTTGTGATATTGTTTTCACATGCACACAATGACCACTCTTTGTCATATATTCCTGAAACAGTTTCAGAGTTGCTGTAGGCCTCTTGGTAACCACGGTTTGCAGCACTGTCCTGATCCAGGGAAGGCCTGTGTTGTACCAAATATCTTCCACTTCTTAATAATAGACTTCACTGTGCTTGTAGACATTGATAAAGCCTTTTCTTTGTATCTTTCTCCTGACTTGTGCCTGTCCACAACTTTATCCCAAAAATCTTTAACAGTGCCTTGACACTCATAGATTGTTTGCTTCAGTTGCACTACCAGGGACTGAAGTTCTCCAAGAAAGTTCCTTTCATGCTGAGCTAATCAAAATGACCATAGCTGATCACAGTTGAAAGTCAAGTGCCACTGAGAAGGTGATTAATTACACTTGACTGAGTTTACAAGTCAATTTTTGTAGAGGGTGATCCTTTTTTCAACTCAGTGATTCTGTTGAATTTTGTGTGTACATTAACAATAATTTTCTGGTAGTAGTTGCCTTTAAAACTACCCTTACATAATGCAGACCAACTTCGGTAACAATACCAGCATGTGCTACAAATTCAGGTAGTTCTTACTACCACCACTTAAAAGGGTAACCCCATATATAATTGCTACACAAGCCAAAAAATTGCTTGAAAGTGAAATGACCTTTCCTTTTCAGTCTGCAGCACAGTAATTTTTTCTAAAATTCAATGCAATATGACAAGCTAGAGGCATTCCATAAACAGATGGTGTACAGAACCCCCCCCCCCCCCCCCCACCCACCCAACACATACACACACACCAGATTTTTCCATAAATCTTCACTAAGATACAAGTTAGATTTTAGGCATCCTCTGCAACAAAAATAAAAAATGTTGTGAGATACTCCAAAAGGGCTAATCACTAGTGATGGACGAACTTCCGACGGGACGTTTCGCGAACGCGAAACGCGAACGGACACAAACGTTCGCGAAAACGACCGTTCGCCGCGGGCTCCATTGACTTCAATGGGAGGCGAATTTCGCAAACCTTTAGGTCGAATTTGCGGCCACGGGGTAATTATTAGGGGGTAGCACGTAGTCCCACCACCTGGACAATAGCATAATACATGTATGAGGTGAATTTGGGATCGATAACTACAAGCATTTTTTTTTTATTTGGGAAATTGTTCTGACAATTCAGGACTATGGAGCTAATGAAGGCAATGGAGGAGAGGGAAGGTCAGGGACCAGGGTAGGCAAACAAGAGGGTGCAGGAGATACAGAGCACTGACAGCAGCACCGTAATACAGAGCACTGACATCAGCACCGTGACATACAGCGCTGACAGCAGCTCCGTGACATACAGCGCTGACAGCAGCTCCGTGACATACAGCGCTGACAGCATCTCCGTGACATACAGCGCTGACAGCAGCTCCGTGACATACAGCGCTGACAGCAGCTCCGTGACATACAGCGCTGACAGCAGCACCGTGACATACAGCGCTGACAGCAGCTCCGTGACATACAGCGCTGACAGCAGCTCCGTGACATACAGCGCTGACAGCAGCTCCGTGACATACAGCACTGACAGCAGCTCCGTGACATACAGCGCTGACAGCAGCTCCGTGACATACAGCGCTGACAGCAGCACCGTGACATACAGCGCTGACAGCAGCTCCGTGACATACAGCGCTGACAGCAGCTCCGTGACATACAGCACTGACAGCAGCTCCGTGACATACAGCGCTGACAGCAGCTCCGTGACATACAGCGCTGACAGCAGCACCGTGACATACAGCGCTGACAGCAGCTCCGTGACATACAGCGCTGACAGCAGCTCCGTGACATACAGCGCTGACAGCAGCTCCGTGACATACAGCGCTGACAGCAGCTCCGTGACATACAGCGCTGACAGCAGCTCCGTGACATACAGCGCTGACAGCAGCTCCGTGACATACAGCGCTGACAGCAGCTCCGTGACATACAGCGCTGACAGCAGCACCGTGACATACAGCGCTGACAGCAGCTCCGTGACATACAGCGCTGACAGCAGCTCCGTGACATACAGCGCTGACAGCAGCACCGTGACATACAGCGCTGACAGCAGCTCCGTGACATACAGCGCTGACAGCAGCTCCGTGACATACAGCGCTGACAGCAGCTCCGTGACATACAGCGCTGACAGCAGCTCCGTGACATACAGCGCTGACAGCAGCTCCGTGACATACAGCGCTGACAGCAGCTCCGTGACATACAGCGCTGACAGCAGCTCCGTGACATACAGCGCTGACAGCAGCTCCGTGACATACAGCGCTGACAGCAGCTCCGTGACATACAGCGCTGACAGCAGCTCCGTGACATACAGCGCTGACAGCAGCTCCGTGACATACAGCGCTGACAGCAGCTCCGTGACATACAGCGCTGACAGCAGCTCCGTGACATACAGCGCTGACAGCAGCTCCGTGACATACAGCGCTGACAGCAGCACCGTAAGCAGCCCCAGGAGGAAGTCAGCACAGCACAGGGATGGTGTGATCCCCTCATAATAAGAACCCCCAGGAGGAAGTCAGCACAGCACAGGGATGGTGGGAGCCCCTCATAATAAGAACACCCAGGAGGAAGTCAGCACAGCACAGGGATGGTGGGAACCCCTCATAATAAGCAGCCCCAGTAGAAATATGACACCGCTCAACCTCTTCAAAGAGGAGGGTAGGGGCATATAGTACGGTGTGCTTTTTTGGGTCAGGGAAGTGAGCCAAATGAATTAAGAAGGTCTGTGTGCTTGATTCCAAAAATTGTTTATAGACATATACATGGTCTACTGATCACATGTGTTGAATTCCTCCGAGATCCATGCCTCATTCATTTTTAGAAATGTGAGGTAGTTAACACTGTGGTGAGCTAGGCGAGTACGCTTATCGGTCACAATCCCCCCTGCTGCGCTGAACGTCCTTTCGGACAGGACACTGGATGAGGGGCAAGCCAACAGTTCGATTGCAAATTGGGCAAGCTCTGGCCAGAGGTCAAGCCTGCCCACCCAGTAGTCTAGGGGTTCATCACTCCTCAGAGCGTCCACATCGGCCGTTAACCCAATGTAGTCGGACACCTGACGGTCTAGGCGTTCCCTGATGCTGGATCCGGATGACACCTGTCGATGGGTCGGCTGAAAGAATGACCTCATATCCGAAGTCACCAACACATCTTCAAACCGGCCTCTTCTTGCAGGCGCTGTTGGATTGGTACCCGCAAATCCTTCTCTGGGAGTGGGAATTGCTCCTCTGCCAGCGCACGCAAAAGCAGAATGCAGCATTTCTCGAAGCAAGGCCTGGAAGTGCTGCATTCTGACAGCCCTCTGCGACGGCGGTAACATTTCCGCCATTTTGTGTTTGTACCGGGGGTCTAAGTACGTTGCCACCCAGTACTGGTCCTTGACCCTCATGCTTTTTATACGGGGGTCCCTATTAAAACACTGGAGCATGAAGGCCCCCATTTGCACTAAAGTGGAAGCGGTGTGGTGGCCTGGCTCCTGCTCATCATCCAGGATAATGTCGTCCTCTTCATTCTCCTCTCCCCATCCTCGCACAACAGGGATCCCAGAAAGGTTTAAAGCATGCTCTTCTTGCTCCTGCTCATCCGCCCCGGCACCATCCTCCTCTGACTCCTCATCAGACTCCTGTTGTTGACTTGTCTCAGATAGAGTAGCCCCCCCTGGGAATTCATCCAGCATTGCGACTTCCTCATCTTCCCGCTCCTGCTCCTCCACAGCCTGATCAATGACACGACGCAATGCACGCTCCAGAAAGAAGGCATAAGGTACCATGTCACTGATGGCGCCATGGCTGCGACTGACCAGTTTGGTGATCTCCTCAAATGGCCGCAGAAGTCTGCATGTGTCGCGCATGAGCAGCCACTGGCGCGGTGAAAAAAAACCCAGCTCCCCAGAACCGTTTCTTTCGCAGAGTTCATACAGGTAGACGTTAACTGCACGTTTCTGCTGGAGCAGCCTATCAAGCATATAGAAGGTTGAGTTCCATCGCGTCGGGCAATCGCAAATAAGACGTCTGACCGGCAGATGGTGTCGCCGCTGAATGTCAGCAAGGCGAGCCATGGCCGTGTAAGATCTTCTGAAATGGGCCGAGATTTTCCTTGCCTGCCGCAAGATGTCCTGGACCCCAGGGTATTTGACAAGGAATCGCTGCACGACCAAGTTTAAGACGTGTGCCATGCACGGCACGTGCGTGATTTTGCCCTGTTTCAATGCGCTAAGCAGATTGGCACCGTTGTCACACACCACTTTACCAACTGTCAAATTGAGCGGTGTTAGCCACTCATCTGCCTGTGAACGCAAAGCTGAAAGGAGTGCCGGGCCAGTGTGGCTCTTTGCTTCCAGGCACAACAGACGCAGCACGGCATGGCAACGTCTCACCTGGCATGTGGAATAGGTTCTGGGGAGCTTGGGCGGTGCAGTGGAAGAGACGCTAGCAGCGGAAAAGGAGGAGGCAGCTGAGGAGGAGAGGGAGGAGGATGGAGTAGGAGGAGGAGAAGAAGAGTCAGGCCTGCATGCAATCCGTGGCGGTAAAACCAAATCTACACGGGTGCCACGGGTTACATGCTTGACGGCCGTCAGAAGGTTCACCCAGTGGGCAGTAAAACTGATATACCTTCCCTGCCCGTGTTTGCTAGACCACGTGTCTGTGGTCAGATGTATCTTGGCACCGACACTGTGTGCCAGAGATACATTCACTTGCCGCTGAACATGGCCATATAGCTCTGGGATGCCCTTCTCTGAGAAATACTTCCTTCCTGGGACCTTCCATTGTGGTGTTCCAATGGCCACAAATTTGCGAAAGGCCTCCGAGTCCACCAGTTTATATGGCAGTAGTTGGCGGGCTATGAGTTCTGACAAGCCAGCCGCCAACCGTTGGGCAAGAGGGTTATCCGGCGTCATCATTTTTTTACGCTCAAACATTAGGCCCACGGAAGCCTGCCTTTTTGCAGAAAAATGTGAGCTTGGCGTGATGGAAGGTGGAGTGGAGGACAATTGTGAGGAGAGAGGAGAAGGAGAAGTAGAAGACGAGGCTGGACGGTGAGAGCCTGCAGTGTGGCTTTGTGTGTTCCGTTGCTCCCACTGGGCTCGGTGATGGCTGCTCATGTGCCTTCTTAAGGCGGTCGTCCCTAGGTGAGTATTGGGCTTACCGCGACTAACGCGTTGACTGCAAAGATTGCAGATGGCAACGCTATTGTCAGCAGCGGACACGTTAAAAAAAGCCCACACTGCGGAGCCATGTGCCGGTGTCCTGGGAGCGCCAGATGTGACCGTACATGGTCGATGACTCGCTCCTGATACATTTGCAGTCTGCTTTGTCCCTGCTGTGCAATGTAAGTCATTGCTGCTTCTCCTCCCTATCTGCTGGTCCATATCTCCCTCTGAACTCCCCTCCTCTTCCTCTCTTGTGGGCACCCACGTGACATCACTAGACACGTCATCATCAACGTCACCTTCCCCACCGCTATAAGTAGAGTAGGCAGCAACACCGGGGACCAACCTCCTCCTTGGGCTGATCTGGGTACTGGCGTCAGACTGCTGAGTAGCGCTTGTTGCTACCTCCTCTTCCTGATCCAATACCAAGAGTGGCTGCGCATCAGAAATGTCCTCTTGATATGGATCGGAAAATAATTCCAGTGACTCAAGCGGAAGGTATGTGGTGGTGGTGGTGGTGGTCGTGTTGTTGGTGGTAGTGTCTTTGGGGGTGCACATAGCAGAGAGTGAAGAAGAGGGTGCAGATCGAGAGGATGAGGAGGGTGCAGAAGAGTAAGGCTGAGCGAGCCACTCAACCAAGTCTGGTGCATCCTTTAAAGTAATTGAACGCACCTTCTGCAACTTCCCACTTTGGCTCAAGCCTGTTGCTCCTGCCCTACCCCTACCACCCCTGCGGAAGGGCCTGCCTCTTCCTCTGCATGTCATTTTTTAAATGACCCTGTGACAAAACTCTTAGTCCCTATACCGCTGAAGGACTGCTGCAGTATAGGTGAGCGGTCAGCAGTGGTGCACGTCAACCCTATCTATTGTGGACCTATAGCGGTCCTTACAGAACAGCAGACTGTACCGCACTCAAGCCTATGTACCGTAGCACCCTATACCAAGTTACCAGTCCTTATAAGAACTTTTGTGGACCAAGCAGGTTGTGTATTAGTGTTTAGCAGACTGTACGTCAGTCCCTATACCGCTGAAGGACTGCTGCAGTATAGGGCAGCGGTCAGCAGTGGTGCACGTCAACCCTATCTATTGTGGACCGATAGCGGTCCTTACAGAACAGCAGACTGTACCGCACTCAAGCCTATGTACCGTAGCACCCTATACCAAGTTACCAGTCCTTATAAGAACTTTTGTGGACCAAGCAGGTTGTGTATTAGTGTTTAGCAGACTGTACGTCAGTCCCTATACCGCTGAAGGACTGCTGCAGTATAGGGCAGCGGTCAGCAGTGGTGCACGTCAACCCTATCTATTGTGGACCGATAGCGGTCCTTACAGAACAGCAGACTGTACCGCACTCAAGCCTATGTACCGTAGCACCCTATACCAAGTTACCAGTCCTTATAAGAACTTTTGTGGAACAAGCAGGTTGTGTGTTAGTGATTAGCAGACTGTACGTCAGTCCCTATACCAATGAAGGACTGCTGCAGTATAGGGCAGCGGTCAGCAGTAGTGCACGGCAACCCTATGTATTGTGGACCGATAGCGGTCCTTACAGAACAGCAGACTGTACCGCACTCAAGCCTATGTACCGTAGCACCCTATACCAAGTTACCAGTCCTTATAAGAACTTTTGTGGACCAAGCAGGTTGTGTATTAGTGTTTAGCAGACTGTACGTCAGTCCCTATACCGCTGAAGGACTGCTGCAGTATAGGGCAGCGGTCAGCAGTGGTGCACGTCAACCCTATGTATTGTGGACCGATAGCGGTCCTTACAGAACAGCAGACTGTAACGCACTCAGGCCTATGTACCGTAGCACCCTATACCAAGTTACCAGTCCTTATAAGAACTTTTGTGGACCAAGCAGGTTGTGTGTTAGTGATTAGCAGACTGTACGTCAGTCCCTATACCAATGAAGGACTGCTGCAGTATAGGGCAGCGGTCAGCAGTAGTGCACGGCAACCCTATGTATTGTGGACCGATAGCGGTCCTTACAGAACAGCAGACTGTAACGCACTCAGGCCTATGTACCGTAGCACCCTATACCAAGTTACCAGTCCTTATAAAAACTTTTGTGGACCAAGCAGGTTGTGTGTTAGTGTTTAGCAGACTGTGCGTCAGTCCCTATACCGCTGAAGGACTGCTGCAGTATAGGGCAGCGGTCAGCAGTGGTGCACGTCAACCCTATCTATTGTGGACCGATAGCGGTCCTTACAGAACAGCAGACTGTACCGCACTCAAGCCTATGTACCGTAGCACCCTATACCAAGTTACCAGTCCTTATAAGAACTTTTGTGGACCAAGCAGGTTGTGTATTAGTGTTTAGCAGACTGTACGTCAGTCCCTATACCGCTGAAGGACTGCTGCAGTATAGGGCAGCGGTCAGCAGTGGTGCACGTCAACCCTATCTATTGTGGACCGATAGCGGTCCTTACAGAACAGCAGACTGTACCGCACTCAAGCCTATGTACCGTAGCACCCTATACCAAGTTACCAGTCCTTATAAGAACTTTTGTGGAACAAGCAGGTTGTGTGTTAGTGATTAGCAGACTGTACGTCAGTCCCTATACCAATGAAGGACTGCTGCAGTATAGGGCAGCGGTCAGCAGTAGTGCACGGCAACCCTATGTATTGTGGACCGATAGCGGTCCTTACAGAACAGCAGACTGTACCGCACTCAAGCCTATGTACCGTAGCACCCTATACCAAGTTACCAGTCCTTATAAGAACTTTTGTGGACCAAGCAGGTTGTGTATTAGTGTTTAGCAGACTGTACGTCAGTCCCTATACCGCTGAAGGACTGCTGCAGTATAGGGCAGCGGTCAGCAGTGGTGCACGTCAACCCTATGTATTGTGGACCGATAGCGGTCCTTACAGAACAGCAGACTGTAACGCACTCAGGCCTATGTACCGTAGCACCCTATACCAAGTTACCAGTCCTTATAAGAACTTTTGTGGACCAAGCAGGTTGTGTGTTAGTGATTAGCAGACTGTACGTCAGTCCCTATACCAATGAAGGACTGCTGCAGTATAGGGCAGCGGTCAGCAGTAGTGCACGGCAACCCTATGTATTGTGGACCGATAGCGGTCCTTACAGAACAGCAGACTGTAACGCACTCAGGCCTATGTACCGTAGCACCCTATACCAAGTTACCAGTCCTTATAAAAACTTTTGTGGACCAAGCAGGTTGTGTGTTAGTGTTTAGCAGACTGTGCGTCAGTCCCTATACCGCTGAAGGACTGCTGCAGTATAGGGCAGCGGTCAGCAGTGGTGCACGTCAACCCTATCTATTGTGGACCGATAGCGGTCCTTACAGAACAGCAGACTGTACCGCACTCAAGCCTATGTACCGTAGCACCCTATACCAAGTTACCAGTCCTTATAAGAACTTTTGTGGACCAAGCAGGTTGTGTATTAGTGTTTAGCAGACTGTACGTCAGTCCCTATACCGCTGAAGGACTGCTGCAGTATAGGGCAGCGGTCAGCAGTGGTGCACGTCAACCCTATCTATTGTGGACCGATAGCGGTCCTTACAGAACAGCAGACTGTACCGCACTCAAGCCTATGTACCGTAGCACCCTATACCAAGTTACCAGTCCTTATAAGAACTTTTGTGGACCAAGCAGGTTGTGTATTAGTGTTTAGCAGACTGTACGTCAGTCCCTATACCGCTGAAGGACTGCTGCAGTATAGGGCAGCGGTCAGCAGTGGTGCACGTCAACCCTATCTATTGTGGACCGATAGCGGTCCTTACAGAACAGCAGACTGTACCGCACTCAAGCCTATGTACCGTAGCACCCTATACCAAGTTACCAGTCCTTATAAGAACTTTTGTGGAACAAGCAGGTTGTGTGTTAGTGATTAGCAGACTGTACGTCAGTCCCTATACCAATGAAGGACTGCTGCAGTATAGGGCAGCGGTCAGCAGTAGTGCACGGCAACCCTATGTATTGTGGACCGATAGCGGTCCTTACAGAACAGCAGACTGTACCGCACTCAAGCCTATGTACCGTAGCACCCTATACCAAGTTACCAGTCCTTATAAGAACTTTTGTGGACCAAGCAGGTTGTGTGTTAGTGATTAGCAGACTGTACGTCAGTCCCTATACCAATGAAGGACTGCTGCAGTATAGGGCAGCGGTCAGCAGTAGTGCACGGCAACCCTATGTATTGTGGACCGATAGCGGTCCTTACAGAACAGCAGACTGTACCGCACCCAAGCCTATGTACCGTAGCACCCTAGACAGACCAAGTTACCAGTCCTGATAAAGAGCTTTGTGGAACAAGTGAGTTGTGAATGATTAGCAGACTGCAGCAGAAGGGCAGCAGTCAAGTATAATATTCTTTCTATATTTGGAAGAAAGAATATTATACGTGTACAAGCCTATTACCGTACCACTGATACCAGTCCTGAAAAGAACCTTTGTGGAACTAATAGTAACAGCAAGTCTTTAAAATTATCCTCACTGCCTGACACACTGCTTCCTGCCTGTCCCTATACAAATTGGCAAAAAAGAGTAGGCTGGAACGATTAGCTGGAACAGCTCTTTTGTGGACCTGATAGTAACAGCTAATGATGATGATGATGATGATGATGAAGAAAGACTAATCTGGCTGAGCTGTCCCTAAAATAGCAGCATACAGCGCTCTGTCCCTTTATCTAAACTGACAAAAGAAACTCAGGCTGCTGACCTAACACCTATACCAGTCCTGAAAAGAACTTTTGTGTACCAAATAGCTAGCGTTTTCTCTGTCCCTACTCCACACAGGATCCTTTCCCTACAGTGACAGAAGAAAGAATGTAAAATGGCCACCGGATCGGGTGTATTTATAGGTTAGGGGGAATGTCCAAGTGTCCATGAGCTGTCATGTCTCAATTGGTTGTCCTGTAACACATGATAAACGTGTCACGAAAGGTTAAAGTTCTTGTATACATTAAACACGTAAGTCCGCCGGGGCGAACGACGGAAAAAGGCGTTCGAACCCGCGGACGGCGAAAGTCGGAAATTCGCCGCGAAACGACCGCCGGGCGAACCGTTCGGCCATCACTACTAATCACATCTAAAGGGATTTAGACACAGCAACTTTCCTTAATAGAACCCTTCAAGACCATAAGTTGACTGATAATGAAAAAGTCACTTCCATTCACAGTCTCTGTGCACGTTGACACAAACAGGCAGCTTTACCTTTAGAGCAAAGAAAGGAAGGAATCTTCAACAGGGAAATGTTCTCTTTCTCAACAAAACAAAAAAGCAGTTAATTGGTGATGATAATATCAAAATATAGTAATGCCCATATTTTGGAAATAACAAGCTCACGGGGAGGAACCAGTCACCATGGCAGCAGCACCTGTTGGATGGACGGAAGCTGATGGGGAACTGAGAGACTAGTTCCACATCAGGTCTGCCTTGTTTTAATTGACAGTCATGGGCAAATTCAAAAATCACAATAAGTCTGGATAGTGGCTACAGATCTGCCTACTGCTGTCAATCAAAACAAAAGTGGACCTGATGGGGAACTAGTCTTTCAATCCCCCTTCATGCTCTGCCTACCCCAATTCATAACTCTTCAGCCATACACCTGACTTTATGATGGGCACCGGTACCAGGGGAAGCATGCACTGAGGGGTGAGGTGTGTCTAGTACAACAATATGACCTCCAACGGATTTATATACCCGTTTCTGAAAAGCACATAAATCTAGCGCAAGCATTGACAATCTCAGTATGGAGGCCCGACATAAATCTAGAAAATGCAAGAGACTTGTTGCAGCTTCCAATAAGTGCTGTGAGAGCAAGAGATATTAGTACAGGAGAGGAGCGGTGGAAGACTGAAGGTAAGGCTGGAGTTCAGCTTGCATTTATGCAAGTATGTATGCATTTGTGTGGTCACTCTTTCTCAGTATGAAACAGGAAAAACGAAAAGCCCTCCAAATACAATGGAAGCTTCCACTTTTGTGCTAAATGTAATAATGGAGTGGGGGGGGGGGGGGGGCGGGAAATAAATGATGGATGTCAAGCTGCAAACTGCACATTCCACTGCAAGTTAAACATTAAAGTATAGCTAATAGACTACTTTATGAGCCTCTCTTGCTCGATCCAAATCAAAAGTTCTACTTTAACTTCTTTTTTATAACAATAGCATGCATTTCAATTAGACCACAGTTCTTTCCTTATGGTTTTAATGACTGAGAAATGAGCTCAACAACATTCTAAATAAGTTATTAAACTGTAATGAAATTTAATGAAAGAGACAAAAACATTGTTCCATATTAAACACAGAGCAATATCAGATGGATCATGTGCATAACAGAAGAGGCTGATGAAGGAGTAAACAGGCAGCATAGACATCTATTGAATGCCTCCTGTAGTAAATCTGTCCAAGTTTAACCACCTGCTATATGTAAATGTTTCTAAACCTGGAGTATTTGTATTAGGATTTGTCTGTATTGAAAGTATTTAGACCATGTGATATATTTTTATATGATTTTCTAAGCCCAAACCATTCACTAAGAGGGTTATCAAGGGCTTCAGCTGTGATATTTAAAGTGTCCTTGGCTGCAACCTTAAAACAGGTACAGCTCCATCGTCTTAATATTATATACCAGGGATATGCAATTAGCAGACCTCCAGCTGTTGCAGAACTACAAGTCCCATGATGCATAGTAAGACTCTGGCAGCCACAAGTATGACACCAAGAGGCAGAGGCATGATGGGACTTGTAACATCGGGAGGTCTGCTAATTGCATATCCCTGTTATATGCCCTCCTATGCTAATATGCTATTTTTTTATTTTTTTATTTTCACAAATATTTTTTTTTTATTTAACATCCTTTGAGTCTTCTGCTAATCAGGTTTATTCATATCTTGATCTAATCAGCCCAAGAAAATGCTCTATGAAAGGCTGGTGGTTTGCCTCAAAGTCACCACCTGCTGGCAGCAAGTTGTAAATAAAAAATATTTATATGCAACCCATGCTTGACTGCATTTATCAAACTGGCCTCTACTGTAAACATTCCTAATTCAAACAGGAAGCATGATAAAAAATGCATAGAAATCTTCCAAAATGTGTATTCACCATCTTCAAACACTGAACTCCAGACATACTGCTAATTACACAGTTTAACAAAATACAGGTGGATTATCGCACCTGTCACAGAATGGATAAATCTGTTCATTGGAATTCAATGGTATTCAGTCTTGTGGTCAATGTACTCCCGCCAGATACTACAACCATGAATTTCACATCCAATGCACAATGCTGTTGAGCAATAAAGAGTGAAATGGGACCTGCCCATGAAGGAACAGCAGAACATTAATAAGATCACCACTCTGCTCTCTTTTTAGCCTTTGAAGGGACCCTGCACTAATGAATTTTATAATATAAAAGGTCCAACATTTAAGGTCAAAACATATCCACAGTTGCTGGTGGTGAAATGGTAATATGTATGCATGGTTAATATATTTTTTTCACTAATTGTGGGCATTTTGAGTGCAGTATATTTTATTATTATTAATAAATAAATTTATTATTATTTATGTAGTTTTAGAAAGTGGTTAACACTTTCTGTACTGCAGTTAGTTTGTTAGTGGGGTGAGCACAAGAGCATTTTTTTTTTTTTTTTTTTTTTTTTTTTACTTACAGCCTGTGCTATACAGCAGATTACAAATGGCTGACATAAAGAGTGATTTAGGTATATTTACTAGATGTCCATTTTTTATTTTGTAATTGTTGGATTAAATGGTGTTTTTATTTCTGCCTAGAGTTCAGCTTTAATGTTTTGGGCCAGACTTCGAGTGATCTTTTCCAGTAAATGTACAACAAACTCCATTCATATTGTTTAAGATCATCACACCTAATACAGTTTAAAGTAGCATATCATAAAGCTGATTTTCATTAGGAAAACAACTGTTTCTGTAAGTTTTGTGCCTTAGTGTAAAGGTACAATACCTAGACAAATAGAAAATGTATATCCTGTACTATAAAGTATTTTTTTCAGATGGTCTTGGCACCCAAAGATTTAATTTCCTCTGCATATCCTGTCATACATTACACCTGAATAGAGTGACCCAATAGCAAAGTCTGGTGTGGATTACAAGCCCCTGCTGCTAAAAGTATAGAAACTGAATGCTTATATTTTACCAAATGACATTTACCGCTTCTCAGAAATAATTTATTTTTGAATGCAACTTCTACCACGTTATATAATTACATAAAACTGCTTAATTGCAAGATTTGTGTAATTTAGGACTCATTCACACCAGGTGTGTTGAGCTGCATTGATCAATGCAGGCTCAATGCTGGGACACATGAAAAAAAAAAAAGATTTACAATTTCTGTACAGTATTCCAGGTGCTTCCATCATTCCCCATGTGGCACATTACTAGTCCTTGAATCTTCTTTGTGATATTTGGAATAGTAAGTGTGCAATGTAAACCTTCTTCTATCCTCTTAAAGCGGTTGCAAACTGCTGTAGTTAAAAAAAAAAAATTTTTCCCTCTAAGCCCTTGTACACATGGTCGGACATTCCGATAGACAATGTCCGATAGGACCGTTTTGTTGGATAATCCGACAGTGTGTGGGTTCCATCGGACTGCTTCCGTCGGAGTATCCGATGGAGCAAGTTTTCCAGCTGGGCTATAAAATTTTCCGACAACATGATCCGATCGGACTTTGTCCGATCATGTGTAGAGAATTCCGATCAGACAAAGTGCCACGCATGCTCAGATCAAATTCCTAGACCAAAGCTATTGGCTACTAGCCTGAACGTAGTCCCGTCCTAACGAAATAACGTCATCACGTTAAGTACGATCGGATTTTCTTACAACTTTGTCCGACTGGGGGTATGCAACAGGTTTGAACAAAATCCGTCGGACAAAATCCGATGGATTTGGTTGTCGGAATGTCTGACCATGTGTACAAGGGCTAAGACAATTGCATAATGTGCTAGTCTGCATCGCAGACTAGCACATTATGAAATATTTACCTTAGAATGAAGCCCTTCAGGGGCACGCTGCCACGGATAATATGACTTCCATCTTCCCCGATCTTCCTTCCAAGTTCGCGTGAAACGCATTGTGGCAAAAAACTACTCCCCTTATGTCTTTACATGGTTTGAAAATGAAAGAATTCAAAAGGCAAACGGTTATGCCTAACATCATGACATAACATGTAATAAGGGGATGCTCATTTATGCCTAATATGTACGAATTGTGGGTCCTTTCTTATACATAAGGATTTTTTTAAGTTCATTAATTATTATTTTAACTATTGAATTTTTTCCTTACATGTGATGTTGTTTACCGAGCATCTTTAAAGTCCCTTGTGTTTGCATAAAAAATCAAAGTATCCATCTTAAGTAGTTTTGGGGCATGGTGTCACAACCCATCTGTAAGTCTTATTCAATAATATTGATTCTTTAACACCAGCCTACGATACTCTGGAATGTAAATAAAGGAATTGGTGTAAAAAAATCACCTCCAAGATTTCTACTAGGCCTATGGAAATCCCACACAAAAAAACAAGAACTCCACACCTTTTTTTTCATGACGTCTCCATGCACTCCATGCAAAAACAATTAAAAAAGCATGGGGCACCCACCAAAATTGATTCCAGCACCTTATCTGAACATGCATCTTGCCTGGCCGGGAAACGGGGCAATGAATTTCCCTTGATGAATGCCCCCCTTTACCATACCAGGTCAGATGCTCAACATGGGGGATACCTTGCCAGAGGGGATCCCCTTGACAAAACACCTTGTTCTAATGTTGATGAGGACAAGGGCCTCTTCCCCACAATCCTGGGTGTGGGTGGTAGATGTCCAGCAGGGGGGGCTTATTGGAATCTGAAAGCACCCTTCAAAAACAAGGGGACCCCCAAATACTGCCCCCCATGTGAATAATAAGTATCCCTGCTCATTCACAAATACAAAATAAAAGTTCAATAGTAAAACACACACAGTCCTGCAATGTAAATCTACCCTCAATCACATCATTCTGTGATGCAGATCCATGCCAATCACAATGGCAAAAGAAAAAAAATGCTGACACGTCGAAACCCGTCACTTGACCCCCTCCAAATGACATATTTTGGTCCCCACCGCCACAATTTAAGCAAAAGGGCAGAGTTTTCCAGGTGATATTGTTGACCATATATGGACATGATAATGGACATGATCATATTTGGTCAATAAAGTCATTGGGATTCCAGTGACATCATTGACCAAATATTGACCAAATATTGTCATGTCCAATGTATGGTCAATAATGTCATCTGGGAGACTCTGCCCTTTTGTTTACATTGTGGCAGTGGGGACTGTGAGATGTTGTTTGGTGGGAGTCAATTGACAGGTTTGGATGTGGGGTTTTTTTCCCAATGGATCATCAAGCATCATGACTGGATCGACTGGTGCATAGGACTTTTTTTTTTAAAAAGGACTTGATAAAATCTGTGTGTTTGTGTGTTTATTTACATGAATTAGTAAGTGTACTATGGATCCCTTATTAATTTACATCGGGGGAGGGGTGATATCTGGGGGCCCACTTATTTTTAAAGGAGGCTTCCTCCAGATTCCAGCAAGCCTTCTGACCACAGAGACCTGGGCAACGGTTGTGGGGAAAAAGACCCTTGTACTTATCAACACAGGGATTAGTTGCTTTGCCACACCTTTCCTGACACATGCATGGATAAGGGTACTTGTATGGATTTGGGGGGGCATGTTTTTGTTCCTTGCTTTTGGCATGAGGGTCCCCTTTAAAATCCATACTAGAATGTAAAAGGTCTGGAATTAATTTTGGGGAGATCCTACACATTATTTTTTTTGCAATAGGGGGTTCACTTGTCTGACACACCCATTTATTTGGCAGTTCACACAAGAATTGTGCCAAAGTGCAGAGGTCTCCTTCATATTATTCCCCCTTCTCTTTGAATGTGCTTAGCCAATAGTATTATACAATCTTCTCTATTAGTGAATATTTTCAACTCTCGTGGTTATTTTTCTTAGGATTGCATGATAAGGGCATATTTCATTCACCCGACCAAAGGAAACAAATATAAACTGACATTACACACATTACAAATATTACAGGTATTATTTTAAACTTTCACACAAATGATGAGACATTTGCAAATAAATCTTTTTTCTTTATAGACATCTTAAAGTGGTTGTAAACCCTTACAAACCACTTTGACCTACAGGTAAGCCTAGATTAAGGCTTACCTGTAGGTCCAAGAAATATCTCCCAAACCTATACCGTTTAGGAGATATTTGCCCGAAGACGGGCACCGCTGTCTACGGTGCATGCGCCGTAGACAGCCGTGCACAGGCGCACTGAGCGTGGCATCGTCGATGGCGAAGATTCCACGTGTCTCGGCTTCCGTGCGCATGCGCGGGAGTGACGTCATCGCGGCTTTGCCGAATGACAGCGGTGGAGCTGCGAGACCCCACCAAGAAGATGGATGCGCCGGACTACAGGGGACAGCGGTGACATCGCCGGCTCCTGTGTCAGGTAAGTGACACATAATGGGCTACTATGCGATGCATAGTAGTCCATTATGCTTTGCCTTTGCAGGGAATGAAAGAGGAAGTAAACTCATAAGGGTTTACTTCCTCTTTAAAGTTGTCTGTAAAAATGAAGCACAGTGAGCGCTGAGGTAAATACAATTGCAGAGCGCCTGTTTAATAAGAAGCATAAACTCACAGTCCCTAGAGTACTGAACTGAAAGCCCTTTTTACATGCCATTGTCGGCCTTAAAAAAAGATAGTCAGATAGTTTTGTTTATGAAAGATAAACCAGATAATGTATGCAACTGATTTTTGTACTTAGCCAAACATACAGTATCTCACAAAAGTGAGTACACCCCTCACATTTTTGTAAATATTTTATTATATCTTTTCATGTGACAACACTGAAGAAATTACACTTCGCTACAATGTAAAGTAATGAATGTACAGCTTGTATAACAGTGTAAATGTGCTGTCCTCTCAAAATAACTCAACACAGCCATTAATGTCTAAACCACTGGCAACTAAAATGAGTACACCCCGAAGAGAAAATGTCCAAATTGGGCAAAATTAGCCCTGTTCCCTCCCCAGTGTCATGAAGGTGTATTAAATTTGGTGTTATCACTGTCACTCTCTCATACTGGTCACTGGAAGTTCAACATGGCACCTCATGGCAAAGAAATCTCTGAGGATCTGGAAAAAAAGAATTGTTGCTCTACATAAAGATGGCCTAGGCTATAAGACGATTGCCAAGACCCTGAAACTGAGCTGAAACATGGTGGCCAAGACCATACAGCGGTTTAACACGACATGTTAACCTCGCCATAGTCGATCAAAGAAGTTGAGAGCACGTGCTCAGCGTCATATCCAGAGGTTGTCTTTGGGAAAAATATGTATGAGTGCTGCCAGCATTGCTTCAGAGGTTGAAGGGGTGGGGATGTCAGCCTGTCAGTGCTCAGACCATATGCTGCACACTGCATCAAATTTGTCTGCATGGCTGTCGTCCCAGAAGGAAGCCTCTTCTAAAGATGATGCACAAGAAAGCCCGCAAACAGTTTGCTGAAGACAAGCAGCTTAAGGACATGGATTACTAGAGCCATGTCCTGTGGTCTGATGAGACCAAGATAAACGTATTTGGTTCAGATGCTGTCAAGCATGTGTGGCAGCAGCCAGGTGAGGCGTACAAAGACAAGTGTGTCTTGTCTACAGCCAAGCATGGTGGTGGGAGTGTCAATGTTCCTGGCTGCTGGCACTGGGGAGCTACAGTTCATTGAGTAAACCATGAATGCCAACATGTACTGTGACATAATGAATCCCCTCCCTTCAGATACTAGGCCGCAGGGCAGTATTCCAGCATAATAACGACCCAAAACACACCTCCAAGACATCTATTGCCTTGCTAAAGATGCTGAGAGTAAAGGTGATGGACTAGCCAAGCATGTCTCCAGACCTATACCCTATTAAGCATCTGTGGTACATCCTCAAATGGAGGGTGGAGGAGCGCAATGTCTCTAACATCCATCAGCTCCGTGAAGTTGTCATGGAGGAGTGGAAAAGGACTCCAGTGGCAACCTGTGAAGCTCTGGTGAACTCCATGCCCAAGAGGCAGTGCTGGAAAATATTGACACTTTGGGTCCAATTTGGTCACTTTCACTTAGGGGTGTACTCACTTTTGTGGCCAACGTTTAGACATTAATGGCTGTGTGTTGAGTTATTTTGAGGGGACAACAAATTTACACTGTTGAACAAGCTGTACACTCACTACTTTACATTGTATTTTTCTTTCTTCAGTGTTGTCACATAAAAAGATATAATAAAATATTTACAAAAATGTGAGGGGTGTACTCACTTTTGTGAGATACTGTATATATACTTGGTATTACTGTAAGGAATATCTATTTATTATTAGATGAAGATCAAGACTCCATTGTATTCTAATGAGTCAGTTACAAAATTGCATTATATATATATGATGAACTCATGTTTGCTGAATTCCCTAGTCAACCTGCTGTCCAGCTAAAATTAACATATGTTTAGAAACATATTTTCCTGACAACAAAAAAACTGGCATTATTGTTCAATCCAATAAAAAGAATGCAACATTTACAATTGTGATCATTATGTTATAAAGTCCAGTTCAATGTTCAAATTCTATTTTCAGATGTCACATCTTGAAAAGCAATAACATACTACACTATTTTTAAATGTTTGTGGTGTGATTTCAAATTATATGCATAACCCAGTGTCATTATCATCTTAGCTTTCAAGGTATAAATCACCCCGTAATTCATTTCTCCACTTTTACACAGGATGTCATTAAAGTTTTAAAAAGCAGATGGAAATGAAATAGAAGTACTCAAGGTACTAAATAAGAACAAAGAAGAATATATGAATGCTTGTGCTATGTCAAGAAATTCTGATCACAAGAATATCAAGTTAATATTTTGAAATGCAGTAAGGTATAATTTGAATTACTATATTTTTAACATGACACATTTCTGCTGGATAGTTTAACAATTATGTACCAATAAGAAAATTGTGGAAGGTAGGAGCGAGCGAAGTGAATGCAAGTGTTGAAAGTTGAAACTAAACTGTTTCCCCGAAAATAAGACCTAGTGTGATTGTCGGTAATGGCTGCAATAAAGCCCTACCCCACAAATAAGCCCTAGTTAAAGTCCTTGTAGGTATTATTTTCAGGGTAAGGCTTATTTTTGGGGAAACAGGGTAGGGCTTATTTGGGGGGAAGGGTTTATATTGCAGCCATCACCGACAATCACACTAGATCTTATTTTCAGGGAAACAGGGTGTCATTCAGTGATTCTAAATTCAGGGCAGTAATAGTGCTGGAGTGGTCATGTAAAGGTATGTGCAAGCTTGGCTAGATGCCTGCAGTCTATTTAGTATACTGTATTATAACCATTAAGCCTTCAATTTCTATCTTGAAGACACAACAAGAAATGAGAGAAAGCCTCCATAAAATTAATGATTAGGGTAATCCTCACATCGGCCAGTTGTCACAGAACACTTGTTCAAATTGAAAGGTTGACCCTTACCTCTTGCTCTGGTACCAATGTATAGTTTTGGATTTCACCTCAATTTCCATTTTGGTGATCTTGATTGGCAGGACAAATTGGAGGGGTTATTCTCTCAAGTTGGGACACAATAAGAATTTGACAGAATATCTAACCCTTCTCAGATCTGTCCAAAATGTTTAAAAAAGCTTCACTTTTAAATGCATTTATAGGGCAGTTAAAAACAATGGATATCTGAAAAATGTCCCTATACCTGACCATCAAAAGCAGCCAAAGGAGTTAAACATTTTTGCTGTGTTCAAAATTTTATGTAATTTGGTTGAGAAACAGAATGTAAGCAATTTCAAATTTCAGCTGAATTTCATGGCTGACAGCAGCACAGATGATGGGCAATGAATAAATATTAGGCTTTCTAGAAAACAGTTCTTCAAACACATTGCTATTCAGAATAAACATAGGCAGAATATTTGAAGATAATAATCCAAGTAGAAAAACTATACGTGATGAGCACTTCTCTGCATTCCAAAATTGCATGAAATCTTCCATGTTGCATAAAATACAATTTTAATATCCATGATAGTGAAAGTTTCTACAGAATAGTCTAGATGTCTCAAATTTTATCTCTATAACTGTCATTTATGCATATTTTTTAAAAGATGCAGCAAAGCTCAAAGAAACATTAAGAAATTACCATTTCAAAACTGCAGAAAACATTATTCATTTTAAAAGAGATAAACCAAGCTAGGTGGCCACATACAACTGTGGTCAGTTGTATGCACATAAAAATGTACAGTGCCTGGCATACATGTTCAACCCCAGGGCTTTTAAGTAGTTTTAATTGGGATTTTATCTCATTGATAAATAAAAAAATACTCCAAAATATCAAAATAGGAAAACACATATAGAAGTTGTTGTTTTTTTATTATGGGTATACAGTATATTAAATGAATTTATTATTGGTCTCCTGGAGTATTAGCAATTTATTTCATTTATATGCTGATAAAACAAAAAACAAAATAAAATAAAAGGCATAACTGTAATGCCGCGTACACTTGGTCTGGCAGACTGGAATCTGTCGGACAATTCGATCGTGTGTGGGCTCCAGTGGACTTTTTCTGCCCAAAAGTCCGGCGGACCTAGAAATAAAACTTGCTTCAAATCTTTCCAACGGAGTCCGGTGGAAAAATCCAGTCATCTGTGTGCTAGTCCGACGGACTAAAACCGACGCTAGGGCAGCTATTGGCTACTGGCTATGAACTTCCTTATTCTACGTCATCACGTTTGAATCCATCTAACTTTTGGGGTGATCGTGTGTGGCCAAGTCCATTGTACTGCAAAGTCCGGTGGATTGTCCGCCGAACCAAGTCTGGTCATGTGTACGCAGCATGACTCTGTCTAGGGAAGTCCAACCACCAAAACTCATTGATGGGGTATAGAAGGCATTAGCTCTTAAGCCAGTTGTAAATCTGAAGGAGCTGCAGAGAACCATATATAGGAGAAACCACTCATGGATTAACTATAACTCAGAGGATCCACAAAACTGGTTATTAAGTTATTAAGAGCAATGAGATTAAAGCCAATACTGAATAAAATGTATACTGCCAAAAACCATGTGAGAGACACAGCAAACATGTGGGCATTGGTTCTCTTGTCTGATAGGACTACAGTGAAAATTTTGGCCCTAGAGAAAAACACTATCTAGCAAAAGACTACACTGCTCATCACCATAACAACCTCATCTCCACATTGTAAGCAAGGTGGTTGTAGCATCAGTATTTAGGGGAGAATTTTCATTAGGAGATACTAGGAAATTGGTCACATGAAGAGAAGATGGATGGAAAAAGTTCTTTGATACAAATTATTTGATACAGTTGACCACAATTGCAGAGTCGTTATCTGCTCAGCTGTCAAAAAAAAAAAAAAAAAAAGCCGGCAAATGTTTATCGACATTCCTTAGCGCTGAGATAGCTATAAACAAACTACCATTTAGTTATTTTAGATCAGGGATGAGCTTTGGTCTGTAAATGAGGTCAGTTTAACCAATTAACCGCTTCCTGCCCACCCTATAGCCGAATGCCGGCCTTAGGGCGGGCGGCTTCCTACGCCTGGCCGTCCCTGGACGGCCTGGTGTTTACTTCCGCAATGCGCGCCGCCGCGGGCGCGCATCGCGGAAGTTCTGTGTTTGCCGTGTCCCCCGGGGACAGGCAAACACAGATCGCTGTAAACGGCCAATCACAGCGGCCGTTTACAGCGTGATCGGCGTGTCCAATGGGAGATGATCTCATATGTAAACATATGAGATCATCTCTCAGCGCCGCTCTCCCTCCTCACACAGACAGCGTGTGAGAGGGGAGAGAAGAACGGCTGCAGCAGCCGTCAGTGTAAAAAAGAAAAAAAAAAAAAAAAAAGTAAAAAAAAAGTTTAATAAAAAGTGCCATCCTCCCCCAGAGCCATCCTCCCCCAGTGCCACCCCCCCCAGTGCCATGCCCCCCCCAGTGCCATCCTGCCCCAGTGCCATCCTGCCCCAGTGCCATCCTGCCCCAGTGCCATCCGCCCCAGTGCCATCCGCCCCAGTGCCATCCTGCCCCAGTGCCATCCGCCCCAGTGCCATCCGCCCAGTGCCATCCACCCCAGTGCAATCCACCCCACCCCAGTGCCACCTGCCCGCAGTGCTATCTGTCCCCAGTGCCACCTGTTGTCAGTGCCATTTGTCCCCAGTGCCATCTGTCATCAGTGCCACGTATAAGTGGCATCTGTCATCAGTGCCACGTGTTATTAGTGCCACATAGTGCCATCTGTCATCAGTGCCACATATTAGTGCCATCTGTCATCAGTGCCACGTATCAGTGCCATTTGTCATCAGTGCCACCTGTCAGTGTCACGTGCCATCTGTTGTCAGTGTCACGTGTCATCAATGCCACTTATCAGTGCCATCTGTCATCAGTGTCACGTGTCATTGGTGCCACGTATTAGTGCCATCTGTCACCGGTGGCACGTATTAGTGCCACGTATTAGTGCCACATGTCATCAGTGCCACGTATTAGTGCCACGTGTCATCAGTGCCACATATTAGTGCCACGTGTCATCAGTGCCACATATTAGTGCCACGTGTCATCAGTGCCACGTATTAGTGCCACGTGTCATCAGTGCCACATATTAGTGTCATCTGTCATCAGTGCCACGTGTCATCAGTGCCACGTATAAGTGTCATCATTGCCACGTATCAGTGCCATCTGTCATCAGTGTCACGTGTCATTGTCCTGGTATTTCAAAAGTGTAATAAGTAGTCAACAAGTTAGATGTGTAATTTATGCTCCTAGAACACGTGATGGCGCTCCCTGCATGTTGGGCCTCTCTATGTGGCCAGGCTGCGAAAAAGTCCCACACATGTGGTATTGTAATACTCAGGAGGAGTAGCAGAATTTTTTGGGGGGTGTCATTTGTGGTATACACATGCCACGTGAGAGAAATAACCTATTACAATGACAATTTTGTGGAGAAAAATAAAGAAAATGAAAAATCTTCATTTTGCAAAGAATTGTGGGAAAAAAATGACAACATCAAAAAGCTCACCATGCCTCTTACTAAATACCTTGGAATGTCTACTTTCCAAAAAGGGGTCATTTGGGGGGTATTTGTACTTTCCTGACTTGTTTGGGTCACAAGAAGCGAGATAGGCCACCAGTACATCAGATGTGATCAATTTTGTGCGATTCGCACCACAGCTTGTAGACTCTCTAACTTTCACAAAGACCAAATAATATCCACTAATTTGGGTTATTTTTACCAAAGATATGTAGCAGTATAAATTGTGGCCAAAATTTATGAAAAAAAATTAATAATTTGCATAATTCTGTCACAGAAACAAAGAAATATGCGTTTTTTTTCAAAATTTTCGGTCTTTTTTCATTTATAGCGCAAAAAATAAAAACCCCAGAGGTGATCAAATACCACCAAAAGAAAGCTCTATTTGTGGGAAAAAAAGGACACAAAATTCATTTGGGTACAGTGTTGCATGACTGAGTAATTGTCATTCAAAGTGTGAGAGCACCGAAAGCTGAAAATTGGTCTGGGCAGGAAGGGTGTTTAAGTGCCCAGTAAGCAAGTGGTTAAAAACAAAGCATTTTTCTAAACATTTGCTTACAGGCCAAAATCAGTATTTTTTTGATAGAAAATTACTTAAAACTCCCAAACTTTATATATATAAATATATATATATATATATATATATATATATATATATATATATATATATATTTATTAAAAATATATAATATATATATTTTTTTTTTTATCAGAGACCCTAGAGAATAAAATGGTGGTTCTTGCAATATTTTATGTCACACAGTATTTGCACAGCATTCTTTTAACCGCAATTTTTTGGAAAAAAATACACTTCAATGAATTAAAAAAAAAAAACAGTAAAGTTAGCCCAATATTTTTGTATAATTGAGTGAGAGAATTGTGATCTTTTTATTCTAAGCAAAACAATAGTGATTCTCATTTTAGCCAGAATCGTGCAGCTCTACAGGGTAGGATCATATATGAGAAGATAAAGACCCTTTTCACACTGGGGCGCGTTACAGACGCTACAGCACTTAAAATATCACCTGCAAAGCACACTGAAAGAGCCGCTGCTGTGTCTCCAGTGTGAAAGCCCCAAGGGCTTTCACACTGGAGCGGTGCACTGGCAGGACGGTAAAAAAAAGTCCTGATAGCAGCATCTTTGGAGCGGTGAAAGAGCTGTATATATTCCGCTTCTGCCCATTGAAATAAATGGGGCAGCGCAGCTATACCGCCGGCATAGCGCTGCTGCAGTAGTGGTGGTTTTAACCCTTTCTTGGTCTTAGAGGGATAGTGGGTATGGCGCTGCTCTTTGATTTGACAGGTGTGTGTTGTAAATTAATTATTGAAAAGTGCTAAGTGCTTTGTATATACTTTAAGTCAACACATCAAATAAATAAATTTAAAAATAAAAAAGCAACCAATGATTTTGTTAAAGTGATACTGTTAATAAAGTGATGAGTGCTAATAATAACCAGTTGAAGCGAACATTTAACTCTGTAATAATGAAGAAAATCTATTTCAAGCAGCCACTGGACTCTTGTAGTGGTAAAAATGACCAGTCTATAAGTAGTCAAGCCCTGGTATCATTGGTCAGTCAATATTATTAGATGTCAACGAAAATCCGTAAAAATCAAAAATCAAGGTGTCAGGTACTCTTTATCCATGCTTGTAACAGATATATATTGGTGCAGGGGTTCTACTCTGTGATTCCCTTATGCTACTGCACTCACCAGAGAGCTCTCACCTTAAGGGGGTATCTCGCATTCACAGCTTAAACTGCTGTATGACAGGCTACAGGTTCACATTTGGTGCGTTTCTTTTCTCCTTCACACATTTAGCCCCTTCCTCTCAGTTGTATATGGAAAGAAATGGCATCCCATAGCGCAATAACGTTTTTGACATTTATTCCATTAAAAAAAGTTCAGAAATACACTTACATTTACTAAGAATTCGATAGGCTTTAAAAAGCAGGAAGTCCCAAAAGCAGGAAGTCCGGGACGCTCATGCACTCCACGGACCAAACAGGAAGTGACGCAATGGCGCTGGAAGCTCCACTCTATGCGTTTCATCTGCACAATGTCATCAGGAGCGGCATGGCTATGTGGGCAGAACTTCTCCTCGTAGCGCTGCCATGGGGGGGGGGGGGGGGGGGCAGTGGGTGGCAGTTGCAGCATTGGGAACATGTTACATGTTCTACCCTAAAATCGGGTCGAACAAGTAACATGTTCCCAAAGGTGAACTTATAATTTAAGTAGCTCAGTGACAAATTCTTAAAGAGTTACTACCAGTTCATAGATTAGGAAACTGCAGGAAATTAAGACCAACTCTGAGCTGGGGAACAGAAGTATGCTAGTGCTAGTGGATAGTGCCTGTGCGTGGAAGCAGCTTACCATGCAGCACTGTATCTCTGGCTCCAGTCAGCTGTCAGTTGGGAGATTCCCCACCCTAAAGTTAAATGTAAATATAGGTTATAGGTGGCTACATGTGATATTATTACCCAAATATGGACAATGCCTGGGTGAGAAGTGCCTGATGGGGTACTGAAAGACTAGTTCTCCATCAGGTCCGCTTTACTTTTGTTTGAAAGCAATTGAACTGATTAGCAGCTATGGATACGACCACTGCCATGGACTGTTAATCAGAAGTAAAGCCGACCTGATGGGGAACTAGAACTGATGGAATTCACATAATGTGCAGTGATTAATGTACCACAGTCCTGAAAGTTGGAAGCTTCAGTTATAAATTGTAATCTGTAATGTCCAAATGTATAAACTAACATTGCTGGTAAAGTGCAGTGACCAAGTATCTGTGATTGTGCTCAAATTAGTTAATTTTTGCCTGGGGGTCCCCTGGGTTTTAGGTTTAGCATAAAATAGGGTCTTAACTCTCAAAGTCTAGACAAGAAAATGTAACTTTCGGTAATTTCACTGGAAAATGTGTGTTTCTGAGATTTGACATCTGAATGAAGTGCAGAACCTTTCCATATCATCTAGCCCCTCATCTATATTCAATAGCCGCCTGCTGTAAAACAAAAGCCCTGCCTCCTGGACCGGCTACTATGATAGACAGCACACAGATCCAATGCTGGTCCAGGAGGCGGGACTTTGTTTGACAGTGGCTGGCAATTCATACACAAGCTGTGCCTCAGAGGGAGATCCCCATATATATAGATACGAGGACGTGTTTAGGGGCAAACTTAGGGTAGGGGTTGGGTAGGGCAACTGGTGGCGAGTAATTCTTAAGGCCTGGATAGTGGTTTAGGACTTAAAATTTTGAGCCCTGCTCTAGAGTATACTTGTGCCTGTTCTGTCACCTCCTATCGGAGGAAGCATATTTCAGGGTGATGAGAACAATAGTAATAGCATAGAAAAAATCAATGCTTGGGAACAAGTCTTCCTCAAGATCAGTGGGTCTGGTTTATACAACGTACAGCTTCCATCAATACTGAATATTTATATGAAACACGATCAGTTTGCAAAGTATTTGGATCTATCAATCAATGTTGCAGTAATGATAGGGCTGGTTTGGAAGACTTGCAAAAGCCATAAAAACTTATTCTGCTAAGCTGACAGTTTGCTGGTATTATGTCTGTCAGAAATAATTTTTCTTTGGAACTTTGTCACTCAAGCCATTACATCTCAGCTATGGCTCGCTTTAGCCCAGACAACAAGAGTTATACTATGATTTAATTCCTGTGGTAGATGTTGAAGGTTTCCTATGTTTTTGTGGCACTTTCATGAATACTAAATACCTCATGTTCTACACATGCTGTATTTCCAATCTGTGCCCTGTCTATTTGTGGTTTAGGAGGCACTCAGAGTTGCTGTATAAGATCAGAGGAGTACAGGTATTTATGTGAACAAAAATAGTCCTCAAAAGCTATTCAGTCCTCAGTGAGCTCTCATAAATATTTATAGAAGCAGTCTTCCACCAGAATTCACCAATTTCCACAACATTACTTTACAGAACTCCTGAAGACTGCAGATCATAAAATATATGTTCACAAAAAAAAGATATTACAATCTGTCTTAAAGTTAGCGGTGAAAAAAGACCCCTTTCTTTCTGCAGCTACTCATGTAGAAAAAACTGTTTATATATATATATATATATATATATATATATATATATATATATATATAATGCAATTTTGTAATGTTCTTTATATAATAATAAATAGATATTTCTTACAGTAATACCAAGTATATATACAGTATTTAACAAAAGTGAGTACACCCCTCACATTTTTGTAAATATTTTATTATATCTTTTCATGTGACAACACTGAAGAAATTACACTTTGCTATGATGTAAATTAGTAAGTGTAAAGCTTGTATAACAGTGTTGATTTTCTGTCCTCTCAAAACAACTCAACACACAGCCATTAATGTCTAAACTGCTGGCAACAAAAGTGAGTCCATCCCTGAGTGAAAATGTCCAAATTGGGCCCAATTAGCCATTTTCCCTCCCCAGTATCATGTGACTCATTCATGTTACAAGGTCTCAGGTGTGAACGGGGAGCAGGTGTGTTAAATTTGGTGTTATCGCTCTCACTCTCTCATACTGGTCACTGAAAGTTCAACATGGCACCTCATGGCAAAGAAATCTCTGAGGATCTGGAAAAAAAGAATTGTTGCTCTACATAAAGATGGCCTAGGCTATAAGACGATTGCCAAGACCCTGAAACTGAGCTGAAACATGGTGGCCAAGACCATACAGCGGTTTAACATGACATGTTAACCTCGCCATAGTCGATCAAAGAAGTTGAGAGCACGTGCTCAGCGTCATATCCAGAGGTTGTCTTTGGGAAAAATATATATGAGTGCTGCCAGCATTGCTTCAGAGGTTGAAGGGGTGGGGATGTCAGCCTGTCAGTGCTCAGACCATATGCTGCACACTGCATCAAATTTGTCTGCATGGCTGTCGTCCCAGAAGGAAGCCTCTTCTAAAGATGATGCACAAGAAAGTCCGCAAACAAAAAATAATTTTTGCTCTACATAAAGATGACCTAGGCTATAAGAAGATTTCCAAGACCCTGAAACTGAGTTACAGCACGGTGGCAAAGACCATACAGCAGCTTAACAGGACAAGTTCCACTCAGAATAGGCCTCGCCATGGTCAACCAAAGAAGTTGATTACACGCACTCAGCGTCATATCCAGAGGTTGTCTTTGGGAAATAGCCATATGAGTGCTGCCAGCATTGCTGCAGAGGGTGAAGGGGTGAGGGCTAGCCTGTCAGTGCTCAGACCATATGCCGCACACTGCATCAAATTGATCTGCATAGCTGTCGTCCCAGAAGGAAGCCTCTTCTAAAGATGATGCACAAGAAAGCCTGCAAACAGTTTGCTGAAGACAAGCAGACTAAGCACATGGATTACTGGAACCATGTCCTGTGGTCTGATGAGAACAAGATAAACTTATTTGGTTCAGATGCGGTCAAGCGTGTGTGGCGGCAACCAGGTGAGGAGTACAAAGACAAGTGTGTCTTGCCTACAGTCAAGCATGGCGGTGGAAGTGTCATGTTCTGAGGCTGCATGAGGGCTGCCGGCACTGGGGAGCTATAGTTCATTGAGGGAACCATGAATGCCAACATGTACTGTGACATACTGAAGCAGATCATGAGCCCCTCTCTTTGGAGACTGGGCTGCGGGGCAGTATTCCAACAGAACAACTCCAAACACACCTCCAAGACGACCACTGCCTTGCTAAAGAAGCGGAGGGTAAAGGAGATGGACTGTCCATGCATGTCTCCAGACCTAAACTCTATTGAGCATCTGTGGGGCATCCTCAAATGAAAGGTGGAGGAGCACAAGGTCTCTAACATCCACCATCTCCGTGATGTTGCTATGGAGGAGTGGAAGAGGACTCCAATGGTAACCTGTGACGCTCTGGTGAACTCCATGCCCAAGAGGGTTAAGGTAGTGCTGGAAAATAATGGGGGCCACACAAACTATTGACACTTTGGGCCCAATTTGGACATTTTGACTTAGGGGTGTACTCACTTTTGTTGCCAGCAGTTTAGACATTAATGGCTGTGTGTTGAGTTATTTTGAGGGGGCAGCATATTTACACTGTTATACAAGCTGTACACTCACTACTTTACACTGTAGAAAAATGTCATTTCTTCATCTTCTTTTATCTTCTTCCTTCGTCATCTTTTTGTCACATGAAAAGATATAATAACATCTTTACAAAAATGTGAGAGGTGTACTCACTTTTGTGAGATACTGTATATTGTGAATTGAAAGTCACAATGTTTGATGGACGTTATGTTTCACCATGCATGTGTTCATATGCAGGGTACTAAGGTGGAATCTGATCCAGGTTTTACAAGCCACCTTGACAGGGTTGGTTCCGGACCAGATTTTGCAGTCCACTTGTGACCATCAGTAGTGGTATAAATAAAGCAGGACTGGAGCAAGAGTTTGTTCTTGGCCTGGGACTCAGGAGCTATTGATGTAAAGTTTGCTTTGTGAGAGAAAGAACAGATTTGCATTATCTTTGTTTTGTTGGTGACTGGGAGAAGCCCTTCAACTGTGAGTTAGGAAACTTGAAATGTTTAGTAAGTGCCTGGATGGCAAGGATTTATTTTCTGTTCTGTTTTGTTCGATTTACATACAACCTTTTAAAATAAAACTGGCCACAAGTCAGATTTTAAGAAAACCTGCTGTCTGGACTACCTTTTTTCCCAGGAAAGGTGGTCCCCATGTGAGCTAACCCCTCACAAATGATGGATTTGGGTGGGCAATTTCCTGAGCAAAAAACACATCTACCATAAAAGGGGAAATGCAACCAGGTAAATAGTGGTGCTGAGCAAATGAAACATTAAAAATTACATATTTGAAGAAACATTAAAAATTACAAAAAACAAAGCAAATAAACACCCAGTAAATGAAAGTACATAATCATAAAAAATGGTCCATAAAAAAATAGATCCAAATCTGTATGAGATATAAGATAGATAATCCATGATAAACAATTGATTGAGTAATTTCACACCACACCAAGTGATAACTAGACGTGTCTCAACTTCCCCTACAGGATGTACACTCACCAACAATAATTTCCTCACACTCTCATGTTCGGCAAAAAGAGCATTGTACCCCTCAGGGCTGTAGATATCCCGTCATTCGATCCAAACATCCAATAGGAAAGAGATACATATGCAAAGGAAAAGAGAACTCCAATAGTGTAATGACATATGATAAAAACAAATTTATTAAAGACCTCAAAGGTCTAATGGTACTAATGGTATTGCACTTACAAGAAGGCCATACAAAGAACGCATTGGTTTAGTGATCAGAAGCCAGCATATCATAGTCACGGCAGACCCAATGATGAACTTCCGTATCTCACCCAACCAGCAATCTAATCCACGCGGAACGTCACTTCCAGTGATGCGTGAACATCACTTTCTGAGCAAGTGGAAAGATGGAGGATGTAATAAGAGCAAGGCCATTGCAACCCAGCAGGAAATCAATTGCCAAAGTGCCAACATCAGGAGGTGAATCACCCATTTGTGGAAGTCCCTGGGGGAATGAAAGGGTCCGCAGGTTCTTTGCCGGTGGAACAGAAAATGGTGTGTGCCAGCTATTACCTGCAGAAGATAACACCTGCAGATGAAACAAATGTGTGTGATTTCAGTGGATGGAGAGCATGTCACTGCTCTACTAAATTCTGGCTACTAAATTCTGGTAGTGTTGTGACATTAATCAAAGATGATTTTGTAAATCCTGCAAAGTTACACCCTAGCACTATTGGGGTGATTTGTATACATGGTGAAACATGTGGCTACCAGACCACTGTGGTTGAGATCGATACCCCTTGGGGCACTGTGACACATTCAGTGGGGGTTGTACACTAATTGCCTCATGAAGCCCTAGTGGGGAGTCAGGAGGATAGAGCTCCCACTGCTGAGGAAGCACCGGAGTTCGCCTCAAACCCTTTTGATTTCAAAATTGAAAGGGAAACTGTTGGTGTGTCCAAAAAAGGGGAAAATCCTTTTTCTTTTTCTGCAATGGTTGGGGAGCAGGGGGAGCTGGAATCCAGCCCCCAGCTTGAGGATAATGAACAAAAACTGATCTCTGACTCTAATAATGAGAGTGGACAGAATGTGGTGCCTGACTTTGAAGTCCAGAAATATGACTTTTGTACAGAACAACTAAGAGACTCCACACTCAATAGAGCTAGAGAAAACATTAAAATTATTGATGGGGGACCTGTTGACCCTAATGTAGGGGTGGATTTTCTCTACATAGCTCTTAAAAAATAAACTTGCTGTACCAAGTGTTAAAGCAAGTGTAGAGCAGATAGTGGTTCCCAAACCTTATCGCCGGATGGTATTAGATTTAGCCCATGGTCATAAAATGGGTGGACACCTGGGTATAGATAAAACTAAGATGAGAATAACCCAGGGTTACTTTTGGCCTGGGTACATGCAGATGTCAAAGAATTTTGCGAGTCATGCCCAGAATGTCAGTATTCTGCGCCATCGCCCCATTTTTGGTACTGTTACCAATAATTGAAGTGTCTTTTGAAAGAAATGGCATGGATCTGGTGGGACCAGTAGTAAAGTCTGCCTGGGGTCACCAGCACATACTGGTAAACTGTACTATGCCACATGGTATCCTGAAGCCATTCCCTTATGAAATACCTAAGCAAAGGCTATTGCCAAAGTGTTTGTCCAGGTATTTAGTCGTGTAGGTAGTCCAAAAGAAATACTAACAGATCAAGGCACACCATTTATGTCCACTAAGTCACTAAGGAATTGTGTAAGTTGTTCAAAATCTCCCATCTCCGTGCCTCTGTGTTCCACCCCCAAACTGGTGATCCTGTGGAGACATTTAACAAAACGCTCAAAAACCTGTTAAATAAGGTGGCAGACAAAGATGGGGGAAATTGTGATTTTTTTGCTACCATACCTCATGTGTGCAATATGAAAGGTACCTCAGGCATGTGCAGGTTACTCTCTTTTTTTAACTACTGTATGGTAGACATCCCGGGGGATTGCTAGATGCCACAAAGGAAACGTGAGAGTGAGAGAGAAAGCCTTATAGAAGCGTCATTGAGCATATCTTACTGATGCAAGATAGAATTGCGGCTGTCATGCTTCTTGTACGGGAACATATGGAGCAAGCCCAGGAAGCCCAGAAATGGGTTTATAATCAGGGTACCAAGACCTGAACCTTCAACCATGGGGATAGAGTGCTGGTACCAGTCCCCACAGTTGTGAGTAAATCCCTGCAAGGTCCCTTTGAAATTATAGAAAAAGTAGGAGACATAAACTACAAAGTTTACCAGCCAGGGAAAAGGAAACCAGAGCAAATATATCACATTAATCCATTGAAACCTTGGAAGGACAGAGAGACTTTACTGGCAGTGCCGACCCCCAAAAGGACACCTGAGGTAGCCATAACTGAAATCTTGTCAGTGGCCCAACAGAAGCATGTTAAAGAGTTTGTGAGTAAGAATAGAGACTTTTTCTCTCACCTACCTGGACTGACCACAGTTATACAGCATAACATAATTACAGAACCAGATGTCCGTGTAAATGTAAAGCCCTATAGAATACCCAAGGCTAGGCAGGAAGCATGTTAGAGTTGGACGTGATAGCGTAGACCCACAGTGACTGGTCCAGTCCAATGGTGTTGGTTCCAAAGCCAGATGTAGCTATAAGGTTTTGTAATGATTTCAGGAAGCTGAACAGTGTGTTCAAATTTGATGCGTAACCAATGCCTCGGGTTGACAAGCTTGTTTACGGATTGGGAAGTGCCCAGTACATAACTACTACTAGATCTGACTAAAGGTTATTGGCAGATACCCCTAATAGAATCTGCAAAAGAAAATACAGCATTCTCTACCCCTGAGTGGTCATTTCAATATAACCATGTGCCCTTTGGTTTGCATGGCACTCCTGCCTCATTCCAGGGAATGATGGACAAGACATTAAGACCACATTGCCAATACACAGCCGCCTATTTGAACATTGTAGTTATCCACAGCCTAGATTGGGAAACTTATTTGCCCCAGGTGGAAGCAGTAGTAGATTCTCTTAAGAAAGCAGGACTTACTGCTAACCCCAGAAAGTGTTCCATAAGCTTGGAGGAAGCCAAATACCTTGGCTACGTTATTGGTCGAGGGCTAATCAAGCCTCAACTCAATAAGATTGAGGCAGTTCAAAAGTAGCCCCAACCTATAAATAAAAAGCAAGTTCATGCATTTCTTTGGATCACAGGATACTATCAGTATTTTATATATATATATATATATATGTATATGTATATATATATGTAGCACCCTGATGGTTAGGCAGGGTTGCTTGTAAATTTCAATAATCACATACTACCAAAAGTGCCGAAGTATTCCTACAGTGCACACACTTTGGCATTTTTGGTAGTGTAATTATTTATATTATCTATTTTTGAAGGAAGCGCCACACAACCCATACACTTATGTATTTATTATTTAGCTCCCTAGAGGGGGTAATAGAGGAGGCTGCAAACCTTCTGTCTGAGCGCGGAATATTTATAATACAAATTTTGCTAGTAAATTTACCTGCCAGAAAATGGTTGCCTTGGCCAATTGATAGGAGATCAATTGATTCCACCCTAATTCTGGAATTGCTGCACTTCTCACTTCTGTCACTAGGAGGCCAGGTATCTGGTGAAATTAGATAACACAAGGACATTGCAAGGACAGATTAGGAATAGATAGGGTATCTCAGCCAATGACGGCAATCACCAGGACGGCTGTCTGGGTGGACATGTGTTGTGCCGCCCCAGGCTGCTAGGCCAGAGTCTGAGGCCTATTCGGGGGACATCTGGCTGCTAGGCTGTCTGAGGGCCTATCCAGAAGCAAGAGAGCAGCGTAGGGTTGGGACTGCGGCCTGCAGTCCAACCATAAGTGACGGTTCTGCTGGCCAAAGAGCCTGTTATGGTCATAGGTAGAGGGGAAGCTGTTGCCACTAAGGGACCAACCACCTTATTAGTATTCTCACCAACCAGGGATGGTGAAGAATTGGGAAACTTCAGCAGGTGTCAAGCCAGGGACCCAGCCAGCGGAGGTGATGCTTGCAGAGCAGCCTTGTATGCCAAGCCAGGGACCAAGCAGGTCAGTGGGGTGACGCTTGAGGAGTATCTGTGATTGTCAAGCTAGGGACCCAGCAGGGAAGCAGGGGTGACGCTTGTGGAAGATACTCAGTGAGAAGTTTGGAAAAACTCAGGATATCCAGTTGCAGTGGAGCAGAAAGTCTAGTGAGAGAGACTGGGAGCTCAGTGGAGTGAAGATCTACAAGAGGTGATTGTGGAGGAAGTACAGAAGTTTGTTACAACTTGTGTTAAAAACTGTTATAAGACTGTTGCCATAGGAGATGGTGATCCTACTCATGCAGATGTGGTGTCTTGCTGGATACCTTTCCTTGCATGGCTGTCTACCTATAGAAGTCTCAGAGTCTGCTAATTCACATTGCAACGACTAAAGGGAGTCCTGGCTCTAGACCCTCTCACTCACAGTTCTGTTCAAGAGAAAATAAATTTCTTTGCATTCAAAAAGTGTCTGGTGCCCATGAATATACCTTGCACTACACCCACCAGGCCTGGTAACCCACTCTACATAGAAGGGTGTCAGCTGTCCCTAACTCTGGAGGTAACTATTAGGCCTAAAGAGGCCTGGGACCTTGCTATATATAGATATACTTTACCCAAAGGTAGGTTCTAAAGTAGTATTTTTCTAGCTGCAGGGCTCAGGTACAGGTACATTTAGCCAGGCCTGTGTGTTATTTTAGGCCTGGTTGTTTTGATCGGGGAATAGGAGTGTCAGTATAGTGGGGGGGGGGGGTGTACTCTCAGAGATCCTTCCCTGCTTTCAGAAGGATTGTTCTGGAAAGGATGCTGGACTTGAGACCTGAGTGGCAGGCAGCTCATACGAGGAGCTCTGACCAATCATTAACTTGTGTTAGCAGGGGGCAGGCCTCCCATATAAGCTAGGATCACACGCTTCCAGGAAGGAGTTGTGGAGCACAGGAAAGACAGCATGGACTGCTGAGGTGATGTACCGGGCATCTCCATGCAGGGATGCGCCATGCACAGAGGAGGAATGGAGGAGCCACTAGGAAGGATTCCTAGGGAATGATCTCAATTTCCATGAGAAAGTGTCAAGTTTCTGTGACCGGGGAACACAAGACTTGCATGCTGGAGAAGATCAAGTAGAAGAAGTAACAGTAAAGTAGCGGAAGTAGATCGGCGTTCTGTGATTAGGGAACACAGGACTTTGATCCACAGGAGAAGGTCAGTGTAACGTAAAGAAGAAGTAAAAGCTGGAGAGATTCGTGTAGCATGCTGTGTGGCTGGAGAGCACAGCAGGAACAGAAGTGAACAGGCTATCTTCTATCTTATGCCATGTGCCAGGTCATCAGGAGGGGAGATCCTATGTGTACACATTGGAAGCAACTTCCAGAGACTGTGAGGCTGTTTAATTCTCTGAGCCATGGAAGATAGGCTGTATAGGCCTTTGGCTCTCTGATATGTAACAGGAAAACCACATCAGTCTAGAGGGGAATTATTCAAAGTGATTCTTCTTGTTCCAACTGGAAGCAGTGAGTAGTAAATCTTCAGTCAGATATGCCAAGTAACAGAAGAAGCAATAGTCTGCAGTGAGGATTCTACAGGGAAAATCCATATACTAGGCCAAGGCCATGGATGATACCCTTCAATATACCAAACCTATATAGGCATCTCATACCTCCCTTGTATTCATCCAAGTTATATCCCATCAATAAAGAGGAAGAAAACCAAATCATTGACTGTCTAATGTCTTTATATGCTGTGTGGGAGGTCAGCAGCAGGGTGATTGGCAGATTGCTATAGCCAACTAGCTATAACCAACTCAGCAGCCCTTACGAGGGTACCGCTATATATATATATATATATATATATATATATATATATATATATATATTTCAACTTATCTAAATTTATGTTTCAGAGGCAAAGGTATCCTAACATTCCTCTTGCATATTTGACTTATTTCGTATTATAGAGAACATAAAAGGTGATTTTTGAGTACGCTCAGCTCTCAAAGGTGGACAGGAACAAATATGGAAACAACTGCAGGGAGATATAAATCATGGAAAAACTTAGAACCTATCAAGCTCTACATATAAATTAGATACTTTTTTTGAGTGGACTGTTTCAACAAAAGTGTATCTTTTATATTTTTTTTATATTTTTTTTAAGATGCTATACAAAATGTAATATATTAAAACAGAACTTTACCACTTTTCAGCGAAAATCTGCTCCCATATTGCAAATCTCCCTATTCTGCTCTATGTGAGGTATGCTCTGTTTTGTTAACAGAGGAAAATTAACCCTCCCTTCCTGACCAGCCCATTTTTTGCACCACGGCACTGCACTGCTTTAACTGACAATTGTGCGGTCCTGCCACACTGTACCCAAATAAAATGTATATCCTTTTTTTCCTCTGTGGTTTTTCAAAACCCAAACACTATTTTTTACTTTCTCCTCTAAAACACATCCAATAAAAAAAATGTAAAAATCGAATTTCTTCACCAGTTTAGACCATACCTGCTACATTGTTTTGTTAAAAAAATTCACAATAAGGGCGCGTACACACGAGAGGATTGTCCGTCCAACTTAGTCCGCTGAAACATGTTTCAGCGGACAGTCCGCTCGTGTGTGGGCTTCAGCGGACTTTTTCAGCGGACAGTCTGGCGGACTAAGTCTTTCGGAATTTCCGTAATACAGTCCGTCCAACTTTGGTTTCAGCGGACAGTCCGCTCGTGAGTAGGCTAGTTGGATGGATTAAGTATGGCGCATGCTCAGAAAGGATTTACACGGCCGAAGGTTGCATTGCAGTGTATTGGACGTCGTATTTCTAGTCCCGTCGTACGTGCTGTACACGTCATCGCGCAAGCTTTCAACGGACTGTCTGTTCATCGTGTGTGGTCAAGTCCGTTCATTCAAAAGTAGGACGGACTGTCTGTCGGATTGTCTGACGGACTTAGTTGGCCGGACAATCCTCTCGTGTGTACGCGGCCTAAGCGTATAGATTGGTTAGTGAAAAGTTTTAGTGTCTACAAACTATGGGATATATTTATGGAATTATTTTCCTTTTTTTTTTTTTTTACTAATAATGGCGGCGATTAGCGACTTATAGTGGGACTGCGGTATTGCGTCGGACAAATCGGACACCCGGCTGACACTTTTGAAACTTTTCTGGGGACCATTGACATTATTACTGTGACCAGTGCTAAAAATATGCACTATCACTAATGACACTGGCAGAGGTTAACATCAGGGGCGATCAAAGTGTTAATGTGTGCCCAGATGTTGATTTAGTGTAGCGTATATAAGTGATCCTGAGCAGCGCGGCTGCCCAGTAGCAATCAATGTGTTATTGGGTGGTCAGCAGTTAATAAATAAGAAGTTGAGTAGACGGGCACAAGCTAAACATTTTTCAGGGTATACAAGGATGTGCTGTAATATAACTTAAAAACGATTAAAAGAAAAGAAAGAATGTTAGGTATTTAACAGCACCACATTTTAACATCCTATTTTTCCCATAAAACTGGAGTTCTTATTACTACTTGAACTACTTGAACTCTGGAAAATTGTACCCCCTTCATGACTAGGCCACTGTACCCAAATGAAAAGTATATAATATTTTTTCACACAAATAGTGCTTCCTTTTGGTGGCATTTGATCACCACTGGCCATTTTCTGGTTTGTGCTATAAAAGAAAAAAGCTATTTTTGGAAAAACCCAATATTTTTTACTTTCTCCTATACAACATATTCAATAAAAAAAATGTAAAAAATCAAATTTCTTCATAGATTTTGGCTAAAATGTATTCTGCTACATTTTTGATTAACAAAAATCCGAGTATATATTGATTGGTTTGCGTGAAAGTTACAGTGCTTACAAACTATGCTATGCTATATATACTGGAATTTTATTTTTTCTTAATACTACTAATGGTAGCAATCAGTGACTTATAATGGGACTGCGATAGTGCAGCGGATATTCTGACACTGACTGACATTGGGGGGAACTGACTTACTGCCACTGACATCAACAGTGACATTAATACAGTGATCAGTGATAATACTATGCACTGTCACTGTGCTAATGACACTGGCTGTGAAGGGGTTAACATTTAGGACAATCAAGGGGTTAAAAGTGTGTCTAACTATATGTAATATGTGTGTGCTGCTTTTTACTAAGATCTCTCAGTTTCTGAACTTGAAAAGTCGCTCACTCTTTATAGTGCTCTGTATTGTTTATCAACACAGAGCTCTGGGATGTGATTGCACCTTGCCAATCAGCAGGTCCCGGCCATGAATCATTGGTCAGAAGTTGCTGACAAAATGAAGTGATGGTTTTTATACTTAGAAAAAAGTGTCATAAAAAAAGATGGACAGGTATCATGATTCATCTGATCAGATCTCACCAAAACTAACCAAGCTGCTTAGAATGTGTAGACAGACTAAAATTGTGTCAGGAACATTCTATACTTACATGGGCAATATAGGCAGTAGTACCTAATCCTAGCCGGGTAACTGATCCTAAGGTTCCTTTACTGATCCTGATACAGCGACAATATACCCCTCCCTCACTCAGTGACTGGAAAATATAATATGATTTTTAGTTAGCCTCGACGTCATTGCTTACCTTTTTGCATTAGGTTCCGAAAATTTTATCTCCATTTTAAATAGGACTTTAAAGTGAACCTTTGAGTACCTTAAGCTTCAGTGGGAGGAGCAAAATATTTCAGGGGATGTGGCTTTGGCAGAGATTTATGGGCTGGGGCAGTTTTCAAGTCTACACTAGGTTGGATGGGCAGGAATGGGGAGCTTCTTTGATTTTATACAGTTACCAGAACCCAGGCAACAATTCCTACAAATATCAGGAGGACAAATTATGTACAGCCACACATGTAAGTTTTAAGTGCTGCAGGGTTGACTTTGCAAAGGGAAGGGGTGGGTACCTGTAGTGGGGGCAGGTAATTATCATAACATGAAAATGCAGAAAATGCATGAAAATAGAAGGTCACCTTCACCTCTAAATAAAAAATGCCTGGTGAAGACTAAAATATAACGTTTTTTGAAAAAAAAACTTACCTTAACCTGGTTTCTGCCCCATCAGTGACATCACTGTGCCTCATTGCTGTCTCATTTCTGTAATGTGCTACCAGTCGTAAAGCACAGTGATATTAGCTGGTGCTCTAGAAAGTAGGTGGAAGCTGAGATCAGGGTAAGCACTTTTTATATATTTTTTGTCTGCTGAACCAGCCGAACTTCAATCCATGTATGGCTGGCTTAGGTTTGCACAAATGATGTCTTGCACACTGTTGAATGATATCTTGGTATTCATAACATCTCCTGCAATGGAGAAGAGGAGAGGCATTGGAGTGGGCTGGAATGGGGCCAAACTAAGTGGGGGGTACCAACAGCTGGTAACTTCCTATGAAGGAACTACAGGATGATGGTGACAACACCAGTCACCCAGCACATAGCCAGCTGTCTTAGGTAACTGGTCCTTATAGTAGAAAAATACAGCCTATACCCACTCTAAAGGCAGACTTTGCAGACACTTTGCCAGTTTATGGCATGTTTTAACATAGAATAGATGGTCATTTTAGCTATGGTGAGCAAGCTGCTACAACATTACAGCTTATGTGCTCATCTTTAAATGTTTGTGGAAATACACAAATGCAAATGCACTACACACATAAAGCAAGCAAGTAGACCTGACACAGAGGGTGCAATGCATGTTTTAACCGACTGCACTGCCTACCACAAACGACTACATGTTTAGATATACCCAAGTCAAACAACATATGTGATTTTACATTGTTCACCGTTCTTTTGTCTCTGGAAATGACCATACATGACTATTCATTTACATGAAATTTAAATTTTGGTTTCAGGCATTGTGTATAACAGCTGTACCAAGCCATTAACTCACATGTACTAAATACCTTTTTTTAAATTTTCAAACCTGTAATAAATGAATAAACAATCAGCGCAACTGACTGACTTTTTAGTTTTTTTAAAAGGCTGAAGAGGTAGACCGCTTGACTATTTCTTATATCTCTCAGGGACTGTAATGGTAAAATATCCACGATTGAGTTTCTGGGATTGCATACATGCAGTGGCCATTATGAGGGATTCCCACTCTCCCTGCTGAATTGCTTTTATTGTGTGTCATGGAGAAGGCAAAAGGAGCAGCTGAACACTCAAAGGTGGTCAGAAACGCCCAAAACTCCCAGGCGGACAGCAACAAAGTCAGGAATTATTGCAGGAAGATCTCATTGTTATAGTATCCATAACATATAAGAAACCAGGGGCTGACTCAGCCTGCCAGGCTTTAAATTTAACATGGCATAAAAAGCAAAAACAAAAATGTACTCCACTGCAGCTTAAAAATACTGTACTGTGTGTTTTTTCCACTTTTTTGCCAATACGTAAAAATTTTTACTTTCTTTAACAGACCAGACTGTACAGCAAAAGTTGCAGTTGGAGTGTTGAAACAAATGGTTTACCACTGACAGGGGTGCTTACAATGGGCAGCTATTATTTATGTAGTTAAAACCTTTCACCAAAAAATAAAAACCTGTTGCTGTAACTACTTAAACATGTTTTAACTAGTGTTCAGCCCACAGAGAAACATGTTGCACTTTAGCAGACGTGCGGGGGTGCCTTTAATTCTTAAGCTGGACATAGATGGATCGGAAAACCGTCAGTTCATCAAGGACCGACCAAATTTCAATCCATCTATGCCCATTCCTGCTTGAGAGAAGTCAATCTAATGATTGGCTTCTCTCCAATGGGAATGCTGGAGCATTTTCCTTCAAATCATCCCAATTGGCTACAGTGCTGATCAGTGTATTCTGGCAGCGGAGGGATCCCCACTGTCAATATACATGAAGAATTCCTTCATTCACTTCGCATGTGTGGATGAGGAATCCATTGTTTTTCATCTCGCTGGCTGATTGAAGAAAACTGATTAATCTATGACCAGATTTAATGGCACCCCCGCATCGGCAAACATGGCACAATTTATAAAAAAGGGTCCAAGACTTCTTTCCCTATGTTTCTGCAGGTAGAATGCAGTGAGCCAAGCCTTAATTTGTTAGTCAAGCCCATCTAAATCTGCTAGTGCATGTAATGCCACGTACACACGACCAGACTTTGCGGCAGACTAGGTCCGACGGTCTTCCCGACAGACTTTCGGTGGAGTTCCGACTGACTTTCCGAACGAATTGACTTGGACACACACGAACGTACTAAGTCCATTCAAAAGTGCTTTAGTTTTGAACGTGATGACGTAAGACGGGACTACAAAAGGAAGTTCAATAGCCAGTAGCCAATAGCTTTCTCTTGTGTTGTATTTGGTCCGTCGGACCAGCACACAGACGAACGGTTTTCCGTTCCGATAGGTATTGAGTCCGTTGGACAGATTTGAAACGTTCTATTTCTTGGTCCGTCTGATTTTTTTAATGAAAAATGATCGGATTAGCCCAAACACGATTGGATTGTCTGATGGACTGATTCCGTCTGACTTAGACTGCCGGAAAGTCTGGTCGTGTGTATGCAGCATAACACTACCATCTCCGCAGATATGTTTCTCTTTTGCTCCTTCATTTAAAGTGGAGACATCCTAAGACAGGAAGTTACTGGCTGGATCAAAAGGTGAAAAGAAAAAGTCTAAAAAAGAAAATGAATGCAGCCACCACATTTAAAGCTTGGTGAGGTGCTATATACTGTATTATATTTTTGTTTTTGGGTTTAATACTACATTTAAAAAAAATATTTTCTGAATGGACTAACCCTTTTAATAGTTGTTGAGTCTGAAGAAAAATATGTAGAGGTCCAGCTGATCTGATAGTCTGAAGAAATTTGACAGATCTCTCATTGACCATCATTTTGAGCTACAGATCTGTCCTTGTGTGGCCACCTTATATCGAACTTGTTGTTTCAATTTTACTGGTCAAGAGCCAAAGTATTTATGTGTTGGCAGTCTCTGAATGTGGCAAGACATTGGCAGTAGTTACAGCTGTGTGTTGATCTCATCCAGGCATGCATAAATATCTATAGTACATGTATGATCAAATATGAAACAGACTTTCTCACTGCATTTCAAGTGTATATACAATCAAATCCACAAAGCATAACCTTTTTATAATGACTACTGACTGAGCCGAATTAATTACACTGCCTGAAATAAATGTGCTGCATTTATCGTAATGCCCTGCAAAATGAATGGGGAAATCTGATTGGTTACCCTGGTAAAAATGGACAACTCTTGTTTCAAATATAAGTAAAACTTAGAGTGAAAACTACTGTATGGAAGTTTTGTTTCAGCACAGGAACTGCATCTACATACCATAATCATTCACACATACTTTGGAAGTTCAACTTTCTGTTCTCAAGTTGTTCACCCATGATGTTATAATAAATAAACATTCATATTCTATGTTTACTCATTGTACTATATTACAACAACAGCAAACCACCAAGGGCAACTAATACAAGCTTGCTCAGCAGCCCCTTGCTCTTTACCATTCCTGTTCTTTTTTGGCAAAAGAAAACTTTTGTGAAGGTGGCGAAACTCTGAGCTCTGTGCCAAATGCATCACACTGACACAATAAGCTTTTTGCTTGTGAATGATTAATAAAACATGTTCGAAGTCTAACTTGGAGAAGGTCGGTTTTCCACGTGCAAACTGACATTAAAAAGCCAAGCATACATAGGACAATATATTATTGCTAAGGCTGCTTAGCAGAAATGGGTGGAAATCTTATAGATATAACCATGATTTAATATAGTTTAGGCAGAACTTGGGAAGCTTATGACAGATAAATTGTTCAGCTGGCAGGAAAGCACATGCTATAGACACACCTCATGTTTGTAAGATTATTCATCTTCCTGAACATATTTTAGGTACGTCTTTTAAGACATAATAAATGAACTGCAGTTTTATCATATTTCTTACTTTGTAGGGAATACTTTTTTTTTAGAAACTAAATATATTTCATTTTGAATACCTACATTTTGAATACAATTTTACACAAAATGCTGAATATCAGCTGAATAGCCATGGGCTCCTCTAAATCTTCAAGTATTTAGATTAAGTAAAACACTAAAGAACAACTGAATGACAGGTCCTTGCAATGTGCGGGGGCCGACATGGGGCAGCCTAAGGGGAATGTGAGCTGTTTTATTTTACAGGATTGCCACTGGTTACAGCCAGGACAACAACAGCAGCTGATTGGATGTGATTCGGCGGGAGCACAAGCCCGTGAAGCAGGAGGTGATAAAAGGGCTCGTCCAGCCGTTAACTGCAGACTGTACCTCAGGACCGGAACTAACACCCCCTTTTTATTATAATAGTCATGGTGTTGTTTAGTTGGGGAATAGTCGTCCAGCATTGGCTGGGTGGACAACGTATAAATACATTTTGACTGTTGTGTTATAGCCAAGATGGCTTCATTTATTTGAATTTATAAATCATTATGAGGTTACCCTTTGAACAACACCAGTGCCTAGAGGCGATTCAGTTCGCATTGTGCGCTATATAAGTATTTCATTCATTCATTCATTCAAGAGAAAATTTACCAAAATTAATACATTCTGTTAAAATAAGAAATGTTGTCAGTGTGTTATTGTGTTTGTTGTTAATGACTCCTTTGTGCTGGCCCATGTTCAGTTACGATAAACTAAATACATCCCAGGTGCATCAAAACAAAGTCCTAAGTGGTCAATACATGGATCGAAATGTTAAAGGTTTAGCAGGGACCCGTAAAATTTCAATCCATGTTTTTTTTTACATTCTGCTTAAAAATTTGTAAATCAGTACTGCTTGGACCTCGAAGAAGGGGACATACCCAAAAGCTTGTCCTGAAAATTTGTATGTTAGTGCAAATAAAAAAAGTATCACGGACAGTATTCAATTTTCTCAATCCATGTATGAGAAGGCTGCTTGTACATAAGCGGATAGACCAGCCTGTTGTCCACATGTTCAGTGCCACCAGCTATATCCAACAGTGCTGATCAGTGTATTCTGAAGGTGGGGAAGGCTCCATTGCTATCAGAATACAAGATCTCAGTGGGGGTGATGTGAATTAGGGGTATTGAGACATTTTTTGCATTCAACCTCCTGGTTGAATGCAATAAATGACTCATCTATGGCTGCTTTAAGCTAGCCATACATTTGGAAACATGCTTAGTGAGTGGCCCGATCACAACCCTTCCAAATGTGAATTTGAGAAAGTCAAGTGGAAAATTGGTGACCTAACGACAGCTGCATCCAAAAAGATGCAGCCGTTGATTGGGTAGATGCAGCAGGAGTCTTGTCCATTTGCAAGAATGGAGGTTAGGGAGGAATCTGTTTGCTTTTCGTTCAGCCCCTAGGCTGAATAAAAAAGAATCTGTATGCAAATGGCCAGCTTTGAGTATACTTTTCAACTTTTTGAGATGGGAAGGAGGGACACTTTCAAGCATTTCTACCACTCCCCCAGTTCTACAGAACATGAAGAATTATTATACAAAAAATTATTGGTTAAATCCACAAACTCTTTTTCACTTCTACTTTTTCTTTATACTTGCTTTGAAAGAAAATAGGATAACGGTTAGTGAAAAATAACAGTTTTGGTAGGTCTAAATATCAGACCAAAAAGAGGGGCAGCTAGAGAGAGGAAGAAATTACCAAACATTGTCCCTATCTGATTGGATACAGCCACTGCTTCACCAACAATTTTTCCACCCAGCTTCTTAAATTTTTTGATCAAAGCATGTTGGGTGGGAGGGTGCCAACAGGGCAACCCAAAGCTCTGTATATGGCCAGCTTTACCCACAACCTACATCTGGTAGCAGAAACTGCCAGCCCATTATCGTTTTTACACAGCAATTTCTCCCTCCAGCAATAACCACACTTTCCTGAAGCACGTATGCATAATAGCAACTGTCTCAAAAATTATTGTTGTATATTCACAGACCCCACCTTCCACATCTGGGCTTGCCGACAGGTTGCTTGGGCTCCTAGCATTATAATATAGGATAGAGGCAGGAGTTCTAAAACCAAGCACTGGAGAAACCTAAAGTAATGTTTTGGGAGTTGAAGAGCAACATTGCTATGAAAGAGGTATGAGATGACGGCTTATGTTTGTGTTATGCAAATTGTCAAATGTTAAAAAATCATCCTCCTAAAATAACTATGAAAATAATTATTTTACATACTGTACATAGAACTATGTGAGGTACTGTAATCATTGCTGTAAAAATACATGTTTTATATATATATATATATATATATATATATATATATATATAGTTTGGAACTGGCATTTACCAATTTTACTCCTATGGGCATATTTATTGCTCGCATGCTCAATCTGAATATCTGACATGGTGGTTGTATTATAGTTATTTTTTCAGAAAATGTACTTAAAGGAGAAGTAGCTTTTTGGGCCATACCTCGCCTATGGATCACAGGAGTGCAGATTAAAACATCACTCAGCTGGTCCAGGCTGGGGAAAGATCCCATCTTTACAGTCAGGGTCCACCCAGATCCCTGGACCAGCAGCTTGCTCAGACTCTCATCTGTGTCACAGAGAGACTGAGCCAGCCATTCCCTCCCTTCCCCAGCCCTCCAGTGAGTACTGGAGGGGTAGAGCAGAGAGCCTGTGATTGACAGTCATGGCTCTCTGCTTAGAGCGGAGGGGAGAACTGAGTGATCAGCAATGTTTGATCGCTCAGTCCTCACTGCAGAGGCAGCAGGGGACAGATGCAGCATAGTGTCTTGTACTATGATTTCAGCACAGTGAACCTTAATTCGTTGTTGTGGGTTAATGCATCTTAAGCAACCTTTACCTTAAACTTAAACTTACCCCATTTCATCTCCTCTTCCCCAACATGTAAAGAACTTGTAGGTGGGCTACAGCAGCAATAACACACACAGTCCAAGCGCGATGAAAGAAATTGTATTGAAATAATGCAAGAACAGTCCACAATAAACCCAGTGGTAGGGCAACCCAACTAGGAACACTCAGCGGTCCAACAACATGCAGAAAGCAGGTTTCAGCCAAACTTATAGCGCCTATTAGGAGGTGAAGAGTGTGGCCTGGCTGTCTCATGCCCAAGTGGGAAGATGTCCAAAGAATCTGTGAGCCCTACACTTTGCCTACTCATCAGAAACGTTTCCCTGCCACTAGTTCCTTCCATGAGACACGCGGTACGTGTCCCTACTTTACACTTTACTCACTCGCAAAATGTGTCCCAAGCCTGGGAGCCAGGACCTTAAATAGGCTCTGCCTGATCCAAGATGGCTGCTGGGGTCACACGGTGTGGCAGCATCCAATTGGATTGTGACTCAGGAAATCATAGCAGTTATTCTAGACATCCTCTCCAGTTGTAGTGCTGCTGTGCAAGAGTGCCACCTGCAGTGGAAAGAGAAGTCTGCATCTGCCTACAAACTGGTACACATTTTTTGGGGGATTTTTTGGTGGGGGGGGGGGGGGAGTATCCTTTTTTAGTAGTATCCTCTCACACTTCTTTGTTCCTTGCTTAGGTGAGGATAATTTTGCTTTTGTTTACTTGTGTTAGCAGTCTATGTGAAGCAGTCATAGATCGCTAACAAAATTAAAACAGTATATTTCTTAATGTATGAAGCATTCCTTATTAAACAGAGGTGACATAATCCAAACTGTTTCGATTTGTAAGAAATGTGATTAAATGAATACAATGTAATTTTTTGCAAACGGATACCTGAAACAAGAAGAAGTAACATTTGCGTAACCTTTTTTCAATTGTGCATCATAAGGCTAGGTCGGTGTATTAAACATCAACACGTTTTGAATCTTCAAGAACTAAAATGCCAGTTGATTAAAGACAGCTGGGGATCAAGAAGTAAAATATTATGGGGGTGATAGATTATTTCATGTGTAGTGTTGCTTAGGTAATTAAATGAAGCAAAAGAAGAAAGCTCTTTATTAAGAGTCAACATCAAAAGTAACCGAGGCTCCAAAAGTTAATCCCCCTAAACCAGCCCATTCTACATAGCCTGAAATGTTAGAATAGAGATGTAGTTACAGCTATACTAATGGCCGCTTATGTGTATACGGTGTTCATGCACATTGTAACAATGAATGCTAGTTTGTTATTACAGTAAATACTGTATCTGACAAAAGGGAACATATCTCGGGACAAAATGTAAAGCTTTGCTCTGGGATTGTATGAAAATGCATCTGGAGAGCCTGTGCCAGTTCACCTATCAATATATCCAGTGACAAAGCAACTTCAATAGTTGTTTGGGACAACATACTTGGTCTGATAGACTGGTTAATTACTGTATTCTGTATAAGAATAAACTGGATAACTCAACCTAAAGTTCACCCATTGGATCATCTGCTTTGGTCATTTTCTTTGTAGATGGCTTGCATATATCTGTATTAAAAGTCCCCAGTGCCAGTTTAAAAAGGATGTATCTCTAATTTCACCATACGTTTTCAGGTGCATTGGTTCATATGTTAATATTAGAAAGTACCCATGCTTCTGTACACTTTATAAATCCAAAAACAGAAAGGTATTATCAGAACACTCACAAAATTTCCCTCATTATGTGAGGCCTTTGCTTGAACCACGAAATGTCTTTGAAACCAGCTGACTCTATATTGACAACATCAACATCTTTCTCACATGTCAAACGCTCCAATAGGCAACTCATGTCCCAATTAAATAACTACTGAAGAAAAAGATCTAAAGTCATATGTGGGCCTCCATGTAACTGATTACATGGTATTACAAGCAGGATGGGTCACTTTGAGGTCAAATTCTAACTTGCATTCCTTGACTAATTAAAATCAGAAACTCACAGAATTTGTGACCTGAACATGATACCTAAAACCATGTTAAATATTCTGTTAAAATTAAAGATCTTTGTTCATTTGATGAAAGATGGCATTGAGCCACCCACGCAGGTAAAAGACAGAAGCTTTACAAGAAGTTTTTTTGGAAATGGACTACACAACCTGAACCTTTGCATGTGTAAAATTCATTGGAAAGAACCAACACTGGCATTTTTATATGATATATTTTAGTATGCAATAATTTGAACCTATTATTAACTGACTACATTGGTAACTTTTTGGCTAAATGGGTCAGTCTCCCCATAGTTTATACTTCATTTTTTAGCAGATGGTTAAATTATTGAATGGCTTCTTAAGCCTCTCAAGTGCACTTTTTGCTTCAGAGCCCCTCTATGTTCAGCCTTTGGCAAATAGGATATACTAATGCCGCGTACACACGATCAAACAATCGGGTGGAAAAGTCCGGCAAGCTCAAGTCCGCCGGACAATCCCACCGTGTGTAGCCTCCGGCATACTTTTTTGACCCGAAAGTACGGCGGACTTAGAAAGTAGTTTTGCACTCCAATCTTCCCGCTGGACTTGCATTTCGGTGGACAATCTGGCCATGTGTGTGCTAGTCCGCCGTACTTTTGAAATGTATGGACTTTTCCCGCCCGGAGAAAAGTCCGCTCATTTGGAGCGAGTCTCCAGGTAGGCGGGGCCCGCGAAGGAGACGTCGCTGGCCCGACCACCTGGTATGGACTTAAAGGGAAACCCCAACGCCAAAAAAAATCGGCGTGGGGGTCCCCCCAGGTCCACATCAGACCCTTGTCCGAGCACGCTACCCGGCCGGCCAGGAAAGGGGGGGACGAGCGAGCGCCCCCCCCCCCCTTCGAGCCGTACCAGGCTGCGTGCCCTCAACATCGGGGTCTGCGGGCGGGGGGCTTATCGGAATCCGGGAGCCCCCTTTAATAAGGGGGCCCCCGGATACCGGCCTCCCACCCTATGTGAATGAGTATGGGGTACAATGTACCCCTACCCATTCACCTGTAAAATAAAGTACAAAAAAAACACAACACACAAGATAAAATAGTTTATTGCACAGCTCCAGGGGTCTTCCGTCTTCGGGGTCTTCTCGCCGGACTCCGCTATCTTCTTCTAGCTCTTTTGCTAGCGGAGGAGCCCGGCTTTCTTCCTCGCCGTGGTCTCTTCTTCCGACTTCGGGGGTCTTGTCCCCCTTTTCGGTTCTTCTGCCGGGCCACCACGCCTTCTTATAGCTCTTTTACAGGCGGTGGCCCGGTCTTCTGTCACCGCCGCCTTCCGTTCTTCTTCTTCTCCTTCTTCTCCTGGAGATGTTGACTCTACGCTCTCTCCGGCCGCAATGCCAGGGACGCGCTGTGCGGCGACTTATATAGGGACAAGGGGTGGGGTCATCGGTTGATGTCACATGGTGACCCCACCCCCTTACGATGTCACAGTCCCGGAGGATGCTGGGACTGTCGCCATGTGACATCAACCCATGTGACATCAACTCTGGCATTGCGGCCGGAGAGAGCGTCGAGTCAACATCTCCAGGAGAAGAAGGAGAAGAAGAAGAACGGAAGGTGGCGGCGACAGAAGAACGGGCCACCGCCTGTAAAAGAGCTATAAGAAGGCGCGGTGGCCCGGAAGAAGAACCGAAGAGGGGGACAAGACCCCCGAAGTCGGCAGGAAGAGGCCGCGGCGAGGAAGAAAGCCGGGCTCCTCCACTAGCAAAAGAGCTAGAAGAAGATAGCGGAGGAGTCCGGCGAGAAGACCCCCGAAGACGGAAGACCCACGGAGCTGTGCAATAAACTATTTTATCTTGTGTGTTGTGTTTTTTTTGTACTTTATTTTACAGGTGAATGGGTAGGGGTACATTGTACCCCATACTCATTCACATAGGGTGGGGGCCGATATCCGGGGGCCCCCTTATTAAAGGGGGCTCCCGGATTCCGATAAGCCCCCCGCCCGCAGACCCCGACAACCAACGGCCAGGGTTGTCGGGATGAGGCCCTTGTCCTCATCAACATGGGGACAAGGTGCTTTGGGGTGGTGGGGCCGCGCGACCCCCCCTACCCCAAGGCACCCCCAATGTTGAGGGCACGCGGACTGGTACGGCTCGGAGGGGGGGCGCTCGCTCGTCCCCCCCTTTCCTGGCCGGCCGGGTAGCGTGCTCGGACAAGGGTCTGATGTGGACCTGGGGCGAGGAAGAAAGCCGGGCTCCTCCGCTAGCAAAAGAGCTAGAAGAAGATAGCGGAGTCCGGCGAGAAGACCCCGAAGACGGAAGACCCCTGGAGCTGTGCAATAAACTATTTTATCTTGTGTGTTGTGTTTTTTTTGTACTTTATTTTACAGGTGAATGGGTAGGGGTACATTGTACCCCATACTCATTCACATAGGGTGGGAGGCCGGTATCCGGGGGCCCCCTTATTAAAGGGGGCTCCCGGATTCCGATAAGCCCCCCGCCCGCAGACCCCGATGTTGAGGGCACGCAGCCTGGTACGGCTCGAAGGGGGGGGGGGGCGCTCGCTCGTCCCCCCCTTTCCTGGCCGGCCGGGTAGCGTGCTCGGACAAGGGTCTGATGTGGACCTGGGGGGACCCCCACGCCGATTTTTTTCGGCGTTGGGCTTCCCCTTTAAGTCCATACCAGGTGGCGGGGCCAGCGACGGCTCCTTCGCGTGCCCCGCCTACCTGGAGACGCGCTCGAAATGAGCGGACTTTCCTCCGCGTGTGTGGGCGAGTCCGTTCATTTCAAAAGTAGGGCGGATAGTACGGCGGACTTAGTACGCCGTATTAGTCCGCTGAAAAAGTGCCGTGTGTGGGCAAGTAGCTCGTTCGGAAAGTCCGATGGACAGTCTGGCAGGAAGTCCGCCAGACTAAGTCCGTCGGATAGTCGGCTACGTGTGTACGCGGCATTAGCTAAACTGAATTGTTTTAACCATCAAACCTCCCAGTGTACTGCAGTTTCTTTTCATTCCAATGGAAGGCCCATTAGCAAATACTCATGTACAGTATAAGAAATAGCCCTGTGATTGTCGTGGACTATATGATTGAAATCACTGAAACTTTATGGTTTATGTAAATATATCCTATTTCTAAATGTTCAGAACAAAGATGGGGATCAAAGCGGAATAAGTGCACAAAATTGCTCGCTCTTCTATATTTTTTGTTGTTGTATTAAATGAAGACATTTGTAGATTAATTACTAGAGGGAACATTCAATGGCTCAGTGCTATCAATATGTTTTCTCCTTGCTCCCTTTTTCCTCTAAACTCCTTGAGTGCCTAGTTTACAACCATCTGAGTGACTACCTCATCAAAAACAACCTTCTTGATCCCCTTCAATCTGGATTTTGCCCTCAACACTCAACAGAAACTGCTCTTTTAAAACTCACAAATGACCTACTAACTGCAAAAACCAATGGACACTATTCTGTACTCCTACTTCTGGACCTTCCAGCTGCCTTTGACATGGTTGACCACCCTCTCCTCCTCAAAAAACTTTACTCCCTTGGTCTCCGTGACTGTGCTCTTCAGTGGCTCTCATCCTATCTATCCCAACGCACCTTCAGTGTCACTTACAATTCTACTTCCTCCACTCCTCTTCCCTTCTCTGTCCGAGTCCCCCAAGGTTCTGTTCTTGGACCTCTTTTATTTTCAATCTACACCTCTTCCCTGGGTCAGCTGATAGCCTCTCATGGCTTTCAATATCATTTCTACGCTGACGACACTCAAATCTATCTCTCCACCCCTCAACTCACTCAATCAGTCTCCTCACGCATCACCAACTTACTAACAGACATATCTGTATGGATGTCACAACACTTCCTTAAACTCAACTTGTCCAAAACCGAACTTATAATATTTCCTCCCCCACGCGCCTCTTCCCCTGACTTCTCTGTCAAGAGTAATGGCACAACCATCCACCCATCCCCACATGTCAGGTTGCTAGGTGTTATCCTGGACCCTGAACTCTCCTTTCAGCCCCACATCCAATCACTTTCCAAAGCTTGCCGCCTCAACCTCCGCAACATCTCTAAACTACGTCCCTTTCTAACCAATGAAACCACAAAGCTTCTGATTCACTCCCTGGTTATCTCTCGCCTTGACTACTGCAACTCCCTCCTCATTGGTTCACCTTTAAATAGACTATCCCCCCTTCAGTCCATCATGAATGCTGCTGCCAGACTCATACACCTTACAAACCGCACAGTGTCTGCTACCCCTCTCTGCCAATCCCTCCATTGGCTGCCACTTGCCCAACGAATTAAATTCAAAATACTAACACTTACTTACAAAGCCATCCATAACTCTGCCCCCAGCTACATCTCTAGCCTGGTCTCAAAATACCAACCTAATCGCCCACTTCGTTCCTCCCAGGACCTCCTGCTCTCTAGCTCCCTCATCACCTCCTCCCATATCCGCCTACAGGACTTCTCCCGAGCCTCGCCCATCCTCTGGAACTCACTACCCCAATCTGTCAGACTGTCTCCAAATGTATCCACTTTTAGGCGATCCCTGAAAACCTTCCTCTTCAGAGAAGCCTATCCTGCCTCCATCTAACAACTTCACTATTCTCTCCATTAGCTCATCCCCCACAGCTATTACCCTTTTGTATAAATTGACCCTCCCTCCTAGATTGTAAGCTCTAACGAGCAGGGCCCTCTAATTCCCCTTGTCTTGAATTGTATTGCATTGTACTGTCTACCCCAATGTTGTAAAGCGCTGCGTAAACTGTCGGCGCTATATAAATCCTGTATTATAATAATAATGTTTTCAATTTAACAGGTAGATTTTTTTGTATTTTATATAGCACAGGCAACCTATGGAGCACTTTACATATTGTACATTGACAATTGTCCCTCCTGTCAAGAAACTAGGGCGAATTTGGACAGAAGATAATTAACCTATCAGCATGTTTTTTTTTGGGGGGTGTAGAAGAAAACCAGAGGAATCCATGCAAGCAGAGGAAAAACACACATTCTCAATGTAGATAATGTCCTGATCGGGATTTGAGTTTGGTGCTGCCATAGGATATCACACACACAGTGCCCCTTAGGCTTACACAAGAAATCTCTTCAGCACTGCTAATCAATGAATATTGAATATGGTTGCTTCCATGCACAAATAGTGTATTTCTTGTGCTATTATTACATTATTATTATTATACAGGATTTATATAGGGCCAAAAGTTTGCATAGAGCTTTACAATAAAAAGGGGAATAATACAGTGCTAATGTATCTTAAAAAGTTAAAAGACTATACAATATCTTTAAGGTCCTGACAAATAATATCATTTGTAGTAAACCAAATGATGAACAATTTATTTGAATAGACAGGTCTTCTTTAAAGGGAAACTCCAGCATTTAGGAGTTACTGGGCTACACATAGATGTGAATGTAAAGTGATATTAGTGCAAGATAACTGGGTTCCAGAGACTTCTGAACCAGAACATACAGCTCTTGACTAAAGGAATGTGGTCATAAAATATTTTTTACACTCAACTTCCCCCTGCTGAACTCACAGCGCTTGCTGGAGCTGGCCTTTAATCCGCATATTCTCTCTTTTTTTTTTGTGATTTAGCTAAAATGCTAATAAAGTCTGAAACATAATCAGAACCAGTTAGTAAAGCAGTAGCTGGATTCTTTGGCAGGTCAGAAATGTCCTTCAAATCACACTATGCAACCATCCCCGCTAATATTTAGTTTACACTAATGCATTAGTCATATTTGCATAAACAAACCAGTTGCTACACTGAAGAACGTAGTTGTTGAAATGCATAGACACAAGCTGGGACACAGTGACGTTTGGAAAAACAAACAAGCTGTACGCTGGCTGTTGTAAGTTTTTTTGCTGTTGAATCAGAGCCCAGAGGTGAAAAGTGTTAATCTGTGGAGGAAAGGCAAGCTAATACGGTAAAAGTGGATATGATGTTGAACACACAGGACTTTTTTTCATTGCTGTCCAGAGATGTATGAATATTAAACTATCATATGGTACAGTGTTGGTTTTTGTCCAAAATAATATGATTTGTATTACAAAAAGAAACCACTGGTTTACGACCTTTTCATGATTCCTGGGGAATTTCTTTTTACAGATAGCTGCTCTTTATCAAAGACTGTGCTATGAGCTTGGCGTTTGGTCTCCAACCTCTCAAGTCATGACACACTGGGCTCTACAGGACTTGTAAACCAGGCAATAGTAAATACTACTATTGTTATTGCACCACTAACTAAAGCTGGACTGGAAACCATTTTTAATAATTAATCTTAAAAAAAATTAGGTGCTCAGGGATTTTGTTCATATCAAAGCTCATCAGACTACTAGTTTTGATTTCATTTATAAACCAAGGAAATGTGCATGTTTTGTAATTACCTTATATTGTGATCTCTTCTGTGAATTCTTCATTCTCCACTTATTTTCATTTATCTTTATATTTTATTATTTTTTGGTTCATGGTTGTTTTTGTTTTTCATTTCATTTTCTATTTTCCATTTTTCACTTATTTGTGTTTTTTTTGTGGCTTTGAATCTGTTGGGATTATGACAAACTACTGTGGGAACGCTTTTGATGTACTCATGGACAAAATCCACAAGTCACAGAACACGGCCAATGGTGGGCTTTCTATGGACAGGTTTTTCTTAATGCTTCAACGTATACTGGAGAAAAAAACCAAGGTTATACTGGAACAAGTGGTATTTTGCAAATTATATCAAGGATATTGTCTCTCCGTGGGGCCTTAGGATACAAATCTTCCGCACAATAAGTGAACTTGATACTGATTTCAAACCTGAATGGGAAGACAACCTCCAGTCATGCTCCATCAAGATGATGGATTTACTCTGTAAACACTATGCCATTGAACTGATATCCCTTGATAAGGAAATTGAAAAACGATATAAGGAAAATTAATTGATTACCTTGAATGAACTCTTTCCTTCTCGGGAGAGTACATTAAAGACTAATCTTGAAACATACGTTGCTGAAATACTTAAAACTAAAGAAAAAAGTTCATTAGGGACAAATTGTCATACAACAATAATCAGGCCTACAAATGGGCCCAGACAAAAAAACAGAAAGCGCAATAATAAAATATGCAATTCTAAAGAGTCCACTAATAAACCAATTGATTCTCATTCCTCTTTTTTTTCTGCATCATCCTCAAAGGCACATGATCATGCTTGGATTGCCCAATAAAGGCAAAGGCACTAGACTACTTGGCACCACGAATCACACTCCTGGCACAAAATCACCTCCACCTCCACCAAAATCTCTTCTCTATCGGTTAACGCGCCGGGTCACTCTGAATTGATACCCATCACTGGCACTTTATGTTCTTCACAAACACTTTCTTCCAATCCTCAGGTAAGCAATGCTACCTTCACTATGGCACAGATCTTTTCCCAGCCGGTGCCCGAACAAAAGAAAACAGGGAATGAGGAAACCCAAAACCCAAAACCATTGAAAACTAATTTGAGGTGATCAACTTATCCTCTTTTCCACTCACAAAAGATCAAATCTCTGTCCTAAGCCTTGGCCTAACCTTCTGTCCGACACAGAAGGTGGAACAATTTGAATTAATTAAAGATCTTAATCTTTTTTTTCCCACAAATTGATGTTCAAGATTCTGCATGACAAGCCTAAGCCATAGATTCAAACCCCAGCATTGGACAATCCCCTTTGGAAAGAAATGACCATTAGTGACATCAAGGCTATGGAGGATCTCATGGAATTATGGGAGAAGGGTAACATAGACAAGACTGAATATTTGGAGGCTGAACGTATTTGGTCAGACTATGATAACCCATGTCCATCTTCTCCTCCACCTCCGATTATATCTATGGCCAAAGACTATAAACCCAAATCTAGAGTTTTTCCAACACTTCAGGGAAACCCCAATGTTTGGGCCTTTATCAACCAAGTAACTAACGAAATCTGGCAAACTAAATGGAAGGATCTATCCCAATCTAATTTAACTCCAACTCAAAAAAATACTTTGCTTTCATTACAACAAAACAAAAAAGAAGTGATTATAAAACCTTCTGACAAGGGAGGCAATTTGGTGGTAATGGACAACCACCAATATGAGTCCATGGTTATGGCTACCCTGGAGAATTGGGAATGGTACCGTAAAGCTTCGGAAAGTCATTTGAAACTAACTATAACTCGATACCAGCACCTTATTGGTTCAGCCTATCATCAAGGCTTAATCAATAAGAAAACCTGGGAATTTTTGAATATATCATCACCACGAACGCCAGCCATGTTTTTACTTCCTAAGATTCATAAGAATCTTCTCAATCCGCCTGGACGCCCCGTAGTTTTAGGCAATGTCTTACCAAAACAGCCAGTCAACTCATTGATGACTTCCTTAGACCTCATATGGAAGGCCTGGTATCCTATCTTAAGGACACCAGTGATCACCTCAGGATCCTGGATGGAATCACCATTCCAAAAGGATCCTGGTTGGTTGCTCTTGAATGAATTGGGGGTGGGAGTTGTGGAGGCTTCATTTCTTAGAACAATGATGTGCCCAAACTGTACAATACATTTATTTTGGATCTGCTCAAATTTATTTTAACCAACAATATTTTTTTATTTGGTGGCTCCCACTACCTCCAGATGCAGGGGGTGGCTATTGGGACTAAATGTGCCCCCTCATACACCAACCTGTATCTGGGGGAGTGGGAGTGTGATCTCTTCTCCTCTTAGAGACGATATGTAATAATTTTTTGAACAGATACCAGTTTGGAGGCGCTTCATTGATGACATCATCTTTGTCTGGACAGGGACCAAGGTTCACCTTCTTGCCTTCCTGGACAGCCTGAAAATCAACCACTATGATTTAAAATTAACTTTTAAATAAAATCAACAGAGACTGACATTTTTGGACATCCAAATATTGGTCAATGAGGATGAAACTATCCAGACAACTCTTTTTCACAAACCTTCTGCAGGAAACTCCTTATCGTGCAGCTAGTTCCCATCCTGCCTCTCTCATAGCCAGTGTGCCCTATGGGCAATCCATGAGACTGAGGCGCCACTGTAGTGAAGACCATCTTTTTGAAAAGGAAGCAAAAGAGTTGCAGCTGCATTTAAAATAGCACAGATACAGTAATAAATGCCTTAAAAAGGCCTACATCAGGGCTAAAAGTAAAAAATCTAACTTCTTTAATACATGATTCCAAATCAGTCAAGGTAAACCCTAGGACCAGGATAATCACTCGCTTCTCTAGTCAGTACCATCAGGTGTGTGACATCCTGAAAAAACATTGGTATCTTCTAATGGGAAATGGCAATGTTTTGAAACGTCTCAAAAAAACACCCTGAGATTACCTTTGTGACAGTTTTGTATAGTCATTTCATCCCCCAAGCAGATGTTTCCAAGGATGCTAAAGGCACTAGGCCTTGCCGTAAATGTAATTTTTGTCGGTACATCTATGCCGCAGGCAGTATCACTCTTCCAAATGGACATTCACACAAACCCAAATTTATGGCAACGTGCCAGTCGATTGGAGTGGTTTATTTAATACTATGTGAGTGCCTAGCATTTTACGTGGGCAAAACCAAGCGACCGTTTTTCCACCGCATCAAGGACCATGTGTCCCTGGTTTCAAAAGAACAAATGGAAACATCAATAAGTCATCTCATGGGCTTGTTCTATAACTTTGATTGCTCAAAAATGCATTTTTTTGCCCTAGAGCATATCCTTCCAGGAGACTACGACAAAATGCTTTTACAGCATGAGGCACGATGGATACACAAATGATCTGCCCTTAAGTTTGAATGACGCCTATAGTTTTGAATCCTTTCCGTAATATTTTTTTTATTGATTATCATAATTTCCTATCATTATAATTTCTCTAGTTTCTTCCTTCATTTTCCTTTTTCTTTTATTATTTTTTCAGAACTCTGAGCGATCAAACCTTATATCATATTATTGTTATTGTATTTAATCTTTGATCAACTTTTGCCATGATTTTTTTGGTCATGCTCACATTAAATTTTCCTTTGTATTTTCTCCCTTTTCATTTTATGTGTGGATGGCCTGCGATTCTACCCTGGGCTGCAAATTAAGTGCTGATTTTTTTTATATGTATTACCATCAATATATTTCTAGCTTTTTGCTATAGATTTGATTATTCAAGTCTTCCCCTACAATGTTCCTGTTCAGATAGCCCCTATCTGTTTGGTCAGCTTCTTCAGTGGCCATATGGAAGCCCCAGGCACAAATATAGCCTCATGTCGAATCAATCATTTGGCATTATTGAGCCCTAGAGCATTAAGTCCCGTCGCCTGTTGCATTTAGTCCCTCTTAATTATATATTTCTTTCATTATGCTGTACATTGATATGTTATGACAGTTTCGGCTGCCACTATACTCAAAATGTGTGGTGTCTAATCGCGATGGGAGTAAATTAATTCCTAATAAGGGTTTCCTTCAATCAAAATGGCGCTGCCGATTGTTACGTCATTGGCGTTACACCTATGCGTGCCACTTTCCATCTGGCACCTGCACACTGTTGAAAGCGTCGTAAACTAAGCCACATGACACACGCCCTGTTCTGACTTTTCACATGTGCACAGGCGTTCTCGTTAAGCGTCTGCCTCCCGGCAGTGACGCCAGTCGCTGCTGGGATGGGAGGAATATTAGAAGGCAGTGATTTGCCGCGATCCTCTGTCAGAGGCCGCTGCAGAGAGGGAGAGTGAACATCTCTCAAATCGCTTTCTGCACCCTTGATGTCTTCTTCATTTTGGTAAGTCTCCTGTTTGCCTATGTACAGTACAGTGAGCAGCCCTAGCTGATGTCCATACACTAACGTAGGTTGATATTTATTTTGTTCCATCATTACAGATTCCGCTCCTTTTGAGTTTACACCTTCAACCCAATATCATATAAACACCAAGCTAATCCAGCCTACTATTTGTATTTTCTCATGCCCAAGCGGGATATCTTGCTTTTTGTGTCCAGTTTTTCATTTTCAAACCCAGCTGGATATCTATTGATTCCTTTTTTTGATATTATCCATTTACCAGGTAAAAACCAAGTCATTACCTTAATAGCTGTTTATGGCTCTGAGTGTTTTATATAGGACTGTACTTAACTATACCTTTTAACATGCACTATTTTAATGTGTACTATTTCCCCTTCTCTAGGGACATAAAAATTATTTTCCTCCTGCGATCACTTTGAATAAGACACTCAGGTGGGGTACTTTGAACTTATATGGGACGTATAATTTTTCTATTTTTGAATCAGGTTTACATTCAGCTTTGTGGCAGCCCAGGTGAGATTCGCTTTCTTCCCACTCCCATTTTTTTGCATTTGTATTTTTATCCATATGACTATGTATATGCATTGACTATGTATGTATTGGTAATTTGTGCCAAATGTACTCACCCCAATTGAATAATTGCATATGTTTATCTTAATCAAACAACCAACATGAGAACTCATCCTTGTCCTTTTGTTAGCCATATGTTAGCATAATTTACCTTTTACCAGATGCACAGAAACCAGAACTTCCTGAAGAAGCTTTAAAAGCGAAACATGTTGAGTGGTATTGGTTGTAGTCATGCCATTTAGTGAAATATATAGCCTTGTCATGGATGGTTTAATGACCTCATGTTTTTTATCTGTATAATAAAATATTTAATTGTTATATAGTTATTTGATGTTATTGTGTCCTTACCTTGTCCTTATATTGAACACTGTTAAAGTCCTGGGGCTTGTTATCCCTTCTTCCCTTCATCTTATATATGTATATATATATATATATGTATATATATATATATATATATATATATATATATATATATATATATATATATATATATATATATATTGGGATGTGGTGTTCCCTCTGAATTGTCTGCCTTAAATTTTCATTTTTTCATATCAAAGCTGTTTCTAACCCTATACAAGCAGCTTGAAGCATGCTAGAAAAGGGTCAACTGCAGGTGAAATGCACCTGTCACTAAATTCTGGGTGGTCTCTGAAGCACCCCAAACTGAGATCAAAAGCAAGCTGCATTTTCCCATTAACACAAGTCCTAAGCCCCCTCAACACATATTCTGATAATACTACTGCAGCACTACCTTTAGTGCTTTTTAAAAATGTATTGGGGAACTGCCTCTTTTGGCTAGCCCCAAACATCTCAAAGCACCTGGGTTCTGGCAGAAGAAATACTGGATCTAGTTAGCATACAGTTTTTTGCACTAATGACCACCAGCATCAATGACCATGGCAGTTCCTCTATTCTTCCCATTCAATCTTTGTTTCAAAAAATGTCTGTGGCTGCAGACTGATGAAACATAGAAAGTTTGACACTACCTGAAATTATAACAGTAAGTAGTAAAACCCAAACCACATCCCACAGTAAAGAAAAAAAATGGGAGGGATGCCCCAGGGATTGTATGGGTAAGGGTTTAGTTGAAAGTAAGGTGGTGAGAAAACTGATGAAAGGCTTTTTTTTGGTGGACCTAGTTTTCTCGGTAACAGTTGAGACTAACAGCATATGCTTTGTTATCTTCCAACAAGTACGATTCACAAATTTTGTACTGCTCAATGCCTATGTTCTTGCCTGTTCACCTGTTTTAAAATCAGTAAGGCTCACACCCATGGATGAGTTGGTACCTGCACTGTGTGTGATTTCCCTGATCTCCATGACGCAAACTGTTGGCAAAGTGGGTAGCATGAAACACATTACCTGAGGTGCAGGACACATTAATGATTCACAGCAAACATAATACCACCATTTTTAATTAAGCTATATAGTTTGGCAAGACCTTTTTTTTTGGACTAAAAATGTTTTGTGCTAGCAATAAAATGTTAAACAATATATAAATGCAGCTAATTATAGTAAAGTAACTATATATATATATATATATATATATATATATATATATATATATATATATATATATATATATATATATATATATATATATATATATTATGATAATATATTAAGGATCTAGTAAATATATTTTTACTATAGACGCTTTTTATAAACACTGAAAAACTTCAAAAAGTTTGCCTCACACAGGCAACCATAGAAGTGCATGGCTGTATGTGCTTTTACTCATGTAAATGTGGTTGACCTTTTGCAAGGTCATTTACCCTTGCATGCATGCACGCATGACTTATTTTCCAAACTGGGAAATCTTGCATAAGAGACAATATATTATACATCTATGAGTGGGTAAATGCCAATGCATTATCATTAGAGATTACACAAGTATAAAAGCATACAGCCATATACTTCCACTGCCAACTGTATGTGCCACCTGCAGCTCCCCAGGTGAGCAAAATGCCATGAGTTTTATTCTGGAGCTCCTTTCCACATATTTTAAAATCTAAATCTTGAAAACTGCTTGTTATATAATTCAGATGCAACAAACAACACAAGCTGGCTACTGAGCAAACTTAACTGCCAATGCATAGACATTCACACATTTTTACAGTGTATGAACAGTGTATGAACACAACTAGAACAAAAGAATTGACCTTGTGGTATCAAATATAATGCAGCACAGAAGTCATATATTTAATCACACCGAATACACTACTTAGGTTGAATTTATATGTTCTTCCCATGTTTAAGCCCTTGTACACACGGTCGGAGAATCCGTCGGAATGTGTCCTATCGGACCGTGTCGTCGGATAATCCGACTGTGTGTGGTATGCATCGGACTGATTCAGTCTGAATATCCGTCAGACCCAATTTTCCAACATGTTGGAAATATTTCCCGACCAACTGGGCCGATCGGACATACTCCAATCATGTGTAGAGAATTTTGATCGGACCAAGTGCCACGCATGCTCAGATCAAATTCCTACATCAAAGCTATTGGCTACTAGCCTTAATGTAGTCCCATTGTAACGAAATTACGGCATCAGGTTCTGAAAGATCGGATTTTTCACCAACTTTGTCCGACCGTGTGTATGCAACAGTTTCGGACAAGATCCGACGGACAAAATCCGACGGGCAAAATCTGACGGATTTGGTTGTGGAAATCTCCAACCGTGTGTACAGGGGCTAAGAGGGCTTAACCAGTTGCCAGAAACGCATGCTAGTCTCATATCGAAAATGACAGAAAACGTATGACGTATGACAGAAATGTGGAAGTGATGTAATGTATTAGTGTATTTTTATTGTATTTTTGAACGACAACTGTACTGATTAAGCAAAAATGTTATGATCTGGTATTGTACGAGAAAGTTATATTGGATAATATCGAATGAACTGTGATGATCGGCTCTAAAGCTGTGTACTAATGATCAGATTATTGAATGACTGCTTTGAAAGCGGTATTTTTCATACAATTTTCTGATCATGTGTACAAGCCTTAATTGTTTGCTTGAATGACTATATAAAAGAAAATTGACCAGCAACAGCTTTCTAAGACAATAAAAGCACTAATATAGAAGTAGCAAAAAAAAAAAGGAGCACCAGGCTACGTTGAAATGTGTTAAAAAAATAGGAGTAATATTTTGGTTCTAATTTGCTGTATTAGCTGATGATCCAATAATTGCTGCTTTCATGCCTATTGTTCCATTAGGGTACACTATGGGATACTCATCAACATTTTGCCTAAACATTGATGAAAATGTTTTAAAACTTGTATGTCTCCAGCTGGCTAATACTTGAAGTTCTGTGTAAGCGCACAATGATATCTCCATGTGCTGTACAATACCCCGCCAGATACTGTTCCCTTAGGCTTTACTTACAGTCTCCTACAGTAATAGCCATGCACACTTGTAGTTTTTTCCAACATAGTAAAAATGCTAATGACCGTTAGATACACCCAAAGATATTATAGAAAATCACATTTACATTTTAGGCATATCACTGCTTAGCTAGTGTACATTTTCATGCCAGAGTGCACATTCCACAGAAAACCACACTACCAGTAGTTAGTAAATGTGGTTTATATACAGTGTACTGTACTGTAGCCTGTATGCATGTATTCATGCATGTCATGGATGCACAGTAAATGCTGCCTGCTTATTGTGTGGTTATTTAGCACAACTGATCCATACACATACTGTATATCCTTTATTAAATTAGGTGCATTACTTGAGCTTCAAAACGTGAATCATAGATTTTAAATATAAGGCAAACTCATTTACAGTGAGAATGTCCAGTACAGAACATATACCAGCACCTAACAGAAAACATATTTGCCGGTATGTTTAAAAATTGGATAAAGTTAAAGTAACTATTTCAATCACATTTTTAAAATTATTATAGCAGAAAACCTAATTGGTTGTTATAATAAACACGGATACTTTCTGTCTTTTTTTGCACAGGGGGGGGGGCAATGTTATGACATGCATTGTACAGTAACTCACTTGTAGCTACTAATAATTGAGTAGTACCAGCTGAAAAGCCACAAGGTTGATGAAAGACCTGCAACGTGTTCTTACTATATTCTTTAGTGCACTGTGACATTTTTAATGTGTATTTACTTGTCAAACTGCCATAAAAGAGTTTGTTTGCTTGCCCATATATACCCTTTGTACCAGTGTGTCACAGCTGTTACTAACAAGTCAAGCGAAGCATAAGAGGAAACACTGAAGTGAAAACGGAACACTACAAATACACAACAAGGTGTGGACAGATGAAGGAAATGTGCTGAAATCCAATTTATCAATGTTGACAAGTATGCAGTGCACATTACTGCCCTCTAGTATAGAAATGTGATACTGCAAAAGCAAAAGATCATAACATGTCACACATACTTAAAGTGGAACTCTAGGAAAACAGCAATAATTGCTTGAAATGCCAAGGAAGTACTTCTTTACAACCATTGTTGTAATTAACATACGCCTGTCATACTGTACACCCAGGCAGGTGAAAACCCTTTTTTGCTGGTTTAGCAATGCAGATTGGGCAATAAATCAGCATTATCACTCAGGAAGGTGATCTAGGAACTACTAGAACTGGACCAGAAAGAAGTAAAACCCAGCAAGGGATCGGTAGCTTCCGGGTACAGTGTGGGACAAATTCGTTGGCAGGTAAAACTGTAACCTCACATGCATTTTAACTATGCATACAGCTTTTTGCCTGATCTACTTTAAATCTACTGTTATGAGAAAAGCATACAGGCTGCCATTTCTGATCTCCTTCTGGAAATGCTGGTTGACTTGTTGTCTAGAATCAGAACCATGAGAGTAACATCATAGCATAATCGCAACTCCCGAGCTGCACATTTGTTCCAGTCCAGTGAGTTTGAGATGTATACAGGGCCAGCGCTACCACTAAGTGAACTAGGCAGTCACCTAGGGTGCACTGCCACCTAGGGCGCAGCCACAGCCCCTGGGAGACAGGAGGTCGGGAAGCCTCTGGCAAAAGTGACAAGCCGGTGGGAGAAGGAAGTGGGGGGCGCACAAATTAGTTCTCGTCCCCCCGGAAAAACCCCACCACCTGCTCCTCTCTTCCCCCTCCTTCCTCCGATGCTCAATCCTCTGCTCGCTGTGTGCTACTTTCTGTGTGACGGCTTGGGAAGTGCATGTATAGAATTCCAAGCATTAACATAACAGTCATATAATTTGTGTTTTTAAAAGGAGAAGAGCACTGGCAGCCTACATAATTTGCATGAGATGCCAGCTAAATAGGCTACATATATTCACCATTATTGTTTAATTATGATTTAATGTTGTTACAAAGTAGAATAATATATATATATATATATATATATATATATATATATATTCATTTTTCATGGCTAATTTAAGTAGGCTATGTATCCCCTGTATGGTGCATTACACATATACAGTATAATCAAGCTTGTAAATACAATATTTACACATCCCCAGTGTTGGAATTGCTCACAGGCTGATTAAAAGCTTCTGAAATTCACCAAGGATATCTCCCTTAACCATGCTGTGACTATTATATATCCTATCAGCTTAAAACTGATGTGTGACTGTGCCCAGCAGGATTCTGCATATATTATTCCTCTAAAGAATTCAGCAAAGGCAATGATGCACATTTAACATTGCAGAACAGCAACTCCACTGGTAATAATACTATAATGTATATTTTATTTAAATTCATATTACAATTCCCCTAGTTATTTTAGTCACCAAAAGGAACACGTTTTCACATACATGTCTCTCAATATAAATCCCCTCCTCTCTTCATGGACTTCCAGGTGAAACTATGGGAAAAGGAAAGACAACAGAGAAGAAGCTGTGCGCCCAATAGCTCGAGTCACCATTGGATCGTTATAGTTTTCTCTGTCACTAAAAGAGCATACAGTAAGTACTGTGTATGTCATGGAAGACATTTCAAACATTTTATTTTATGCTGGCCCCATGTTAATAGACAAATCATTAGACAGATGTGAGCTCTAGGATCTTGTCCCAACATTGAACCCTGTAGGATAATCAATATACTATGGCACCATGATTATGTTCTTATGATCTTGATTCATAACATATCATTTAAATAAATAAATAATCATAATGCAAAAACATTTCAGCCATAGGTCTTTGCTTACAATGAGAATCAGCAATATGCAAAGAGCTGTAACCCTAATCAACCAATCGTAATCTTTCATTGTTCTGGTTAAACTGCTAAATCCTGATATCTTGGTTGGTTGGTTTCTATGGATTATAGGATTCCACTGCTGTTTTAAAATAAAAACCTATAGCTTCAAGTTCATATTCAGCATTCACTATATACAACACAGAGGGGTTGATTTTCTAAAATTGGAGAGTGCAAAATCTGGTGCAGCTGTTCATGAAAACCAATTAGCTTCAGATTTTTTTTGTCAAAGCTTAATTGAATAAGCTGAAGTTAGAAGGAGTACAGTTTAAGGCTCCATGCACACTGAAGCTCAAAAAAGCTTTTTCTGGACGCCAGATTGCTGGCAGAAAACGCTGGTTGAAAAACGTGCTTTTAACTTTGTTTTATACTAGTGTTTATGAGCGTTAATTAGCGTTAGCGTTTATGGGCTTTTTCAATAAAAATACACAGAGGACACTCCAAAAATCCCACAGTGCATTCCAAACTCCCACAATGCATTGAAAAAATAGAATGCCTGACACTAATTAGCGTGTGTTTATGAGCGTTTATAAGCGTTTATCGTTTTTTGACAGTGAAAAACTGCACTTTGAACGCGAATTCCTGGCGTTCAGAAAAAAGCCCATAAACTCCACTGCTCATTAAAGCTAAAAAATGTCCATGTGTGCATGGACACATAGGCTAACATAGAGTGGAGTTTATGGGCTTTTAAAAAAACGCCCAAACGCCAATAAACTGCAGTTTATGAGCTCCAGTGTGCATGGAGCCTTAGTAAATCAACCCCACAGCAGTCACATTACACAGCTCAGACATGCAATGTTGTTGATTTACTAAAGGCAAATAGATTGTGCACTTTGCAAAGTGCAGGTGTAGTCTGCAAGAGCAGTTGCTCCAGAGTTTAGTAAATGAGTAGAAGCTCTGCTGACTTCCATCATCCAATATTTATTTATTTTTTCCCCTGCATGTGATTGGGTATTCTTTGCAAAGTGAAACTTCATTTACTAAGCTTCATCTACTGAGCAACTGCACTTGCAGAGTTTTTGCAAAGGGCACAGTCTATTTGCCTTTAGTAAATCAACCCCACACTGTATAAATGCAGACCTGTAAACATGCACTGCATATAGATCAGTAAGACAAAAAAAAATAAAAAATAGAAATCTGAGTTGCTAAGTAGTATTTTTGCAAATACACATGCAAATTCACACAAATACAGTGGAACCTCAGATCACGAGTAATGCGGTTAATGAGTGTTTTGCAATACGAGCAATTATTTATTTAAATCCTGACTTGGTTTGCGAGTGTTGTCTTACAAAACGAGCAGGATTCAAACCTCTGCGGTGTGCAGTACTGCATTTGGCAATAGGTGCAGGGGAGATGCGAGGGACACTAGGAGCGGTTCGGAGACATTTGGAAATACTCGGAAACCCTCAGAAACTCACCTTTCCGAGGGTTTCCAAGTGCAGTTGAGCTGTCTCCGAGTATTTCCCAGTCTCTCCGACACTCCCCCACCTCTGGCCACATGTGGTATTGCATGCAATAGGAGTCAATGCGGAACAAATTATCTTCATTTCCATTGACTTCTATGGGGAAAGTCGCTTTGATATGCGAGTGCTTTGGATTACAAGCATTCTCCTCGAACGGTTTATGTTCGAAATCCAAGTACATACATATGCCACACTTCCCTCATTTAAAGTGATTTACAGCCCATCCCAAATTAAAGAAAAACATGTTCACATTAAATAAAGTCTAATACACCCAAGCTGTCCGTATCACTTAACTAGGCATGTGCTCAATAAGAAACGATTAAAAGCCCACTGCATAAAGTAATTCAGGGAGTATGCATCCAATAAGTCATAGCTTCATCCCATTTATATTGAATGCTTAGTAAATACAGTACCTCCAACTGAAAATTAGGTTTTTGGGAGGTTAGTAAACATTGACAGAAGAAAAGTGACAGACATAAAGAAACTATTTATACTGAAGAAACTGTGGATTATTTATACAGCACTTATCACAGAATGTGGCTTTAACAGAAAGCTTGCAAGGTTATAGTGTAAAACATTTCTACCTCACAGAATGAACATGAATGTGCTCATTGTAAGCTGTGGTGTGAGATGCAAAACAAGAGCTATCGCTTATGTAGAAGCGACAAGTTGTTATTGTAATTTACTAGTGTTATGCTAGTTCTTTCTTTTTCAACTGTTGCATTTTTATGGGAAAGAAGTAAAAATACAGTGCAAAGCAGTCTGACGTGCAGTGTTCTGTCTGTACAAAGTGAGCACTGAGGCGGGTTTGTGGACCTAACGTAGTACACTGTGGTGTCTTTCTCAAAGGGTGCATACAGCCCAGCATGGAATGTTATCATTGGACACTGTACAGGTTTCCAAATAAAAAAAGAAAACTTTGTTTTCATTCCAGCTTTGTTTACTTAAAGGTTCTGAAGATTACAACTGGCAGGTTATTTGTATATCCCACCTTGGCCTCCTCCTAACCTGGCAGCTCAAAGCAGCAACCTGCCTGTTTTCTCTTGCAGGGCCATACGGACTTTTCTAGCTATTTGGCAATAAAAAAACATGGCTTGTTCGAAATCTGTGGGAAATACAATATATGTGGAGACCTACAGAGAAAACATACGTAGATGTATGTAAAACCACTGGACATAACCAACAAACCTAAATCATTCCATCTACATCCAGGCATATTTATATCAACTGTAAATCAACCTCAACATGTCTACCTAAATTTGGGATAGCAACTTTGTTTAACATATCACACTATTTATTCTGTAACTAATTATTATGAGATAATTGGTACATGCAACAAGACTGCTTCATACATAAACGGTGTAAGTTAGCTTAGTGAGAATGAAATGGTCAAGCATTTAAAAAGAACTGGGGTCAACAGGATAAACATGATATTAATATTCAAAAATGAGCTGTAGATATCACCAAATATAACAAACGAAAAATTTTCTTTTTTTTAACCAACAATTATATTGTAACAAGCTACAACACAGAGGTAGATTGATGTGGGCTTAAAAGAACATTAGGCCTCATGCACACTGGATGTTTTTGGACATTTTTACAGCTGCTGTTTTTGGCTTAAGATTCCCCAGCATGTTATCCTATGTGTCCATGCACACAACTGTTTGTTGTCAATTGTTTTTGGCTAGAGATTTTTTTGGCTGTAAAAAAACCCAAAACTAGTGGGTTCGGAGAGGAGTCTTTCAGCAGTAAAAGCATGCTAATGTCAAAAAAATTCAGAAAAATGCGCCTCCCCAGAATTTAACATTTTTGATCCCATTGAAAAAGAAAAACACTTAAAACCGCTAACGGTAGAAAAACGATGAAAAACGCTAAAGCTTGCTAAAAAACACTATTGCAAAAACTTTGAGAAAATCACTTCAAAGCCTAAAAGTACCTAAATGTGCTATTAAGGAATAAGTGGAGCTCTGGCAGGCCCCTCCCCACTCTGATAGCAGAAACGGACCTTTCATCCAACGCCTCAGCGTAGATCAACGGAGAGATCTCCTGCTAAGCTGGCGGATTCCACTGAGCGGATCCACTTCATATGAATGAGGCCTAAAGGTTAACTTTTTTTAAATTAAATTAAAAACTGTTATACTTATCTGCTCTGTGCAACAATACATCCCTTTTTTCAGTCCCCCACCAGCACTATGTGCTCATCCTCTCCAGTGGGTGCCCCACAGCAAGACAGGTGCTAAGGGGGCACCTGTGGGGGCACGCTCCCTAGCCATACTGTCCGTGTACATAGAAACGCGCAGCAATGGTAAGCCATGCACCCGCTCTCTGCTCACAGGAGTTTGACTAACAGCAGCAGGAACCTATGGTCTCTGAACTTAGAGGATAATTTGTTCCATAGTTATTCCAGCTACAGAGGTCAATGAAGGTTTGATCTACATTTAATTTACTGTTTGTTAAGAATAAGTCAAAAGGAAATGTCTGTAGTTAGGTTAAAGGTTCACTTTAAGTGGATGCACACAGTTTTGTGCTATTGCTATATTAGAGCATACTTTTACTATAGCTTTGTTTTTGTATACGGTATTTAAAGCAAGTGTAGATAAAAACGGGTTATTAATGAAATGTTTTAACTGTTAATCCACATAAGCAATAATAATTAAATAAATCAACACAAGACTCCTTAACATTATGAGTGCAATTCTTTTTTTTTACATTAAAACTGTGATCGTTTTTTCTTTTCACCACAGAGGTACTGTACAGTATTCTTACCATTGATATGAGCTACAGTACTGTATTTTGAAGTGAAGGTTTTGCTTTTTTAGAGTACACTTTATACTGTATTTTGTATTGCCATAATCATTTTTATATGAATAAATGGTTGTGAAACGAATCATCTGAAATTTGCTTTGACATACAAGTACTTTGGATTACAAGCAAGTTTCTGGAACAGATAATGCTCACAAACCAATATGTATATATATATATATATATATATATATATATGTATATATATATATATATATATATATATATATATATATATATATATATATATATATATATATATATATATATATATATATATATATATATATATATATATATATATATATATATATTTTTTTTTTTTTTTTCTACATATTCCACACACTTAGCCCATTGGTGCTTCAGTGCTCAGATTCCAGTTGAAAAAAAAAATCTGAAGTCGGTCATTCAAAAAACATAGTCACGTCATTGTCTATTCAGTTTTGGGAATAGGTGGTATCCGATGGTGAGAAATCTGTTGAGTATGGTGGATGGGTAACCAGAGAAAAGCCACATTAATGGGTGGCAGCCATCACCACAGCAGATTGGTGGGCAGCACACCCTTGGAGTCCCAAAAGACTGTTGACATCACTTTGCTCAAAGATGGAGCCCCCAGAGCCGACTTTGACGTAGGGAAAGAGGTGTGTTTCCACTTTTTCAACTGAGGTTTGCTTTCAGGTTGAAAGTGTTGGACCCAAAATTCACCCACAGTCACAAACCTGGCACAAAAGTTTCCTGTATCTCTCCTGAACCTCTGCTGATTTTTCCTGGATGTTGTGAGTTGTGTGTGTTTTTGATCAGGCATCAGCAAACCCTTCAGGCAGAAACCTTGTGCATTTTATGATTTTTGGTCAAGATGCGCTCAAATTGTGATTTTTGATATGCCTGTTACCTTAGCAATTGTCCAGATGTCAACTCAGCAATCTCGTCCTCCTCATGCACATGATTAATGTTTTCTGGTGTGGTCACACCCGCAGGTCGGCCAGGGCAGGGGTCATCTTTGAGGCTGTCCCATCCCCACTTGAAATCCACTGCCCACTTATTAACAGTGCTGTAGGATTGAGCATCCTACCCCAACATTGCAAGCATATCCTCATAGATGGAATATTAAGTGGTAGAGTCCGTACACAAGAAAAACAGCACAATCTCCAGAAAGTTAATAATAGAAAAAAACAGGGTATGCCCTGGGGAGACTCCGGTATGTAGAGGAATTTTGGTGTGCCTAAAAATTACTATATATAAAACGAAGTGTGCTTAAAAACCAACATATTTATTAACCACTTGCCATCCAGACCAATTCTGACATTTCTCTCCTATATGTAAAATTCATATTTTTTTTTGCTAGAAAATTACATAGAATACCAAGCATTATAATTTTTTTTTTTTTTTTTAGCAAAGACCCTACAGAATACAATGGTGGTCATTGTAACTTTTTATCTCACACGGCATTTGCACAAACATTTTTCAAACACTTTTATTTTTTTAAAAAACTGTTTCATGCTTTAAAGAAAAAAAAAAAAACATTAAAGTTAGCCCAATTTTTTTGCATAATGTAAAAGATGAAGTTATGCCATTTAACCACTTTCAGACCGGACCAATTTGCTGGTCAAAGACCAGACCACTTTTTGCGATTCGGCACTGCGTCGCTTTAACTGACAATTGCGCGGTCGTGCGACGTGGCTCCCAAACAAAATTGACGTCCTTTTTTTCCCACAAATAGAGCTTTCTTTTGGTGGTATTTGATAACCCCTGCGGTTTTTATTTTTTGCGCTATAAACAAAAATAGAGCGACAATTTTGAAAAAACGCATTATTTTTTACTTTTTGTTATAATAAATATCCCCAAAAATATATAAAAAAAACATTTTTTTCCCTCAATTTAGGCCGATACGTATTCTTCTACATATTTTTGGTTAAAAAAATCGCAATAAGCGATTATTGATTGGTTTGCGCAAAAGTTATAGCGTTTACAAAATAGGGATAGTTTTATAGCATTTTTATTAATTATTTTTTATTATTTTTTTTTTACTAGTAATGGCGGCGATCTGCGATTTTTATTGTGACTGCGACATTGTCGGGGACCCATCGGACATTTTTGACACATTTTTGGGACCATTGTCATTTATACAGTAATCACTGCTATATAAATGCAGTGATTCCTGTGTAAATGACACTGGCAGTGAAAGGGTTAACCAGTAGGTGGCAGTGTAGGGGTTAAGTGTTCCTAGGGGTGTGTTACTAACTGTGGGGGGGTTGGGCTTTCATTTAGTGTACACTGATCTCTGCTCCAATCACATGGAGCAGAGATCAGCGTCACTAGTTGCTAGGCAGAATGGAAAAATGTTGTTTACACAGTATTTCCTCCATTCGGCCGCTCCGTGAGACGATCGCGGGGATGCCCGCGGCGATCGAGTCCGCAGGTCCCGCGACCGGACTCACGGGGGGCAGGGCGGCATCGAATATTGGACGTACCTGTACGCCAATATGCCTGCCCGTGCCATTCTGTCGACGTATATCGTCGTGCGCTGGTCGGGAAGTGGTTAAATAGATACCTAACATGTCACGCTTTAAAAAATTCCACACACTCATGGAATGGAACCAAAACTTCAATACTTAAAAATGCCCATAGTTGATGCTTTAAATTTTTTTACTGTTTACATGTTTTGAGTTACAGAGGAGATCTAGGGCTAGAGTTATTGCACTCGTTTTAATGTTCATGGCGATACCTCACATGTCTGGCTTGAACACCGTTTTCATATGTGGGCGGGAATTACGTATGCATTTGCTTCTGCATGCGAGCACATGGGGACAGAGTCGCTTTAATTTTTTATTATTTTTTTATTATTATTATTAATTGTACTTTTCTTTTTTTAGTTTGACACTTTTAAAAAAAAATGTTGATCATGTTTATTCCTATTACAAGGAATGTAAACATTCCTTGTAATAGGAATATGGCTCTTTACAGAGAGATATGGGGTCGATAAGACCTCACATCTCCCATCTAGGCTGGGAAGCCTGACATCAAAAAATCTAAATCAAACAATCTCAGCTTCCCAGACGAGGTGGCATCATTAGTTTGAATGCAGAGGCCGGGTGTGACGTCTTAACATTGCGCCCGGCCTGCAAACGATTATAGAGACTCCGACAACCATCTGGTCCACCGGAAATCTCTATGATCACCATCCGGGCTGGTGGATCCTGTCTCTGACTCACAGATGGAAGCAGTGAGTCAGTAGAAGCACCGGAGGGAGGTGAGGGGGGGTGTCAAGTGGCGGAACATCAGAAAAAAACAATATCTGAATGATGCCTGTAGCTGCAGGCATCATTCAGATATACCCCCGCAAACCCCCTCCACTACCTCATGGTCACTCATAATACAGTGTACATAGGGCGAATACGGGTAGCTTCTCCTGCATTATGGCAGTGCACTGTTTTCCATGATCTCAACATAGCAGGAATGAAAAACATACAAAAACACATTTCTCTTAACCTTATTAACTATGTAAAAAAAAAATCTTTTGCAGATCTTATCTTCAACTGAGTCAAACTGTTGTTATACTTGTAGAATTATCTGTTACCATGTAACACTATGGGTCTGTCACTATGGGATGGATTTACTAAAACTGGAGAATGCAAAATCTGGTGCAGCTCTGCATAGAAACTAATAATCTTCCAGGTTTTTTATTTTGTCGAGAAGGTTTTCTTGATGACTGTGATTCCCTTGTATAAAATACAATAAAGATATATAGTAAAAAGAAATCTTTCAGTGGTTTGACTGTTAGTTAGCATCAGGACCCCTGGCAGACTTTTGTTTAATCAAAGTTAAGCATATACTTGCACCAATGACACCCAAAATAAACACAAAGGGGGAGATTTACTAAAACTGGTGCACTCAGAATCTGGTGCAGCTGTGCATGGTAGCCAATCAGCTTCTAACTTCAGCTTATTCAATAAGCTTTGACAATAAAACCTGGCAGCTGATTCTATGCAGATATGCACAAATTTTGCACTATTTAGCTTTAGTAAATCTCCCTCAATGTATTCTATTTTCATATAAATGAAATAACTATAAATTAATGTAACAGCGGATTTGTCACGTGACAAACATACAGCCCTACATTTACTGCCACTTCAAATCCATGAAATTAGAATCAGTTGTTTCACATTGGATCCCAACGATTAGAACCTCTTTAGGCTAGGTTCACGCTACTGCAGCTGTGATTTGATACAATTTTTAGTGTGATTATGTAGTGTAACTTGGTTGTGTTTTTTACATGATGTTGATGCATTTTTTATGTGATTTTCAAGTCCCTGCATTTTTGGTTTTGGCCAATGATAAGCATATCTGCTGTGACATAATTAAAGGTGTTAACTTCCTTTTTACTTCCTTGTTTGTCTGTGTTGTGCAGTGGTTAAGCAGTAATTTCATTTCTGTCATTGGTCATGGCAGCAGTTGTTACAGCTACTGCCGCAGTGTTGCTTCAAGAAGAGGAGGAACAGAGGAAGAGGAGGTATAGACACTGCTTCCATCCAGTCATTGCAAATAGGGAAGAGAGAGGCCAGGTCTGGGTCATCTTCCGTGCACATGAGAAAAAGTTTTTCAATTACACAAGAAAGAGTTATGCTTATTCTCATTAGATTTGTTTGAGGAGGGGTGTGCCTGGGAGGAGGAGAGTAGGTGGGGTTAAAAAGCACAGAAATTGCATCAAAAATGTGTCAAATCACTTGTAGATGTGTTTTTGGTGCTTTTCTATTGACGTCTATGGGCCAACATGTCAGTGGAATCTTAGCAAAGTAGTACAGGACCCTTTTTCAAAATCATGCCATGCTGTGATGCATTGATGTAAAGGGGAACCATTGAAAACAAAACTATTTCCATTGTTATGCAATTCTGAGTGACTCAAATCCTACTAATCAATCAAACTACTGTATGGAAAACAATCTAAAAGTAGCATCATTTTTAAATTACCTATTTATTTAGGGTTTTGCTGGCCTAGCAAATCCAGCTCAATTTCAATGCAGGATCGGCAGATAATTCGTGCATCAGTTAGGGTCAAAGTGCATGCATCTACATTCACCAATTTAATCTCCATGGGAAGTGTGCCATAAAAATGGCTTTCATGTTAGGTGCAAACTGAAGAGAGCATTTCAGGAGAAGAACCTTATGCCAAGTCTTTTTGGGACAGAATATTATGGACTTACCTAGTCAAACCCATGATTTAAATCCCTTTAACATTTTGTGGGGGGGGGGGGGGGTGGAAAGAGCCGTTTATTATATTTTATTAAAAAAAATACTAAATTGTGTTTGTTTGCACTAAAATTTATTTTAGTGTATTTTTTTCTGAAAATATACATTTAATAAATAGTTACACATATATTGTACAGTATAAAAAATTGCAACCTCCACCATGTTATTCTACAGAGCCTCTGATTTCAGAAAATATATACTTTTTGGGTGGTTTACAGTCATTTCTAGCAAGAAATGCAGATTTTTAACATCTGTGCAAAAAAGTTAAAAATTGCCCTGGTAAATAAATGGTTATAAACTGACCCCTTTGCATCGTCCTGCAGTTCCTGTGTTATTTTGAGACTCTGGTTGTGTGGTAGGAGCCAGAACATTCATATATATTTATTTATGAACCTTACATAGAAAAACTTTTTTTTCTTAATTCACCAACAAGTATTTGTTGTTGTAGGATCACATTTGCATGAACATACGGTATATCTAAAACCGTACAAATAAATTATAACTTATTTTTCATTTAAATAATCTAAATAATGACTGCTAATGTTTTAAAAATGTTGTTACTGTGTAGTTTGCAAGCATACTACACATAAATTATCTTTACTTCTCTTCTGCCAGTCTAGAGGTCAGGTTTGACTGACCTAAATCAATTTCCTCTCTATATGACTCAGTTTGTCTGAGCAGTTTTTAAACAGAGATACCTATTACATTCCACAAAAATAGAATGTACAAATCTACACATGAAATATATCAATTAAAATAAGGAATAAAAAGCTAGTAACATATATGTAAAATTTGTCAAAAATAACTTAATAGGGAAAAGCTGAACAACTCTTAATATATACGCAGTAAAAAATATCTTGAACCTTTAAACAAAAACTATACCAATAACTGATACATGAATGTTTAAAGTGAGCTATGTGAATCATAAGTAACTACTTTGTGCCCCGATACATCATAATAAACATTTTTTGACATTTTTGTATAAAAGCACTAACAGAAAAAATCAAGCACAAGAAAAAAGTACAGAGTTTACTCTAATCATGGGAGTTTGTTTACTACAATGCCATTATCAGAAGCATTTCACTGACTTCCTTTCTGCCTCAGATTTCAATGCTACAATTTACCTCTAACAATCAAACACTGATTTAAAGCACACCTACCCTATAGGAAACCTAAGCTACTCCTACTCTTACCATCACCCACATACATTCATGTTTTTGATAGCATTAAAGTTGAACACCAGGCAGAAACTGGAATACCTGTCACTACTGGTGTTTTCATACCTTGTTGTAAAATATTTGTTCTTTCTTTACTCACTGTTTGATCTTCGAGAAATCCAATGTCCATTTTTTGAATCAGGGCTTCATTCTCTGAAATATCCCTGTTGTAAAACCAGTGGTTACTATGTTGTACATCCTCCTGGCCACCAGTCTTGTCTCTGCCCCGCTGTAGTTCTTTACAACGAGCGATGACGTAATTGCATCCCTGCTTACTGTATTGGGAGGTCGGTCTGTGCTGCCCACTGTGTGTATAAGTGTAATGGCTGGCTATGACGACTTGTCCGAGATACATTCCCCAGTGCCCGCTACCCCTCTTCTCCTCATCAAGATGACTGTCACTTGCTGCAATACCCCTTGCCTCTTGAGAAATGTATTCTTTTTTCCTTGCATGGACATGACTGCAGCAGGAGAGAAAGACCTTCTCCTGGCTCCAGGAAGGAGCACAGTTTTCCAGGGGATATCATGATATCACTGGTGCAAAAAAAGAACCTAGCATTACAGGAAAAGTAAGGCACTGTGATTTAAACTATATAGACAGGGTGGCATGGCTTAGGGAGAGGGATCTGCAATTATAAAGTTAGCTAAAGTGAGCATGGAGTTCAGCTTTAAAGCAACAGTCACAACCGTCTTGCTATCTCAACCATTGTTGGACATAGACCTAAACCTATTCTATGTACAACTTATGTGCAAAGTTTTCTTGGTAAAAATTCTAACAATGTGTAATATCCTTATATGCTATTGAGAGTGTGGAAATAATTACAGCATAATATATATAAATATATATAAATATATATATATATATATATATGTATACAATGGGGATCGAAAGTTTGGGCACCCCAGGTAAAAATGTGTATTAATGTGCATAACGAAGCCAAGGAAAGATGGAAAAATCTCCAAATGGCATCAAATTACAGATTAGACATTCTTATAATATGTCAAAAAAGTTAGATTTTATTTCCATCATTTACACTTTCAAAATTACAGAAAACAAAAAAATGGTGTCTGCAAAAGTTTGGGAACCCTGCAGAATTAATATCTTGTACTGCCCCCTTTGGCAAGTATCACAGCTTGTAAATGCTTTTTGTAGCCAGCCAATATATGTGTATGTATGTATATATATGTAACTTTTTGGCCCTTCCCAACTCTAGGTTGGAGCTTGACACATCTGTCAGGTCAGGAGGTGTAACCAGTTTTTCCTAAAAGTAGCATGGGAGCTGCTACTAATCACCTTCTAAAAATGCAAATTGGCTAATACAATGGTTTTGTAAGGTTTGGCCAACTGACCCAGAGTTAGTATGCATATCTGTAAAGTCAGAGTGCATTATTATATGCATACTTGTTACAAGTAATAAGCACAAAAGGGGAAAGTTTCCTGCAACATACAAATGTGCCATATTAACAAAGCAGATAGATCTGTTGCAGGTTATCTTCCCTACTTGGGCCAGTTTCTATTTCAGAGTGAAATAATACAAACTGGCATTGGTTCTACTCCTATTTAGCAAAGGGAAGATGGAGCCGAAGTATGTACGGCTCTCCATATTATGGCTTGTGTAGGTATGGAAGGCACCAGATCACTCTTAAGTAACAAAATTAACTCTTTGTACATTAGAATCAATTTCTGCTCCATTTTCTCAGTTTAGAAGAGTGGCACAGGTGGTGTTATGTGACTTTAACCATTGCTCAAAGGTAAGAAATGAGGTGTGCCATCACTAGCCATTGTATCAATTTTTCATCACTATTTACCAATAGGTTGTCTGTACTGAAGATATACAAAAACACTTGGAGATATAGACGTGCTTACAGGATATTACAGGATAAAAAATAAAAACAGATGGCTTACTGGTAACTATGACCAACAAATTGATTTAGTGTTGATTTATTAAAGGAACAGAAGATATTCACTTAGCAAAGTAAATGTTCACTTTGGCAAGTATATGCGCACTTTAACCACTTTTCGACCTCTGCATACAGATGTACGTCGGCAGAATGGCACAGGCAGGCAAATAGGCGTACCGGTATGCCCCTTTAAATTTGCCACCTAACAGAAGCGTGGACCTGGAAATTTGATGTTCGCCAGCGGCCCGCGATTGCAGTGTGGAGAGGTAGAATGCGGTGATGCCTATGTAAACAAGGCATTTCCCCATTCTGCCTAGTGATATGACAGTAATCTATTGCTCCCTGTCATCGGGAGCAGTGAATGCTGTCATGTCAGTGGAAGCCCATCCCCCCCCCCCCACAGTTAGAACACCTCCCTAGGACACACTCAATGCCTTGATCACCCCCTAGTGTTTAACCTCTTCCCTGCCAGTGTCATTTACACAGTAATCAGTGCATTTTTATAGTACTGATCACTGTATAGATGACAATGGCCCCAAAATAGTGTCAAAAGTGTGTGATGTGTCTGCCATAATGTCACAATCATGATAAAAATCACAGACCACCGCCATAAAAAAATTAATAATAAAAATGCCATACATCTACCCCCTATTTTGTAGATGCTATAACTTTTGCACAAACCAATCAATATACGCTTATTGGGATTTTTTTTTTAACCAAAAGTATGAAGAAGAATACATATCGGCCTAAACTGATAAAGAAATTCGTTTTTGTTTTTTTTATATATTTTTGGGGGATTTATTATAGCAATAAGTAAAAATGCTTTTGTTTCCAAAATTGTCGCTCTTTTTTTGTTTATAGTGCAAAAAATAAAAACCGCAGAAGTGATTAAATATGATCAAAAGAAAGTTCTATTTGTGGGGAAAAAAGGACGTCAACTTGTTTGGGTACGACGTCTGCGCAATTGTAAGCTAAACCGATGCAGTGCCGAATCGCAAAAAAAATGCTCTAGTCAGGAAGGGGGCAAAATCTTCCGCGGCTGAAGTGGTTAAAAAGTAAATGTTCACTTAGTTTGGTGAATAAAGTAAAGCTGTGTTCACGTTTATATACCTAAACATCTGTGATAGAAATTAAAAAAACAACAACAACAAAAAAAAAAGTATCCTTGCTTACAAGGGATTGAATAATTCAAGTGAACCTCTATTCCTTTACTAAATCAACCGCATCATTTTACATTCCCTCCTATATTGACTAAATGAGATGTACAAACTTTAATACATGTTTTGTCTACACAGAAATAAGCCAGATTGCTCAATCCATAACAAATTGCTATATTCTTTTTCAATGGGTCTTTCGCCTGTAATTCCACATCACACAGTTAATTGAATGCTGTCAGATTCTCAAGCGAAGCAAATCTAAAGCTTATAAACAAAAGAAGATTTCTTCTTTCAATTCACAGTCTTTATCACATATCTGTATGTCATCTCATCAGCTGCTCGGCACTTTATGACACGAATACAGATATGTATACCTAATACGAGTACCCAATGGTATTTGTTGCTAACTTAGTCCAACTAGAACTTGAAGCAATTACGGCTCTTTTACATTTAGGCTCGGTTCACACAGGGGCGACTTGTCCAGGCGACTTCGCCGCCTGACAAGTAGCGCCCCGTTCTGTAATACGGAACCGTTCTAATAGGAGCGACTCGAGTCGCTCCGACTTAGAAAAAAGGTTCCTGTACTACTTTTGCGGCGACTTCGGGCGACTTGCATTGACTTCTATACAGAAGTCTTTTTGCAAGTCGCCGCTGAGGTCGCGGCAGGTCGCGGCGCTGCAAGTCGTGCCGCGTACTGTGTGAACCGAGCCTTACTGTTAAATTTGCAATTAGAAAAAAATATTTTGGAATCTGGCTTTGTTTTCACACAAAACTGAATATGAACTGCAGCATCCAATCTCAAGGATGCTTTAGTACTTATTCACCAACAAAGCCTGCTGACACCAACTTATTAGCTGCTCTCTTTAGAAGGGTGTTGGACAGCTTAGTAGCTAGTGAACAACCAATACGCAGCTTTAAAAAAAGCCTAGAAGTAAAAATAAAACTCTTACTAAGTGCCAAGTAAACTTCAGATATTATTTATCCATGATATGTTGTTTATGTCATGATAATACCTACTAATAAGAGAAGTGGCATTTCAGTTCCTCTATATTTGTACTACTCAGTTTGAAAAGTGCTTGTTCATGAATCCTTTCCTATTCAAGTGAATAGGAAGTCCAATTATTATCTGTGGTCAAAAAATGCCAAGTGGTGATAGAGGAGGATTAGCAAAATACAGCAAGTGGAACTTTAGCAGACCTATTAACTGTGCACCCAGTATGGCATAGGAGTGATGTATGAAAACTGGTGCACATTTTAATCAAAGTTTTTCCTAATTGACATCTCATTATTATGATGTTATTTATATGTTATGGACAACATCTCCATACACTCTAAGTTTTTACTTGCTATAGATTTCATAAATCAGGTTAAACTGTATATTTATCACTTCCCTACTGTCGTATTGTAGGTGGATGTGTATTTCTAAAGTGCTGTTTATATACAGTACATACCTCTAGAAAATACACATTGTCAGCCAGTGTGCCTGTGAATGACTGTGATCTGAGCCATCCAACAAATTGCGGCAACCACAAATGTAAACACTAAGGATGGGCGAACGGTTCGGCCCGAGTATGAGTTCAGGCCAAACATTTGCCTGTTCGGGCTTTTCAACAAACACCCTGCAATGTTTTGAGCGCTGCACAGTGCATTCTTTACCCTGATTGGGCAAAGATTTGTCTCCTTGTCTCCTGTTTTTATTACTTTTTGTACACTTTTTTGGTGAATAGGTAGGGGTACTGTGTACCTCATGCGCGCTCATTCCCTCTTTCCTGACCTGTCAGGATGCATACCCGGATAAGGGTCTGGTATGTATTTTGGGGGGGACCCCATGCCATTTTTTTTATTTTGCCGTGGGGTTTCCCTTAAAATTCATACCAGACCCGAAGGGGACCCTAAGCTTCTTTTTGCTTTATTTTTTCAAAAGCCGGTTGTCGTCAATTGTAACCATGAGTCAATGGGATTTGACTAGTTTTTTTCTTTATAAATGTCATTTTTGCTGCAGCATGTTTTATGCATGCTACAGATGTACCACTTTACAGGCACATTAAGGCCGGGTTCACACTATAGCGATGCGGGAACGCCGCGAATCCGCGGCGTTTATCCGCATCGCACACCTCCCGCCGGCAGTTCACACTGCCCTATGCGGACGGCTGGGAGTGTCAATGTTATGTTAATGACACCCCCAGATCCGTCGGCATATCGCAGTGCGATCTGCCGACTCGCACAGGAATCGGATCGCATGGTGTGAACCCCCATGCGATCCGATTCTGTTGCGGACCCAAAAAAGGGTCCCGTGCGAGTTTGCTGCGGGAGCGCTGCGAATTCAGCCATACTATCTGTATGGCTGAACTCGCATCGCTACGGAGATCGGATGTGATTTGCTGTGCGAATCACATCCGGATCTCCCCCCCCGCAGCAGTGTGAACCGGGCCTTAGGGGACCCCCATGCACTATATTTAACCACTTCAGCCCGGAAGGATTTACCCACTTCCTGACCAGGCCATTTTTTGCGATATGGCACTGTGTTATTTTAACTGACAATTGCTCATTCATACGACATTGTACCCAAACAAAATTGATGTCCTTTTTTTTCCACTAATCGAGCATTCTTTTGGTGGTATTTGGTCACCTCTGCGATTTTTTTTTTTTCGCTATAAACAAAAAAGACTGCCATAATACACTAAAGACGCTATATTACATATCCCAAAAAAATATGTATTCATTCGTTTAGGCCAATATGTATTCTTCTACATGTTTTTGGAAAAACAAATCATAATAAGAGTATATGGATTGGTTTGTGCAAAAGTTATAGCATCTACAAAATAGGGGAAGATTTAGGGACTTTTTTTATTTTATTATTGTTTTTACTAGTAATGGCAGCAATCTGCGATTTGTAGCGGGACTATGACATTGCGGCAGACAAATCTAACCCTAAGTGACACTTTTTCGGTACCAGTGACACCAATACAGTGATCAATGCTAGAAAAATGCACTGATCACTGTATAAATGGCACTGGCAGAGAAGGGTTTAACACTAGTGATGATCAAAGGGTTAAGTGTTTCCTAGGGAGGTTTCTAACTGTCAGGGGAATGGGCCCACTGGGAGTGGAGAGAGATTGCTGTTCCTGATCACTAGGAACAGCTGATCTCTCACCTGTCAGAATGGGAATCCGCCTTGTTTACACAGGCAGATCCCTGTTCTACCTCTCTTTCCCGCGACATCGAGTCTGCTGGACCTGCGGGCAAGCTGCCAGCAAAAGCCACTGCAAAAAAGCCAGTGCATGAACCGACGTACCAGTATGTCATTTCGCCCATTCGAGCTACCTTGCCGCAGTATAACTGTGGCGGCTGGTCAGCAACTGATTAAAGGAATTTTTCATTTTTATTGATGCACTTTAAGCATAATTAAAATCTCTACTCTTGAAAAAACATTGTTTAAAAAAAAAAAAACATTACATTGGTACATGTCCCCCAGGGCAGTACCCAGACCCCCATACCCCTTTTATGGCCAATTACTTGCATTAAGCCTTCAAAATGGGCACTTTTTATTTTTCCCATAGACTTCAACGGGGTTCGCTGTTTGGGTTATAATATTTCCCCTGTACAGGAGTTCTACTGCGAACCAAACAGGGGGGTGTTCGGCCCATGTCTAGTAAACACACTTGAGCCCTCCCATTTGTCACAACGGAGGAAAGAGAAGAAGTAATGAGTTAATTAATCATTCATTAGTAGAAGATCACAGGCAGCAGCAGATTCAAGGTCTTCATGTGGTGTGTACCATATTTAACCCTTTCAACATCCTCCTCTCATCTACATCTCAGCTCTATCCTGTCTCTGTATGTGACCTATTCATTAACCTCCTTTATAATGTACATGTGTATACTTACACTTTAATCTCCACCTTCCCACTGTATGTGACCTATACATTAATCTCTTCTAGTCATCCTCATTCTGTATATGACCTAAGATGCTGCTCCAAAAATATTGTGGCAAAAAATGAGATCACCTTGGGGTGCCCACGTGCCAAAAAAGGGATCATTTTGGGGGGGTTTGGACAGCCCTTTTTTAATAACAGCAAGTCATTTTTTTCAATGTTGGCCTTCCTTTCCTTCTTTAAAAAATCCAGTTGTTATTAAATGCTACCAAATAAAGTGCCATCTTTCTTAACTTCAAACACTATACAATTAATTTGGGTAACGTATTGTGTGACCAAGTAATTGTCAGTAAAACTGTCACAGCACTCAAAACCTAAAAAATGGTCCAAAGGAAGTATATTACAGACTGGTACCCAAGTGTTTAAAATGTAACTCTAGCCAAAACTTTATTTTTTAAATGTTTGATAATGCAGGGAATGGATACTACCTCAAGTTTTTTGCAGCTTTATTCCCAGATCAGAAGCTTTCAATGCACTTCCTTTTAGCAGAGACACAAAAAGAAGGGGAACACAAAAAAGTGGAAATCTTTCCAAATTTAAGGAGAAATCCCTTCTCTCAAGAGTTGTCACCATAACAAGTGTCCCCATTGGAAATTTTCTCATCTACTCCTGTTCCAGTTACAACCATAATATTTTGGATTCCCCCCTCATTTTCTATTCTAATGGCACCAGTCAAACATTGAGGTTAGACCTTTCTAAAGGAGAGTGGGAGGGGGGATAAACGAAACAAAAACATTTTGGTTGGGGCTATACTTTAATTTAATTACAGATGTAGTATTCCTATTGCATGTTACCATCCATACATGGGTGTAAATATTTTCATAATACACACTTTTTCAGCATAGTTATATGATTATATCCAAATGAATGGCACATGCAGACATTGTAGTGGATGGTGGGAAGTCGGTGGTGCTTAAGTTTAAACTCATTGTAGAATTGTCTATACTTTTCTGACTGGCAGTAGATATTGTTAAAAAAAACACAATAATTGTGTGTTAGTGCCTCATAGATGGTAACTTGGAGCTAAATAACAGTGTGAATAAGGTTTAGGGTGACAGCATTTTTAATATCAAGCAAAGATCAAGAACACTGCAACATGACCTCAAACTAGCAGGATCAAAATTCAAAACTAATTCAGAAAATACTGCTTTACTAAAAGAGTAGGTAATGCTTGGAACAGACTTCCAGCAAATACAGTGAGTCAGTCAACAATAACAACTTGGTCTTTTTCTGCCTTCATTCTTCTATGTTTCTATGAGATCATTCAACTGGTATCGTATGCGGTGAAGGGAGGATTGTCTGAGTGTATAATCATTCCTTTCAAAATGTGAAATTCCTCCATCATTTTAAACAAACATCTTTGTTACTAGGTAGAACCCTACTTTTCATTTGTTCAAAATGTTGGCTTGCCTGACAAATATAAATATAAAACTCACACTGAAAGCACTGTCAACATAAACAGAGTATTATCTTAGTAAAATGATACAATATGTGGATCGATACACTAAACTCTCTTAGAGGTAATAAAACTTTTCAAAATGAGTTCTTTAATACCACTGAATTATTGAAACATTCATGCAGCTAGCTCCACCTCCCACATTAGAGGAACATCAACAAGCCATCATAACCTGGAATACATCATAGGTATATTGCCTGTTTACTTAAAGTTCCCATTATTCAGATAACTACCTATAGAAATGTCAGCTTTAAACAGAGATGACATGCTTATACAGTACAGCGGTTATTCTCTTGGTTCAAACCTTTAAAAAATGTAAGCTGAAAAAGTGCAAACAGCAGGAAATCTTCCCAAAAAGGCACCCCTCCTGTAATTGAACAGTGTTATAAACAGCAGGAAATTGAGCTGAGTAATTTATGCTGACTTTAGGATCCAAAGCAAAGTCTCAAAAGACTATCCTAGCTCCAGTCTTATTTTCCCTTAGCTTTCACTGTATATGCTAGAGAAACAAGGTGTAATCACTGATAGGGGCCTCCCGATGGCTTGTTTGTGCTTCTGTAATTGGATAATACATTAAACAGTTTCAGCAGGGTGCCATAAATACGACTGCACAGATCACCCACATCATAAAAAAGAAAGAACCTATACAAACCACTGCCACATTTTTACATTTATCACTTAAGCAAGCTACACAAAAGTCATTTTACCCTAGAAATGTCCTGAATACATACCGGTAATCTAGGATCTAAAAATATTCTGTTCTATTCCCTGTACAAAGCCTGATTTTTCAAGCATTTCAAGTCAACACTGTGATCATCAAGGTGTATTTGGAAATTTTCCTAACCTGTTTATTTTTACATCTTGGACTTACAAATTAGACATTATCAAAGACTGACAGGCTGTGTTACAATTTCCTTCACAGTACGTCAAAGTCATAATTATTTAAAATAACAAACACTTTTCTACAAATCAGCAAATTATTTTGTAGTAAATCAGGAAAGACAAACACTATGTTCCTAGGTTTTGAATATCATGATATACCAGAAGCATTACAATAAAATGGCAATACCATGTATATAAAGGAAAAAGAAACATCTTTAACAACTTGTAATTATTGATTCAAGGCAACAAAGGAGCTATACATGTCATTAGTTACTAAAGTATAATTTTAGTATATCAAAGACAGTTGATCCTAGTTCTATCTGTTTTTTGGACAGACAATTTCTCATAAATTACTGTGCAATGAAAAGAAAGTGATTCTCATAAGAATAAACAGACAACAATTCAGAGCAGTTGTCAATGAGATATTGAATGACAGAAATAACAATCACCTGTCTTATCTGCAAAGGAATGATAAAATAAATGAGCTGAATTTTCCAAGAACGAGCATTACAAATTGACCTCATACAACTAAATAGAAGAAAGAAAACTAAAACACTTTCTCTGTTTGTCACCTTTGGGCTATGAGTTTCTATTCAACTTCATGTTATGTGTAATTAGTTGTGTGCCAGCCTTTGGTACGCTCCATAATAAATCCCTTGACCACATTTTCTGCAGGGTTGGCAGAAATGGAAAGGTTCTATTCATTAAATCACAGGACACGCCACAAAACTTACCACACTGCACTGCTTCCTTGCAAGATTCCAGCACGCTAGAAATTTCAACAGCCATCTCTCTCTATGCTTGAAAAAGCCTCCCATATGACTATGATTAAGTAGGATATGAGATCGGTCCAATCAGTGTTTTCCTTTTTCTGAGTCCTCCTCCCCCATCATTACATGTGGTGTTGGGACAGGGTTATGCCTGCACTTAAACAGTAACCATCTGTTACTTGCAGGAAAGCTGTGTCTCGTTCTCAGGTTTCCCTGCTTCTTTGCACAATACTATGTCTTTGGACTGTGGAGGTTCCCCTCTACAACACATATAAAAGTTACAAAAGACGTAGCAGCCATATCATTTGGATACAACATAGTACAAGGTCCACACTAAATGTTTAGCCTTTTCCAGCTGCTGCTCTTGAATTCCAATAACTATTAACCACAGAGGTAGCAAAGATTGGAGCTCAAGATGGGTGGTTTTGGGACTTTAGGGAAATGGTTATTAAGAGCATTAAGTAAAACAAAAAAGTCAACCACATGCCATCAACATATTAATAGCTAATTCAGACATTACTCTTAGACTCATTTGGGTTTTCAATATAATAAATAAGTTGCAAGAATAAGTAGAAGAACACTGCAACAAAGCGCAATACAGGTAAGTTAAAATGAACAGCTTTAAAGCTCAATTCTATCCTCCCCACTGCTGCCCCCTAGTCTAGACTCACCTTATTTAAAATCTTTAGAGCATTCACATGATGTGCGGGGTCCTCTTCCCTTTTCATCTCTATTCCAGCACTGGGTGGTCCTCAGTGTTGCAGAGAGTGTTGCTGATGTGTGAATGTCAGTGCTGTTGCCTGCAAAATTGTACAGTGAGTGTAGGCTCACGATTGGTGGCACCCCTAAGGCAGAAGTCCATGATAACCCAGGGGGTGACCCAAATCACCCCATACTCAAAAAAAATAGGATTTTTACGTCATACCTGTAAAATCCTTTTATTTGATTACATCATGGGACACAGTCAGGCTAATATTCATTACCTACTGGGACGTCCCAGAGAAATAGCCTTGAGGGGAGGGAAACACCCTGCCAAACAATAGCTATCAGAACTTATACGGCAGCCTGCAGTATACTGCGGCTGAAAGCTGAATATTTGGTAGCAGCCTTACAAATCTGAGCCACAGATACCTGATGGCGAAAAGCCCAGGAGGTTCCTACACCCCTGGTAGAATAAGCTCTCACCTTAAAGGGAGGAGCTTTATGTTTCAGACCGTATGACTGAATTACCAATTGATGGACCCAATTGGCAATAAAAGCTTTGGAAGCTGCTTGTCCCTTTTCGGGTCCTTTTTGTAAAACAAAAAAAGAGTCTGATCCTCGGATCTCCGCAGATCTAGACAAATAAACCTTGACTACCCGGACAACGTCCAAAGAATGCAGTCGTCTCTCTTCCACCGAATGAGGCTGAGAGAAAAAAGAAGGCAAAATAATTAATGAAAGGCTGATATCACTTTTGACAGAAAGAATGGAACAGGTTGTAATGGTGGAGGATCAAGTACGGTTCCCTGCATTAAAGGGCCGCCAACTCTGACACTCTTCTAGCCAAGATGATAGCCATCAGAAAGGCTAGCTTGCGTGACAACAAGTCTAATGGAAACTCCCTTAATAGGTTAAAATTGTTGTTTTTGTAACACAGACAGCTCCAAGTTCAAGTACCAAGGGCACATAGGTGACCTAATGGGGTGAAGCAAGCGAGTTGCCCCTTGCATAAAGGTTTGGATCAGTGAATGGGAGGCTAAAGGCCTTTGGAAGAATACTGATAAGGCCGAAACTTGACCTCTGATTGTACTCAAAGCCGATTTCCACAGCTGACTGTAGAAAATAGAGAATTCTCTCAATCACATATTTCCGAGGATGCCATTTTCCGGCTTTGCACCAAGCAATATAAGTCTTCCAGACCTTATGCTAAATTTTCCTAATGATAGCTTTTCTAGCATTTACTAGAGTAGACATCACTGGTCCTGAGATGCCATGGTCCTTTAACACCCTGGTTTTAATAGCCATGCCTTCATATTTAGAGATTGTAAATTGGAGCAGAATATAGGACCTTGAGACTGTAGATCGGGTGACGTGGAAGTGTCCAAGGCCCGTCTATTGTCAGTCTCACAATCTCCGGGAACCAGGGCCTTCTGGGCCAGGCTGGTGCCACCAGAATGACTGGAAACCACGCTCTCCGAATCCTGCGCAACAAATGTGGAAGGAGAGAGATCGGAGGGAAAGCTTAAACCTGTGAGATAACTGGCTCCATGGAACTATCCAAGCATCTGCTCCAATTGCCAGAGAATCTCTTTTCTTTGAGACACTGCTGTAGCTTGTTTTTGAACCTGGATGCCAGTAGGTCACCTCTGGCCATCCCCAATTTTGGAAAATTTCCTGGAACACCTCTGGGTGTAGGGACCATTCCTCCGGCTAGATCTGCTGGCGGCTGAGATAATCTGTCTTCCAGTTCTCTACTCACCGAGAAATGGACTGCCGATATTATTGTACCGCCTTGGTGGTTAATATAGGCCACTGCCGTGGTATTGTCGAACTGAACCCTGATGGGGCAGTCCTGAAGCTCCACCGTCCAGGATCGTAGGGCCAGACGTACTGCTTACGTACTGTAATTCTAGGACGTTGATGGGCAGGGTCTGCTCTGTCCCTGACCATTTCCCCTGGGCTGCGAGCCCCTTGAATGCCAGCCTGAGTGACTGGCATCTTTTGCCAGTACTCTCCAAGTTACCAGGAGAAAGGATTTTCCCTTTTGCAGGTTCTGATCCTGAAACTACCAGCTTAGGCTTAAGCATGCCTGAGGAGTTAAGCACATTGGATAATCCAGGGCTTTTCTTCCTCTGTTCCAAGCCAACAAGATGTCTTGGTGTAAAGGCCTGGAATGGAACTGGTCATAGGGCCTCAAAGGAGGATACCATCCTCCCTAGCATACTCATACAGAGCCAAATGGAGGGTTGTCTGGTGCCCCTTATCCTTCAGAGCACAAATCCTTATGGGTGGCAGAAATACTCTTGCTTGGACCGTGAATCAGACCTAAATATTTTAGACTTTGAGCTGGTCTCAAGGCTGACTTTTCGGTATTTATGATCCAGCCTAACCTTCTCAAATACCTCACTGTGTATATGATGCTCTGTTCTAGAGCCTGTACTGAGTGATCTCTGAGCAGGAGGTCATCTAGATACCCGAGCACCAGGATCCCTTGGGTCCTTAAAAGACCCAGTACTGGTGCTAGGACCTTTGTGAACACCCAGGGAGCTGTAGCAAGCCCAAAGGGTAGAGCAACAAACTGAAAATGACGTTCCTCTACTGCAAAACGTAGAAACATCTGATGAGGCTGAAAGATAGGTACATGTAAGTGTGTGTCCTTTATATCGATGGAGGCTTAAAAAGTCTCCCCTGAGTGGACAGACTCCATCTGAAAGGAGTGTATCAATAGATAACTGTTCAAGGACCTTAGGTTCAAAATGGGCCTTGTGGCCCCCGTTTGGTTTCTGAATCGTAAACAGGTTTGAGTAAAGCCTTGTGGCCCTTTCGGATACCAGAGGAACCTCTGCAATCACTCCCCGATGCACTAGATTATGTAGTGCCTGAAGCAATAAGTTTATTTTTGGAGGATCTGAGGGAACGCTGGATCTTATAAACCTCTGAGGGGGCACCCCCCGTAACTCCAGCTTGTAACCACAAGATATACTTGAGGTGACCCACTCATCCTGAATTGTTGTTTTCCAAATGTCTGCAAAGTGCAGCAGACTTCCTCCCACCCAATGGAGTGGGGGTGTCCTCTCAAAAGGAGGGCATGGTGATGGGTTTAGAAGAATTTTGGACTATGGGATGTTTCTGGCCCTGATCTTGCGGCTTGCCCCTGGCCCTTGCACCCTGGTGGCAGAGGAACCGCCCTGACACTGAGACAATTAAGGAAGCAGTCCCTGGGTTTTTAACCACTTAAGGATTGGGCCTCTTTTTTAGATGTGTTGTTTACAAGTTAAAAACATTTTTTTTTTTTTTTTAGAAAATTACTTAGAACCCCCAAACATTATACATTTTTTTACTAACACCCTAGAGAATAAACTGACGGTTGTTACAATACTTTCTGTCACACTGTATTTGCGCATTGGTCTTACAAGCGCACTTTTTTTGGAAAAAATACACGTTTTTGAATTAAAAAATAAGACAACAGTAAAGTTAGCCCAATTTTTTTTTATATTGTAAAAGATAATGTTATTCAGAATAAATTGCTACCCAACATGTCATGCTTCAAAATTGCCCCCGCTCGTGGAAAGTCAACAAACTTACCCTTAAAAATCTCCATAGGCAATGTTTAAAAAATTCTACAGGTTGCATTTTTTGAGTTACAAAGGCTAGAATTATTGCTCTTGCTCTACTGATCGCGGCAATACCTCACATGTGTGGTTTGAACACCATTTTCATATGCGGGAGCTACTCACGTATGTATGTGTGTGTGCTTCTGCACACGAGCTTGGCGGGATGGGGCACGTTTAAAAAATATATATATATTTTTATTTATTTTACCTTTTATTTTTACACAGTTTTTTAAAAAAAATGTATCACATTCATTCCTATTCCTATGTAAACACCCCTTGTAAATGAAAAAAAAAGCATGACAGGACCTCAAAAAGACCTCAGATCTCATATTTACACTAAAATTCAAAAAATAAATAAAACAAATTGTCATTTAAAAAAATTATTTTAAAAAATGGCCCTTTAAGAGCTATGGGTGGAAGTGACGTTTTGACGTCGCTTCCTCCCTGCAATGTCATGGAGACGGGTGGGGGCCATCTTCATAACAAGCATGTTCTCTGAATAGGGGACAATCATGTTGTATAATATGAAGTTTTTTACCTGCTGTAAAACAAGTAAAAATAAATTCTAATGCCACATACACACGATCGGGTTTTCCATCAGAAAAAACTTGGTTGGTTTTTCCGACTAAATACCGTATGGTTTGCTTACACACGGTCACGCAAAAGTTCTTTCGACCGTCAAGAACGCAGTGACATACAACACTAGGACGAGCCGAGAAAATTAAGTTCAATGCTTCAGAGCACGCGTCAAATTCTTTCTGAGCATGTGTAGGAATTTTGCACGTCGGAATTTGTACAGACGATTGGAATTTCCGTTCCGAAACCTTTTCCGACCAAAAAATTGAGAACCTGCTCTCAATCTTTTGCTGGCGCCAGCAAAAGTTCGATGGAACATATACACGGTCGGAATTTCCAACCAAAAGCTCACATCGGACTTTTGCTGGCGGAATTTCCGATCATGTGTATGGGGCATGAGGGGTAACTACTATAATGTGGACCCTCGGTGTACAAAAGTAAAGTGATCTATTGCATGGAGCTCTTACAAGCAGGGCTCTCTGATTCCTACTGTATTCAATTGTATTGTAATTGTACTGTCTACCCTCATGTTGTAAAGCGCTGTGTCAACTATTGGCGCTATATAAATCCTCACTCCAAGATCTGCAAGAAAAAGCATTGGAGACATAGGATGAGTCTATTGTAAAGGGAATGAAAAAAGTGACAAGGGTATCTATCCAATGACACCAAATTTTTCCTGTTGGGCTTATCCCCCCTGAAAATCTCTAAACCCTATAAAAAGCTGCTGTGCCATATTCTCACGGCTGCGAGCTGTCTTATAGTTCTTAATTTGAAAAAAACCCTTCCCTCCCGCCTCAGATGCCTTGTATGCTAGGATTAAAGATGTGGAGTTGATGGAGACTGCTAGAATACAGGACAGAATGGAGGTTCACAATCGCGTTTGGGAACTATGGCATCTTCAAGAGGACCCCCCCCTTTTTTTGAGAGTGCGCTGTTGTGATGGCCCTTGACTCATTTCCTTTTCCTCTAACCTTTTCTTTTCATTTTCTTCTCTAAGTATTATAATTTCTTCTGTCAATGAAGATAGTTTGCACAATATTGTTCTAGCAGTTTTATAGTTTTAACTGAGAACCTGCTACTCAGCTTTTTTTTATTTTAGATTTCTTATATTTGTGTATTGTGGCTGCCACTGCTATGGCTGTCTCAAAATGTCTTTACTGAATTATGAGTGATCTTTATTTTTCATGAACATAGAGCTCATAACCTTGAATGTCTTGAATGTAATCAATAAAAATTATTTGAAAAAGAAAAAGGTGCCAAGGGAAAACAATGCAATGTAGAATACTATGGGGTTTATTTACGAAATGCAAATCCACTTTGCACTGCAAATGCACTTCAAAGTGCACTGAAAGTTTACTTGGAGGAGGAAGTATGAAAAAAAGAGCAGATGTAGTGAAGGGGGAAAACAGGGGAAGGGGAGCGTTAAAGATGCCAGACAAGGGAAAATGTAGGGTAGGGTTGAAAGGTGAAGGGAAAAGTGTTAATCCTAAATAGGTAGTGAATTAAAAGGGGACAAGAAATTATATAGTCCAGATTCAAAAAATTGTTTCCAGTCTTTCATCTTAAAGAGCAGTAAGCTTTTCAAAGAGCATACAGTAGTTTAAAAAGACTTTATTTTGAAATTCTGCATGAGACAATGTTGGTTTCCATATATTAGTGATTGTTCATTTAGATGCTGTAAAGATATGGGTTACCAGTCAGAATTAGCTGTTAGAACATCAATCAGGTATTTTACAAAGGAGAGCTTCTGATGGATTCATTTGAAGTTGCTAAACCGATATTTGTTGTATTGTCTGATAAACACGGCTCCAAAAAGTTTGAAAAATAAATGGTCAATCCCACCATAAATGTCCATGGCCATGGCCATGCAAGGGGCATCCTCTGAAACATGTTGCAGTGAAGAAGGGATTGCCTTGGATATGGCGGTAGGGAAGCCTATTATTAGCTTTGACTGACACAGCATTAGCTTGCACTGATATCAATAGATTAATAATGATGACTGTAAAAAATAGTACTAAAAAAGTAATGAAAGTAAAAATCCACGACAGGTTTTTATGCATGATATGGTATATTATATGCTGTTTGTGAATTTAGGTTCATATATATACTTGTACACATAAACTTTATTAGCTCTGGCATCATGGCACACACGTCCTTTGCAGTTGTACTCTGTTTGGCACAAGCTCCTTCCTTATCTTAGTGAGCAATGGTGCTGCTTATCGCACTGTAGTTTTTTTTTGTTGTTGTTTTTTATTTCAAGGTAGAATGTTTACATATGCATTCCTTGGCTTACTTTATCAGATTACATGGCATAAAAGCAGGATTATTTTATGAACAATGCAAACAAGGACCACAACATATACAGTATGTTAAACATACATGTACAGGTCCATAAAGGGGTTACTATAATTGCTTGCTGGGGTTTCCAGATTCTGATAAGTCCCCTGCCCGCAGACCCCACAACCACAGTCCAGGGTTTTGGGGAAGAGACCCTTGTCCCTATAAACATGGGGACAAGGCCCTTTGTGACAAGCACCCACCCCCCATGTTAAGGGCATGTGGCCTGGTGTGGATCAGGAAGGGGGGGCACTCACTCGCCACCCCCCTATCCTGCCTGGCATGGACTGGGGGGTGTTCCCCACAATACCCTTTTCTTTATTTTTTAAAATAGCTTGGTGTCGGCAATTGCAACCGCAAATACATTTAAATGTGATTTTACTTTTTTTTTTACTTTACATGCTATAGATGCGCCACTTTACAGGCACACTAAGGGGACACCCCCCCCCCCCCCGTCACTATATTTATGTTTCATTTTTATGGTTTCACACTAAGCATCATTAAAATCATTGTTCCTTTAACCACTTCAGTACCAGGCATGGTCCCCCCCCCCCCCCTACCTGCCCAGGACAATTTTTAGCTTTCAGCGCTGTTGGAATTTGAATGACAATTGCGCGGTCATGCAACACTGTACCCAAACCAAATTTTTAAAATTTTCTTCCCACAAATAGAGATTTCTTTTGGTGGTATTTAATCACCTCTGTGGTTTTTAATTTTTGCACTATCAATGAAAAAAGACCAACAATTTTGAAAAAAAAATTGATGGGCACTGATAGGAGGCATTGATAGGCTGCACTGACGGCACTGATAGGCGATACTGCTGGCACTGATAGGCAGCACTGATGGCCACACTGATAGGTGGCACTGGATAGGCAGCACTGATGAGGAGCTACTGACAGGCATTACTGAGTGGCACTGATTGGCACTTTGATGGCACACTGACAGGCATTACTGATGGGGCACTGATTGACACTGTTGTGGGCACTGATCTGCACTTTTATGGGCACTGACAGGCGTTTATAGAGGGGTACAGGTTGGCAGGTGATGGGCACTGATTGGCAGCTGATGGGCACCTTTTAATGGGGGCTGTGCTGATAATCAATGTGATGATTATCAGCACAAACCCCCCCTCTGACAGGAGGAGCCGCCGATCAGCTCTCCCTGTCAGCGTGAAACAAGGAAAGCCGGTTACCAGCACTTGCTGGATCACGCGATGATCACAGCTGATTACATGGTAAGAAGCCTATGTCAGAGGCTTCATACCACAATCGGAGTTGTGGTGTGTCAGATTGACACACAGCACCTACGATCACCATGCTGCATGCCTCATGGGCGCACGCCGGCTCTGTTATCCTGCTCACGTCATATGACGTCTGGTTAGGATAACACAAGCACTTTGCTGCCGTCCTTTTGCTATACGGTGGGCGGCAAGTGGTTAAAAAAACAATCATTTTTTTAAAATTGTTTTTGCATTGATACATGTCCCCCAGGGCACTACCCGGACCCCCTACCCCTTTAATGGGCAATTACTTGCATATAAACCTTCAAAATGGGGACTTTTGATTCCTCATATTCGGCTCCCATAGACTTCAATGGGGGTTTTGGTTTGGGGCAGAACGTTTCCCCCATTTGGGAGTTCCGTTACAAACAAAACAGGGGGTTATTCAGCCCATCTCTACTCAGCAGTTCCACCTAAGCTCTGAGACAGCTCTTACAGGGTCTCAGTTCTGGCCTCCCCCTTTGTTTCTGTCTCAAAACTGTTCAAAGAAGTTACACCTAGTACAATGTGTCCTCCTGTTACATGTCAGCATTTTTGGAGTATCCCATACCAGCCCAAACCCTCTCCTGTTACAAGTTTTTCTAGCAAGTAATCTTAAAAAGACATCCCCTAGCCTGTTTAATGGAGCCAGAGTAAATGGACTGTTGCCTGTGGGATTGGTTGCCTCTGAACTGTTTGGGGAAGAATCTGTCAAAATCATCGGCTACACAAATTAGTGCTACACAAATTATGCTAAGATCTGTGGTATATAACATTGCAAAACCCCCAAAAATCTGCATATTGCTGCTAGTTTTCTAACCACAGCTAATAAAATCATATCACAACTAGTCTATTTTGTAATACTAACAATTAGTCCTGTATGGCAAACACATGGATACAAAAATATTTTTGCTGCAGGGTCTTGGATGAGAAAATATTTAAAAAAGAAATTCACAGACTAAGAACTGAAAAGTTTTATAGCAGGAGCTTTGGTGTTATCCTGAATTTTCTCACAGGTGTGGGATTACAGTGATTTATGGGGTTAGTAGTCAAAATTCTGGGTCTCTTTTTCAGAGCTTTTGTTTCTGACATGTAAATTACCTTACATTCTGCTCCTCACTGCAATGCAAACAGTTTTTATAGTTATTTGTGATTATGAAAAGAAGCTGGTGACCTTCTATATTACAATTCAAGATACACAGCTGATATATATATATATTATATATATATATATATATATATATATATATATATATGCATACAGTATCTCACAAAAGTGAGTACACCCCTCACATTTTTGTAAATATTTTATTATATCTTTTCATGTAACAATACTGAAGAAATTACACTTTGCTACAAATTAAATGCCAACATGTACTGTGACCTACTGAAGCAGAGCATGATCCCCTCCCTTCAGAGACTGGGCCGCAGGGCAGTATTCCAACATGATAACAACCTTAAACACACCTCCAAGATGACCACTGTCTTGCTAAAGAAGCTGAGGATAAAGGTGGTGGACTGTTCAAGCATGTCTCCAGACCTAAACACTATTGAGCATCTGTGGGGCATCCTCAAATGGAAGGTGGAAGAGCGCAAGGTTTCTAATGTTCCCCAGCTCCGTGATGTTGTCATAGAGGAGTGTAAGAGTACCCTGGTAAACTCCATGCCCAAGAGGGTTAAGGCAGTGCTGGAAAATAATGGTGGGCACACAAAATAGCGACATTTTCACTTGGCAGTGTAGTCACTTTGAGCAAGGTTGGGATTTTTTGGGTGACGTTCAGCCCTTGACTCAGGTTTGTGCAGAATTATCTCTATATATATTTTTTTTTGGGGAAACTTACTAAACAATGACATTGTAGATGTATCTACTACTTGCCACAGAGCAAACTTTACACATGTATTAAAGTTATACTAAACAGAGAAGTGGTAATTGCCATAATTCATCATGCCTGGGGGTCCCCTTGGTCTGCATGTAAAGTAGCGCATCTCTCTCCTGTTTATAACATTTTTTTTCTAAAGGAAAAAATGTCATTTAAAATTGCTTGCGGCTGTAATGTATTTCCGGATCCTGGCAATATACATAAAAAAATCATTGAAAAAAATTCACCAAAAAAGTGTCAAAAAAGTAAAAAGGGCAGGAGATCGTTTTTTGACAATTCCTTAATTAAAAAAAAACTAATAGTTCCTTAATTAAAAAAAAAAAACTAAGTGTCCCGAAATGTCCATCCATCTTCAATCATGGCACAGACGGACCCAAAAAATAGAAAATAAAAAAGCTCCGCCTTGATGGGAGGCATCCCGCCGATTACTGTCTTTTCACGATGACAGCTGTTATATAGGCGAGGGCGGGGCCACCCGGTGACATAAATGGATGACCCTGCCCCCTCTGACATCACATTATATCACATGAGGTCAGAAGGGGCGGGTCACTCGGTTACATCACCAGATAGCCCCGTACTTGCCTATAGCAGGTGTCACCACGAAAAGACAGCCGTTGGCCAGATGCCTCACATCGAGGTGCAGCTTTTTTGTTTCCTATTTTTCGGTTCTGTCGGCGCCGTAATTTAAGATGGATGGACATCGCAGGACACTTTTTTAAATAAATACCCATACTCATTTACATGATGTCACATGAGGTCAAAAGGGATCGGGGTCACTCAGTTACATCACCGGGGTGCCCTGTCCTTGCCTATATAACAGCTGTCACAGCCTAGAAAAAGCAGTCGGTGTTAAAGGGGGCTTCCAGATTCTGATAAGCTTCCGGCAGACCCCCACAACCACCGGCTTTTGGCCTTTGGCCAATTGTGTCTCTCTCAGAAGAGAGCGCTGACATTGGCCAAAGCATGCAGGTCAGGTGCCAATCGTCATACAGCAATGCACTGCGATCTCACAATGCATTATGGGGCATTCCGCAAACACCCCATAATACTCGCTGTTCAGCGAGTGGATGTTCCAATCAAACATACGCTTGACTCAAACATCAAGCTCATCCCTAATTATAAAAATATATAACTGTGTTGCAGCTCCCTCTAAATCTTTATTGAACACTAAATGTTTATTTTTTGTGCATTTATATGATCTAGGCGGAGTCAAATATGATTGGCACTAGCTTTCATTTTGTTCCCACAGCATCTGCATCCAAGGCTCCTTATTTACTTTACAGGTATTAGCAATTACAATGGATAAATATCAAACAGATTTATTTATTTATTTTAGTTTCTTAGTGAATGTAATTAATTCTCATACTATATCCTACCCCTATAGTGTTTAGCAATAGGACATGGAGGAAGAGTTAGGAAGGGGAGTGTTATTTGCCACTGTGTATACATCTACACGTGGGCTGCACAGATAAGAAAAATTAGGAAATAAAGAGCTTAGACTGAAATTTAGCATGTTCAGTAGAGGACACCAGCTGGGCTACCCAAACTCAGGCTGCAGTGGCTACACAGAGAAGATGGGAGGGACAGTTGAATGCAGGATCAACCAGGTATATTTCACTCTATGCAAAATAAATGCTTTAGTGGCTTTATGAGTATGAACACTATGTTATATAGCATGTTTTGAGATTTTTTTTTATAGTCTGAATTTAATGACACTTCTTAAGGAGAATTAATAACAATTACCATCAGAAAACACATACAGAAGAAGCTAGCACAGATATTTTTTTTTGCCATGAAACATCTTACCTATTATTCACTTTTAAATTAGAATAATTTTAATAACCAAAAAAGTTATTTGATAATCATGAGTGCCAGAAGGCAAGTTACATTAAATGAGGTCACTCTACGTAGAGGTCCATTGAGTACAGCTGTCTGTTGCTTTTGTCTTCTAGAGAGCTAGTGAAAAACAACTGAAGATGAATCCTATCCTTCAGTCTTTGTTGTTGTGTTCTCAAGACTTAAAAAAGTACTAAATTAGTGCAATCTGGAGTGTCTGTCTGATGTTCCCCAGCTGTCTGATATGAGATTTTCTAAACATTTTTAAACTTTTATATGACCTTGCAGTGTTAACCCTCTTACGTGCATTTGCCATAGAGTTGCTAGCATATGTATTACAGATTGTATATTTTAAACCACAAAGTCTTGCAAAATCTGTGAGTCATTTTCTGAAATATTTTAAACATTCCACTAGCATGGTTTGACTAGCTACAGTATATGCAACATATACTGTACATGTATTTAATTCACAAATATAATTTTTCTTCAATATTTTACTGTGTGATGAAAAACGGCGTTATGAATGATGGGTGATGTATATACTATATACAGAAGCAGCTAGAAAATAAACTGAACTTATTTATTAGTGTTGGGCGGACGGTCCAAGCCAAGCACAGGTTTGGCCTGAACATCGCCTGTTTGCCCGTTCTGCAAACACCTGAATTTGCAGGGTATTTGGCCTACTGAGCGCCCTACAATGCACTGTGTGCTTCACAGCGCACTCTAGGGCCCTAATTGCCAATTATGGCACTGTCAGAGCCCTGATTGGACAAAGTGATGATAACTTTCTCCAGTGACGGTTCAGTGCTCATACTCCCACTACACACTATAAAAGGTAGCTTCCCATAGGAGGTTTTTGCATTGTGTTGGAGTAGAGCTAGATAGAGTATAGAGTAGTGTCAGTGTAGTGCGTTAGTGTACTGCAGTGTTTAACACAGCATTACATAACATTTAGTGCTGTATACAGATTTGTATGCCAATTTATTATTTTCTGGTTGCTGCAGGTTTTTTTTTTTTTTATGTTTTTTTTGTCATTTTTTTGTCCCCTACCTGCCTCTTTTTTGTAAAATTGGCAGTCATAGTTTTTCTGAGTGCGACTCTGGTGTTCCCCCTTTTTAAATTTTTATAGTTTATACATTTTTGTCAGCGTCAATTTAAAGTGCACCAAACACCATTTTTCATCCAATCACACATTTCCCAGTTTTTTATTAAATTTGGGTTATGAGCCCCCCCTTCATGTCTGGGAGGCCAACAAGGAGAGGCAGATATTCCTATGCCAATATGAGGGGACCAGCAGCATCTGTGTCCCCAGACAAATGGGACGTGGTCCGTCCTTGGGCAGGGCACATTTGTCTCTGTTTAGTGCTGTTGCCTGTGCTATCCAGCCACAGAATGCAGAGGAGGTGGTGGGCTGGCTTACTAAACCATCCTAATCCTCCATGACCCAAGCTAACACGGAGCTGCCAGAGTGGCTTATTCTGCCTCCTTGTCCACAGCTTTTTTAACACATGTGCAGCTGATCGCACTGTTACAACTTGCAATCTCTGCCACAAGCAGATCAAGCATGGCAAAAACCAGCCATTTGGGTACCACATGTTTGACAAGGCATTAAACCCCCCACCACTCAGCTCCTTGGAAAGAGCACCTAAAAGCCACACACAATGGACACAATTCTTTTCCTCCTCATCTTTCCTGTCTACCCCTGCTACATATTTTGACCTCTCAGTAACCTCCACTGACAGGGATGATGGTATAGCAAAGGGTGTCACAGGCTTTACAATTCCTGCCTTTCCATCTGGTGGATTCTGCCCCCTTCTGTGAATTTGCAGAATGTGCTGTACCACAATGGCAGGTTCCCAGTCGCTATTTCTTTGCACATAAGGCCATTCCAGCTCTGTTCTATCACATGGAGGACAATGTTTTGGCATTGTTGGATAAGGCAGTCAGCTGCAAGGTCCACATTACTGCTGACACATGGTCCAGCAAGCATGGTCAGGGACAATATACTTTGTTCACAGTACATTGGGTAACTCTGCTTTTAACTAGGAAATATGCAGGGCAGGGCTCAGTATTGGGGGGCTCAGAAGGCTTTTCAGCTTAATGCATAGAATGCATTCAGATTAAAAACCTTCTGACTTTACAACCACTTTAAGCATCATTAAAATCACTGCTCCTTTAAAAAATATATTTAAAAAAAAAATGTTTGCATTGGTACATGTCCCCCAGGGCAGTATCTGGGCCCCCATATCATTTTTTATGGCCAATAACTTGCATATAAGCCCTCAAAATTGGGACTTTTGATTTTTCAAGTTTGGGTCTGAACATTTGCGAATGTTTGAGAGTTCTAGCTCGATCTGAACTGAGTGTTCAGCCCATCTCTATTATTTATGTAAAATTATGATTATATACTGTATAACAAACAAAGGTTATGGATATTACCTTTAAGCTTTATATAGAAAAGTATTACATATTTAGCTACTGCATTACAAATATGTTTTTTACATCACAAGAGCAATTAGAAAATTAATCCCAGATATAGATGCACACAATCTATTAGGGCGGATGCTAAATAAAGGTACACTTGCAACTTATTAAATGAGGCAGTGAAAGGAGCAATGATGGTATGCAAACTGTAACATCCCACACTTGGATTACTGTTTACTGACTAGTGAAAGATTAATTCGAATTGCTTATGGCTACTGCACTTCACGTGTATATAAAAGAACAAATTATCAAAACAGATTGATCATTTTTTTGATAGCTGTCTGGACATCAGCTTTAATTTTACTGCAATGATTTTAAAAACTCACCGCTGCATAGTTACCCTAAAGGGATCCTTAACCCACTCCTAAAAGTGATATGTAGCTTAACGTTCCTCAGCACAGATCCCTGTGTAAGAGAATGGTAACCTTTATTTTACTGCAAATGGAGGAGCGCACAGCTCTGTGTGTTCCTAGGTTCAAGGACCTTGCTGTCGCTAAACAAGCCTGGCTTCATAGTGATCATTAGGGTTTATTTACAAACAAACCAACTTCAGTTTTCACTGTAATCTGCATGCTGATCCTCACTGAGCAGGCAGGTGACAGGTCCATGTCCACTATGTTTATAAAGAGCAGACATGGACACAGCCCATTTCCTCTATGGGTGGTCAGATGGCAATGGACTACCTGTCTGTTTCCATCCAACTGTCATCCGATCCAATCTGCCAAATGCATGGGGAATGGATCCCCATCTGTCTGTTTTTAGTGGATATTATCAGATTGGATGTGAGTGGGTATCAAAGAACACATGTCTGTTGATGTCAGGCACCCTATTGAGGGCAATGGATGGTCCAATCAGGTCCGCCGAAAAAAACTGACGGAAGGAACCAACCGGTCCGCCTGTGTGAAAGGGGCCTAACTTTTATAGAATGAAGCACAGTGGCAGCTAATGCCCCTTTCACATGGGTGGACCAATAGGGTCTACCTGTCAATTTTTTAGGCGGACCTGATCACACTATCCATTGTCCTCTATGGATCATGTCATGGGTCATGTCTGTTGAGACCCGCCGGCATCTGATCTGATCCTACCTACTAAAAAGATGGATAAGGGATCTGTTCCCTATCCACCTGTCAGATTGAATCAGATGATACTGCCTGTCCGTTTCCATCCGACCACGCACAGAGGAAAGCGGGCTGGATCCTGTTATCTGCCTGCTTAGCGGTTATCAGCTGACAGATTGAAAGAGCCTAAAGCTGACAGCCCTCAGCTATCTCAGTGCAATACAATAAGTAAAAAAAAGTCAAATTAAGTAAAAAGTTTTGAAGAAAAAACTGTTTATTGTAAACTGCACAAACATTATTGCCATTTCTTATCTTTTAATAGGAAACACAAGCAGTATATTTATTAAACAGTGCACCAAATAAAAGTCTTATATGTCCTAAAAAAACAACTGAAAATAATATAGGTATGCAAATTAATCATAGATTTTTTTGTAAAGTTTATTGAACCAAATTAACACTGCCAAATTTGATGGCATCAATGACCTCTGGTGATGAAGGGTTGTGCTGGCTGCAACCAGTCATCTTCTGGTCTGACTTTTGCACTGTGGATTCCGATTGACTGTAATGGGTACTGTACGTGAGAATTATCAGTTAACCACTACAATACAGGGCACTTTCACCCCCTTCCTTCCCAGCCCAAATTTCAGCTTTCAGCGCTCTAGCGCTTTCAGTGACAATTGCGCGGTCATGCTACACTGTACCCAAATGAAATTGTTATCATTTTGTTCGCACAAATAGAGCTTTATTTTGGTGTTATTTATTCACGACTCCGTTTTTTTTTTTTTTGCAATATAAGCGCACAAATAGCGGAAATTTGGAAAAAAAACAATATTTTCTTTTTTCTATTTGAAAAGAAATCCAATAAAATCAAATTTTGTCATAAATTTAAGCCAAAATGTATTCTGCTACATGTTTTTGGTAAAAAAAATTCCGTTAAGTGTATAATAATTGGTTTGTGTGATCACGGACATATGTACGCAAATGATCATGTACATATGTGTGCAGGTGATCACGTACATATGTGTGCAGATAATCATTGGGACATGTGATTTTAGTGGGACATATGTGGGGGACATGTTTTTATTATTAGGGACATGTGTTTTTATTATTTGAGAACATGTATGTTTTGGGGACATGTGTGTTTTGGGGACATATGTGGGGACTGTGTTTGTACTGTGTGGTGTGTTGTGTGTTTACACTACACTGATGATCAGTGAGTAAAAAGCTGTAAAAAGCAGCCCATACTCACTGATCATCAGCCGGCTGCAGTGTTCTGCTCTCCTCTCCTCAGCGGTGACTTCCGTGTGAGGAGAGGAGAGCCGATTGCCTAGCAACCGGCTGTTTGTTTACATCACATGAAGGCCGTGATTGGACACGGCCGTCATGTGATCAGGAGGGCCAATCACAGAGCCCTCCTGCCGATCTGAGATGTGCCGTGTCCGGGTGACACGAGCACATCGGGATTGCGCCGCTGCGCGGGCACGCGCGCGCGCGATCCCGCTACTCCTGAAGGACGTTCCTGAACGTCCTATCAGGAGTAGACGGCTTCCACCCGGCCGTATATATGCATTGGACGGGTGGGAAGTGGTTAAAGGAGAAGTTTGGAGTTCTTTTAAAATACAAACATCTATATTGACCTCCATGCTGCAGCATCAAGCTGATGCTGCAGCTGTCCCACACTGGCTCTAAGCCTGAGACCACTGATCACTCAGTTCTCGGCCAGCTATGAGCAGAGAGCGGTGACTGTAAGTGCACTCCTGTATGGCCAGAAAAGCTTTGGCCATATTTCTTTTTTAAGTATATTGACCAATATAAAACTCATATACTGTAGCTTAAGCCTATGTCAACTGCACTGCATTGTTGGTAGAATCATTTATACACAGTTACATTCATGTAAACACTTTACAAGTCTTCTCGGGCAGGGCAGCATGGTATAAAAACTTTAATATAGCCAAAGCACTGTACCTGTAGTAAAATAGCACAGTGTTAATCTGCTAGTTGTTTATATACTTGCTTAGTTTTAAAAACGGAGCCTTTAATGCAGGAGAAGTTAAAATCACTGCTAAAGACTAGTTTAGTAGACGTTACGACATCTAAACAAACAAATTCTGCTTTAAAGAAATAACAGTAAAAAAAGAAACTCTCAGTAACTGCTAATCTTTAGTTAACAAGGGTGACCATATAATAAGGTATTTAATGAGCTATTCAACTATTTTAGCACAGCAGTATTTGTAAGCAAACCTGAGTAAAGGTTCTTCTTTGCTCTCCAACAGCTGCTTTTATGCTCATACCATAATACCAATAATGAACGTCACAAGTATTTTTATCAAAACATATACGGTACAAGATGGTTATACTTTAGGACACAATTCACTCATTTAATTAATAAAACCTAGTATCAGAATGGGGAAGAAAGGGGATTTAAGTGACTTTGAATGCGCCATGGTTGTTGGTTCCAGACAGGCTGGTCTGACTATTTCAAAAACTGCTGATCTACTGGGATTTTCACGCAACAACCACCTCTAGTGCTTGCAGAGAATGGTCCGAAAAAGAGGAGATATAAAATATCCAGTGAGCGGCAGTTGTGTGGATGAAAATGTCTTGTTGATGTTAGAGGAGAATGGGCAGACTGGTTTGAGATGATAGAAAAGCAACAGTAACTCAAATAACCACTCGTTACCACCAATGGCAGAATACCATCTCTGAACGCGCAACACATCAAACCTTGAAGCAGATGGGCTACAGCAGCAGAAGACCACATCGGGTGCCACTCCTGTCAGCTAAGAACAGGAAACTAATGCTGACCATACATTATACAATTTTCCTTTATAACTTTCCTTTAGATTTACCAAAACCATATAATATGAGGTCAAACCTAAACACGTTCAATTTGTATACATCAGGCAGGCCCTTGCACTACATAGTTGAAGGTAAACCTAAAGAAAATTGCATAAGAAAATTGTATGGTATATGGCCAGCTTAAAGTGGAAGTAAACCCATGGATTTAAACAGTTAAAAAAAAGGCATGCCGGGAATGCTAACTGCACATTGGCTGTGCTCTCAGCCAAACTATCAAACCATCCAATGGCTGGTGTCATAAAGAATCACATGTGCAGCACCATAGCAGTTGAAGATTAAACAGAGGCAAAGATGGCAGCTGAAATGATAGGGGAGTTTACTTCCACTTTAAGGCTACAATTTGCATAGGCTTAGCAAAATTAGACAATAGAATATTGGAAAAACCTTGCCGAAGAGTCTCAATTTCAGCTGTGACATTCAGATGGCAGGGTCAGAATTTGGCATAAACAACATGAAAGCATGGATCTAGCCTGCCTTATATCAATGGTTCAGGGTGGTGGTGGTGTACTGGTGTGGGGGATCATTTTCTGACACGCTTTGGGCCCTTTAGTACCAACTGAGCATCAATTAAATGCCATGGCCTACCTGAGTATTCTTTCTGACCATGTCCATCCCTTTATGACTACAGTGCACCCATCTTCTGATGTTACTTCCAGCAGGATAATGCATCATGTCACAAAGCTCAAATAATCTCAAACTAGTTTATTGAACATGACAATGAGTTCACTGTATGCCAATGGCCTCCACAGTCACCAGATCCCAATCCAATAGAGCAACTTTGGGATGTGGTGGAAAGGGAGATTTGCATTATGGATGTGCCACCAACAAATCTGCAGCAACTTAGTGATGCTATCACGTCAATATGGACCAAAATCTCGGAGGAATGTTTCCAACACCTTGTTGAATCTATGCCATAAAGAATTTAGGCAGTTCTGAAGGTAAAAGGGGGTCCAACTCTGTACTAGCAAGGTGTACCTAATAAAGTGATTCATACCCTTTAAATTTTCCACATTTTGTCATGTTACAACCAAAAACGTAAATGTATTTTATTGGGATTTTATGTGATAGACCAATACAAATAGGCACATAATTGTGAAGTGGAAGGATAAATGGTTTTCAAACATTTTCACGAATAAATATGTGAAAAGTGTGGCATGCATTTGTATTCAGCCCTGCTGAGTCAATACTTTGTAGAACCACCTTTTGCTGAAATTACAGCTGCAAGTCTTTTTGGGGATGCCTCTACCAACTTTGCACATCTAGAGAGTGAAAATTGTGCCTATAGCTCTGTCAGATTGAATGGAGAGCGTCTGAGTACATCAATTTTCAAGTCTTGCCAAAGATTTTCAATTGGATTTAGACTGGGCTATTCTAACACATAAATATGCTTTGATCTAAAACACTGCATTGTAGCTCTGGCTATATGTTTAGTGTTGTTGTCCTGCTGGAAGGTGAACCTCCGCCCCAGTCTTAAAGTCTTTTACAGACTCTAAGCCCTTGTACACACGGTCGGACATTCCGACGGAAAATGTCCGATCGGACCGAGTTGTCGGATAATCCGACCATGTGTGGGCTCCATCGGACTGTTTCCGTCAGAATATCCAACCAACAAAGTTTTAGAGCTGGGCTATAAAAAAATTCTGACAACATGGTCGTGCGGGTGGCCCCACCCCCTCTGATGTAACGGAAACCTCCGTTACATCAGAGGGGGGCGGGGTCACCCATACATCATAGGGGAAGCCAGGCTCCCCCATTCGCGTCAGAGGGGGGCGGGTTCAGGTGACGGGTGGCCCCACCCTCCGCATATAACAAACGTCAGGCCGCCGGGATTCTGCAGTGTCTCCTCCGTGGAGACAGAAGATGGATGGATTCGCTGCGCTGGATCAGATCAGCCATCACTGGAGAGATGATCATCCATCACTGGATAGCAAGAGTGGATTACCACCGCTGGAATCTTTTTTTATTTTTTTTATTTTTAATAAAGGACTTTTTCAAAAGTGTGTTTGTCTTATTTAACTATTTTGTACACTTTCTTTGTGAAATGGTAGGGGTACTTTTGTACCCCCTTACCATTTCAAACAGGGGGGGGGGACGGGATCTGGGGGTCCCCTTGTTAAAGAGGGCTTCAAGATTCTGATAAGCCCCCCACCTGCAGACCCCCACAACCACCATCCAGGGTTGTGGGGATGAGGCCCTTGTCCCCACCAACATGGGGACATGGTGCTTTGAGGGGTCACAGACCCCCAAAGCATCCTCCCAATGTTGAGGGCATGTGGCCTGGTATGGTTCAGGAGGGGGGGCCGCTCTCTTGCCCCCCCTCTTTTCCTGCGGCCTGCCAGGTTGCGTGCTCGGATAAAGGGTCTGGTATGGATTTTTAGGGGGACCCCACATCAATTTTTTTTAATTTGACGCAGGGTTCCCCTTAATATCCATACCAGACCTGAAGGGCCTGGTAATTGAATTTGGGGGAACCCCACGTTTTTTTATTTATTTATTTTTTTATCAATGACTTTCAATGAGTGTTCTCTGTATTATGGGAGCCGACAATTCATTATAGCAGCGAGTGAAGGACTTTTTTTCCTGCAGAAATGACACTTTGTCTCCGCCTGACCAGAGAAAGGGGTAATATCCCTCATACCAATACGCATGTGGCAGTATTTCCAGACTTCTCCGGCGAGGTACAGCGGCAGCGCTCCAGGTTTCAGGATGTTAAACGACGCCTTCGGGTTCTACACCTTAAATACGCAATGTTGTATCCTGCGAAACTTTGCGTGGAATACGAGGGCCGAACCATCTCTTTTGAAGATCCTGCACTGGCGTCCACCTGGATTGACCAGAGGGAACACCGAGACTGAACATGCTACCCTACCTGGGCGCCCACGACTTTTTGATTAAGCCGTTGATGGGCCCATTACAACTGACGGCCCTTTGCGGAAGCTGGGGGCTAGCCCGGAAATTCCTTTGACACTAGTTCCGGCTCTTACAGTATGCTTATCGACTCCGGGCGACCTTGCCGACATGCGCTCCCTGCCTCCTTTATACCTGCGGAGCGCCTGGGGAGGACCGTGGGCTACACGACGTCCACACCTTTTCTACTATACTTTAAGCAATCATCTCTATGGCGGGCGGAGCTACCCCCTGCTCAGCCATGATGGTGTTACACCGTTTTGGCTCCTACTCCCCAAGCACCCTTCAGAGAAGAAGTCGCCCCCCTAGGATTTTTTGGATTTTTGTGTACTTCTTCCTCCCCCGTTTGTTTGACTCTTTTTTTCCCCCCTTTGTTTTTTTCTCTGTTGCCATGGGTATCTATGCCCCCCTGCAATCAAGTTCCATGCCTCCAATGGGTCCTACGCATTGGATGTCCCTTGTTGGTACCCGGTTATGGGGTTTGATGTCCAAGCCGTGTTGGGGTGGCGCTGGACTGGGTGGGGGAGGGAATGTTGTGGTTTCTATTTTTCTTACACCACTATGTTTACAAACGTTTGTTTATGCTGTAGGTACTATGTTAAAATTTTACATGCACTATGGGTATTGGCTGCTATTGTGTTTTATGTTAACTGATATAGCTGTGACTGCTCTGCTGACTCTAGTACACCTCTGGTTTATTGTATGCGCCCTGCATCCGCCATGAGCTCTCTAAAGTTCTTTACGTGGAATGTCAGAGGTCTGCGGAATAAGATAAAACGAACCGCCGCCCTGGCATTCCTTAAGTCCCAGCGTGCTGACATAATTGCGCTCGTTGAGACCCATGTTACTGGCCATCTTCAATCCTCTCTCAAAAAGCCATGGATAGGTTGGGCATACCATGCCACCCACACTTCATACTCCAGGGGGGTTTCGGTCCTAATTGCTAAAAGGGTGCCGTTTGACCTAGTGCTGCTCCAGACGGATCGGCAGGGCAGATACGTGTTTCTACACGCCACCATTAACGGATCCCCTATTTTGATACTAGCCTGCTATGTCCCCCCTCCCTATAATACGGTTGTAATTAAGGAAGGCCTCGCATTTATGACACAATACCCCTCGGTGCCGGCAGTGTGGATGGGGGACTTTAATATGACCCTCACTCCCGCTCTGGACCGAATGGGCACACCGGACTCCCCTGCTGACCCGCCAGCCCATACTAGACTACATCGCATATGGACCGACTTTGCCCTTGTGGATACTTGGCGACACAGGTATCCGCATGCTAGAAATGACACTTTGTGCAAGGACAGTTCTAAGCACGGGAAACATGCGCCCCTTCACAGGCATACTATAGACACCCCCAGATACCAATATTTAAGGAATATTACACTTTTATTGTTTCACTTTAATCATTATTAAAATCACTGCTCCCAAAAAAACGGCCATTTTTAAAACTTTATTTTGCATTGATACATATATATATATTGAGATGCTATGCATTAAGGTGAAAAAACATCTCACAGTGCCTGCGCCCCCAGCCCCCCCCCCATTTTACTTACCCCATCCCCCGACGTCCTTTCCACCGTTCAGCCTGGCCGCTGATTGGCTGGAGTGGATGGATGGAAAGCAGCGCAGCCATTGGCTCACGCTGCTGTCAATCACATCCACTGATGCGGAGCGCCGGGGAGCGGGGCCGTGTGATACAGCGAGTGGCTGTATCACGGGAGCGTGCCCGCAGTTGCTTCTCACCGTGCGAGGGAGCTCGCATTAACGTGAGAAGCACCTGCGGGAGGAAGCCGAGACAGCCGCCGAGGGACCCCAGAAGAGCAGGTTCGGGGCCACTTTGTGCAAAACGAGCTGCACAGTGGGGGTAAGTATAACATGTTTGTTATTTAAAAAAAATATAAAAATCACTTTACAATCCCTTTAAGGTTAGTGATCGCATGAAGCCATTTATTATCACATCGTTTTTTGGATTTTTTTAAAATAATAATGATAACAGAAATCACTCAAATGGTCCTGATAAAAAGTTTACATAACCTGGAATGTTTGGACACAGAAGGTGGCACAGACGGCATAAAATTGCAATTAAAGGTTAATTTCCCACATTTGTGGCTTTTTAAATCACAGTTAGTCTCTGTATATAAATAGTCAATTGGTTCGTTAGCTCTCACATGGATGCACTAAGCAGGCAAGACACTGAGCCATGAGGTGGTAGAAAAGAACAGTCAAAAGACATGCGCTACAAGATAATAAAACTTTACAAAGATGAAAAGTATATAAAAAGATATCCAAAGCCTTGAATATGCCAGCCAGTATTGTTTACTTATTAAGAAGTGGAAAATTATGAGCTCGTTTGATACCAAGCCAAGGTCAGGTAAACCAAGAAAGATTGTAGCCTCTTCCCTGGGTCAACTGATAGCCTCTCACGGATTTCAATATCATTTCTATGCCGATGACACACAAATCTATCTCTCCACCCCTCAACTCACTCCATCAGTCTCCTCACGCATCACTAACTTACTAACAGACATATCTGTATGGATGTCACACCACTTCCTAAAACTCAACTTGTCCAAAACCAAGCTTATAATATTTCCTCTTCCACTTGCCTCTTCCCCTGACTTATCTGTCAAGAGCAATGGCACAACCATCCACCCATCCCTACATGTCAGTGTGCTAGGTGTTATCCTGGACTCTGAACTCTCCATTCGGCCCCACATCCAATCACTTTCCAAAGCTTGCCGCCTAAACCGCCGCAACATCTCTAAACATCTCGAAACCACAAAGCTCCTGATTCACTCCCTGATCATCTCTCGCCTTGACTACTTCAACTCCCTCCTCATTGGCTTACCTTTAAATAGACTATTCCCCTTCAGTCCATCATGAATGCGGCTTACAAACTGCACAGTGTCTGCTACCCCTCTCTGCCAATCCCTCCATCGGCTGCCACTCGCTCAACAAATGAAATTCAAAATACTAACAATAAGTTACAAGGCCATCCACAACTCTGCCCCCAGCTACATCACTAGCCTAGTCTCAAAATACAAACCTAATCGTTCCTCGCAAGACCTCCTGCTCTCTAGCTCCCTCATCATCTCCTCCCATATCTGCCTCGGGGACTTCTCCCAAGCCACATGCACTCCGTAGGAGTCGAAAGTGCACCGCTAGGTAGTGGACCTTAGGACTGACTGCTGCGGATTGTACCCAGGGAGATTCAGGACATAGGTCTACAGGATCACTAACACAGATCCCAATAGGAGCTGGAGCATAGATTTCCCAGGGCATGGAGTCTAAGAGCCAGCGGGTGTTCGCCAGAGCCTCTAATGGTGAGGATGGACCTCGCCGCAGTCTGGCTCCAGGTCGCGGCCCCTAGGGTCTCACAGCTCACGCTCACAGTAGACTACAGGAGAAGGAAGCAGCAGGCTGGAACGACAAGGATAGTAAGGGGATATGGTAGAGGTCAGGGCAAATAGCAGACAGGAACAACAGAGTACACGCCAAAGGTTCAGGGTCACAGGCAGACAGGGATGGTCAGGGACATGCAAAATGTCAAGGTCACAAGCAGACAGGAATCGTTGAGAACACACCAAGCTCGGTAACAGAGTCAAACATAGAGCACACGTTAAGCAGGAACCAGGAAGCCAAACACACAATGGACACACAATGGTTGATCAGCACTGTTGGCTTGCAGTGCACAGGTTAATATAGGGTTCCCTGATAGGGCCTGGGGTGGAGCCATGCTTAGAGGAGAGGTTATAAAAACCACCAGGTGGAAGTGGCTGGCCTCTTAGTCAGAACACATGAGGGGAGGTAAGAAACCAGAGGAAGATCACTGCATAACCATGACACCCATCCTCTGGAATTCCCTACCCCAATCTGTAAGATTGTCTCCAAATGTATCCACTTTTAGGTTATCCCTGAAAACGTTCCTCTCCAGAGACGCCTATCCTGCCTCCATCTAACAACTGCACTATTTTCTCCATTAGTTCATCCTCCACAGCTATTACCCTTTTGTATAACTTAGCCCTCCCTCCTAGATCATAAGCTCTAATGAGCAGGGCTCTCTGATTCCCCCCTGTACTGAATTGTATTGTAATTGTTCTGTCTGCCTCAATGTTGTAAAGCATTGCGTAACCTGTCAGCGCTATATAAATCCTGTATAATAACCACTACAATACAGGGTACTTTCGCCCCCTTTCTTCTAAGACCAATTTTCAGCTTTCAGCGCTCTCGCACTTTCAGTGACAATTGCGCAGTCATGCTATGCTGTACCCAAATAAAAATGTTATCATTTTGTTTGCACAAATAGAGCTTTCTTTTGGTGGTATTTATTCACGACTACGTTTTTTATTTTTTGCGATATAAGTGAAAATAAAGCGGAAATTTGGAAAGAAAAACAATATTTTCTTCTTTCTATTTTAAAAGAAATCCAATAAAATCTAATTCTGTCATAAATTTAAGCCAAAATGTATTCTGCTACATGTTTTTGGTAAAAAAAAATTCTGTTAAGTGTATAATAATTGGTTTGTGTGATCACGGACAAATGTATGCAAATGATCATGTAGAGATGCGTGCAGGTGATCACGGACATATGTGTGCAGATAATCATTGGGACATGTGATTTTAGTGAGATATATGTGGGGGACATGTGTTTTTATTATTTGAGGACATGTGTGTTTTGGGGACATTGTGTTGGGGACATTGACTGGTGATCAGTGAGTAAAAAGCTGTAAAAAACAGCTCATACTCACTGATCACCAGCTGGATGCAGAGATCTGCTTTCCTCTCCTCAGTGACAAATTCTGTGTGAGGAGAGAAGAGCCGATTGCCTAGCAAATGGCTGTTTGTTTACATCACATGATGGCTGTGATTGGACACGGCCGTCATGTGATCAGGAGGGCCAATAACAGAGCCCTCCTGCTGATCGGAGATGTGCGGTGTCCGGGTGACACGAGCGCATCGGGATCGTTCTGATGCGTGGGCACGCGCGCGTGCGATCCCCCTCCTTCTGAAGGACATTCCTGAATGTCCATTCAGAAAGAGAGAGCTCCCACTCGGCCGTATATGTACATTGGCCAGGTGGGAAGTAGTTAATAATAATAATAATAATAGCCGCAACTGACGGAAGAATTGCTCAGGATATAAAGAAAAACCCACAGGTAACCACAGGAGAAATACAGGCTGCTCTCCAAAAAGATGGTGTGGTTGTTTTTAAGGAGCACAATTTAACGATACTTGAACAAAAAAGAGCTGGATTGTTGAGCTGCCAGAAGGAAGCCTTTACTGCGCCAATGCCACAAAAAAAGCCAATGAGGCATGAAAAGAGGGTTAACAAAAAAGTGACGTGGGCACTGCAGACTGGCCCTTTTTTTTCTTGCTTTTTATTAAACTTTTTTGAAATGACACAAAACAAGAGACTGAAAAAATGTTAATAATTTAATAATAAAATGTGTTTTTCCACTCAAGTACAAAAAATTACAATACATGTAATTTTGATGCTTTATGATATTGGGGAAGATGAAAATGTGATTTGCTGTAGAATGTATTTTGCAGATAGCACACATACAGTACATATGGGAAAGTAATCATGATCTCATTACAGAGAGTAGAAAAAAACAAATAAACAAACACATAGAAACATAAATATACTTTATGATTTAGTCTAGAATCCAGAATGTAGTTACACAGCATTGCAAAATACATATGTGTTTTACCAGTTAGTACATGTTGTGAGAAAAAAAAAAGTGATGCAGCAGATACATTTGTCAAATGTAAACAGCTTGAACAGTTGGACAGCTATGTGTGAAATTATTTTAATGAGTTATTAAATATCGCAGCACTAAAAATTGGTGCCAAGTACAATAAAATTAGACATACACGGTACTAACAAATCAGCCTTCTGGAAAGGTTGAATTGCTTGTTTAAACTGGCTTGTTCAGACTAGTGCATGACACTGACGTCCTTAGTCAATAAAACTTCTATAGGGTTTATTGCATCTGTAATCAGTTTAGGAAAGAAGACTAGCAATTCCATAAAGTTATTTTGTATGTTGCTCCTGGTTAAAGTCCAGCTTCAGGTAAAACTTTTCCCAACCCCTACTTGGGATTATGCATCCTTTCTAGAATTTATGAAGTTAGAAGGGTGTGAAGGTCGGAAGCGAGTGGATATAGAAGTGATGTGTCAGCTGAATAATAGCAATCCTTTTACGTTACTTCAGCAACTACAGATGAGATTTAGATTGTAAAATGGCAAATTGTATCTAAAACTACAGCTTTAACATGTGAACCAGTAATGGAGAATGTGTGCAGGCTACAAGAGAAAGCAATCCTGTGTCCACCACTGTGAGTGCAGTCCAGGCATGGAGTTTGTCTTAGCTCCAAGCATCTGTTGAGCAAAGGATATATCCCATGAAGCTGGACATCAATGCAGACCCACTGGTACTGGAATGAATGGCAGTCTCAGCCTGGGCTCCCACTAAGCCAATATCCCCAACACGGGAACCCCATGATTAAGCTCTGAGAGGTGGGGTGAAATGTGTTGGGGGCATGACCTGGCGGGAGCCTGGGCTGAGACTGCCATTTATTCCAATACCAGTGAGTCTGCATTGATGTGCAGCTTCATGGGATACAGCTTTAACATGCTATGCAGGTACAATGTGGGGCCACTCCCTTTGATTTATGAACCTGCTAATTATCTCAGTGCTCTAGTAATAGCACATACTATTAAATACCTCATTTCAAAAATATATAATCAATTATATCCAGTGGAGACAGGATACAGGAGATTGTATACAAATTTTATGAAGATGTCTGGTGAATTGCAGATAATAATTAACAACATATTTTAAGCAATCCTCCTTTGTGACCCTTTCAAGCTTAAGTTCCCTTTAAAGGGAAGGTACTTACATGAATGTGAATCCTCTAAATACTAACCACTACTGAGTAGTTTTTCGGGTAGCCAATGTAAAGTTCCCCTCCGAAGTTAAAGTTCTGTGAGCAATAAACTTTTAACCACTTCACCCCCGGAACATTTTACTGGCCAAAGACCAGACCACCTTTAGCGATTCGGCACTGCGTTGCTTTAACTGACAACTGCGCGGTCATGCGACGTGGCTCTCAAACAAAATTGACGTCCTTTTTTTCCCACAAATAGAGCTTTCTTTTGATGGTATTTGATCACCCCTGCGGTTTTTAATTTTTGTGCTATAAACAAAAATAGAGCGACAATTTTGAAAAAAACAAATTTTTTACTTTTTGTTATACTAAATATCCCCCAAAAATATATAAAAAAACATTTTTTTCCCTCAGTTTAGGCTGATACGTATTCTACATATTTTTGGTAAAAAAGAAAATCCCAATAAGCGATTATTGATTGGTTTGCGCAAAAGTTATAGCGTTTACAAAATAGGGGATAGTTTTATGGCATTTTTATTAATACTTTTTTTTTACTAGTAATGGCGGCTATCAGCGATTTTTATTGTGACTGCGACATTATGGTGGACACATCAGACATTTTTGACACATTTTTGGGACCATTGTCATTTATAGAGCAATCACTGCTATACAAATGCAGTGATTCCTGTGCAAATGACACTGGCAGTGAAGGGGTTAACCAGTGGATGGTAGTGTAGGGGTTAAGTGTTCTTAGGGGTGTGTTACTAACTGTGGGGAGCTGGGCTTTCATTTAGTGAACACTGATCTCTGCTCCAATCACATGGAGCAGAGATCAGTGTCACTTGTTGCTAGGCAGAACGGGAAGATGCTGTTTACAACGGCATCTCTCCGTTCAGCCGCCCCGTGAGACAATCGTGGGTATGCCCGCGGCGAACAAGTCCGCGGGACCCACAACCGGACTCACGGGGGTCCGGACCAGCACCGGTGGCACGCTCGCGATATCAGGGCGGCATTAAAGATTGGACGTACCTGTACGCCAATATGCCTGCCCGTGCCATTCTGCCGACGTACATCGGCATGTGCTGGCCGGGAACTGGTTAAAATACATCTCCTAGACTGTTTATTGGAGCTGGAGTAATTGGACTGTTGCTTGGGCAATTGCCAGCCCCTGTAGTGCCTGAGAAAGAACCAGATAAAGAATATGTAAACCCAACATTTTAGATTCCTGAAATGTGCTTGCTGTACCATGTACTTATATGAAAATGTATCCTGTTCTCTTGCTTCCTATGTGTGAAATCACTGGTGTTTATGCCAGTCCCTATGCTTTCCTATTAAAATCTGACCACACTAAGCAGGAGAACACCCCATGGCCAATTCTCTAGTGGAGCTGGGAAATCAGCCTGCTCTCCTCCAATGATCAGACCAATTATCAGACTTGTCCTGACACACCTCCCCTGCACAGCCATTTAGATGATTAGTGACTTTATTTGGGATCACAATATTTATAATGTTTTTTAGATCTATACACAATGTTTTGCCTTTCATTTCTATTTTAAAGGAAATGGGTTGTTTTACAAGGTGAGGGTTTACTATTGGCAGCCCCTACGATGGTAGTGCTACACATACAAATATTACTGGCTGTTTATAGCTCACATACTGAAAATTACATTATAAGGAAACAGAAAAGTGCCTCTAAATGTATAATTTTTCTGTTTCCTCTTACACCAGCTTTACAGAGTTGGCTTCCACTCCTGAGAAGGGCTTTTGCCCTAAGTATCCAAGCACTTTAAACTTCCTCACTGGCCTTCAATTTCCATGATTATAGACTTTCATTGGATCCTTTATCCTTTACTAGAATATATATATATATTTATTTATCTATATATGTGTGTGTGTGTGTTAACCCTGAGAACGTGTGGTATGTGGCTGTGACAAACCTCTTACTAATGACATTTGGTGACATAATAATTTCTGCATGGGAGAGACAGTAAAGCTGACCATACACCAGTAGAGTTCCATTAGAAAATGTTTTCTTTCAATTTTCTAATGGTTAGTGGGGTCAAATCAGCATTTGTTTTCAGTCAAGTTCTGACAAAGGATTTTTCACAATTTCCGTACAAACATTTGACACTGTCTAACCGCGTATGGATAGCTTGCAAGATTTACAGTAGATATTGAGAATACATCTCCTACATTACAGAAAAGGGGTCGATAGTGGAACATTTAATGGATGTATGTTCATATATTGTCTTTATTTAATATGATCATGACTACAAAATAAAAATGCCCCAATATTCTTTCCTCATAGGCTGCCTGCTTATGCCATTCTGTTTCTTGAAACTTTCTATTATATTGCTCTGTATATTCACCACTGGTGTGGCTTCCAATATATATATGGAAACTTTGCTGTTTATTTACTAAAGCTGGAAAGTGAAAAATCTGGTTAATTTCTGCATAAAAACCAATCAGTTTCTAACCTCAGCTTGTTCAATTAAGCTTTGGCAATCAAACCTGGAAGCTGATTGGTTTCTTTGCAGAAGCGAGCTTCATTTTGCACTCTCCAGCTTTAGTAAACAAACCCCATTGCATACATATGATTACATTTTCATGCTCTTGATATTATTCTGTACTTCTGTTCCTTTTTTTATTTCTTGAAAAATTCAATAAAAATTATATAAATGCAAATATATATTTATGTCAGGTATATATGAAATATTGCATTCTAGTTCTGTTCTTCCAGTTAGCAGGCAGAGTTTTAGGATCCTTTTCATCTGTTTTCCTCTCCATGTCTCCTTTATTCTCTAAATGCTTGGTATATATGCTGCTTAGCCTAAATGGAAATGTACATTATTTTCTGCTGCTAATGTGAAAAGTAGCCTTTTATCTCCTAATTGATAGCACAGATGTTGAAATTGTGCCTTTAAATAGTAGGTCCATGTGTTAGATACAGTTAGTTCTCTCTGATCATTTGGGTACCGTAAAATTTCAAACCATTGTGGTATCCATATTTGACTAAACTGATACTGTCAACCACTGACAGAGAACATAGATCAAGGAAACGAATAATGTGCGTGAGTGTTTGTGTCTGCTATGAAGAACAGGATTTCATCGACACACACTGCCATCTTTTCTGAGCTATTGCTTCATCTAAGAGCCACAATATTGGACAGCTGTCCAATACAAGAATTGCAACAGGCTTAACCCCCCTGGCGGTATTCCCCAGACTCTTGATCGCATCGCTGAATCCAGGATGAGTATGCTTACCTTGTCCCCTGGATCCAGCGATGTCTCCCCGCAGTGTGAGCGGCTCGTCCTCCGCTCGATCTATCACGGAGCCAAGCTCCGTTCCCTGCGAGCGTTGTGTTGCATGGGGGTGGAGAATGGCGCCAAATTCAAAAAGTGAAACACACAGTATACATACAGTATAATGTAATCTTACAGATTACATTACTGTATGTAATTATTTGACATCCCTTTTGTCCCTAGTGGTTTCTCCAGTGTCCTGCATAAAGTTTTATATTATAAAAAATGATTCCTTCTGCCTGGAAACTGGAGATTGTCCATAGCAACCAAAACTGTCCCTTTACATCAAAAGTGGTTTTAGACCAGCTAGAAAACAGCGATAATAAATTAGAATCACTCACAGAATTGAGCGATAGTGATTTGTGGGGAGATCCGTCATCAAACACTGAAAAGTAATGACAGTGAAAATTCTGCAACTGAGCAAATTTCTGTGTTTTTGATTTGATTACATTATTGAATAATTTTTATTATTATATTATCATTTGGTATAATTATTTATAGTTATTTATTATATTTTCATTTATGATTTTGTTTTTCAAACTTCATCATACCCAGGATCTCTACTAGACTCTGGTTTGGACAGGTTTAATTGAGTTATTCCTAAGAATTACATGCCTACAATATAAAACGTCAAATTTCCATGCAAAATATGCAACAAATATGCAAAAAATATATAAAACAGACAGCCAAATGGCTCCTTACGTTTCGTTGTTAACGTCTTCAGGAAGACGTTAACAACGAAACGTACGTCGGAGCGGTACCTTGGTCACGTTGCTGACGCCATTTCCAGCTGTCTGGTTGTCGGTCTGACGGCCTGGAACGCACGCCATACCCGCTATTGCGGAAGGGATACGCTGACCGATCGGAGAGTGGTCTCAAGGCGAGCAGCCCCAGGCACACGATTATGTAAGGAGCCATTTGGCTGTCTGTTTTATATATTTTTTATTAAAATCAGTATCACGCTATGGATTTTTTTTTGTGCTCTTTTATATACATACCGCCTGAGTCTGTGAATTGGGACGTTTTATCCTGTGTTATTTCCACCAGCATCTATATGAGCAGGCATTTACCTGTACAGGCGTTGTTTGACTTACTTTTTAATTAAAGTGGTCAAACAAATCTGGTAAGCAGTTTGGACTTATTATCTTCACGAGTGGTGTGGTGCTGCTTTTTCGGTGGAGGGAGTCGCAAGCCTTTTGGATCTACTGTTATACCACAGTTTATATTTGTTTCATTTGCACTTGGGTCATCTGAGTATCTGCATTAAGGAATTCACAAAGACACTTTTATCCGGACTTTCTTTGAAAGTTAAACTAGTCCTTTGGTGTTATTTATATATTTTTTCTATGGTGATGAGATCACGATTGGAAGATTTAATAGTGGTGTCATTGTATATTGTTGATTTGACATGTTTTAATTTATTTACACGTTCAGAGCGCCCCTAAAATTATTGTCACTATTCAGTAAGGTGTTTTTTCTTTTCACTTTACTTGTATAGGGTGCAGCTCTTTTGTATGTTATTATTACATTGTTTTAAAAAAAAATTATTTTATCATTTTATTTATTTGCACATGGCGTGGAGTTTGCGCAGTTGAGGTTCAATTGCTTTTTCTCAAAAAAGTGTTTTTTTTTAAAAAAAAGTGCGCTTGTAAGACCGATGCGCAAATACGGTGACAGAAAGTATTGCCATTTTATTATCTAGGATTTTTGAAAAAAAATATATAATTTTTGGGGGATTCTTAGACATTTTCTAGCAAAAACTCCAAATCTCAGAAAGAGGCTTGGTCCTTAAGTGGTTAATCCTCTTTTTTAAATAACCAAACAAAGGGTGCACTTTGAAACTGTGTTCTAATTCTTTCACTCTGCTGAGTAAAATTTTTCTAGTCAATAAGAAGCTATGAAAACACCAGACGCAGTGGCTAAGCATAAATTCAAACTGTGCTCCTAGTGAGAAGGCATATTAGAGGCAGAACACATTTATCCTGCATTTGTTTTATATGTAAATAAAATTAGCCAAGACAGATTGCACACAGATCACTACTGTCACACCTGCAGCTGTTCCCTGCTTCTAGTAGAAATAATTCACAACTATTTTGTGAGTTTTAAAATAAACCAGTTACCACCCATAAAAAATAAAAAACACGTGCAGTAGCAAGTTTATCTACATTTATATTTTTCCCTTTGTGCCCCTGCAAAGCCCCACATTTACACGTTGAGCCTGCCAGCAAAGTCCACCTTATGCAACTCCCTCTGATGGTGTGGCAATGATGCTGCACTGCTCCTAATTTCAGAGCAGAGTTGCCACTCTCATGTAGGCTATGTCTGCTTGCACTACAGTGGGAAAAGAACAAGTTGCAGTGGGTGTGGCAATCTACATTGACATTGCTGATTCACAAGCCTGTAGCTTGTCAATCAGCCCCTGACCATACCTAATTTAACCCATTGCTTTCTGAATAGACAGAAAATGTTGCCTTTGTTGCTGAATCCCTTTCACTTTGAGCTGCAGTGTTGGGAGGGGACGCATGTGAAACACAAATGAAGTAAGATTTGGCTCAGCCAGTGGTGGTAAAGGAAGGGCTTTGTGTACTTTATGAGGTCTCTGTATCATATAGTAGCTGGATTTTGTACTTGTTAGAATGTCATATCAGAGCCTTTAGTTGTACATAAAGTCAGAAACCTTTATACACTATTGTACACAGTCCACCCTCAAAAGCAACTACTAATTTTGCTAAGTGATCAAGCTGTGGTACGAATCTTGTCAGTAAGTGATGGCACTGATGACAAGGAAGGTCTTTGTGATTCAGCTTCAATAATTCTTTATTGTATTGTCCAGATACAAACAAGGGGAGATTTATTAAATTGGTGCACATAGAAGACTTGGAATGTAGTTGATATATTTTTATTTCCCAGTTAGCCTGAAAGCAAATCATTTCCTTGCTAGACATGTTGGTCAGAGTCCTCAATATTGGCAATATAGACATGGGCCATAGAGTTTTTAAATTAGATTTTTATTGTACAGCTAATAAAAAATATGGACACTTTGGTGGAGATTTACTAAAACTGGTGCACTTAAAATCCAGTGCAACTTTTCATAGTAACCAATCACCTTTTAACTTCAGCTTATTCAATCAAGCTTTGAAAATAAAACCTAGAAGCTGATTGGTTAATAAGCACAGCTGAACCAGATTCCAATATTAATAAATCCCCCCAAAGTGTCCATATGATTTATTAACGGTACAATAAAAATCTACTTTAAAAATGCTATGACCCATGTTTACTTTACCAATATTGAGGACTCAACATTCTATAGAATTCTAATTGCTTCCAGGCTCACTGGGAAATAAAGTATATCAACTATATTCTGAGTCTTTGATGTGTCTGAAACAACCCCAACTTGAATTTCATACCAGGGGGTATCAACATAAGATATTCTACATCTACTGGGAATTTTCAGCGTATATGAGTGGAAATTATGTTTTAAAAACTGCTAAAACATTGGTCTACCATAACAAAAGAGTAAGCTCTGCTTCTTTGCAAAGCTGCCTAATTTAGGAGCTGACACTTAAAACCTTGTTCTTAAGGTCATTGCCCATTTCATTGTGAATTTAAGTGGAAAAAAGCCTGACACTAACTATTCTTAAAAATATTCCTTCTCCAATCCTACTACCGATCCAGTTCAGCTCAGGTTCCCCAGTGTAACAGTATACTTGACACCAGTTGTGGCACTGACTCAGTTCCCCTCAGGGACTACTACTGACACAGGAGAGCTGGAGTAGAAGAACTGTATTAAAAAGAAGTGAATACACAGATAATTTTTACACAGGGTAAGTAGGACAGGTAGGAGGAAAGGGGAGGAAACGTTTTTAAGAATAGTTAGTGTTATGCTGCGTACACACGACTGGACTTTCCGGCAGACTAGGTCCGACAGTCTTCCCGACGGACTTTCAGCGGAGTTCTGACAGACCTTTCTGAACGAGCAGACTTGGCCACACACGAATGGACTAAGTCCATTCGAAAATCCATTCAATTTGAACGTGATGATGTAAGACGGGGCTAAAAAAGGAAGTTCAATAGCCAGTAGCCAATAGCTTTCCTTGCGTCGTATTTGGTCCGTCAGGCCAGCATACAGACAAACGGTTTTCCCGATAGGAATTTATTTCAATCAGACAGATTTGAAACATGTTCTATTTCTAGGTCCGTCTAATTTTTTAAATGAAAAATTATCGGATTAGCCCATTAGACTGATTCCGTCGGGCCTAGTCTGCCAGAAAGTCTGGTCGTGTGTACGCGGCATTAGGATTTCTATCCCCCTTTAATGTGATTAGCCAACCTCATACACAGAAAACAGTGTTTGCCAAAAGCTACATCACATTTTCAATATTCATGACATATCTAAAGCTATCCAGATTGCTATTTTTAAAGTTGAACTCTAGCCAATAAGCTAAAAAGACAAATGAAATACTGTACACACAGCGGGTAAAATAAGTATTGAACACGTCACAATTTTTCTATGTAAGAATATTTCTAAGACCCCTTTCACACTGAGGCATTTTAGTGCTATAAATCGCCTCTGAAAAACACCTGAAAACGTCCTCCTATTCATTGCAATGTGTGCTTTCACACTCGGGAAGTACGCTTGCGGGACATTAGAAACAGTCCTGCAAGCAGCATCTATAAATAGCACTACCCAAAATTGAATTGAATGGGCTGTGCTTCCAAAGCGCCTTAAAAGCGCTGCAAAATGGGTCTTTTTTCCGTTAATATTTTTAAGGTCACATTATCACATGACCTTAAAAAAAACAACGCCCTGCTAGCGCCCGAAAAGCACCACTAAAACGCAGCTAAGGCCCTGTAAAAACGACTGGCACTTTAGCTCTGTTTTAGAGATGCTTCAGTGTGAAAGGGGTCTAAAGGTACTATTGACATCAAATTTTCACCACACATCAATAACAACCCATGGAATCCATGCATACAAAGAAACCAAAACAAATAAGTTCAGAAATTAGGTTATGTGTAATAAAATTGACTCACACAAGGAAAAAGTATTGAACACATTAACTGCAATGTATTTAATACTTCATACAAAATACTTTGTTGGTAATGACAGCTTCAAGACACCTCCAGTATGGAGAAACTAGTCGCATGCAGGTGTGATTTTGGCACATTCATTCACACAAACAGCTTTCAAATCTTGAAGGTTTTGTTGGCCTCTTCTATGAACTCTGATCTTTGGTTCCTTCCACAGATTTTCTATTGGATTCAAGTCAGGTGATTCTAGCAGCTTTAACTGAGAGTTTACTTGGCTTTGTGTTTGGGATCATTGTCTTGCTAAAACGTCCACCCTAATTTCATTTTCATCATCTTGGTAGATGGTAGCAGATTTTGTTTCAAAATGTCTTGGTACATTTTTCCATTCCTCCTTCCTTCAATGATATGAAGTTTGCCAGTACTGTATGCTGAGAAACAGCCCCACACCATGATGTTCCCACCTCCAAACTTCACTGTTGGTATGGTGTTTTGGGGTAATGTGCAATGCCATTTGACTTCCAAATATAGTGTGTATTATGGCATCCAGAGAGGTACATTTTGGTGTCATCTGACCATACTATATTCTCCCAGTATTTCACAGGCTTGTCTAAATGTTGTGCAGCTAATTTTAACCACTTGCTGCCTGCCGTATAGCAAAATGGTGGAGGCAAAGTGGCTGTGTTATCCTGACCAGATGTCATATGACGTGATCAGGATAACAGAGCAGGCGCACACCCGTGGGGCGTTCGGAGGTGCTGTGTGTCAGTCTGACACATCGCAACTCCGATCATTGTATGAAGCCTCTGACAGAGTAATGCCTCAGTAATGCCAGGCATTACACTCATCCCCTGATACCCTGATGAAGTCACGTGATGTGATGTCACGCGTAGGGACGGGAAGGAAGCTGACTGTGGATGCACTTGCTGCTGATTACTAGAAAAAGGCTTTTTTCTATCTAATAATGTGTGAGTACCCTGTGTATGAAAATTTTTAATAAATGCTATTTGTGAAATACTACACTATGGTATTCCCTCTCTATTAATCTATTGGGTCCTCTGGAGCAATAAGAATAAAATTCAAAGGAGAAGGTGACCGAATTTACCAGGAGAGAAGAGATATAAAGAAATCTATATACCTCTATGCGAATTCCTCCTTGCTATAGGTAAGGGGCCACTGCCCACTAAAGTGAGATCACAGCGGGATTAAGCACTGGGAGATCCACACCTCAGTTGAATTTGCACAAGTTTGCACAAAGCACTTGCACTTAAAGGAGACTGTTGTTTATTTATGGACTTGAATATTTATATCTTTTTATTTTTGATGGATTTCAATATGTATTTGTAATCTATAGAGGCCGGATTCATTCTGATATAACGTATGTTACAGCCGGCTCTGTAGTGCGTTTACTACTATATATATTTTTTGTTTATTCTAAAGTTTATTCCCATGTGATCAGGAGAGGGTACCCTCTTTTTGGTCTAGGTATACTTTTTCTTATTTTCTTGTATATCATTTGTTTATTATTAGGGTGGTTCACTTATATCACCTCTGGAGAGTGTTTACTTATTTGCACATTTATAAGACGCACTTGGCACTTTATGATCAATTCACTGTTTTTAGGCTTTGCACTCAATTGAAGCAGTTGTGTTTCCGTGGAGGTTTTCAATTGACTCTGTAGTGCGTTTACTTTTTTTTTTTTTGCATTTTTTCTGCACTTTATCAAAATAGTAATCTTTTAGGAGACTGTTTTTAGTTACTTACCTTTGTTCACTTGATTTTCATTTATTTGGATTCTATCACCTCTGTGGTGTGTCTATTTTATTTTATTTAATGTAGCACTTTGCACTTTTTGATACTATTCAGTAGACATTTATAGATATATATTTTTATATTACACTATTGATTTATGCAACTAGGCATTATACTTATCACCCTCGGAGGGTTATTTAATATAGGGACAGCGCAATACCAACATATCTTTAGTTTCATATTAAGTGGATACGGCGTGATCCATTCCGGTAGTAGCAGCAGCCCCTGACATTTGATAGATCACCAGTGGTAGCGCAGGAATAAAACACTATCATTAATTCCTGTCAGTAGCTCCTCATCAGTGCTACCTATCCAGTGCTGCCTATCAGTGCCACCTATCAGTGTCCATCAGTTTTCTAATTTCAAAATTGTCAATCTTTTTTCGTTTATAGAGCAAAAATGAAAAAATGCAGAGGTGATCAAATACTCCCAAAAGAAAGCTCTATTTGTGGGAAGAAAATCATAAAAAATTGGTTTGGGTACAGTGTTGTATGACAGTGCAATTGAGTGCGACAGCTAAAAATTGTCCTGGGCAGGAAAGGGGGAAAGTGCCTGTTATCAAAGTGGTTAAATGAGCTTCAACATGCTTTTTTCTTCAGCAATAGTGAGCATGGTGAGTGTGCATATAGGCCATGGCAGTTGAGTGTATTATTTATTTTTTTCTTTGAAAAAATTGTATCTGCTAATTCCATGTCTTTCTGACACTCTCGACAAGTGGGCCTTGGCTCTTGGACAACTCGTCTGATAATTCTTTTCACTCCTCTGTCAGAAATCTTGCTGAGGAGAACCTGGGCATGGATGGTTTATGATGAAATTATGTTCTTTCCACTTCCAGATTATGGCCCCAACAATGCTCACTGGAACATTCAAACGTTTAGAAATCCCTCTGTAACCAATGCCATCAGTATGTTTTGCAACAATGAGGGTGCAAAGGTCTTAAGAGAGCTTTTTGCTTTTACTCATCATGAGATATTTCTTGTGTGACACCTTGGTAATGAGACACCTTTTTATAAGCCATCAGTTAAGATTGAACCAGCTGATATTAATTTACAATGACAAGAGCTAGGATTGTGTGTAATTCCGTTCTATTACACATAACTTAATTTCTGGACTTATTTGTTTTGATTTCTATGTATGTATGGATTGTTACCAACATGTGGTGAACATTTTATGTCAATAGCACCTTTAAAAAATGTTACCTAGAAAAATTATATAATGTTCAATACTTATTTTGCCCGCAGTATATAAGATCTGCTATACCTGCTTAAGGATTTGTATTCCTGTCCATTGGGTCCTAAAATTTACACAGCTCTGTTGTACAGCAACCTTTCTAGAAGGATAGGATACCTGATTACTCTTAGCTGCAGTTGAGTAACACTTATGCCACGTACACACGATCGGATTATCCGGCGGACTTGGTCCACAATCCGCCCATGTGTGGGCTCCGGCGGACTTTTTGTTCCCAAAAGTCTGGCGGACTTAGAAAGAAGTTTTGACTCAAAATTGTCAAATCTCAAAAAAGCAGTCCGGCGGACAATCCGCCAGTCTGTGTGCTAGTCTGCCGGACTTTTGAAATGAACAAACTTTCCCACACCCGGAGAAAAGTCTGATCATTTTGAATGTGCCTCCAGGTAGACGGGACTAGCAAAGGAAGTCAATGTCGCCGATGGCGATTGACACCTCGCGAGCTCCATCACCTGGTATGGATTTAAAGGGGAATCTCTATGCCAAAAAAAATGGCGTGGGGGTCCCCCCAAGGTCCATAGCAGACCCTTATCCGGGCACGCAGCCCGGCCGGTCAGGAAAGAGGGTGGGGACTTACCAGGCCATGTGCCCTCAACATGGGGGGTGCTTTGGGGAAGGGGGGGGCCCTGTGGCCTCCCACCCCAAAGCACCTTGTCCCCATGTTGATGAGGACAAGGGCCTCTTCCCGACAACCCTGGCCATTGGTTGTTTGGGTCTGCGGGTGGGGGGCTTATCAGAATCCGGGAGGCCCCTTTAATAAGGGGGCCCCCAGATTCTGGCCCCCCCACCCTATGTGAATGAGTATGGGGTACGATGTACCCCTTACCCATTCACCTGGGGAAAAAAGTGTAAATAAAAAAAACACAACACAGGTTTTTAAAATACTTTATTAGACAGCTCTGGGGGTCTTCTCTTCTTCCGACTTCGGGGTCTTGTCTCGCTCTTCGGGGGTCTTGTCCTGCCTTGGTTCTTCTTGCCGAGCCTCCGCTTTCTTCTTCCAGCTCTTTTACTAGCATCGGCCCGGTCTTCGGCGACATTGACTTCCTTCGCTAGTCCCGTCTACCTGAAGCCACGTTCAAAATTAACAGACTTTTCCCCATGTGTGGGCAAGTTCGTTCATTTCAGCAGACTCCCGCCATAGTACCGGTTATTGACTTCTCAGTCGATAACCGATACTACAGAAGGGGCGGACTGCACCTATATGAGGAGTGTGCAGATGAGCTGGGAATAAGGATGGCCAAAAAGTTAGAGGGGTTTTTAAACTAGGTGATGGGGGGAGGGTCCAGAGATAGAGATAGTCAGCGTGGAACATATTCCAGAGGGTAATATTAGGGGCATTAGTGGTAGGGTAACCAAAGCACATAAACCCAAGGTAAGTATAGTAGCAAGTCCTAGTTGCAATCTCGGAACACCCAAGAGGATAGTATGTGACTGGTCAAAATATATTAATGCATTAAAATGTTTGTTCACTAATGCCAGAAGTCTGCCAAGCAAAATAGGTGAGCTGGAAGCTCTGGTGCATCAGGAGAGCTATGATGTAATCGGTATTGCTGAAACTTGGCTTCATTCCTCACATGACTGGGCTATTAATATTCCTGGCTATTCACTCTTTCGGAAAGACATTGTAAAAAGGAAAGGTGGAGGGGTCTGTCTGTATGTGAGAAGTGATCTCAAAGCGAGTGAGAAAGAGGACCTGGTGGATGGAGAGTGTGATGAGTCTGAAGCATTATGGGTGGAACTGCATACAGATGTGAGTAGTTCAAAGTTAATCATTGGAGTTTGTTATAGACCACCCAATGCTAATTAGGAGGTGGAGACTCAGCTCCTTGCACAGATAGAAAGGGTGCAAGGTCTGGGACAGTGATAATAATGGGGGATTTTAACTACCCAGAAATTGACTGGAGTAATGGCTCTGCTGGGACAGTTAAAGGGCAAAAATTTATAAACCTATTACAGGACAATTTTATGGTCCAGATCATTGAGGCCCCAACTAGGAATGATGCTCTGTTGGACCTGGTAATCTCAAACCATGCAGAGCGTATTATAAATGTTCAGATAAAGGAACACCTGGGTAGCAGTGATCATAACATGATTTCATTTGATGTTAGATGTAAGCAGAAATCACAAATGGGAAAGATAAAAACACTTAATTTCAAGAGAGAAAATTTTCCAAGGATGAGAGCTGCTCTGCAGGACCTAGACTGGGAAAAAATATTGGCATCAATGGGCACAGAACAGAAATGGGAATTCTTCAAAAAGACTATTTGTGATCTCACTGCAAAGTATATTACCATGGGCAATAAGTTTAAAAAGCTAAAAATAAAACCCATGTGGCTCACGGCCAAAGTTAAAAAAGCCCTAAACTATAAGAAAAGAGCTTTAAAAAAATATAAAAAGGAAGGAACACTAGTGTCATTTAAATGTTACAAAGAATATACCAGTATATGTACAAAGGAAATCAAGGATGCAAAAATTCAAAACGAAAGACAGATTGCAAAAGATAGTAGGGCAAACCCCAAAAAATTATTCAAATATATTAATAGTAAAAAGGTCAAGTCTGAGCATGTAGGCCCTTTACAAAATAATCTAGAATGGGTGACTGGGGACAAAGAGAAGGCTAATTTATTAAATACTTTCTTCAGCTCTGTGTATACAAAGGAGCATGGGGGAGCTCATGTCCATAATGGGGGTGGTAGTGTCACAGCCCCAAATCCACAATGGCTCAAAAGTGATATGGTCCAGCAATATTTGGACAGAATAAAGGTGGATAAAGCATCTGATGGCATCCACCCACGGATCCTAAAAGAATCGAGCTCTGTAATTGCAAAGCCATTGTATCTAATTTTTAGGGACTCATTAATGACAGGAATAGTACCACTGGATTGGCGCAGGGCCAATGTGGTGCTTATATTTAAAAAGGGAACAAAGTCTTTACCAAGTAACTATAGACCTGTTAGTTTAACTTCTATAGTTGGGAAGATACTGGAAAGATTAATAAAAGAGCACATAGATGAGTTCTTGCAGGGAAAAAATATTTTAAGCAATAGACAGCATGGATTCATGAAAGACAGAAACCTGATTTCTTTTTATGAGGAGGTAAGTAAAACCTTGGACAGAGGGGTGGCGGTGGACGTGGTATACCGTATATACTCGAGTATAAGCCGAGATTTTCAGCCTCTTTTTTGAGGCTGAAAGTGCCCCCCTCGGCTTATACTCGAGTCATCGCTGTCTGCCTGCTCGATCAGCGTGTCGAGCAGACAGACAGCGGCCATTCTATAATTCAAAAGCCGCGCCTCCGGCTCCGCCTTCGCCTGTGATAGGCGGAACACTGAATTTCCCAGCAGCCTGTGTTCCGCCTATCACGGACATCGTCTCATCCTCGTACTACGGACGAGGATGAGACGATGTCCGTGATAGGCGGAACACAGGCTGCTGGGAAATTGTGTTCCGCCTATCACAGACAGGGAGGCGTGGCATTTGAACAGGGGAATGGGCGCCGACGAAGAGCGGTGATCCTGGGACGGGACCGGACGGAGGCTCGGCTCGGGACGGGACGGGACCGGACGGAGTCTCGGGACGGGACGGGACCGGACGGAGGCTCGGGACGGGACCGGACGGAGGCTCGGGACGGGACGGGACCGGACGGAGGCTCGGGACGGGATGGGACCGGACGGAGGCTCGGGACACAGGTAGGCTGGACACACAAGGCCACACACACACACACACACACACACACACACACACACACACACACACGGATGGATGGATGGAGACACACACACACAGGGATGGATGGATGGATGGAGACACACACACACAGGGATGGATGGATGGATGGAGACACACACACACACAGGGATGGATGGATGGATGGACACACACACAGGGATGGATGGATGGATGGATGGACACACACACACACAGGGATGGATGGACACACACACACACAGGGATGGATGGACACACACACACACAGGGATGGATGGATGGATGGACACACACACAGGGATGGACAGGCATATCTCACCCTCGGCTTATACACGAGTCAATAGGTTTCCCAGTTTTTTGGGGGTAAATTGGGGGCCTCGGCTTATACTCGGGTCGGCCTATACTCGAGTATATACGGTACTTGGATTTTCTAAAAGCGTTCGATACAGTTCCGCACACACGGCTCATGTGTAAGGTAAAATCTACAGGTTTGGAAATATCAGTTTGTAAATGGATAGAAAACTGGCTAAAAGACAGGATTAGAGTAGTGGTTAATGATTCTTACTCTGAATGGTCTAAGGTTATCAGTGGTGTACCCCAAGGTTCAGTGCTGGGACCCTTACTTTTTAATATCTTTATAAATGTTATTGGGTCTGGGATCAAAAGTAACATTTCCATCTTTGCAGATGACACCAAGCTATGCAGTGGAATAACGTCCTTACAGGATGTCTCCAATTTACAAGCCAACCTCAATGCTCTGTCTAATTGGGTGACTATGTGGCAGATGAGGCTTAATGTTGAGAAATGTAAATTTATGCACTTGGGGGCTAAGAATATGCATGCATCATACATTTTATTGGGAGTACAACAGGGGGATCTATAGTGGAGAAGGATCTGGGGGTTTTGGTAGATCATAAGCTCAATAATAGCATGCAATTCCAAGCTGCGGTTTCCAAAGTGAGCAAAGTCCTTTCTTGTATTAAGAGAGGTATGCACTCCAGAGAGAGAGATATCATTTCGCTCCTGTTCAAATCATTAGTAAGACCTCATCTGGAATATGCAGTTCAGTTTTGGGCACCAGTTCTCAAAAAGGATATTGAGGAACTGGAGAAAGTGCAGAGAAGGGTGGACCTCCGCTGCAAAGTCCGCCGGGTTGTCCACCAGACTAAGTCCGCTGGATAGTCTTATCGTGTGTAGACGGCATTACAGGTTTCTTCCCAGCCCCACTGCGTTACTGAACAGTGAAAGAATATGTTCTCCCCTACTATCATCATATTTCCTGTTAGCCTATGAGCACTGAAGCATAGCTGACTGGCTGTGTGTGCTGCTTGCATTTAAAAAATATATTTAGTGATTTGTTAATGAATATCGAGCTCCAATATTGTGCCTTTTAAATCCATCTGGAGTTCAGCTTTAAATACCAGATGAACCTGTGTTTAAATGACGCTGACAAGGTTTTCATGTATATAACAAAGCAAAGCTGTTTAAAAAGAAATAAACACAATCAATTCCTATTTATTTATTTTTTGCAATGCCAGGCAGACCTTATAATGAGCTTGAAAATGAAATAAAACAATAAGAAACACAGTACAGTAGTGCTATGCCAATGGCCAAGGACTAATTACTGGCGGCTTCAAACCAATTCTAACAGGACAATGGGAACTTTGATAATAGTATAGCTAACCGAATTTGTTTATTTTCTGTTTGGCTATTCACATCTGTTTGTTGAAATATAAAAATAGTTTACTTTGGAAGAAATGGAAAAATATTCTAAGAAGAATGCATATTATTTACAGATGTGTACTGCTGCTTCTAATCATTAATGAGGCGAAGATGGAAATATTCTCTAGTTACTTGCACTCTGTTTCATAAAGCATTAGGAGTGGCATAAAATGAAAATAGATGGTAACATTTTCTACTTACCACGATAGCTTTCACATATATCCACCATTTTCAGTGTGCTATAATTACCTGAACTTAAAGTAGAACTACAGGAAAAAATGTGTTTTTTCATTTTGGATAGAGTAAGGGGGGGGGGGGGGGGGGGGGGTTACAACCTCTGTCAGATATTTATTTTGCCATCTGTGCCCCATTGCAGAGATTTATTTCACTCTGTCCCATAGCCAAACAGGAAGTGTAAATCTCAGGCAAATTAAGAGAATTCCTTGGGGGCCCACAGGTTACCAGAACTAGTGTCCCCACTGGAAGATTTCCCCTTTCACTTTCAATAATGACAAATAGAAACGGTGAATCTCCCTAACGTGGGCACAGACAGCAATAACTGACAGGTGCTTTTATCCTTTTACACTCTATATAAAGGAATGGCACTCCTGCACAAATCACTGTAGTTTTAAGGCGTATAAGGGGCTCACACTGGGCGAGGATGGGGATTTGTGTGTGTAAACACACAAATCCATGTCCTGTCAGGGGAGATGAGACAGATCGTGTGTTCCTAGTATATAGGAACAATGATCTGTCTACTCCCCAAGACAGTCACATCCCCCCACAGTTATAACACACAGTGACAACACATTTAACCCCTCGATCGCACCTAGTGTTAACCCCTTCCCTGCCAGTGATGTTTATACAGTAATCAGTGCATTTTTATAGCACTGATCGCTGCATAAATGTCAATGGTCCTAAAAATGTGTCAAAAGCGTCCGATCTGTCCGCCGCAGTCCTGATTAAAATTGCAGATCGCCATATCACAAAAAAAAATAAATAATACAAATGCCATAAATCTATCCCCTATTTTGTAGATGCTACAAAACGCTGCAAACCAATCAATATATGCTTATTGCAATTTTTTTTTTTTACTGAAAATATGTAGAAGAATATATATCGGCATAAACTTGTGAAGAATTTTTTTTCTTTAATTTTTGGATATTTATTATAGCAAAAAGTAAAACATATTGTGTATTTTTCAAAATTGTCACTCTTCTTTTGTTTATAGCAATAAAAACCACAGAGTTGATACCACCAAAAGAAAGCTTCTTCCACCTGATGCGAATTTACACAATAGTAGTGAAACTTCAACATCAGCTGCAAACTAGGAGACAGGGAAGCAAGTTAATTCCAAAATACTAGCTTAATCTGTATGTAAACCCAATTCTGAGATCTGTTAGAATTTTTTAATTTTTTTGCTATCCGTGTCCAGATGGGGATATTTCTCTGCATTTCCTGTCCAAGAAACACACCTGGAAAATAAACAAAGTAAATGTGCAGCCAGCACAGCAGGCTGCACATTAAGCAATGGAGAATCACACATGTAGGAAACATCCATTTTAAATACAAGAATTTGACTCACCAAACATATAGGTGACATAAAAGAGTTGAGAGGCATATTTCACTAAGCTGTGTGATGTTTCATAACAATCCCAATTGTCAGCCATGCTATCATTATTTGTGGCTGTTAACTGTTGCTAATTGTAACAGGTAAGTGAAAAGATCAGCTTTGTGGTTTTTTGTGTTGAGAAGTCAGGAAAGCACAAGGAAGTCTTAAATAGTGCTCTGTACAGTAACAGAATACCAATGTAATAATTGTTCACACCAACTTGTAACCACTTATAGTGCAGCTCAAGGTGCTTTTCTGGTAAAGAATCTGGTATATCACAGCAATTTAAGGGTGCAGACTGTCTTGTGGTTAATTCAAAAAGCAGTGAAACATGAGGGGACGAGAGACACCTCACACCACTAGCTCAACAGGTGGAGAGGAATGTGTACAACCTCAGCCTTGAACTCCTTCTAAGCCACAACCCTCTACATAGGAGGAGTTTAAGGCTGAGGCCGTTCACATTCCTCTCCACGTATTGAGCTAGTGGAGTGCAGTGTCTCTCCTCCCCTCATACTTCATCTATTGTTATCACGGATAGTGGTGAATATTCAATGTCACCAAAAGATGATATGGGTTCACTAACATCAAGGCAATTCATTTTTGGAGTGTTCGGTCTCCACCTCTACACCGAACATGAAATCGACTACATAACCTTCAGACTGAACCTTCAGACTTTGCCCACTGGCAATAGCTGATGAACAGATATTACAACAGGTGAAGTACTAAATTATAAGTTAGGGGTCAGAAAATAGATCAGGACAATTGGAATGCAAACAACAGAATTCAAACAATAAAAATAAAATAAAAATTCAGGCACTAAAATAGTGTACTTAGCCGACTCAACCTTCACTACTCCACTTACCCTATCCATAATAATGTGGTGCCATTGATGCTCAGGGGTGGATTACTAAACCCGGAAGATGACTAATGCAGGAATGTAGAGCAGTGAGTCTGCAGAGGACAGTGTTAGGGCTGGATTTGTATTTTATCCCCTGCATGACTATTCATCAGTGTATAAGCTACAATCTGTCTATAAACTAGAGTGTGCCCATGTGCAGTTCAGGTCAGAGTTAACAGTGGTCAAAAATACCAGAGAGACAGGCAGCAGAGAAACAAACCCTAAAAGTGTAGAAGTAATTGGTAGTGGTAAATTGCAGGAACAGTTTAACAAAATGAAAAGTATTATTCTGCCAGTCTCTAGAATCAATGTTGCTTCTGCGGAATCTGTAATGATTCCACATGATGTGGAACTATGGATGGAAAGCCAATCTATATTACTATCTCTAGTAATAAGAACATTCCTCTGTTTTCTGGCTTCCAAATAACACAAAATGGGAAGCAATTGTTTCTGTTGTGGAGCCCCAGTTTAAATATCTAATCTTGATGAGTACAATAGACATGGTCTGCTTTTCAGAACTGTTTAAAGACATACTTTAAAAATATGATTTATTAATGTATGCAAAGATTTGAAAGAAAATAATATATATATATATATATATATATATATATATATATATATATATATATAGTTAAATAGAGTTTTTGTGATATGAGCCATACCAGGAAACCATCACAGTTTCCAAATTCAGTATAAATAATGCCTCACTTAGAACATTCAGCATATGTACTCCACAAAGTCTTTGTAAATCTTTGAATAATGATATCTTCAGCATATAAACAGTTTGGTATGATTGCAAAAGGGTCTGCTGGGATTTCTAATATATTGGGTCTATTCTGCGAGAGCTTTCAACATCATGTAAAATACAACGCCTTTCTTCAGTGTTTAAATTGAAGAATGTCAAACAATATTTGAATCAATGGTCAGAATTCCAGATAAAGAAAAAAACTGTCCATTCAAAACTTTTGTGATTCTGCAGACTCAGTAGTCCACTTGCCGCACTGCTGCAAACAATTAGTGTTACATATGTAAATGTATGTTTTTCATTATTTTCTGTTTACACTGGCAAATGGTATGGCAGAATTTTGGATACAACTAGGGGATGTCTAAAACTAGTTTATTTTTACTTCATTTTTTGATTGTGTATATATTTCATAACGCTGTACTGTAGGACCAATTGATTGCTTACTTCTGATCACTAAACTTGATCAAATACCACATTTAAAATGATTAAATGTGAGCATAAAGCAGCAGCATATTAACCTCCTCCATAGCAGACACTTTCACCTTCTTCCTGGCCAGGCCAATTTTCAGCTTTCAGTGCTCTCATATTTTGAACAATTAGCCATGCAACTCTGTACCCATGTGGAAGTGTTATATTTTCTTTTGAGACAGCTTTCCCTTTGTGGTATTTATTCACCGCTGCTTTTTTTTTTTTTGTTCTTTTTGCTATATAAATAAAAAAATACATAAAATGTTGTGGAAAAAAACACATTGGGGTTGGTTTACTAAAACTGGAGAGTGCAAAATCTGGTGCAGTTCTGCATTGAAACCAATCAGCTTCAGGCTTTTTTGTCAAAGCTTAGTTGAACAAGCTGAAGTTAGAGGCTGATTGGCCACCATACACAGCTGCACCAGATTTTGCACTCTGCAGTTTTAGAAAATCAACCCCATAGTTTCTGATCTAAAATGTTGCAAATAAGTAATGTTTCTTCATAAATTTAGGCCAAAATGTATTCTCTACAATAATTTGGTAACACTATCTTCGAATTGGTGTATATTATTTAGTCTGTGTGAAAGTTATAAAGTCTACAAACTATGGTATATATATATATATATATATATATATATATATATAAAGACAATCCTGATGTACCCTAGGTTCACATGTATGCAGTTACAGTTGATGCGGTTTTCAGGAGCGTTTTGTGGTGCGTTTTTGAACATGCAATTTTAATGCTTTTCTGCATGCATTTTTTTCCTCTCCATAACAAACTGTAAATATCTGGTTGTTAAGGAGCAGGCCTGGAAGCCAGGTGCCTCATCCTTAACAACGAATGAGTCATCAGCTGTCAGTGGGGTTCCCTGCTGACAGCTGAAAGTAAAAGCAAGAATTGTTTTTTAACAAACTGTGTATAGCTGGTTGTTAAGGAGTGGGCTAGACAGTTCTTAACAACCCATGAATCATCAGCTGTCACAACTGAATGTAAAAAAAAGATTTGCTAACAATAAAATCAGGGGAAAAACAGCATGGGATCCTCCCCAATCCATACCAGGCCCTTCAGGTCTAGTATGGATTTTTAGGGGAACCTCACACCAAAATGTAAAAAAAAAATGGCATGGGGTCTCCCCTAAAATCTGTACCAGACCCTTATCCAAGCAGGCAGTCCGGCAGGTCAAGTAAGAGAGGGGGGATAGCGAGCAGCCTCACCCTCCTGAACGATACCAGGCCACATGCCCTCAACATGGGAGAAAAGCGAGTAAAGACACAACATGTGTTTTTGACAATTCCTTTATTTAAAAAATTTTAAAAATTGCCCCCCTGACGTAGATCCATCGTCAATCACGACATCCGCCACCACCGCTGACCCGAAAAAATAGCCAAGGCCCGGGGCCACCTGGCAACAACCCCATGTGACCTTGCACCATGTGACATCCCCTGTCATCACAGAGGGTGGTGCCACCAGGGAACGTCACTGGTTGGCTCCGCCCCTTAGCTATTTAATAATTGTGAGATGGTGGACCAGGCAGATGGCAGGAGCCTTCAGAGTGAGTGGAGATTTTTTGGGTTGGCTGTGGCGGCATGATTGACGATGGATCTATATTAGGGACATTGTTTTTTTTGTTTATGTTTTTAATAAAGGTCTTGTCAAAAACTGCCTACCATCATCTTTTTGACTACACCTTTTTTTTTTTTTTGATGAATGAGTAGGGGTACTGAGTAGGTACCCCTACTCATTCCCATGGGGGGGTGGGATTTACCCCAAAGCACCCCCCATGTTAAGGGCATGTGGCCTGGTATAATAAATGAGGGGGGCGCTCACTTGCCCCTCCCTTACTTGAACTGCCGGGCTGCCTGCTCGGATAAGGATCTGGTATGGACTTTGGGGGGGACTCCATGGCATTTTTCCAAAAAAAAATTGGTGTGAGGTTCCCCTCAAAATTCATGCCTGACCTGAAGAGCCTGGTATGGATGGGGGGGGACCCTATGCCATGTTTATCCTGATTTTTTTTTTTATTGCTGGCAATTCTTGTTTTTGCATACAGCCAATGACTCATGACCATTTTGCTGGCCAAAGAGCAGACAACTTTTTGCGATTCGGCACTGCATCACTTTAACTGACAATTGCGCGGTCGTGCGACGTGGCTCCCAAACAAAATTGACGTCCTTTTTTTCCCACAAATAGAGCTTCCTTTTGATGGTATTTGATGACCCCTGCGGTTTTTATTTTTGGCGCTATAAACAAAAAAAGTAACAATTTTGAAAAAAACGCATTATTTTTTACTTTTTGCTATATAAATATCCCCCAAAAATGTATAATTTTTTTTTCTCAGTTTAGGCCGATACGTATTCGTCTACATATTTTTGGTAAAAAAATCGCAATAAGTGATTATTGATTGGTTTGCCCAAAAGTTATAGCGGGATAGTTTAATAGCATTTTTATTAATAATTTTTATTTTTACTAGTAATGGCAGCGATCAGCGATTTTTATTGTAACTGCAACATTATGGCGGACACATCTGACATTTTTGGCCCCTTTTTGGGACCATTGTCATTTATACAGCAATCAGTGCTATACAAATGCACTGATTCCTTTGTTAATGACACTGGCATTAAAGGGGTTAACCACTAGGTGGCAGTGTAGGGATTAAGTGTGTCCTGGGGTGTGTTGGTAACTGTGGGGGGCATGGCTGTGTTTTACACATCACTGATCTCTGCTCCAATCACAGGGAGCAGAGATCAGTGACACTGTTCCTCCCCGTGAGACGATATCTCCGCAGCGATTGAGTCCGCGGGACCCTTGATCGGACTCACGGAGGTCCCGACCGGTGGGACGTGGTTAAGGACGTGGCAGCCAGCTTTACAGACTGCTCCTTAACATCTAGCTATACACAGTTTGTTATGTTTAAAAAGATACTACGCGGATAGTCTCAAAGTAACAGAAAGCTGCTCGCACCACAAAAGGACAAAGGAATTTGTGTTACACAGTTTGTTATGAGGTAAAGTTCGACTTTGCAAAGAATACCCAATCATATGCAAGGAAAAAAAACTGCATTTGCTACTTGTACATGATTGGATGATAGAAGTCAGTGAAGCTTCTGCTCAATTACTAAGCTCTGGAGAAAAGTGCACAGTCTATTTGCCTTTAATAAATCAACCTCATTGCATCTTGTGTATCACATAAATCAACCAATTGTATCAAATTCAATTTACTGTAATGGTCGCATCTATACGAGTGGTCAGGGAATATGTATAATTTAGCAATATGCCATTTGGTAACAAAAGGGAGAATGGGCACTACATCCTTTTTTTCTTTTTTAAATATCAAGATTGTTTATACAAATCTTTGAAAGACAAAGTTGAAGATACACAAATGTAAGATTTAACATTAGGGTATACCAGGACTTTTTGTCCCCTATATAATGAAAAATAAAAAGTGACATAAAAATTATTTTTTTTAAATTGTGAAAAATGAAATTTACCCCAAAACACATAAAATCCTCCCACCCCCCAAAAAATTAGGCCCCCTCACCCCCACATATACACACGTACAAGCATAAATGCACACATAGGGGCACCTACACCTGAAAACATCAATTGCGATATTTATCTTACATATCGCCACACACACCAGATTGAGAGCAATAGCTCTAGCACCAGACCTGCTTTGTAACGCTAAACTGATGACCTATAGGTGGGGCTTTTAACCGCTTGCCGACCGGTTCACGCCAATATACATCGGCAGAATGGCACCCCTGGCCGAACCGCCATACTCATACAGCAGCTGTTTTAAGAGCCATAGCAGGCATGCGCGTCGCCGGAGGCATGCTCGCCCACTTGCTGCACAGCGGGGACACGGTGCGCATGGCCGGCGGGCGCAAACACATTTAACCCCTTCCCTGCCAGTGACATTTACACAGCAATCAGTGAATTTTTATGAATGGTCTCAAAAAAGTGTCAAAAGTGTCAGAGTAGAAGAATTAAAAAGAATAAAAAATGGCAGAAATCTATCCGCTATTACGTAGACGCTATAATTTTTGCGCAAACTAATCAATATACACTGATTGTGATTTTTTTTTTTTTTTTTACCAAAAATACATAAAAGAATACATATCGGCCTAAACTGATGAAGAAATACTTTTTTTAGTTTTTTTTTTTTTAAATGTATATTTATTATAGCAAAAAGTAAGAAATATTGTTGTTGTTTTTTCAAAATTGTCAGTTTTTTTTTGTTTATAACGCAAAAAATAAAAACCGCAGAGGTGATCAAATACCACCAAAAGAAAGCTCTATTTGTGAGGAAAAAATGACGTCAATTTAATTTGGGTGCAAGGTTGCATAATCATGCAATTTTCAGTTAAATCGATGCAGTGCCGTATCTGAAAAAATGGCCCAGTCAGGAAGAGGGTAAATCCTTCCGGGGCTGAAGTGGTTAAAGTGTTGCCTATGGAAAATATAGAGTACTGAAGTTTGACGCCCTTTCACTGCACATGCAAATTTAAGGTTTGGCATCTTGGTATCAATGTATTGTATTATTTTCTTTGGTAATTTATTGCGATTTTGTGCCTCCTAAAATTAACTTTAAGGTGCTTTTTACTGAAATTTTGTGGAAATATTGTGTGACATTAAAAATTGGAACTACCACTATTTTATTCTCTATATCGGAAAAGATATAATGTTTTGGCGGTTTTATGTAATCTTCAGGCCTAAAATAATTTTTTAACCTGTTCGCAAAAAAATGCAAAAATGGCCCTGGGTTAAAGGATAAGTTCACCTTCAGGGATAAGTTGCATGTTCTACCTGTAAGCTTTGTTTGTTAAAAAAAACTTTTTTAGCTGGCTCCTAGATTCAAAGCAAATTTGTCAAGCCCTGGTTTACCCAGTTATATCACTGTGTCTGTGGTCTGAGTTAGCACAGCCATTCTTGAATAATTAGTATACATAGGAATCTGTTGCCCTAACTGCACAATGCTTACAGCAAATGCCCCTTTGGATCACAAGGTTAACAAGGTGCTTTTATCATCCCTTTGTAGCCTCATTGAAGGAAAAAGCTGTATGCGCTCTTCCTTCTGGCAGCTTGCCCATACGGATTTATAAAATTATTGTATGGCACAATTACGGCACTTTAAAGGAAAGAAACCCTTTAAAGTATTTTTATGATATATTCTCACTATCCAGATACACTTCATTTCCCTTAATATTACAAAGAATTTTTAAGGGGGAAAAGACTTTGACTTTACAATTCATCAGGGAAATAAAACAATCTTATAAAATGAGTCATGATAGCTCATATCACCCAAGGAAAAAAGTAAAAATGAAATATAGGCTAATTGCTGCTTTCTTCTTGTCATTGAATATGTGCAATCTATTACCAAAAAATGAAACATAACAATGTATTTAACACCACCCTTATTTTAAATTTCTATTTGTATATACAACATTTTCAGGACAAGCTTTCTGGATGTGTCCCCCTCTTTAAGGTCCAAGCAGTAGCTATACAAAACGTTTTAGAAGAATGTTATTTAAAGTGGATGTAAACCCACTCTCATCCTTTCTAAACTACTGTCATAGGGGTTATCTATAAGGATATACATGCCTCATGCATGTATCCTTACCTGTCAAATGTCTCCCCTCTGTCTGTTATGAGACTCGAAAAAACTGCAGATTCTGTGGGTGAGTCTCTTGTCCGTAGCTCGGTGGGTGTGGTGTCAGTAGACTCCCACCTCGACACTCCCCTGCATTTCCTCCTGTGTATTCCTCATCCTGAACTTGATACTGCTATGATCACTAACATCCCGTCAAAACCCAGAAAAGTCACCACATAACTTCAGCATGTCCAATCATGCTAAGGTGTGGAGCAGCCAATCCTGGGAGAGCTGGAAAAGAAAGGAGGAGGAGATCTGAAGTACACTGAATGTCTCTCTTAGGCACGTGCATGAGATATGTAAATCACCTGACACTCACATCAAGGAGGAGAAACAGACTCCTATTTCTCTGTCTGTCCATTTTTATCTCACTGACAAAAAGATAAGAGGACTGCTTAGAGCTGGATTAACTCTAATGACAAGACTGGGCACAGATGACATGGAATCCTATACTGTACAAGGTTAAGCCTTAATTAAGCCTTAATTAAAAAATTGGGTTTATATCCACTTTAAGACAATCACTGAGGGCAAAAAAGAGAGAAAAAAGCACAAACAAATGTACGCAGCAATAGTAAATAAACAATGATAGTTAGTAAAATAAGGCAGGGAGAGTGGTATAGAATGGGAGAGGAAGTACCAGTCAAAGAAGTAAGGATGGTCCTAAAATTGTTGGATAGTTATTTAGGCCTCATGCACACGAGACGCAGTTAAACGCGCGTTCAGATGCAGTTGGACAGTTTTTTCAACTGCCCCTGAACTCATTCAATGTTATCCTATGTGTCCATGCACACAGTCTCGTTTTTTTCCGTTTTTATGCAGTTGCGTTTAATCTAGTTTTTCCAGAAGCAAAAAAATGCGTTCAGAAGCAAAAATTTCCACGTTTCAGACGCAAAACGCGGCTAAACGCGGCTAAACGCGGCACCCGCGTTTAGCCGCGCTTGCGTTTATATGCGTTTTTAAAGGTGACCTTTTTTTTACATTAAAAATCTCAAAAATGATTGCAAATGATGAAAAACCATTAGAAAAATATTTTAAACAATTGCAATTGCAAGTGGACAATCCACAACTTGTGGCAAGTGACATGGCAGGTGGCAAGTGACGTGGCAAGTGGACAATCCACAACTTGTGGCAAGTGACATGGCAGGTGGCAAGTGATGTGGCAAGTGGACAATCCACAACTTGTGACAGGTGACGTGGCAAGTGATGTGGCAGGTGATGTGGCAAGTCACGTGGCAAGTGGAAATCCACAACTTGTGGCAGGTGATGTGGCTGGTGACGTGGCAAGTGGACAATCCACAACTTGTGGCAAGTGGCATGGCAAGTGATGTGGCAGGTGATGTGACAAGTGGACAATCCACATCTTGTGGCAAGTGACGTGGCAGCTGACGTGGCAAGTGACGTGGCAAGTGGACAATCCAAAACTTGTGGCAGGTGACGTGGCAAGTGACGTGGCAGGTGACGTGGCAAGTGACATGGCAAGTGGACAATCCACAGCTTGTGGCAAGTGACATGGCAGGTGGCAAGTGATGTGGCAAGTGGACAATCCACAACTTGTGACAGGTGACGTGGCAAGTGATGTGGCAGGTGATGTGGCAAGTCACGTGGCAAGTGGAAATCCACAACTTGTGGCAGGTGATGTGGCTGGTGACGTGGCAAGTGGACAATCCACAACTTGTGGCAGGTGGCATGGCAGGTGACATGGAAAGTGGACAATCCACATCTTGTGGCAAGTGACATGGCAGGTGATGTGGCAAGTGACGTGGCAAGTGGACAATCCACAACTTGTGGCAGGTGATGTGGCAAGTGACGTGGCAGGTGATGTGGACAATCCCCAACTTGTGGCAGGTGACGTGGCAAGTGACGTGGCAAGTAGACAATCCACAACTTGTGGCAGGTGATGTGGCAAGTGACGTGGCAGGTGATGTGGCAAGTCACGTGGCAAGTGGACAATCCACAACTTGTGGCAGGTGACGTGGCAGGTGATGTGGCAAGTGGACAATCCCCAACTTGTGGCAAGTGACGTGGCAAGTGACGTGGCAAGTGGACAATCCAAAACTTGTGGCAGGTGACGTGGCAAGTGACGTGGCAGGTGATGTGGCAAGTCACGTGGCAAGTGGACAATCCACAACTTGTGGCAGGTGACGTGGCAGTTGGACAATCCACAACTTGTGGCAGGTGATGTGGCAAGTGACGTGGCAGGTGATGTGGCAAGTCACGTGGCAAGTGGACAATCCACAACTTGTGGCAGGTGACGTGGCAGTTGGACAATCCACAACTTGTGGCAGGTGATGTGGCAAGTGACGTGGCAGGTGATGTGGCAAGTCACGTGGCAAGTGGACAATCCACAACTTGTGGCAGGTGACGTGGCAGTTGGACAATCCACAACTTGTGGCAGGTGATGTGGCAAGTGACGTGGCAGGTGATGTGGCAAGTCACGTGGCAAGTGGACAATCCACAACTTGTGGCAGGTGATGTGGCTGGTGACGTGGCAAGTGGACAATCCACAGCTTGTGGCAGGTGGCATGGCAGATGACGTGGAAAGTGGACAATCCACATCTCGTGGCAAGTGACGTGGCAGGTGATGTGGCAAGTGACGTGGCAAGTGGACAATCCACAACTTGTGGCAGGTGACGTGGCAGGTGATGTGGCAAGTGGACAATCCCCAACTTGTGGCAAGTGACGTGGCAAGTGACGTGGCAAGTGGACAATCCACAACTTGTGGCAAGTGACGTGGCAAGTGACTTGGCAAGTGGACAATCCAAAACTTGTGGCAGGTGACGTGGCAAGTGACGTGGCAGGTGATGTGGCAAGTCACGTGGCAAGTGGACAATCCACAACTTGTGGCAGGTGCCGTGGCAAGTGACACGCTAAATACAAGTACACTGCAGCTCTCACAGCTGCTGCTACTCACTCTGGTCTCACAAAATTGCTGAAATAGTTAATAATACTGTTTTTTTGAGCTGGGGAGGGTCTATGATGTTAGCTTAATTAAACGCTTCTAGACGCAAACGCGGTAAAACGCGGTAAAACGCGGTAAAACTCTGCTAAATCGCGGTAAAAATTGCGGCAAAACGCGCGTTTCTAAACGCCGGTTTCAACATGTGTCCAGCAGCGTTTGCATCTGCGTCTCGTGTGCATGAAGCCTTAGAAAAACCAGGTCCACGTTTAGTCTATTATCTTTTGTGTCACATAAAATTAATATCTGTATACCTCTAGTGACTACATACAATTCAGCACTAGAAGGGATAAGAATGATAAACATTTGAAACCCATCATAACATAGGATACAACTCTGAAAGAAATATTTCAACAACTCCCAATATTTGCTTTCTGGCAACCACCTAACCTCAGACATAAACTAATCAGCAGGAAACGTCATTCTTATGAAATCACAAATAAAGGAAATTAACCCTGTAACAAAAAATGCTGCAAATTATTCAGAAAAAGCAATCCATCATAAAGTGTCCCATCACAGAATCATATAGCTGTACATCCAGTAATGTTGTGTACCTCATCCAATGCAAAAAATGCAGCAAAGGATCTTATTTTGGCGAGACAGGACAGAAATCACAAACAAGGATGAAATTACATAGCCACACCATTACGAAACATAAGGAAGATGATGTCTGCACTCCTCTCATTTCTCACAACCAGACCACATCATGGAAGACTTGAATGTTTTTTTTTTAAAGGGAACTTCAAAACTACTCAGGAAAGGAAAACTTTTGAATGAAAATTCTGTTTGCCACAAAAGATAATGGACTCAATTTGGACCTTGGTTTTATAAATCACTATCCAACAATTATATGACTATACTCACCTCAGTGACTGTTAAGCCTCATACACACAATCACAATTTCCAACGGGAATTGTGTGATGACAGGATGTTGGCGGAAAATATGACCATTTGTATGATCCATCGGACGATTGTTGTTGGATTTTCTGTGGACAAATGTTGAATAGCAGTTTTTATAAATTTCCGAGGACAAATGCCTGTTGTTGGATTTTACAAGCGTGTGTACACAAGTCCGTCGGACAAAAGTCCAAAGTACAAACACGCATGCTCGGAAGCAAGGATCAGCCAGAAGCGGTCAGTCTTGTAAACTAGTGTTCGTAATGGAGAATTAACATTGGTGACGTGGCAAATTATAAAATCTCAAAATGCAGCGCACAATCGCTTCTTCTTTAATGGGATAATAATGAAGCTGCTTTGCTGGTGATACTGATGGAGTTATTGCAAACAAATTTTCAAAGGCTTTTTTTTTCTAGTTATATCAAAAATAATATTATTAGGATTTTTTTTTTATTTGGGCAAGTTACCACAACACCATTATACCGTAGTTTTTAAGATCAAAGATACAACTATGTTGTGGTCCCTTGTCAATTTTACATTGTATTTTTTTAAATGTAAATGCCTGCTCCCAAACTGTCATTTGAAGTAAAACACATAGCCAAGTATTATTCTGCACAATTTTTTTTATTGTGCATTAAAAAGAGAAAACAAATAAAATTTGACATGCTATCTGCCAATAGAACTTAACCAAAAAGTGCATTCTATGCATCCAAAAATAATAATAATCCGAAAATATACCAAATCAAATCATTATTATTCAACCAAAAAAATAAATAAAAGCCGAATGCATGTGTCCTGCATCTTAATATAGGGGGTCAACAATGCCAAGAGTTGGTGAAAGCAGGAGTCCGTCATCCGGAGACAATTCCAAAAATCATCTGAATTATTCTCCTGGAGCTCCTGCAGCAAAGGCATATGACATAATTGGTCACGATTAATAAAGCTACCAATTTTTGGTCAAAGAAATCCTCCTCCTCCTGTTCCTGGACTGGACTTGGGTCAAAGCAATAACTCCAAGGCTAATAATAAATAACACATCATCTCCTCCGATTCCACAACATGTCTGTTTGAAGAACGGCCATTCAGAAACGAAATAAAAAGCACGAAATGAAAAGCACAAAATGAAAAGCACGCATCAGCACTCAAACTTCTACTAACACGAAATTAGCAGAAGGAGCCCAAAGGGTGGTGCTAAAGAGCTGAAAAAATGCATAGTACGTCAGTACATTCATGTTTGTTGTTCGACAATTCCTTGCTGTTTGTATGCAAGACAAAATCCGCCTTCGCAAAAAAGTCTGAGGTTTAGTCTGTAGAAAATCCGATTGTGTGTACAAGGCTTTACTCTCCCTCCTGGTCTATAACCCTCTTATTGCCTTAATCTGAGGTTTTGTCTGAGGAAAATCCGATTGTGTGTACAAGGCTTTACTCTCCCTCCTGATCTATAACCCTCTTCCTGCCTTAATTTACTAACTATAGAAAGTTAATTATCATGCTCTGTACGTTGTTTGTGATTATGATTACTAATACTCACTAAGGTTTGAGTTTTTTTCGATGAACTTGAATTGCACTGAATCACCCAAACTGGCATGTCTCAAAATGGGACTGGGGGATGGTCTTCCACACACATAAAATATTGTAACACCAAGTGCTTCTATTGGCTTGGCTAACTGAAAAAGACCCAAAAGTAATCCCAAAATGAAGTTGCTTTAGGATAAGAGAAACCTGGTAGGACAATCATAGGGAAAGAAAAGCTTAATTTTTACAGTTTTCTTCTTTACCTGCCATGTGGTGAACTAGTTAAAGGTTGAAACTGAAGATTGTTCAGCAGTTTGTGTATGTCCTTCAAAGTTGCACATACAGCCTAACCTCCCACTGCTATGAAGGAGTGTCCCTTTTTTGGGCATTCTTACAGAAGTAGCCCTTCACCCCCCCCCCCCCCCCCCACAAACAAGTCTAGTTATTGGGGATAGTGCTCACTCTAACATGCACAAGTTGGATGAGGCAGTGGCTCAGCAGATAAAAACAATCGGTTTTCTGGAAAACAAATCTAGAATAGTGGATATCCAAATTGGCAAAACAGTAAAAGAACTGCTAACATAAAAAACTGTAATGCCACGTACACACGATCGGATTATCGGGTGGACTTGGTCCGACGGATCAGAGTCCGTCGGACAATCCGCCCATGTGTGGGCTTCGGCGGACTTTGTGTTCCCAAAAGCCCGGCGGACTTAGAAAGAAGTTTTGACTCAAAATTGACAATCTGCCAGTGTGTGTGCTAGTCCATCGGACTTTTGAAATGAATGGAGAAAAGTCAGTTGATTTTGAACAAGGCTCAAGGTAGACAGGAAGTCAATGTCACCGCCTCCATCGGCGAGGTTGACACCTCGCTAGCCCCATCACCTGGTATGGATTTAAAGGGGAAGCCCTACGCTGAAAAAACGGCATGGGGTCCCCCCCAAAGTCCATAGCAGACCCTTATCCGAGCACGCAGACCGGCCGGTCAGGAAAGGGGGTGAGGACGAGCGAGCGTCCCCCCTTCCTGAGCCGTACTAGGCCGTGTGCCCTCAACATGGGGGTGCTTTGGGGAAGGGGGGCCCTGCGGCCCCCCACCCCAAAGCACCTTGTCCCCATGTTGATGAGGCCAAGGGCCTCTTCCCAACAACCCTGGCCATTGGTTGTCAGGGTCTGCGAGTGGGGGGGCTTATCAGAATTCGGGAGCCCCCTTTAATAAGGGGGTCCCCAGATTCCGGCACCCTACCCTATGTGAATAAGTATGGGTTACATGGTATCCCTACCTATTCACCTGGGGGAAAAAGTATAAATAAAAAAACACAACACAGGTTTTTAAAATACTTTATTAGACAGCTCCGGGGGTCTTCTCTTCTTCCTTCTTCGGGGGTCTTCTCGCCGGATCTTTATCTTCTGCTAGCTCTTTTACTAGCGGAGGAGTCCGGCTTTCTCCTTCATCGCCGCTGCCATCCGGGGGTCTTCTTCCGACTTCAGGGGGTCTTGTCCCACTTTTCAGGGGTCTTGTCTCGCTTTTCGGTTCTTCTTGCCGGGCCTTCGCTTTCTTCTTCCAGCTCTTTTACTAGCGTTGGCCCACTCTTCTGTCGTTGTTGTCGTCGCCTCCTTCTGCTTCTTCTTCTTCTCTTTAAGTCCAGTCATGTGTGGGCAGGTCCGCTCAGGAAAGTCCTGTGGACCCCCGCTGCAAAGTCCGGCGGGTTGTCCGCTGGATAGTTTGATCGTGTGTACGCGCCATAAGAGATTGATCATGGCTATTAAAGAGACATTATGCAACACTTTTAAATTATATAACAAATATTTCTAGGTCACAATTACCTATTCCATTGCATATAATAAGGAAATTTTATTTTGTCTCACTAGTAGGACTGCCCATTGTAGTATCAATAAAGTGCATCTATAGGCTCTTGTATGACAATCTACAATAAACAGGTCAAAAAACGATTTTACTTTTAGCAGAAATCTTACAAAATAAAAAAAAGGAAAACTTTTTTTACCTTTCCCGACTGAGCCAAATCATTGCCCTCCCTCCCAGATGCTGCAGAACACAGCGGGAGCAATTCAGCAACATACAGTTGGTAGTGTTGCCAATCCAGAAAGCAGTGGGTAGGTAATGACAATTCTGAAAGTCACACCTGCTGCAGCATGTTTTCATCCCAGTGTAGAGCAATGAGGCACATCCTACATGGCAGTTCAGATGAACTCAGCATTCGGATACAATGTATGGTGTGTTAATGTAAAAATATATAGTCTATGCATTTCATGCACGGTTACTGTGTTATCTTCGTTACCGCATGTCTAACACATTCACATGTTCTCTAAATACACATTTACCCAAATAGGCCATAGTTTAAAAAGTAAGGACAAGCAAAAAGCATCTCTTTTGCTTAACAAAGTGGGGATAACTAGGTGAAACAAACAGAATGTGTGTAGTACACTGGTCACCAGCTGAACAGTACTGATATGGAACAAACACTGAGAAATATATAGCCCAAAATCTCAGTGATGGTGCCATATTAGAGAAAAAAGTCCACGCCTCATTTCTGCATGTCACCTGAACCTTTTTGAGTTTTGTGGGTGAACTTAGCAAAGTTACTATTTAATTTTATATTTATGTATTTAATCAATTAGTGAATTGATCGATTTCTGCAAACGTTATAAACTTATCTTCCACTATTAATCAGCAAGCTTCTTACTCATATTTACATTCTCTTCGGTCTCCAGCCATCTACCTCTTTGAATCTGTGTATTTGATTGACGGGCTGGCCAGCCCAGCAGATCTCTCTGTTTCTATTTCCTCTGCAATATAAGACTGCCAGGTTTGCCAGCCAATCATGGTCTGATGAAGAAGCTGTAGCTTCGAAATGCATTACCATTCCTTGCCACTGTGAATAATCACACTTCCTGTTCCTGTGAAGTCACGACCAGCTGCTTCTTGTTTCCTGCCTCCTGGTTCCCAGCATTTTCTGGATCCCTGTAAGATCACACCAGTGCCCCAGGCTGCAAAGGGAAGACATTTATGAGACTCCAGGACTGGCGATTTTCACTGCATACTGAACTCATCTAATTTAACCTGTGAGTTACTACTTGTTTTTATTAAATATATGATTTATACTGCACTCAGTCTGGCGCCCCTCTGTTCCCATTTCTACACAGAGCTCATCGCTTCACTCTAAGGGAGCTGCCTCCAGGTGCTAATCATACAAGATCTCGGATCATTTATGGACATTATGTTTTAAACAAATGTTTTAATATCATGTGTGCTTATTCACACACATTTTATCTATACCTATATTCCAGTTGTTATATAATTTTATGTTATCACCATATCTAGCGCCGCTGTTCACCCTTGTTTTTACTATTTAATTGCTGTTGCTGGGTAGGGATGAGCTTGATGTTCGAGTCAAACATACGTTATAACTCGAACATCGGCTGTTCGCACGTTCGGCGAATACCGAACGTAATTGCGCCAAATTCGTGTGGCGCTCACGGCCCACAATGCACTGTGTCATCGCAGTGCAGTGCTGGCTCATGATTGGCCAAGTATGCACTGTGACTCCGCATGCTTGGCCAATCACAGCGCCGGCAGCGAGGAGAGCCATGATTGGCCACAGGCAGGATGTGTAGTACACGCCCCACACTATATAAGGCCGCCAGCGCGGCGGCCTTGTGTAGTGTGTTGGTGTCTGTAGGAGTTTTTGGGTGTTCTCTGTGTACCTTCAACACAGTATACACCGTTCGTTATCGGCCGATTTAGCGTTCTTGCTCTTCTGTAATTGAGCTTTTAGCAATCTGCAGGAGTTTGTGGGTGTTGTCTGCGTGCCCTGAGCGCAGTATACACCATTATATCCATCTATATAGCTAGCTATATTGCTCTTCTGTAATAGAGCTTGCAGTCAGTTGTAGAAGATTGTGCGTGTTGTCTGCGTGCCCTGACCACTGTATACACCATTATCCACCTATATAGCTCTTCTCTAATTGAGCCATCTGCCATCTGCAGGAGTTAGTTGGTGTTGTGTGCCTCCAGCACAGCACAGTATACACCAGTATCTACCCTTTAATTCCTGTTCTATAATAAAGGCATCTGCAGGAGTTAGTGGGTGTTGTGTGCCTCCAGCACAATATACACTACCCAATTGCTGGTTTTCCCATCTCCCTTCAGGCCATTACCATGTCTGGAAGGCCAACAAGGAGAGGCAGACAGGCACGAGCCGATAAAAGAGGGCAAGCAGGCTCTGTGTCTAGAGTCAACAGTGCTGGTCGTGGACGCGGTGCATCGTCATCATCAGCACGTGGCCATGGGACACGCGTGTCCTTCTTTTCGGCAGCTGGACGTGTTGAGCCGCATCATGCCGAAGACTTGGTAGTGGATGACCAAGCCCTCTTCATCCTCCTCATCCTCTCTCACCCAGGCTCAGGGTACTAGCAAAGCAGCTGCCAAACCATCGTCTTCCCTCGTCTCAATGTCATCATCAGTGACTCCTTCCCTAGACCCACCACGTCCTCCTGAGGAGTCCCCTGAACTCTTTGAGCACAGTGTTGGGTACATGCTCCAGGAGGATGCCCAGTGTTTTGTAGGCTCTGATGATGATACTCAGCTAGAGGAAGGCAGTAGCGTGAGCGCAGAGAGAGGGGATGCTCAAGAAGGACAGCAATCTGGCAGTCATGTTCCACAAGCTGCAGCATACTGCCAGGTTTGCTCCAGCGATGAAGAGGGAGGGGATGATGAGGGCACTGACTCCATATGGGTGCCTGGTAGGAGAGAGGAGGAGGAGGAGGCATATGTCCAATGAGGCAGGATTCCCACCGGAGGCCAGCTTAGGGGCAACACACCGACTGAATCACACGGCAGAGCTCCGCCTGTGCAGGGCGCTGCCTCTGCGCGTTATTCTAAAAGTTCTTTTAGGGCCTTTTTAAGATGAGTGCATCAGATCGCACCGCTGCTATCTGCAACATATGTCTTAAGCGTATCTTGCGTGGCCAAAACATCAGCTGCTTGGGCACCACATGCTTGACCAGACATATGTTGACCTGCCATGCAGCTCGTTGGCAAGCGTACCTCAAAGACCCACACCAAAGAACAAAGCGGACCTCTCCTTGCTCCTAATCAGCTGGGATCTCCAACCCCACTAGATCTTCAGTCCTCTGAAACCTGCTCTGAGAGAGTAGAATTAGGTGTATCACAGCCAAGTGCTTCCGGGCACTCTGCTGACAGTATACCCATGTCCGATTATAGCAGGCAAATTTCCCTGCCCCAGCTGCTGGACTGTCGAAAGAAGTTCACTCCCAGCCATCCACATGCCCAGCGGTTGAATGCTAGCTTGGCTAAATTGCTAGCACTTCAACTGCTGCCTTTTCAGTTGGTAGACTCGGCCCCCTTCCGTGAGTTTGTACAATGTGCGGTTCCTCAGTGGCAGGTCCCCAAACGCCACTTGTTCTCACGGAAGGCGGTTCCGGCTCTCTACCGGTATGTGGAAGGCAATGTCCTTGCCTCGCTGGACTGGGCGGACAGCGGTAAGGTGCATATTACAGCTGACTCATGGTCCAGCAGGCATGGGCAGGGACGTTACCTGTCTTTCACGGCCCATTGGGTCACTCTTATGGCAGCTGGGAAGGATGCAGGACAAGGTGCAGTAGTGTTGGAGGTCGTTACGCCACCACGCCTTCAAAATGCTACTACTGGTTGTGACACACCTCTCTCCTCCGCCCCCTCCTCTTCTTCTTCCTCCATGGCCTCTTCCAGTGCTCTGTCCTCAGAACCAGTGGTGCTCGGTAGGCATTCAAGGGGCTACGCAAGTACGCAGGCAAAACAATGCCATGCCGTGCTTGCGCTGGTTTGTTTGGGGGACAGGAGCCACACTGGGGCAGATATTTTGTCAGCTCTGCAGGGGCAGGCCGAGAGGTGGTTGATGCCACGCCAGCTTAAGCCAGGAATGGTGGTTTGCGACAATGGCACCAACCTCCTTTCCGCCCTCCGACAGGGACAACTGACCTATGTGCCCTGTGTGGCTCACGTCCTTAACCTAGTGGTGCAGTGGTTCTTGGGCAGGTCCCCGGGCTTACAGGATGTCCTGAAGCAGGCCAGGAAAGTCTGTGTGCATTTCCGCCAATCATTTAATGCCTGTGCTCGGCTGGCTGAGCTCCAAAAGGAGTTGAACCTGCCCAAGAACCGCCTTATATGTGACATGCCCACCAGGTGGAACTCAACGTTGGCCATGCTGCAGTGGCTGCACACGCAGTAGAGGGCCATCAATGAGTACCTGTGCGACTACGGCACAGGATAGGGTCAGGGGAGCTCGGTTTTTTCTCACCACGCCAGTGGGGCATGATCAGGGATGCATGCACTGTCCTGTCACCGTTTGAGGAGGCCACAAGGATGGTGAGCAGTGACAGTGCATGCATCAGTGACACTGTACCTCTTGTCCATCTGTTGGAGCATACGCTGCGTGGAATAATGGGCAGGGCACTTGAGGCAGAACAGAGGCATGAAGAGGAGGACTTCCTTGCCTCTCAAGGCCCCCTTTATCCAGACAGTGTTCCTGCTGTCCCACCCATCACACAGGAGGAGGAGGAGGAGGAGGAGGAGGAGGAGGAGGATGATTGTGTCAGTATGGAGATCGAAGGCTGGCACTCAGCATCAGCAGCAGCAGCAGTCTTGTAGGGATGATTTACAGTCCCAAGAAACCCGTGGACTTGTACGTGGCTGGGAGGAGGTAGCTGCGGATCATGTTGTCCTTAGTGACCCAGAGGACTCCGGACCGAATGCCTCAGCTAACCTACGCTGCATGGCCTCCCTGATCCTGCAAAGCCTGCGGAAGGATCCTCGTATTCTTCGGATCAAGGAGAGGGACCATTACTAACTGGCCACTCTCCTTGATCCACAGTACAAGGGTAAGGTTGCCAACCGTATCTTGCCATCGCTGAGGGAGCAGAGGATGAGACATCTCCGGGATGCCTTGCAGAAAGGTCTGTGCAATGCGTTCCCGGAGACTGGGAGGTTACAAACTCCTGGTCCTGGACAACATGTTGCTGAGGCATCAGTCAGAAGGAGCGGTGGGGAAGGTGGCCGTCTGACCGATGCGTTCAGACAATTTTTCCGCAGCCCCAAGGTATGATCGGTTCCAGCAACCATCGCCAGCGTCTGATTTACATGGTGCAGGAATACCTAGGGGCAAGGTCAGACTTGGACACCTTTCCCACCGAAAATCCTCTGGCTTACTGGGTCTTGAGGATGGATCACTGACCAGAGCTTGCACAGTATGCAATTGAGCTACTGGCCTGTCCTGCATCCAGCGTTCTTTCAGAACGCACCTTCAGTGCTGCTGGTGGCTTTGTTACCGATCACAGGGTGCGCCTGTCCACCGACTCAGTTGATCGACTGACCTTTATAAAGATGAATCAGTCTTGGATCACCCACAGCTACCAAGCACCTGAAGCTGATGTAACCGAATATTTTTTTTTTTTAAATATCACATCCCTTCAAGACTGCCTATGCTGATGCTGAGTGACTGTCGTGTTATGTTGATTGTCTATCCTCTTCCTCCTCCGCTGATATGTTGGAAGAACATTTTTGGTTCTGGGTGATGCCACCAGCCCAATTTTTCAGCCCCTGTTTAACAGGGGCGTTTAATTACAATTTTTGATGTAATACTTTGCAGCAGGGCTCATTCCTGCACTACAACTAGAGTATGTGGGAGAGGTTGCAGTGTCGTGGCACCAGCACCAGTGCCTAAGGCCCAATTTTTCAACCCCTGTTTAACAGGGGCATTTAATTAAAATTTTTGATGCAATGCTTTGCAGCAGGGCTCATTCCTACACCACAACTAGAGTATATGGGAGAGGTTGCAGTGTCGTGGCACCAGCACCAGTGCCTAAGGCCCAATTTTTCAGTCCCTGTTTAACAGGGGCATGTAATTACAATTCTTGATATAATATTTCACAGCAGGGCCCGTTCCTGTGCCCACCGAGAGTAACTGTGAGGACTTATAGTGTTGTGGCACCAGCACCAGCACCACAACCACCAAAGGCCCAATTTTTCTACCACTGTTCAACAATGGCATGTAATTACAATTCTTGATATAATCGTTCACAGCAGGGCGCTCCAGCACCCACCAAGAGTCACTTTGAGGGCTTACAATGTTGTGGCAACACCAACACCTTGTTCCGCTATTTCTGCAGAGCATATAGGGCAGGCCCCTACTTTCAAACATCCAACTTACAAACGTTTCCTACTTGCAAACGGAAGGAGACAACAGGAAGTGAGATGAAAAAAGACGGACGGCAAAACAAATTATACAGGGGTGATAACCCCTCCCTATGTTTTCCAAAAAGCTTAAAAATAGATTTTTGCCATTTTTCTCAATTATTTTCATCCATATTGTCGGAACCAGATATTACATTAAAAACGCAAGCAGTTTTAAATGACTTTTTTTCCATTAAATGTCATTTTGTGCAGGGACTGTTTTAAACACGGGAAACACGTGGCACTTCACAGGCATACTATAGACACCCCCCAGGCACGATATTTAAAGGAATATTTCACTTATTTTTTTCACTTTAATCGTCATTAAAATCAGTGCTTCCGCCAAAACGGCCATTTTTAACCACTTGCTTACTGGGCACTTAAACCCCCCTCAGTCCCAGACCAATTTTCAGCTTTCAGCGCTGATGCACTTTGAGTGACAATTGCGCGGGCATACAACACTGTACCCAAATGAAATTTTTATCATTTTTTTCCCACAAATAGAGCTTTCTTTTGGTGGTATTTAGTTACAGCTCGGAGTTTTATTTTTTGCTAAACAAACAAAAAAAGATGCAAAAAAAAAAAAAAAAAAAATCATGTTTTAATAGTTTGTTATAAAATTTTGCAAACGGGTCATTTTTCTCCTTCATTGAAGTGCGCTGATTAGGCGGCACTGATAGGCTGCATTGGTGGGCACTGATGGGCTGCATTGGTGGGCACTGATGGGCTGCATTGGTGGGCACTGATGGGCTGCACTGGTGGGCACTGATAGGCATAGTTAAGGCGGCACTAATAGGCACAGATAAGGCGGCACCGATGGGCACAGATAAGGCGGCACTGATGGGCAAAGATGGGCACAGATAAGATGGCACGGATGGGTGGCACGGATAAGTGGCACGGATGGGTGGCACGGATGGGCACTGATAGGTACCACAAATAGATGGGACTGATGGGCACTGATAGGTGGCACTGATAGGTGGCTCTGATAGGTGGCACTGCTGGGCACTGATGGGCAGCACTGCTGGGCACTGATGGGCGGCACTGCTGGGCACTGATGGGCGGCACTGGGGTGCAGCACCTTTGAGGCAGATTGGGTGGCACTGTGGGTGGCACTGTGGGGTGGCACTGTGGGTGGCACTGTGGGTGGCACTGTGGGTGGCACTGTGGGTGGCACTGTGGGCACTATGGGCACTGACAGGGGGCACTGACGGGGGGCACTTACTTTTTCTTTTATTTTACTTCAGGATGGCACTGCGGGAGGCAGGTGGGCACAGGCAGGTGGCAGGTGGTCCCTTGTATTGATGGCCGTGATCGGGACTGATGTCCCGATCACGGCCGCCGGTGATCGGCTTTTTTTTTCTCTCCTCGCGCTGTCAGCGCGAGGAGGAATAATAGCCGATTACCGGCTCCGTTCTATCACATGATCAGCTGTCATTGGCTGACAGCTGATCACGTGATAAGGGGTCGGGATCGACCCCTTACACGGATCTGTGATCAGGCGAGTCTCACGGACTCGCCGATCACAGAGCGCGCCGCGCGCGCCCCTCAGGGGGCGCGCAGGCCGCTCGTAACCAGGACGACGTCAATAGACGTAGTCCTGAAAATGTAGGTCCGCGCTAATGCCGTCATTTGGCAATAGCGCGGATCTGAAGTGGTTAAAAACATTTTAGGCATTGACCCATGTCCCCTGGGGCAGGAGCCAGGTCCCCAAACCCTTATTAGGACAATATCTTGCATATTAGCCATTAAAATTAGCACTTTTTATTTCGAACGTTCGAGTCCCATAGACTTCAATAGGGTTGTAAATTTCGTACGAATTTGTGGTCCGTTCGAAAGTTCTGATGCAAACCGAACCGGGGGGTGTTCGGCTCATCTCTATTGCTGGGTGATGCTTGTTTTGTAATTAAAATTTAAATGCTTATATTGCAATTGATAATTATATCAAGTAACATACACAACTACCCCCTTTATTCCTTATTACTGCAAAATTCAATGCCACCCATTTTTCCAAAGTAGACACTTTGGTATACTTTAAAGTACCATATAGAAAAAAAATGCCTCCAGTTTCTACCCACAAAAATGCAAAGCTTAGCACCAGCCAAAATGTTGTCTTCCCAGATAACAAGAATAACATTCCACAAATTTGTGGTGGTGTTGAATTACACTGGTAAGTTGTACACTCACAGAGCACTTGAAGCATGCAATTTCTAGTTGTCACTTTTCCAATTTGCAGCAAATTTGCGTGGCAAGTCTCTAGCTAGAGCAAAGCTGTGGTGGTGGTGAGACTACAGCAAGAGCTCTGCAAGTCTACAGCATGAAAATTCAGCCACAGTGACCCCTATGGTGGGATGACAATTGCACAACATAACTGTACCAGAACTTGCAGTAGACTTGCAGAATGTTTGCAAAGAAAGTTGATCTGGAGTCATGCAATGTGGACCTGCCGCAACAAACTTGTGAAGCCTGGCAAGTCTAGCAATAGTTTAGCAAATCATTTTCAAACTTGCAGCACAATTGCTTGCTATGTGGGTTTCTTTTTTTGGATGGACTAAAGAAGATGTAGAATTTACAGTATGCCCCGCTTCTATTGCTAAGTAGTTTTTCTCCCTCTCCTTGTTCCAGAGACAACCTGGCACATATGATGTTTACTGAGGCATAAAGTGCGGGAAAAATCTCTTCAGCGGTGACACCTATAGAAATAAGAACCTGATGAAGGCTCTAACCTTTCTAGGATCTATTAAAAGGTGTTTTTATTGCTGCTTATGCAGAGATTTCCACTCACGAGGGAATAGTAGTAAGGTGAACCAGATATCAATAAAAATCTGAGGTTCACATCATATCAAAACTAAAAACTATTTTGGCTGGAGTTTAAAAGATTTTTTTTGCTTCTCATGTTTTAAATCATTAACAGAATACTGGTCACTGCAATAGGAGGATAAGTAAGGTGAGTAAGAAAAGGGAGGGCAGGTGTGCTGTATAAAAGGCTTGGCATTTTAAGGAGGTCAGTTGTGCTGTTCTTTTTAAATTAATGGCACTTTAATATATGTGTCCAGGTCCTGATATAATTATTGAAATGAAGTGACTGATTCACATATTCAGTACTCTGTGATCTATAACCACTTAATAAGTAAACATTTATGTATAGTATACACATTAGTCTGGAAAGTGCGATTAAAGGCTGACAGATAACATTCACAAAACACAAAACATTTATCTAGTTACATTACATGCACTTTCTATTACTTCATACAATCCATTAATATACACAGCTGACATGCAAACTACATTACCCTAGAAAGAGAGTGTAAGATTAAAAAAAAAGGAAAAAACTTCAATCACATTTTATCAAACCCGAATCGTTAGTGCCAGCTGGCAAAAAAATAACCATTAACCTGAAAAGATGGCTGAATATAGAGGCATGATCTGACCACCAAGAGACTTGCCTCTGGACCAGCTGTTACCAAGCTCGCCATGCTCCTTCAGATTTTTCTCATTCATCTCTGTGGGCTGAAAGAGAGGAATCTTCCCTGTTGGATATTGTATTCTACAGCCAGCAGGACCTGTGACTACTGAATAGCCAAACAGTGGCTGCAATCTTTTCCATCTGTTGTCCACCCAGCTCCTTCAACAAAAGTTGACTTTAGCAAGAATTGGCAAAGTTTGAGCAGTGTATCCCTGACTCTACCCCACCAATCTAGCTTAGCTCAGCTTACTTATATACTGTACATATGCACATCTATAAACAAGGAAAATTGAGTGGTGACTGGAAACTCCCAGCTTATCACAGGAAAAAGAAGAGTTGGATTTTCAAACCTGTCTGATTAGTCTATCGCCCATAATTGTACAACCATGATGATGACAATGGTGGGCCATGCCTGTGTAATGTGTTTTAAAACTGGCAGGGTATAAGGAGGGAGAACAATTTTAAACAAATCATCATCACCCTATAGCAAGAAGTTCACCCTATAACAATTATAATTATAATATTTATTTTGATTTATAGAGTGCTGTAAATTGAGAATATTTAATTTAAAACACAGAGGGTTTTAAACAGCAGCAGCTGGCATCTGTGAATAGACAAGACAGATACATTGTATCTTTCTCTGTCCTTGCACAGATAGAAAAAAAAAGTGTGTGTGGAAAAAAAAAAATAACTATTAATTAAAAAATAAAACGTACCTAGATCAAATTTTGATCCAGATCAGCCCCAGGGCTGGTGTTTGGATCAAGGTCAAGGTCAAAGGTCAAGGTCAAAGGTCAGGGTCAATATTTTTTGCACAGGATTTTTTTTTCCTAATTAGTATCAGTGTCAGTTAGTTGTTTTAGGTAGAATGAAAAAAAAGTGCACTATTGTTTATGGGCTGTACTACAGGTACAAACAAAAACTAACATACACATATGTGGTATGGTTGGGTTGTTCTTTGGTGGTAGATTATGGTAATAGCAAGAAATATGCAGTTAAATAAAATATATATATATATATATATATATATATATATATATATATATATATATATATATAATATTTTTTACTATTTTGGGCCAGTTTTCATTAGATAAAAAAAATCAGGAGATATCCATAACTATTTACCCCCAAATGAAAGCCCAATTTGTTTTGATAAAACAAGGTATAATCCACCTGGATGCACAAAATAGTTGTGATGATATCTACCGTTTTACTAACACAAAGTTGTAAAATTGGGCTTGTGACCCCTCAGCACCCCCTTATACTTACTTAAGCCTGATCTTGATTCAGCACTGTGCACGAGAGATGATGCTCTCTTCTGAGCCAGTAAGGAGGGAGTTGGGGATGGGGAGAAGGGAAGGATCCGCACTGCTATGTGCTAAATTGTTGCACTAAGCAGGTAAGTATGACATGTTTGTTATTTAAAAAAAAAAAAAATTTTCAGCCTAAAAGAGAAATATGGCCAAAGTTTATTTGGCCATACTTCTCATGTGGGTCACAGGAATGCATTCACTTTTGCACTCCTGTGACCAAGAATCAGCCAACAGCAAGCTAAAACCCACTGTATCTCAGACCCTCTGACAGCAGTCTCAGTCCAAACAACCTCTTCCACTTATATCCCAAAAGCACACAGTCATGAGGAATCAATTTATGGTCATTATTTACAAGTCCCCTTGACAGCTGCCACCTTCCAGCTTTCCCCAGACACAATCTAGTGAGTGAGACAGTCCTTCTCTAGCCCAGATCCCTATAGTAAAGTCTTGCAGACAGTTCCCAATCACTTCCAGGCCCCAGGTCTGCACCCACAGAGACTTCACAGAACAGCATAGTCCACAGGTGGCCTCAGGGGCAATAGCCCCCTAAAGGCTGGATCCAACATTCCTGGGAAAATAATCTGTCCAGGGCTCCAGACTAATTAACAGCTTTCCAGACACCATCTCGGCATGCATCCCCATGGATTGGCTAGATCCTGATCAATATTCAGGCTGGCTATTTAAATTCTCCCAACCTAAGCTATAGAAACTTCTTCTAGAGATGAGGAAGCAATAAAACTCCCAGCCTATGAAACCCAGAAAAGACCAGACCAAACAATCATTGCTCGTTTGATTACAAAAGGAGCCAAAAACTAAATTTACCTAGTGCTACATTGGTATGCTGTGTGAATGGGAATACATCTTTCTCAGATATGACTGCAAAAGTGGAAATACACTGTAACTTGAAAATTTTAAGAAAGTGATAGCATGTACTGCCTGCTTATTAGTACCAATACTGATTACTTTTGTTCACCTGGCACACAATGTCACTATAATGCTGCCATAAAACAAGAATAAAACCTTCAGTTTACTTAATTTGATTATGTAGCCTGTCAAGTACAAGGAGAACGGAAAAAAATACAGTGGAAGCAAAACATACTTTCTGCAACCCTCTATATGTGTACACATATTTTTACTGTCTCTTAGACATGGGCCAAACACCCCCCAGTTTGGTTTGCAGCAGAATTTCTGAACAGGAGGAAAGTTCTAACCTGAACGGTGAACCCCTTTGAAGTATATGGGAGCCAAACAGGAGAAATCAAAAATGCCCATTTTGAAGGCTTATATGCAAGTAATTGGAAATAAAAGGGGTGCAGAATGCACTATGCAGCACTTGGTAAGGTGAACAGGCAAATGTTCGGCCCGAGGAACCGTTCGCCCAACACTACTGTCTCTTTTAACTTTAATATGTTAAAGCAATATTATAGCCAAAAACAAAATGTAAAATATTGCAGTCTACTAATCTTCAAATGTGGTGGCGGCTTTCCTTTTGGGGGGGGGGGGGGGGGCAGGAGGAAACATTATAATTCAGGGGGACCAGTATAGGGGGGCCAGGAGGAAAAAGTATAGGGGGAGGACAGGAACAAACAGTATAGTTTGCGGGGGGCCAGGAGGAAACAGTATAGGGGGGCCAGGAGGGAACAATATAGAGTGACCAGGAGGGACCAGTATAGAGGGGCCGGGAGGAAACAGTATATTTCAGGGGTGCCAGGAGGAAACAGTATATTTCAGGGGGGCCAGGAGGAAACAGTATAGGGAGGCCAGGAGAATACTGGTGGGTACAATACTGGCATCTTTAAAAAAAATTCTCATGCAGAGTAGTTCAGGGAAGCTGCTAGAATGCCCGGAATGCTGCTGGAATGCCTGATTCTCGGCCGCTCTCCTCTCTCGTTCCTTCCGAGTGATGTCACATTCACACCTGGGATGGAGGTACAAGGCGGCTGTGATCGGCGTGGGGCAGTGATGGCAGTGATCTGTGCACTGCAGCCTGTCAGCTATGCAGGGATGCGATCCACCATTCATCTACTTATGATGAAGATGCAGATCGTGGCGGAACCCCTGGGGACCTCTCACAGAACCCTAGGGATCCACAGAACCCTGGTTAAGAAATACTGGTCTAAACCTTAACCACTTCAATACAGGGCACTTAAACACCTTCCTGCCCAGACCAATTTTGAGCTTTCAGCGCTGTCGCACTTTGAATGACAATTGCGCGGTCATGCTACACTGTACCCAAATTAAATTTTTATCATTTTTTTCCCACAAATAGAGCTTTCTTTTGGTGGTATTTGATCACCTCTACAATTTTTATTTTTTGTGCTACAAATAAAAAAATACAGACAATTTTGAAAAAAAAAATGTTTTTTTTTGTTTCAGTTTCAAAACTTTGTAAATAAGTACATTTTCTCCTTCACTGATGGGCACTGATGGGGCTACACTGATGGGCACTGATAAGGCGGCACTGATGGGCACCAATGATGTGGCACCAATGAAGTGGCACTGATGAGGTGGCATTGATGGACACTGATATGTGGCACTGATATGTGGCACTGATAGGCTGCACTGATAGGCGGCACTGATAGGCGGCACTGATGGGCGACATGGATGGGCGACACGGATGGACACTGATAGGTGGCACAAATTGGCACTGATTGGCATGGATGTGCGGTACAGATGGGCATGGATAGGCGGCACAGATGGGCATGGGTGGGCACTGATAGGTGGCACAGGTGGGCACTGATAGGCGGCACAGGTGGGCACTCATAGGTGGCATTGGTGTTATACTGTACTAATGGATGCCAATCAGTGCCAAACAATAATGCATGCCAATCAGTGATGCCCATTGTGGGCACTGATTGGCATCCATTATGGGCACTGATTGGCATCCATTGTGCTGACTGGCATCCCTGGTGGTCTAGGGAGGATTACCTTTTCCCTGGTGGTCTGGTGGTGTCCCTGGTGGTCCAGTGTGGGCATCCTCGGGGGGGCTGTGCTGATAATCAATCAGCACAGACCCCCTCTGCCAGAGGAGCAGCCGATCGCTCTCCTCTACTCGCGTCTGACAGACGCGAGTGAGGAAAAGCCGATCACCGGCTCTTCCCATTCACACTGTGATCAGCCGTGATTGGACACGGCTGATCACGTGGTAAAGAGTCTCCGTCGGAGACTCTTTACCGAGATCGTAGTTGCCGGGTGTCAGACTGACACCCCGTAACAACGATCGCCCCGGGGGCGCGCAGCGGCTCATAATCCTGATCACGTCATATGACGTCCGATCAGGATTATGAAACCACTTTGCCACCGTCAATTGCCTATAGGGCGGGCGGCAAGTGGTTAAATTTTACATACTGTCACCTAGAGCAAGCGCATTGTCATTATAAAGACATTTTACTGTTGTGGTGGTTACTACTGTATGTCAGTGCCACCAGCCATTGTCTATGATCACTGCCACGGCAGTACAATGTAACCAGACCAGTGCAGTCAGTCACAGTGTCCCTAATCACCCCCACAGCAGTCAGGATGTCACCATAAAGCCCCATTACCATGTGGTGTGGTGGCTATGCTTAGATCGCTCTTCTGAGAGCATTTTACAGGCTATGAGGAGGCATTGTATCACCTTTTTACCATCTGTTTTAACCCCTTGGACCCCGCATAAGTACCTTCATTTTTTTTTTTTTGTTTAATAATTGTTTATTAAAATAAAGTAGAGGAGGGATAGACATACAACAATAATTATAGTCTTAAAGACAAAGTACACTGGTTCTTATGTACACACAGTCTTGTCTAAGATCAGGTAACAAGCAATGACCTCTGAAAGTATGGAGGAGTTGGAACAAACATATAAAACAATTGGCCATGCAGAGGCATCAAACTATGCGAACATTTGAACCAATCAAGATAAAGAAACGTGTACAACTAGAAAGATGTTTCAATAAAAAAGAGTGAGGAGTAAGGAACAGAGGGGTGATAAGGAGGGATTAATTATGAAAGAAGAGGGGAGATGGGGGGGACTAGGGAAAGGGTATGTGGTGGGGTAGAAAGGGTTTTTGGCATGCATGTCATCACATTTAGAATAACTAATATAAACCTTTAACGTTGTGTGAGAAAAAGATAAATCATAGTCGGCAAAAGATTTATCTATCAGGTGAAGGAATCAATTAGAGGTGTTTGAATGGCAGTCTTAAGGGATCTGTGACATGATTTCCTTGTAGCAGGAAGTGGTAAATTTTATCCAAGGGGCCCAAGTTAACATATGGCGTTTAGATGTGTCTCTGATGTTGTGGGTAAGGTCTTCCATGAGATGACTGAACCTCGGTGACCTTTTGCAGCCATTTCTTCATGGACGGAATTGTTGGTTGGTCCCAAAGAGTGAATATTAGAGCCTTGGCTATGTTCAGTAAGTGAGGGATGAGTGAGTGTTTGTATATGCCGATTGGCTTTTTAGTAGTGTGGAAGAGGATGATCCATGGGTCGATGGGGAGGATAATGTCTGTGATCTGTAGTATTAGATTGAGGATGTTGGTCCAGAAGGGACGGATGATTTGGCAGGTTCACCAAATGTGAGCATAAGTAGCTTTGTTCCCACAGTTCCTCCAGTGCAATGGGGAACTGGCGGGAAACATTTGATGTAGTTTGGATGGGGTGTAATGCCACCTGGTGAGTAACTTGTAGGTGAAGTCTGCCATTTTCGAAGCAAGAGAGGAGACATGAGCTAGTTGTACGACTTTATATTTTTGGTTGCTTGTGAGGGAAGAATCCAGATCGCTTTCCCATTTAGCCAGGAAGGTCGGGTGTGAGGGGTTTTGAAGTTCGATACAGGCTTTGTAGAATAGAGAGATGCAGTGCAAAGGTGGGTCCTTTTGGATGAACACTTCTTCGATGCTATTCAGGTCTTGTAATCCTCTTAGAGGTTGAAGGAGAGTCAGGAGGAAGCGTTGTAATTGGTTGAATCTCCACTTGTCAATAAATGTGATTGGTTTAGAGCGAAGAATCTCAGATAGCGGCTTAAGACTATTGGAGCGGAGAACATGATGCAGTAAGAGGGGTTCGTCTGATGTCTAGGATTTAAATCCTGGATCCATTAAGCCTGGTAAAAATTGATTATGGTTGAGTAGAAGCATCAGGGGAGAGTCATATGCCCAGGAGAATTTCTTGTGTAGAGCATCCCATATATCTAGGGAGGATGTGGTGAGTGACAAAGCCATTTGGGCAAGATTCCTGGAGGAGCGGGGTATCCAGGGGGCAACCGAAAGTTCTATGCCACTTAAGAAGTGTTATAGTTGTACCCATAGTTTAGAGCTATTGGCATATTTCCAATCTGCCAATCTTGACAATACAACAGCGTGGTATTAGGTCTTAAGATTTGGAAGGGCCAGTCCCCCGAAACACTTGGAGTGAAATAACACCTCCCTGGATACTCTGGGGTGGCCGTTCTTCCAAATAAAGCAGGGTCTCATAGTTTGTAGAATGGTAAAGGACCCTATAGGAACACCCAGTGGGATCATTTGAAAAATAAAGATAAAAAGGGGCAGTATGATAATTTTAATAATATTTACTTTGCCTAACCAGGAATGTGATAGGCTAGACCATTTCTTTAGATCTTCTCTGAGACTGTTTAATAGGGGAATGTAGTTATGTTTAAAAAGGGAGATGAGATTAGGAGTAAGATATATGCCTGGGTATTTCATGTTTTTTTGTTCCCATCTAAAGGGAAAGAGAGGTTTTAATTAATCCGCCACTGATATGAGGAGATTGATGTTCAGGATTTCAGATTTGGAGAGGTTTATTTTGAAGTTGGATATCGTTTGGAAGGTAGAGAATGCTGACATTAAGTTTGGGAGTGATATGTGTGGTTGTTGGATAAAGAATAAGATGTCATCAGCATAAGCTGGGTATTTGTGAATTCTATTGCCTACATGGATGCCATTTATATTAACATTATGTCTAATTGTGGCCAAGAAGGGTTCCAAGGTAATGGCAAAGAGGAGGGGGATAGGGGGCAGCCCTGCCTAGTACCATTGTGTAAGGTAAAGGGGTCACTCAGTGTGTCATTTATGCAAATTTTTGCAGTGGGGTTGGAGTAGAGGGAGGAAATACAATGATACATCCTAGGACCTAATCCAAAGTGACATAGGGTCGTCTTGAAACTGGGTAGTAGGGGGACTGGCCGATTTGCCATTACTTTGGCATATAGTTTAACATCTATATTTAATAATGAAATTGGCCTGTAGCTGCTACAAAGGGTGGGGTCTTTGCCAGGTTTGGGGATAACAGTTATGTGAGCTGAGAGGGATTCTGGACGTAAACCTGAGGTGGGGGAGATTGAATTGGTGTAAGCTGTGAGACAGGGGATTAAAATGTCGCTAAATGTTTTATAATATAAAATGGTGAACGTGCCAAGTCCAGAGGCTTTTCCTGAGGGAGCGGATAAGCACCCTCATAAACTTAATTGTGTCAAAACTGTCAGGCGTCCAGGGGGTATAATTCCTGTCATGGCTATGATGCTAAGCATTGTAGCCACGGTATGGCTACAACCTGTCCACTGTTTTTGCAGGTAAAGAGGTAGCAGCTGGGGGGCAACTCGACCACAAGGTTTTACGATCCCCCAACCTAACATGTGAGCAAGCCCAATAATGCAGCCAGTCAATAGTGTCTTCATTCACCTTCATACCAGTCACAGTGTTGCCAGATCAGTGTAGCTATAGATAGTGTTCCTAAACCTGATGTGGCCACCACACCAGACTAGTGAAGCCAGTAACAGTTTTAAACACTGAACAATGGCAATGCCACCAGACCAGTTTATGCCAGAAATAGTATTCCTGATCACTGCCACACGAGTCCCAGTGTCGTCAGACCAGGGTAAGCCAATGATAGTGTTCTGGATCACTACCACATCAGTCCCAGTGTCATTAGACCAGATTAAGCCAGCAACAGTGTTCCTGATTGCTGTCACACCAGTCCTAGTGTTGCCAGACCAGTGTAAGCCAGTAGCAGTGTTCCCGATCACTGTCACACCAGTCTCAGTATCACCAGAGCAGTGCAGCCAGTAACTGTGTTCTTGATCGCTGCTACACATGCCGCAGTGTCAATAGACCAGCTTAGCCAACAACAGTGCTCCTGATCACCACCACATCAGTGGAATGTTCCTCTGCCTGCTGCCTGCACTGACCCTGACCATGTTTCTGCCTGCACCAATCCTTTGCCTCTTTTTCGGAACATGTCTTTGCCTGTCACTTAAATGGTTGATTTGTGTGATGCACAAGATACAATGTCTGGTACATAATTAGTCCAAACATTGAAAAAGTCTCATACTTTTGGTATCGCCATACTCGGGAGGAGTAGCAAAAAGTGTTTTAAGGTGTAATTCTAAGTATGCCTATGCTGTGTGTTAGAAATATCTTATGGGCACCTTTGTGTAAAAAAAACAAAAAAAACAAAATCATTTTCTTTCCTGTATTTTCCAAAAACCTGTGGCAAAAAAATGACATTTTCAAAAAACTCACTATATATATATATATATATATATATATATATATATATTAGAAAATACCTCTGGGTGTTTGCTTTTAAAAGTGTGATAATTTTGTGAGCGTTTCTCCTGTCCTGGAACTTCCGGGACTCAATAAATATGACAGGTAGTCAGAAAATTAGATTCGTAATTTATGCTCCTTGAAAGCTCAAAGAAGTCATTTTGTGGGATTTGTACTGTCCTGGCATTTTGGGGCCTCAAGAAACCAGACTGGCAGTCAGCACATCAGCACAATTTTTAAATATCATATATATATATGATTTGTTTTTTTCACAGAGAAAATATAGCAAAATAGATTTATTCTTGCTCACTGATTGTTGGATGGTTCTTTAAATATTTTCTCTTCTGTATCATACTTTGTCACATGCCCGATGAAGGGGTCCTGCATGGCTCCAAAACGTTGCTATCGGCTGTAATGATGTGATGGCTGAAATAAAAGCTCTGGACTTGTTCTGGAGATCCTTGGTGTGCTGGTGACATTCTCTTGCTCTGACTAGAAACGATTCCAGCCAGTGGTCGCTTCAGCACCGAATTAGATGCACAGCCATTTCTACAGCAATGTGCGCATTGGCAATAGTGCATTGTTAAATTAAAGTGGGACTTCAGTCATTTTTTAATCTTTCCATCTATTAAAACCTCTGCCCTTGCTTTAGCTTTGGATAGTAAAACATTTTTTTCTGCCAGTAAATACCTTATACAGCCCACATCCTGTTTCTTGTCTGGAAAAAAGCCTAGGCGTATGACATCATTCACAGCTCTCTCTCTCTCACTCTCATGAGAGTTTGTCAGGAAGGGAGGGGGGGTGAGTCATACGAGGGCCAATAAGAACTGCAGAGCTGGAAGTGTGCCTCTATGTGTCTGTGTAAATCCAGGAAGTGAAAAGGCAGCAGCTTCAGCTGCCCACAGTTAAAATGATTGCAGTCAGACTCAGTGGAGGGAGATTTCTACAGAATATTTGGCAAGTACAGAATCACAGTATATATAAAATAATATGCAAAGTGGTTAGAGAGAAGCTTCAGAATGGCAAATATGTTTTTATTACAAATTATGTGAGCAGACTGCAGTTCCTCTTTAAGTCTGAGATGATACAGTACAGATTGAGTCCATGCAGAATAGAAAATGTACAGTGCATTGTACAGAATGAGGCAATATGGAATAGGCTACGCTATAAAAAGTAAATGTAAATAAACCTGATGTGGCCTAAAGGAACATGGTTAAATTTTGCCTAAGACTAATTGCAGTACCTGTCCATTATGTGTACCCACAAAATACGCATCTACTGTCCCACAAGTGAGAGTTTCAAAAGCAATCATAATCCACTACCACTTTGTCTGCTCCAACCTTAAAAAAGTACTTCATTAAAATAGTCAGAAACTACTTAGCAACTAGCAATTGTCATGACAAGAAACACTTTGGTCAGGGGTATGTAAAGTAAAGCAGTAAGCATTTAGTTAATTATAACACAATGTATAGAGTGCAGCAGTCAACAGTATGTGTCATAATGCCTATTATATTGCAGATAGACAGGAGGAAATGATGGTCAGTGTCCTTGGTCAAGAAATGACTGCCAGTGATGATCAGGGGTAGGAAATATATCTGACCCCAATAGTCAAGGGGAGGAAAAATGCCCTATGTCTGAAGAGAGGAGACCTGGTATTGGTGGAAAAGGGTGTCTGAACATTTTGTGGGGAAAAAAAGGCACAACTTACAGAGCAGAGAACTGGTGCCAGCAGCGCACAGGGCTAAGGCAGGCTGCAATAGTAACACATTAGGAGCTAAAAAATGGAACGTTGGATAAGGGATGGAAATCTTTGCTGTCACAGAACTGCATTATTGCTCACCACACATCATGCTGTGCAGTGTGTGAGAGCAGAATAGCCTCGTATGCCTGGCACACACTGCATTCCCTGAAGAGGCACCTGGGACTGTAAAGCTGTTGCAGTCTTTGATGAACAAGGCACAGCTGATTTGTTACTAATCATGGCGCTAAATTGCATGATAAATACACTGATTGTGTATGATGCAGCATAAGTGTGAGCTGCCCTGAAACTAGCACTGCATATGGCATTCTTTTGCAAAAGATATATGGCTTAACTGAGACAAGTAAAAAACAGCCCAAACTGTTTTAACCATTTAAATATATGCAGTTTTACCAATAAAAATAAATCTTACCTTCTAAAATTCCATGTATCAATTGATTCCAACTATTAAAGAAAAGAAAACATAAATAAATACAAAAACTTAATATAATAAAACCAGACAATTCCTGCTCTTGGTTATATTTGCCTTACTTCACTGAAACCAGAAATAATTGATTCTATAAGTGGGAGTACAGTACAGGACACAGGCAACTTTCATACACTATGGGTTTTAGGCTCAGACCTTCTGGTAATTGGACACTGGCAAGCTTTTGAAGACATTCTCCTCTGGCTTGCCTTGGCTATAACCCCACCCCAGTCCTCAGTTTTGTAGCAAGCATTGCAGAGTAACAAGGAGAGTTTAGGGAGGATGACTTGTGTCTTGCACTGTACTCTAAGATATGGAATTTCAAGGTAAGTCAAAATTCCACTGATATTATTTGTACAGTACAGGACAGGCAACTCATTCATACACCATGGGACATCCCCAAGCAGTGAATACAAGGATGGGTAACAACTAGGCAAACAGAACTGTGCCAACAGGCCCAAGAAACAACAGGGCTAAAACTGCAGCTGAAATCTGCATCCACAGATTGGACATCCACCCGGTAAAACTTTGAAAAAATATAAAGAGAAGACCAAGTGGTGGCCTTACAATGTTGGGTGACAGAAGCTTGATTCCTAAAGGCTCAGTATATTGAAACAAATTTGGTGGAGCGGACATGTAACAGCAGAGACATTAGTTTTTGAACATAAGCTCTTTTAATCAAATCTTTTATCCTCTGTGCAATGGTGAATTTCAAAGCAGGTTGCTCCTTGTGAGGTCCTGCGAGAGGACAAACAGGGAATCTGTTTTTATAATGGAAGCAGTAGCTTTGTAATATACTCTAATGGCTCTGACTATGTCCGGACAATGCAGAGAGACTTACTTTGGATGTTTGGGAGCAGGGCACAAGGCTGGAAAAACAAGGTACTCATTGAGATGGAATGCTGAAACTACCTTTCGAAGTTGTTGTAAAGTATAAGGAAAGTCTCTTTACAGGAAAGGGCCAATGCAGAAACATACCTAACAGACGTTATAGAGTCCAAAAAAAGCTACTTTGCTGGAAAGAATCTCTATGGGGATATCCCTGATAGGCTTAAAGGAGATGTATAGCCAAAGCTTGTTTGGCTGTTCTTCTTCTATGGATCACAGGGAGTGAAATTTGCTTTATAGTCCTTTGACCTGTTTTCAGCAGAGAGCAGGCTAAAGTCCGCTCTCTGCTCACGTCACTGATATCAGTCCAGGCACCATGTCATCATGACAATAAAGTGTGGATCCGCCAGGTGCCTGGACTGACACCCCGCTCAGTCTCTCAGCAAGGGTGAGCCAGCCGCTCCGCCCCCTCCACAGTTCATCACTCCAGTGAGCGAGGAAGGGGAAGAGCAGAGAGCTGTGACTGATAGTCTGCAGCTCTCTGCTCATGGAGCTCTGAAATCCAAGCGATCGTTCGGTTCTCAGTGTAGAGGCACCATGGGATAGATGCAGCATCGGACCGTAAAGGCAAAAAAAATTCCTTTACTTCTCTTTTAAAGGGTGGTTTCTGCAAGGCAGAGAGAACAAAATTAAAGTCCCAGGGAAATCAAGGAAGAGCCCTGATACAAGAAAAAGCTTGAATAAAGTTTTTTTTTTTTTTTTTACTAAAGGCCTTTGAAAGGGGATAGATAAGGCCAAAATCTGTCCTTTCAGGGTGCTGGGAGCTAGATCTGTTTGTAGGTAGGCTATAATGTGAGAGTAGTTTGTGGCACTGAATTGACTACACACGCACTTGATGAAACAAAATTTCCAGGTACAACAAAAAATGCAAGAATTACCTTTTCTTGCCTTTAGCAAACTAGGAATTTTAGACTCAGACTCAGAAACCATTCTATCCTGTAAGACCTGAGTTGCAACAACCATGCCTTTAAAGCCAGAGAATGTGAGGCAAGATGCACTAGAGGGACATGAGATAACAGATCTGGCCTGTTGGGAAGTGGCCAGGGGTCATCTGTAGGATATCTGAGTATAACCGTGTATCAGGGTCTGCTGGACAAAGTCCGTGCTAGAAGAATCTTCTTCTCTTGATCTATTTTGTGGAGTAGGCAAGGTAGAATGCTCAATGGAGGGATGCACAATTTTGTCTGATTTGAGACCAGGGGAAAACTAGAGCGACTGAGTTAGTAGACCCCTGGTTTTGGATACAAACAGAGGAAGTTTGTTGTTGTATCTGGAGGCTAGGATGTCCTCCCTGTGTGGCAAATCAGATTGAACACATCTTGACGATTGATCTAGGCCACTCCGATGGCATTGTCTGACTGCACCTGAATAGGGTGTCCTCTTAGAAGGGGGTCCTGTGCTGGAAGGACATCCTGACAGCTCTGTGGTCCAAGACGTTGATGGGAGTTTGGACTCTTCTGTAGACCATGTTCCCATAACTGTCTACGATTGGAAGACTCCTCCCCAGCCTTACAGACTTACTGTTGTCAGATATTTTAATTGTAGGAAAGGAAGGACTTTCCCAATGTTAAAGTTGAAGTGGTGATTCACCAGGACAAGGACTTCCTTGTGTGGGAGGATAGGAGCATGGGAAGGTCCAGGGAGAGAGCCTGCTTTTCCATTGCTTAGCTAGGGAGTTCTGAAATGAAATTGGACAAAAGGTAGTGCTTCAAAGGAGACCACCATTAGGTCCATATCTCTCAAGGCAAATCTCTCGGTGGAACTTCTTTTGGATCTCAGCTGTCGAACTTGAGCTCTTAGAGAGAGAGAACTTTGTTTTCTGGAAGAGAAAGCTTTGCCTGGGATGTTTCTAGAATCACACTTAAGTATTTTAAGAACAGGGATGGCTTCATAGCAGATGTTTTTAAGCTGATCACCCACTCAAAGTCCTGAAGCCCTTTTGAAACTTCCGATTGGACCCTCACATCTGGGACACCTGTGACCCAGAGAGATGCAAATTATAACAGATGTCCCTCACCCTTATGGGGGTGCTTTGGCGAGAGCATAGTAGCCTTTGTTGTCTAAGTCTTGTGACAAAGGGAAAGGCTGAACTTAAGTTTTGAACTTGATACTTGAGTGGAGCTCTGCGTTTAGAGAAGCTAGGAGCTCATGAGGAGGAAGGTTTTGTCACCTTTCCCACCTGTGACCTCTTTTATGAATTGGTCAAGTGCCTCACCAAACAACTTGAAAGGGCATATGTATGAGGCATATTTTTCATGCAGCTTCTGCTGTCCAACCTATCAGCCAAAGAATTCTGCACATATGATTGGTGATTAAGGCTCTTCTGGATATTTGTCTCATGACATGCTCCAGGGCATCTACTGTATACAGAAAAGAAGTTTGACAAACATAAATAGAAGAATCAGAAGATAAAATAATACACAGAAAAATAATAAACTATGGAAACTGGGACTTTGGAAACTTTGGGAAGGAGTAGAGGTCTATTACACCCAGACACTACCAAAAAACTGAAGACTCATAAAGTGGGGTATAGTTGTAGGGGAGGTGCCCCTGGAGGTGTGTCCTCCAAAGCTTGCCACTGTCCAATCACCCAAAGGTAATAACCCATAGTGTGTGAATAACCTGCTTGTGTCTGTTCAAAAATGTGACAGCCTTGGCACATAATTTTAACCACATCCCGTCTGGCCTATAGCTAAATGAAGGCCGGGCAATGGTTTCATTATCCTGATTTGGTATGATATGCACCCAGCAGGATAAGCCGCTCCTGCGTTCCTCCAAGGGCACGCAGCATGGCGATCGGTAATGCGGTGTGTTGCTCTGACACACCACATCTTCGATCTCGGTAACGAGCCTATGATGTAGGCTATTTACCATGTGATTAGCTGTGTCCAATCACAGCTGATCACATCGCACCCAGAAAGTCCCAGTTATTGGCTTTCCTCTATTTGCACTGACAAGGCACGAGTAGAGGACAGCCGATAAGCATCTCTCCTGACAGAGGGGGTCTGCGCTGATAATCAGTGCATTGACTATCAGTGCAGACCCATCAAGGATGCTCACAAGTTCCCACCTAGAGTGTCAACCTTTGCCCACCAGGGATGCCAACCAGTGCCCATCAGTAATGCCTGCCAGTGCCTCCTCATCAGTGTTGCCTATCAGTGACATCTATCAGTGCCCATCAGTACCACCCATCAGTGCCCAGTGCTGCCCATCAGTGCCACCTATTAGTGCCACCTATTAGTGCCCATCAGTGCTGCATATTAGTACCTCATCAGTGCCACCTCATCAGTGCCCATACAGTAAGTGCAGCCTCATCAGTGCCCATCAGTGAACAGTGGTACAGTGTTGCATGACCACGCAATTGTCATTCAAGGTACGACATCACTGAAAGCTGAAAATTGGCCTGGGCAGGAAGGGGGTGAAAGTGCCCAGTATTGAAGTGGTTAAACATTATTAAAGAATGAAAGCTAAAGCATATTAGTAGTCTGACCAGAAATTAGTCTCTTATGTTTTTGGTTGTGAGTGGAAAGCACCCAGAAGAATTGTAAACATGGAGAGAACATACATACTAAATGCAGACAGTGTCCTTGGTGGTATTGACCACAAGGCCCCAAAGCTGCAAGGGAAGTCGTATCAACGGAACAGCCGGCTTTGCCAAAAATACTGGTATATGTACAATTATTTAATGATTTCATGGATATTCTTCAAATAAATTGTTTTACTTCCCTCTTAAAGCATATCTATGTTCAAATGTAAATTAATATATGTATTTCCACATTGTATTTCAATTATTTAAAGCCTACTCCTATTATTCTGAATGGTCTCCAAGTTTGTAAACGTTGTTTTTGAAGAATCCCACATGTTTACTTCCTTGAATACAGTGACACATATTCAACACACCCTGTGAATATGCACTTCTATGTCACACATTTCACAGAGCCTGCTGTCTGAGCTACAGAGGGGCTGAGAGGAGAAGTTTCAGGAGTCAGTACAGGAATCACTGCTTGTATGAGCAAATTACCATGCCCTTAGAAATTTAAAGTAAATCAAAGGAGTGAGCAGAGGAGAAGATGCAAGACACACAGAGAATCCAAGTAGTAGAAAGAGCTGGTCAGCGGACAAGCAGCAGTCACGACATGAGAATAGATTTTTCATCTTAGTTTATAATGGATTGTCAAAATAACTATCATTCGTATTGCTAATACAATGTTAATGTTAAAAAATGGAAGTGTACAATATGCTGTGACTTTAGAACTCCTTTAAGTATACATTTTGGTTTGGGTCTCTATTTGTGTTCCTAGCATAAATATTTTTATTTTATTTTAGCTAGTTTAGTGATTAATCACAGTACTTGTAAGGTCACAACCACGTAATATCTAATCTGCTATTATTTGAAGTGTACGTCTATTTAACAATGGTATTTTTGCATTCTTCTAGATTACTACTTTCAGTAATTTATCAAATATAGTGTACAATAGGACAACCTAGCTGCTGGGACAAGAGGCACAAAGGAACAAGAGCTTTCTAATAGTTTTCTGAGTCATGAACTACACCTTTTCATCGTCAATCACTTTTAAAGCTTGCCAGCACTCTCGTGGTGACCAATATATTTACTTCTAAAGATAAGTGTAGATATATTAAGCTAAAATGCAACACTGGGAACAAGTATAATGGATAATGAAGGAACACAACAGTGCCAACTAAAAAAATACAACCTACTGCAAGTGGTCACATTCCACCAGAACTTTACAGCACCACAAGGAAAATAATTGAGACTGGTTAGCATTACCACATATTCTTTAGTATCATTTACCTAACTTTTATCAACTGTACACTACATATAGGGTCATTGCACACAGGGACCTCAGTTCTGTCTCAGTAGAGGGTCCATAGACTGAACCCCTGCCAAGTTGAATCATACATATATAACATCTGTGTTCATTTTTTCTGTCACATATGGAACATCTGTGTCCATGCTTTCCTCCATCTTGTGAGAGAATAAAAATGGATCCATGTAATCCCTATGGGCGGCCGGATGTAAACAGATGTGCATCCAACTATATCCGTCAAAACATCTGGTCAAAAAAGCCGGCCTGGTTTTGTAAAATGTATTGTGTTCTAACTGACAAACCAGAATGAACTCTGGACGTAAATGGAAACACATCCATTACATATAACCACCCACTGCATACACTGCAGTTCCTTTTTGATCTGTGTAATTAATCACTGTTTAAACAGAGCTTAAAGTAGATGTAAAGGCTGAAGGTTTTTTTATCTTAATGCATTCTATGCATTAAGACAAACGCCTTCTGTGTGCAGCAGCTCCCCCTAGCCCCCCCCCCCAATACTTACCTGAGCTCCATCTCTATCCAGCGATAGCCACAAGTGAATTGGCTGTCTGGGGCTCTCTCAACTGTCAGCAGCATCACCATTGGCTCCTGCTGCTGTCCATCAAAATCAGTTAGCAAATCAGGAGACAGCTGGGCCAGTGCTGACCCACAGCTCCACGTCAAGCTGCTTGCTGTGGGGCACTCAATAGGAGGGAGAGGCCAGGAGCTTCAGCCAGGGACTCAAGAAGAGGAAGATCCGGGCTGCCCTGTGCAAAACCACTGCACAGAGCAGGTAAGTATAACATGTTTGTTATTTTAATAGAAAAAAAAAACAAGACTTTACAATCACTTTAAGCCAGCTTGTTCAGTATTTGTCTGTACAGTGTTCCCTACATAGCATTTTATAATTCTGGCAGCCAAAAACTATTATTTTGGGACAACAAAACAGAAAATATTAGGAGTTATTCAATAAGCTTTCAGCAGCTAAATTGTATGTCTTAGCCCCTGTACACACGGTCGAAGATTTCGACAACCAAATCCGTCGGATTTTGTCCATCGGATCTTGTCCGAAACTGTTGCATGCACACGGTCGGACTAAGTTGTCGAAAAATCCGATCATTCAGAACGTGATGACGTAATTTCATTACGATGGGACTACATTCAGGCTAGTAGCCAATAGCTTTGATGTAGGAATTTGATCTGAGCATGCGTGGCACTTGGTCCGATCAAAATTCTCTACACATGATCGGAGTATGTCCGATCAAACCAGTTGGTCGGGAAATATTTCCAACATGTTGGAAAATTGGGTCCGACGGATATTCCGACGGAATCAGTCCGATGCATACCACATACAATCGGATTAACCGACGACACGGTCCGATAGGACACATTCCGACGGATTCTCCGACCGTGTGTACAGGGGCTTATGGTGCGTACACAAGACCGGACTTTTCATCAGCAAAGGTCCAATTGAACAAATCCGTCAGACAATTCAATTGTGTGTGGTCTCCATCGGACCTTTGCTGTCCAAAAATCTGATGGGCTTTAGAAATAGAACATGTTTCAAATTTTTCCCAGTTCCTATAGAGAAATCCGCTCGTCTGTGTGCTAGTCCGACGGACGAAAACCGACGCTAGGGCAGCTATTGGCTACTGGCTATGAACCTCATTCTAGTCCGGTCATACATCATCATGTTCAAATCCGTTTGACTCTGGTGTGATTGTGTGTGGCCAAGTCCATTCATTCTGAAAGTCTGTCGGAACTCCGCCGAAAGTCCGTCGGGAAGACCGTCAGACCTAGTCTGCCGGAAAGTCTGGACGTGTATATGCGGCATTAGATTTTCTGCAGCAGTCAGAGCTGGAAACTTTTGGAGTGAGAGACAAACACAATCAACAGGCCTTTCCACAGAAAGCCTTGTTTACATGCAGACCTTATCATAAGCAATCAAACCAAAACAATTTGAAAACACTCCCCACTAGTTTTTAACTTCAGATGTGGCTGCTTTTCTTTAGGCATGCTTTACTATAAGTACCTATGACATTCACACATGTGAATTGCCAAAATTAGCGATTTCACCAAGAAAAATACCACATTGGCATATCCTGTATTGTATTTTATTAAGCCTATTCTTTATTTGGAAATCTGGATCTCAGTACAAATGTGGTAAATGTTCCAGCTGCCAGGCCCAATTTGCTAACTGGAATTGTCTGCTTGAAGAAGGAGAATCAATTAGTATTTCCCTAATTTGTGCACTACTCTCTAAGGAGACTGCACCATATTCCCTCTTACTACATATGTTGCATAATTGCCAACAATCTGCAAAGATTTGTAGGGACCCTTTTTTGTCCGTAGACGGGTCAATATTTTAATGGGATGGGGTGGAAAAAATGCGGCGCACAGAGTGTGCCGACACAAAAAATGGGCGTGGTTTCAATTATGCTCAATGATAGGCATGGCTTAAGGTGGGTGTGGTTAAATAAAGTGTGAGATAACTTGCATAGTGGAGAATGTGGTAATATATAGGGAAATGGGAATGGAGGGAGAAAGAAAGAAAAAAAAAAGAGAAAGGAGAATGGAGGGAGAGAGAAAGAAAAAAAAAACGTGCAATACTCTGCAGAGTTCCCCCCTAATGCCAGACCCTAAGAAGAGTCCTGTGTAATACTTGGCAGATTTCTCTCATCAGTTATACCATTCCTTAAAGCGAGTTATCCGTGAGTGCCTTAATACCAGCCCCCAGGATCAGTTCTGCACCGACTGACCTGCCTGCACCGTGCCCTCCTGACCTGACTGTACCATGTCCTCCTGACTTGCCTGCACCGTGCACTCCTGATCTGCCTGCACTGTGCACTCCAGGCCTGCCTGCACCATACCCTCCTGACCTCCCTACATAGTACCCTGCTGACCTATCTGTACGTGCACTCCTGACCTGCCTGCACCGTACCCTCCTGACCTCCCTGCACTGTGTCCTCATGACCTTCCTGCACTGTACCTCCCGATCTGCCTTCACCGTGCCCTCCTGGCCCCTTAGTACTGTACCTTCCAGACCCCCATGTATTCTGCCCTTCTGAGCCCCCAGTACCGTGCCCTCCTAGCACCCCAATAACATATCCTCCTAACCATCCAGGACCATGCCCTCCTGACCCCCTCATACCATACCCTTTTGATTCCCCCAGTACCATGCCCTCTTGACCCCCCAGTACCATGCCTTCCTGACCCCCCCAGTACCATGCCCTATTGACCCCCCCAGTACCATGCCCTCCTGACCCACCCAGTAGCATGCCCTGATAACCCCACCAGTACCATACCCTCCTGACCCCTCTGCCCTACTGATCCCTATACACTGCTCTTCATACTGCTGGCCTATGTAAAATTTTATGCTTCCTATTGACCTTTTTAGACTGCCCTACCTACTACGGACCTCTGTGCACTGCCGTACCTACTACTGACCCCTGTAGACTGCCTTACCTACTACTGACCACTGTACGCAGCCCTACGTACTACTGACCTCTGTACACTGCCCTACCTACTACTGACCCATGTACATTTCCTTACCTACTACTGACCTCTGTAAACTGCCCTACCTACGTCTGGCCTCCGTACACTGCCCTACATACTACTGACCCCTGTATGCTGCCCTACATACTACTGAGGCCTGAAACTAGTCGAATAAAGCAGTCTGCAGTACCAGATGTTCTGTTTTCATGATGAACTTCGGTATCAGCCTTGTGGGGGTGACCAATTACTCTCCAGATATGAAAACATATAGTGATTGACAAGTTTCTCACCAAAGCTAAATAAGGTAGGCTGAGTTTATATTTATACAGTGACATTCGTTTTATAAGATTTTTCTAAGTTTTCTTTATGCCGTTTTTACTTTTCATTGGGGGTTTGCTAATTAATCTATTTTTTTTAAAGGGCGTGGCACCCGGTGATCTTTGATCTTTTTCATGTTGTCTGGGTAGAATTCCACTTCTCAAAGGTTGCCTACCCCTGATCTAGTAGGTCCAGCAGATGTTAACATCCCTAAGGCAGCAAGGGATACTACTGTATCTTTTCTCCGTTTCTGTATAACTCAAAGGTGCCTGAAGTGATGTGCACAGGAGAATGATTGATTGATTTTTTATTTTTTTTTGTTTATCATTTCAGTAACTGTTAGAGCATTCTAATCTACAAATCATAATGTGTTTTTGCTTCAAAAGAGTAATTGTGTTAAAACGTGGTATGATTTAATAATGACAAAGTTGAATATAAACACTGCTATTCAGAATCACTTGTTAAACTTACAATCCTCATTTATATTTGCTCTACTTGAGATTCGATCAGACTTCAGCCACCTGCATTTTATATATTCTCTTCCTGGGCAGAAAATACCTTTGGAAACATTGTGCTTCGTCTGATTATTTGGCACAATGGGCAACATGTAAAAAGCATATATTATTTTAGTGACAAATTAATTTTAAAGTATATCAGCTAATGTATTGCACAGCTCAGTGTTGCCAAACTGCTGAATGTGTAACTTTGATTGGTTTTGCTAGAAACTGCACATCTCTGACCTTAAAGCGGACCTTCAGTCATTTTTTCATCTTTCCATCTATTAAATCTTCTGCCCTTGGTGTTTTAACTTTGGATAGTAAAACATTTTATTACTCCCAGTAAATACCTTATACACTTCCTGTTTCTTGTCTGGTAATAAGCCTAGGCATATGACATCATGCACAGCTCTCTCTCTCAATCTCGTGAGAGTTTGCTAGGAAGGGAGGGGGATGAGTCATAACAGCTGCAGCTCTTATTACTAAGAGGGTCAATAAGAGCTGCAGGGCTGGAGGTGTGCCTCTATGTGTTTGTGTAAATCCAGGAAGTAAACAGGCAGCAGATTCAGCTGCCCACAGTTAAAATGGCTGAAGCCAGACTCAGTGGAGGGAGGTTTCTGCAGTATATCAGCGTCCCTCCGGATGGGGGGGGGGGGGGTCTGAGCTGATTGTTTATCAGCGCAGCCCCCCTTGCATGCCCACACTGGACCACCAGGGAAGCCGTCAGGACCACCAGGGAAGGGGGCAACATGTGTATGGTCAGGTATGTACCCCATGGCCATCCACATGTGCAAATGATTGCCCAATCTGTGCCAATCAGTGCCCACAAATTACTACTTACGTACTTATTAAAAAAAAAATTTACAGAAGCAAAAAATAAAAATTGAAGAGGTGATCAAATACCACCAAAAGAAAGCTCTATTTATGGGAACAAAATGATAAAAAAAATTGTTTGGGTACAGAGTTGTATGACCGCGCAATTGTCATTCAATTTGCTACAGCGCTGAAAGCTGAAAATTGGCCTGGGGAGGTACGTGTCTAAGTGCCTGTTATTGAAGTGGTTAACATTGCATTATTAAATAAGTGCATTACAGTGTGACCTGACCAGAATTTCCAGTGACACAAGGGCTCTAAATCAAACATTTTATATTAAAATTTACTAGCATTTTTATAAGTTAAATATGCAATCATTTTGAAAATCGGTCTTAACATCGTATTTCACATTACAGTAAAGGATTTAATAGTTCAGTGAAATATAAAAAAATAAGGCACAGATGAGATATATTCCTTCCAAGTGACTTAATGAAATTGGCTCTGGTAAACATTTAAATTTGTAGGAGCTAAATGACTGAATAACCTTACATTGTGCAAAAATAAATACAATCCCTTAGGTGATTAATTGGGGCAATTTTAATCTGTAGTATAAAAACATTCACCGGAGCCTATGAAACTGAATTCCACAGAATTTAGAATAAAGGAACCAAAATAACCACAACAGAAATATTTTAGAAATTGAATATATCTATAGCAACTTACATAACATACAGTATATAGCATAATACGTTGTAGGTTCTTCTATTTCCTGGAATAGAATCCTATCCCATCAGAGCTGCTACAAAACAACAATAACACTACCATGCTGTTCACTTAATCGGCTTAACCACTTGCCGACCACCCCATGCAGATATACTGCTGCAGGGCAGCCACTCTGCGCTCGAAAACATATCCGATACGTGATCACCACTTCCAAGTAGGGGGGCGCATGCGAGCACGCCCATCACCCTGGTTGTGCTGCGATTTGTTACAGCATAAGCCCATCAGTGGGTCCTAGCCAATGATTGATCACCGACACCCACTGAATAACTTTGTCAATCATGGGAGGGAGCTCTGTGTTGTAAACAAGACAGAGCTCCGAACACTGACAGGCAATCTTGCTGCTAAGCAGGAAAACAAACAGCAAGATCGCTTAATAAAAGCAGCGCATAACACACGCAGTAAACATTGTTAGTCACACATTTAACCCCTTCCCAGCCAGTGTCATTAGTACAGTGACATTATACTGTATAGTATTAGCCCTGATCACTGTATTAGTATCACTATTGATGTCAGTGTACTCCCCCCAGCCAGCGTCAGCTAGTGTCAGATTGCCCCCACACTATCACAGTCCCACTATAAGTCGCTGATCACTGCCATTAACCGCTTCCTGACCGCTGCATGACGATATACTTTGGTAGAATGGCATGGGTTGGTGAAAGGGCATATAGGTACATCCACTTTAACTTTAAGAAGCGGCGCTGCAGGTGCGCGCACGCCCATCCTGTTCTCCGTGGCCATGACCACGGTTCCTGCGAACTCAATGTCCGTCGGGTTCCCGCGATCGTGTCATGGAGAGGTAGAACGTGGAGGTGCCTTTGTAAACAAGGCATTTCTCCATTCTGCCTTGTGACATGCCAGAAATCACTGCTCCCTGTCATTGGGAGCAGTGATCGCTGTCATGTGTGCTGAAGCCTATCCCCCCCACAGTTCGAATCACTCCCTAGGACACACTTAACCCCTTCATTGCCCACTAATGGTTAACCCCTTCACTGCCATTGTCATTTACACAGTGATCAGTGCATTTTTATAGCACTGATTGCTGTATAAATGACAATGGTCCCAAAATAGTGTCAAAAGTGTCCGATGTGTCTGTTTTAATGACGCAGTCACAATAAAAAATGCAGATCGCCGCCATTACTAATAAAAATAATAAAAATGCCATAAAACTATCCCCTATTTCGTAGACGATATAAATTTTGCACAAACCAATCAATATACGCTTATTGCGATTTTTTTTTTTACCAAAAATATGTAGAATGAAGAATACATATATGTGTATATGTATAAGAATACATATATGGAAACTGAAGAAAAAAATTGTTTTTTTTATATATTTTTGGGGGATATTTATTATAGCAAAAAAGTAAAAAATATTGCTTTTTTTTCCAAATGGTCGCTCTTTTTTTGTTTATAGTGCAAAAAAGAAAAAACCGCAGAGGTGATCAAATAACTCCAAAAGAAAGCTCTATTTGTGTGAAAAAAGGACATCAATTTTGTTTGGGAGTCATGTCGCACGACCGCGCAATTTTCAGTTAAAGCAACGCAGTGCCGAATTGCAAAAAGTGCTCTGGTCATGAAGGGGGCAAATCCTTCTGGGGCTGAAGCGGTTAACAGTGTAAAAAAATAAATAAATACCAATTCCAGTATCTACACCAAATGCTATAACTTTTACACAAACCAAAAACTACACAGACATGTAGAAGAGTACATTTTGGCCTAAATTCATAAAGAAATTTGATTTTTTTTATTTGATCAGATATGTTTTATAGCAAATATATTGGGTCTTTTTCTTGTCCTTATTTTTCATTTATATCACATATTGATAATCAAATACCATCAAAAGAAAGCTCTATTTGTGTGGGGAAAAAAAGATAAAAATGTAATTTGCATACAGTGTTGCAAGACCAAGCAATTGCCAGTTAAAGTAGCACAGTGGCGAATAGCAAAAATGCTCTGGTTATGAAGGGGGTAAACTCTTCCGGAGATCATATGGTTTACCCTAGGTTCACACCTATGCGTGCATTTTGCAGTTTGCAGAAATGCAATTCAGTCAATTTAACATGGTTTCCTATGGTACACGCTCACATCTAGGTGTTTTGCAGCAGGGAACTTTTGGAAAGGGTCGGGGACTTTTTCCATATTTTGCGTGTAATAGACTTCAACGGAACTGCACCAAAAATGAAAGTGTTGTGTTTGTGATGTGATTTTTGATGTGTTTTGCAGTTTTTTTTCTGTTTAAAACACTGTATATAGCTGGTTGCTAAGGAGGAGTCTGGGAAGCCAGCCACCGTGTCCTTAGTCCTTAGCGGGATTCTCCACTGACAGCTGAATGTACAAAAAAAAATTGCGGAAAAAACTGCGTGGGGTCCCCCCCCAGGTCCATACAAGGCCCTTATTTGAGCATGCAGCCTGGCAGGTTAGGAAAGGGAGGGGGCGAGTGATCGCCCCCTCCTATACCATACCAGGCCTCAACATGGGGGATGGGTGTTTTGGGGGGCTTCTTCCAAACAACCCTGGGCTGTAGTTGTCGGGGTCTGTGAGCAGGGGGCTTTTCAGAATTTGGAAGCCCCCTTTGACAAGGGGGCCCCCAGATCCTGCCCCTCCCCTATGTGAATGGGTATTGGATACATTGTACCCTTACCCATTCACCCCAAAGTGCAGTAAAATGTTAAAAAAACAAGAGCCAGTTTTTGGCAAGTCCTTTATTAAAAAAGAAGGCCAGAGCTGACTTCTCCAAGTGTTATCTTCTCCTGGTGCTGTCTTGTCCCGGTGCTGTTTTCTCCCAGTGCTGTCTTCTCCCCAAGCTGTCATCTCCCGGTGCTGTCTTTTCCTTGTGTTGTCTTCTCCCAGAGCTGTTTTCTCCCCGTGCTGTCTTCTCCCGGAGCTGTCTTCTTCCTCGCTGCTGGTTACCTGCTAAAAACAAAGAAAAAGCTCTTCTTCTAAGGCTGTCTTCCTCCATTGTGTTGTTGCCCGTTGTCTGGCATCTCTTATATAGCCATGGGGCGTGGCTTGGTACGATGTACCCGATACCCATTCTCATAGGGGAGGTCAGGACCTAAAGGGGGCTTCCAGATTTTGATAAGCCCCCTGCCCGCAGATTCCAACAACCACAGCCCAGGGTTGTCGGGAAGAGGCTTTTTGTCCCATCAACATGGAGCAAGGTGCTTTGAGGGGCTAAGCCCTCCCAAAACACCTATCCCCCCATGTTGAGGGCATGCAGCCTGGTATGGTTCAGGAGAGTGTGCGCTCGCTTGTCCCCTTCCTTTCCTGACCTGCTGGACTGCATGCTCGGAAAAGGGTCTGGCATGGATTGGGGGGGACTCCATGCTGTTTTTTTCATGATTTTTTTTACATACACCTGTCAGTGGGGAACCCCTCTGACAGATGATGACTCATCGGTTGTTAAGGACGTGGCGGCTGGCTTCCCAACTCTCTCCTTAACAACCAGCTATATATAGTGTGTTTCTAGTTGTTTAAAGAGGAAAAAACGTAAAACGCAAAATGCATGAAAACTGCAAGTAAAAACCACATAAAAACAAGGGTTTAAAAATGCATGGGGCACTGACAAATGCATCAAGCGCAGCCGCATAGGTGTGCACCTAGACTTAAGTATATCTAATGTGATTTTTTGTTGTTGTTGTCATTATCAATATAATAACAGAATGGTTAAAACCCGTCAACATTTTTTTTGTTGGCCTCAGTGTTTCTGACAAGAGCTTTCACTTCTATCAGCACAGCATAAAGTAAAGAAAATGTAACCAGAGTATAGTAAATCCCCTCTGAAATGTCTCCAGAGCAGCTGTTCACCTGGAATATTCCTCTTTGAATTCCTGTACTTGTGACAACCCAAAATTTTGAATTTTCTGCCACCTTCAGTCTTGGCGACAGTGGTTAACAGAACAAATTAACAGATTAACACTCTTTTTACAAATTACAATAAAAAAATATTCTGTTTAGAGCTATCACATCTTTTCTAAAATTTGGGTGAGCTATATATTAATAAAGTGGATGTAAAGCCTCACATATACCCAGTGAAGTTAACAGCCTCAGATGATACACAGAGATGAAACAAATCCTCTTACATAAGTTTTACAGGTATATCTTCTGGCTTCAGTTTTATACACTGTTTAGAAATTGTGTTAGAATTTTCACGTCCTCGTTCAGCAGTAGCAGTGTAGTGTTGAATTACACTGGAAGAGTGCTGATTGGAGGAAAAGCACACAACCCCCTCCACATAGGCAGAGACTTTCAGAGCTGTCCTGTGAGTAGAGCAGCTTTCTGCTAATCTATTTATAGCACCCACCCTGACACAAATTTCAGGCTGGTTTTATCACGTGTTGGAGAACTTGTCAGAAGTTATCATGCTGATAACAGAATAACTAAGCTGCTTTGAAGAGTGATAAGAAAACACTGAAGAGATATGTGCCCAGCTCAAATTTCATGAATGGGGTTTACATTAACTTCAACAGTAAAATACTTTACTGACTTTCCTAGAGTTGGAGTCATGTTATTTAAGTGAAGTGAAGACAGAATCCAAGAGCACCTTTTGCATTACACTCTCTTTACCCTCAAGGCTTTTGAAATGCCTTGAGTGTGTTGCATGAGAAACCATTGTTGGCCAGACATATTTTAACTGTTTTTAGACTTTTGCTTATTTATCACCTAAAGGGATTGTAAAGTCAAAAGGTTTTTTTTCTTAATGCATGCTATGCATTACGATAAAAAGCCTTCTGTGTGCAGAACCCCCCCCTCAGCCCTCCTAACACTTACCTAAGGTCTCTCTCTGTCCAGCGATGTCCACAAGTGTCTCAGCCATCCGAGATTCTCCCTCCAGATTGGCTGAGACACAGCAGTGATGCCATTGGCTCCCACTGCTGTCAATCAAAGTCAGCTAGCCTATCAGGGGAGAGAGCGGGCAGGGTCGGGTTGGGGCTTCGTGTCTGAGGGGACACAGGGTGCTGTGACTCAGCTTGGGTGCCCCATAGCAAGCTGCTTGCTGTGGGGGCACTCAACAGGAGGAGGTGCCAGGATCACAGAAGAGGGACCCAAGAAGAGGAGGCTCAGGGCTGCTCTGTGCAAATCCACTGCAACAGAGTAGGTAAGTATAACATGTTTGTTATTTTATAGGGAAAAATCGAGACTGTACAATCACTTTAACCACTTCTGCTCCAGAAGGATTTGCATCTTAATGACTAGACCATTTTTTTGCGATACGGCCCTGCCTCACTTTAACTGACAATTGTGTGGTCGTACAACTCTGTATCCAAATAGAGCTTTCTTTTGGTGGTATTTGATCACCTCTGTGGTTTTTATTTTTTGTGCTATAAAAAAACAAATAGCGACAATTAAAAAAATATATAAAAAAACGAATGTATTCATCAGTTTAGGCCGATATATATTCTTCTACTATAGGCGTATATTGATTGGTTTGCACAAAACTTATTGCGTCTACAATCTATGGGATAGATTTAAGGACTTTTATTTATTTTTTATTGTTTTTACTGGCGGCGATCTGCGTTTTTTAGCAGGACTGCAACATTGTGGTGGACAAATCTGACCCCAAATGACACTTTTTGGGGACCAGTGACATTATTGCATTGATATATGCTATAAAAATGCAGTGATCAATGAAAAAATTACACTGTCAGGGAAAGGGTTAACAGTAGGGGGCAATCAAGGGGTTAACTGTGTTGCCTGGTTGTGTTCTAACTGTAGCGGGGTGGGCTGGCAGGGACATGACAGAAATCACTGTTCCCGATCACTTGAAACAGTAGATCTCTGTCATGTCTCCTGTCAGAATGGGGCTCAGCTTTGTTTACAAAGGCAGATACCCAGTCTGTCTCTGTACTAGGTGAACTGTACATCGAGCCCGCCCAACCCGCGGGCATGCTCCCACAGCGTGCAGAGGGAGCGTGCAGCGGGCGCGTGCTGACGTATAGCTACGGTGATTTGCGCAGCAGCTGGACGGCTAGTGGTTAATGTAGAGAGTGTAATGCCAAGTGCTCCCGGAACTTGTCTTCACTTGAATACTTAAAGATTTTTGCTGCAAATAAGCACCAATACCCATACTTATGAATTTGTACAAAAGGGAAAGTAGCAGAATCTGATGGAGCAACCTCACTAGATTTAGGGACATCTGTCTTTATTCTCCCTCGTCTCGGCTGTGAATGCCACACACTTTTTGAAAGTGTGTGCAAACTAGTGAGATATGTTAACAACATAAGCAAAACTGTTTCTTATTAGGTTTTTGGAGTTTATTTTTGCACCCACCATTTTTTGTTTTGCCGGGTCCTGCAACATCCAGGTGTGGGTGACAGCAATAATCATTAGGCTCCATCATATGCCAGCCTGTACCTTGAGGAGTGAAAGCATCTGATTTTTTCAGATGAGGATCTCTCTATTTACAGGTTAACAACATCCTCTTATTCTGGACTGGATCCAAGCTATTTTTTTTTAAGAGTTTGAGTTGATCCTTAACCACTTGCTTACTGGGCACTTAAACCCCCCTCAGTCCCAGACCAATTTTCAGCTTTCAGCGCTGATGCACTTTGAATGACAATTGCGCGGGCATACAACACTGTACCCAAATGAAATTTTTATCATTTTTTTCCCACAAATAGAGCTTTCTTTTGGTGGTATTTAATTACAGCTGGGAGTTTTATTTTTTGCTAAACAAACAAAAAAAGATGCAAAACAAAAAAATCATGTTTAATAGTTTGGTATAAAATTTTGCAAACAGGTAATTTTTCTCCTTCATTGAAGTGCGATGATGAGGCGGCACTGATAGGCTGCACTGGTGGGCACTAATAGGCTGCATTGGTGGGCACTGATAGGCTGCATTGGTGGGCACTGATAGGCTGCACTGGTGGGCACTGATAGGCATAGTTAAGGCGGCACTAATAGGCACAGATAAGGCGGCACCGATGGGCACAGATAAGGCGGCACTGATGGGCAAAGATGGGCACAGATAAGATGGCACGGATGGGTGGCACAGATGGGTGGCACGGATGGGTGGCACTAAGGGGCACTGATAGGTACCACTGATAGATGAGACTGATGGGCACTGATAGGTGGCACTGATAGGTGGCTCTGATAGGTGGCACTGCTGGGCACTGATGGGCGGCACTGCTGGGCACTGGTAGATGACACTGATGGGCACTGATATGTGGCACTGGGGTGCAGCACCTTTGTTGAGGCAGATTGTGGGCACTGCTGAGTGGCACTGTGGGCACTGCTGGGTGGCACTGTGGGCACTGCTGGGTGGCACTATGGGCACTGCTGGGTGGCACTGACGGGGGGCACTTATTTTTTTATTATGCTTAGTGATGAGGGGGCAGGTGGGCACTGGCAGGGGGCAGGTGGGCACTGGCAGGGCTGGCCGTGATCGGGACTGATGTCCCGATCACGGCCGCCGGTGATCGGCTCTTTTTTTTTCTCCTCGCGCTGTCAGCGCGAGGAGGAATAATAGCCGATTACCGGCTCCGTTATATCACATGATCAGCTGTCATTGGCTGACAGCTGATCACGTGATAAGGGGTCGGGATCGACCCCTTGCTCGGATCGGTGATCAGGCGAGTCTCATAGACTCGCCGATCACAGAGCGTGCCGCGCGCGCCCCTCAGGGGGCGCACAGGCCGCTCGTGCACGGGACGTCAATAGACGTAGTCCCGGCAAAGGAGATTCGGCTGTAGCGCGGGTCTCAAGTGGTTAATGACAAAGATACATTAAGTTCTTTTCCTTTGCTTTGCTAGCAATAGTTTATGTGAAAGAATTAAGGTAATTTTCCCACATTTTGGTATATTTAGGTAGGTTGGAGCATGGAAGTTGTGACAGGTTTTTGCATATTTGTGAGTTGGTGAGAGTATTGTAGAAGCAATCTTTTAGAAGGAGTAGGAGATAAGTAAGTTTAGCTCTGTCTGGGAGAGAAGTTGAATTGTCAGGCAAACCAGTGAAAAGTTACATTAGTGTTTGTACCAGCTGTTCATGGGAGCATTTTGTCTAGGGCCCAAATGCAGGGCTCTTCTGTGCTGAGGGGGATGCTGGGTCTCATACAAAATAGATAGGCAAGTTGGAGAAGGTACAGTCCCAGGTGGCAAGAAATTTTTTGTAATATATGGAAGAGAAGACAGGGCATATAGTTTGATACATTGAGATATTGTTCAATAGCTAGAAAGAGTTTTATCTTTTAATCTAACTATTCAGCAATAGCATGCAATGTCAAGCAGCAGCAAGTAAGGCTAAAATACTATTATAATGCATTAAAAAGGGTATTTACACAACAGATAAGACTATAATTCTACCACTTTACAAAACTCTGGTTTGGCCACATCTTGAGTATGCAGTATGCACTGACACGGAGAAGCAATTTAGGTCTCATAGTTGAGATACTGGCCAAGGTGGATGGAGAAGGGAAAAGCTGGTTTCTAAATCTTTTAATGTCGGTAATATCAGGTTTATCTCATTCAAACATTCCCATTTAATCATGGATTAATTTTGTATAAAGACTACACATAGAACAGATTTTAGATTCTCTTATTGCATTGGGAGAATGGTAGGGTCACTGAGAGAGAACATTTTGAATAGTATCAAGTACTGCTAATGCCGTGTACACATGATCAGACTATCCGGCGGACTTAGTCTGGCGGACAAACCACCGTAAAGTCCGCCGGACTGTCCGAACGAGCGGACCTGCCCACACACGGGACTTTTCCGGCGGACTAACCGCCGTACTTTTGAAATGAACAGACTTGCCTACACACACGGAGGAAAGTCCGTTCATTTTGAGCGCGGCTCCAGGTACCCGGGACTAGCGAAGGAAGCGTCGCTGGCCCCGTCACCTGGTATGGACTTAAAGGGGAAGCCCTACGCCGAAAAGACGGCGTGGGGGTCCCCCCCCAGGTCCATATCAGACCCTTATCTGAGCACGCTAGCTGGCCGGCCAGGAAAGGGGGTGGGGACGAGCGAGCGCAAACACCCCCCTCCTGAGCCACAGCCCCCCCTCCCCCAAAGCACCCCCCATGTTGAGGGTGCGCGACCTGGTACGGCTCAGGAGGGGGGCCGCTCACTCATCCCCACCCCCTTTCCTGGCCGGCCAGGTAGCGTGCTCAGATAAGGGTCTTATATGGACCTAGAGGGAGACCCCCACGCCGTTTTTTCGGCGTAGGGCTTCCCCTTTAAGTCCATACCAGGTGACGGGGCCAGCGACGCCTCCTTTGCTAGTCGCGGCTACATGGAGCCACGCTCAAAATGAACGGACTTTTCTCCGTGCGGGAAAAGTCCGTTCATTTCAAATGTACGACGGACTAGCACACACACGGCCATATTGGTGCAAAACTACTTTCTTAGTCCGCTGGACTTTTGGGTAAAAAAAGTCCACCGGAGCCCACACACAGGGGGGGGGGGGATTTTCCACCGGATTGTTTGATCGTGTGTACGCGGCATTAGAGGCCTAAGAGGTACAAAAGCAGGGAATCATTTAATCACCATGTCCATGCCCAATGGAGGGTATTAGAGAACATCAAGGTAAAAGTAATTAGAGTATGGTCACAGCACATCATTCTATCAAGGGAACACACAGGATTCTATTCAATAAGCGTATATTTTTAGTTTTTAGTTTTCTGAGCTGAATTAGTGCTATCATACCACCATGAGTAGTAATTGTTGTGATATATTGATATGTAGTCAGTCTGAAAATTAGTTTCCTGAAACAATATCATGTCCACTTTAGCCTTATGTTGAGGGAATAGATAAGTTGGGCCCACGTTTATGGATCATTGAGTCCTTTAATGTTGTAAGAGCAGAGTTTAGTTCTGGGGGAGAGGAGAACGTATTGGCTATGGTTGAGAGTGTATGTGTGTGTGTGTGGGGGGGGGGGTGATTATGGGGTACAATGATAAAAACAATTACACTAGAGGAGCAGTGTGAAGATGTGGAATGAGAGAGGAAAGGAATGCGGGGAAGTTAAAAGAAACATTAATGAAAAAGGGCAACAAAATAGATGAGACAATATGGAAAGGGGTAACTATAAAATAGAGAAAAAGAGATAGGGAAAGACCATACAAGCTGGATAATAACTGGTATACTAGGGCAAAAATTGGAAGGCCAATTGAGGGGAAGTGGTCACTCACAGAGACAAGCTCAGTGCAGCCAAGAGAACTCAAAGTTTTGTAATCTTTAAGTATAATATGAACAAGTGAGTGGGGGTGTGGACCTGCTTGAGAGGTTGTATATTATTGGGGAAGGGCAGTCATATGAGCCAGGTTCTTATGGTAAGATGACAAGGACAGGGCCAATATGAACTACGGATTTTTATTTGTGAGGGGTGTAGGCCTCTGTTCAGGTCATCTGTGATTAATTGCTGCTGAATATGTAGAATAGAAGATGCACCATGGCTAGGTCGCTTGCCCCTGGCCAAGACATGCGGAGGATGGAACAAGAACGTCTAGAAATTAGAGTTTAAAGCATCTGTTACCCTGAAGAAAATGGATCCTGTTCCCTTAAAGTATTTTATACAGCACAGTGCTTGTGTTGTGTCATGGTTATGCAATAGAGTTCGTCTGCTTACCTGTCTCCGTGTGTTCATTTCTAGAGACCAGCCGACCCTCACCTGACTGCTTTTATAATCCATCCTCTGGCATGGCTCCACCCTAGCTCCTATCAGAGAACCCTATATTAACCTGTGCATTGCTAGCCAACCCTGCTGATCAACCTTTGTGTGTTAGCTTCCTGTTACCTGCCGTGTGCTCTTCTATTGTTTTCCGTTACCGACTTTGGCGTGTCCCCGACTTTTCCTGTCTGCTTGTGGCCCCGACCTTGGCTTTGTCCCTTACCATCCCTATCCTCCTGTTGCCTACTGTGGGTGTGAGCTGGGGGACCCTGGGGGTCGCGACCTGGAGCCAGTTGCAGCCAAGTCCATCCTCCCCACTCGAGGCTCTGGTGAACACCTGCTGGCTTTTAGACTCCGCGCCCCAGGGAATCTTACGCTCTAACCCCGGTGGGATCCATCTTGGTATTCTGGCGGCCCTGCCTTCCTATCACCTTGACCCCCGTCCGCAGCAGTCAGCCGTAGGGTCCACAACCTTGCGGTGCACTCCTAATCCCTGCGGTGTGCATCTGTCACCTGGCCTCAAGGTGACCTGACATGTTGTGTCATTTGGCTATTTTTATCACCTGAAATACCTGGTTGATCCTGCCTGATTCTGCCTCCCCCCCTGTAAACTGATCACAGTTTATCATGGCCGCTGAGCACTGACACGGTGGTCAGTTTACATGCCTCCTTCACCTGCTCTCTTCTCTGTAATCTTCCCTGTCCTCTCCCCCCTCCCTGCCTGTCAGCTCCGATCGCTCCCTTCCTGCTGGTATCATAACTTAGTGTTGGTGCTATAATCCCCTCTGTTATACTAAATGATATTCCCCAGTGTATGTGGTTTGTAAAAAAATGCCGCTAAATATCTATTTTATAGCGCCAATCAGCGCTCACGTGACTGACTGCCTTTCTCCCCCTCTCCTCCTGGTTGACATCAGCAGGGGATTCTCAAACCCTGTCAAATTTGCTGTCAGATCAAGAGAGGCAGCCGGTCACGTGAGCACTGAGCGCGCTATAAATTTAGGTATTTAGCGGGATATTTTTTCCAAAATACATACACTGGGGAAAATCATTTATTATAACAGAGGGGATTGTAGCACCAACACTAAGTGGCTTAAAAACCAACTCTGAACCTCAGCTCTGGAGACAACCAAAAACTACTGAGCAGCTAGTAGGCCACTGTTATTTAGCTAATTGTCACAAATATTAAAGACATCTAAAGTGACAATCAATAGAAGTATGCACATGCAATTTGCTGGTTTGATGAGAAAACTTTATTAGAGACATGTCTGATATTCTAGAAAAAACATAGGGGGGAAATTCCACTATACAGTGCCTTGAAAAAGTATTCACACCCCTTGAAATTTGTCACATATTGTCATGCTACAACCAAAAATTGAAATGTATTTTATTGGGATTTTATCTGACAGACCAACACAAAGTAGAATATAATTATGAAGTGAAAGGAAAATGACAAATCGTTTTCAAAATTTGTTACAAATAAATATGTGAAAAGTGTGGCATGCATTTGTATTCAGCCACCCTGAGTCAATACTTTGTGGAACCACCTTTCGCTGCAATTACAGCTGCAAGTCTTTTTTGGGATGTCTCTACCAGCTTTGCACATCTAGAGAGTGACATTTTTGCACATTCTTCTTTGCAACATAGCTCGAGCACTGTCAGACTGGATGGAAAGCATCTGTGAACAGCAATTTTCAAGTCTTGCCACAGATTCTCAATTGGAATTAGATCTGGACTTTGACTGGGCCATTCTAACACATGAATATGCTTTAATCTATACCCCTCCATTGTAGCTCTGGCTGTATGTTTAGGGTCATTGTCCTGCTGGAAGGTGAACCTCTGCCCCAATCTCAAGTCTTTTGCAGACTCCAACAGGTTTTCTTCTAATATTGAATTTGGTTTTCTTCTAAGATTGAATTTTATTTTTTCTTCTAAGATTGTATTTGGCTCCATCCATTTTCCCATCAACTCTGACCAGCTTCCCCTTCCCTGTCCCTGATGAAGAAAAGCATCCACACAGCATGATGCTGCCACCACCATGTTGCACGGTGGGGATGGTGTGTTCAGGGTGATGTGCAGTGTTAGTTTTCCAGCCACACATAGCGTTTTGCTTTTGGGCCAGTTTTGGTCTCATCTGACCAGAGCACCTTCTCCCACATGGCTTCTCGCAAACTGCAAACTGGGCTTCTTATGCCTTTCTTTCAACAATGGCTTTCTTTTTGCCACTCTTCTAAAGGCCAGATTTGTGGAGTGCATGACTGATAGTTGTCCCGTTGAAAGATTCTCCCACGTGAGCTGTGGCTCTCTGCAGCTCCTCCAGAGTTACCATGGGCTTCTTGGCTGCTTCTCTAATTAATGCTCTCCTTGCCTGGCCTGTCAGTTTAGGTGGATGTCTTGGTAGGTTTGCAGTTGTGCCATGCCCTTGCCATTTTCGAATGTTGGATTAAACAGTGCTCCGTGAGATGTTTAAAGCTTGGGATATTTTATTTATACCTAACCCTGCTTTAGACTATTGACACAATTTTATCCCTGACCTGTCTGGTGTGTTTCTTGGCCTTCATGAAGCTGTTTGTTCACCAAGGTTCTCTAACAAACCTCTGAGGGCTTCACAGAACAGCTGTATTTATACTGAAATTACATTACACACAGGTGGACTCTATTTACTAATTAGGTGACCTCTGAAGGCAATTGGTTCCACTAGATTTTAATTAGGGGTAGCAGATTAAAATGGGCTTAATACAAATGCATGCCACACTTTTCAAATATTTGTAAAAAGATTTGAAAACTATTTATAATTTTCCTTCTATTTCACAATTATGTGCCACTTTGTGTTGGTCTATTACATAAAATCCCAATAAAATACATTTACATTTTTGGTTGTAACATGACAAAATGTGGAAAATGTAATGGAGTATTCATACTTTTTCAAGGCATTGTATAAGAAAGATTTTCTACACTTGCTCAAGGGAAAATAATAATTGAATCTCTGAAAAACATACTTCTTTCAATACACATACCCTTCTCGGAGTAGAAATACTATTTATCACATTTGCAATTTTTTTAGATTCAATGAATTCAAAAGTCACAGCTTTTCGGGTATTTGAAAACAGCATAAAATATTAGATGCATCTATCATACAGGAAAACATCATCCACGTGAAGTTGGAACATGCCTTTGACAGGAAGTTGGCCTTCTATGACATTCTCAAGCCTTCAGGGCAGAAAAGTAAAAAGGAAACATCTTGTAGTTATTTAAATGACTGCAGGGTAATTAGACAAATTGAACATAATTTAACAGTGGTTAAAATCTTCAGGGAGGCAATATGAAAACTGCTGAAGGTTACTTCAATAATATCAGTAAAATAACATGGAGAAAAGAATTTGAGCTGTAAAAATGTAAAGAGAGAATTTAATACAATTGAGGAAAAGTACTATAAACTTATGTTTCCAGTTTTTATGGTAAAGAACACAAAAATTACAGTGGCAATTACTTTTTTTTATAAAGAGCATAGTCTTAAAATAAAGGCAGTTTTGTGAGCTGACTAGTACTGAAGAAACATTGCTCTGTCAAGTCTGGCTGTGTTGTGTTTAGTGAACGGTTCGCCCGGCGGTCGTTTCGCTGCGAATTTCGGCTGTTCGCGATTCGCTCAATCGGCGGACTATTGCCGCCGTTCGCCCGGCGGACTTCCGTGTTTACTGTGTAAAAGAACTTTGACCTATGATGACACATCCATCATGGGGTACAGGACAGCCAATTGAGACATTACAGCACATGGACACTTGGACATTCCCCCTAACTTATAAATAGACCCGATCCGGCGGCCATTTTACATTCTTTCTTCTGTCACTATAGGGAGAGGTTGCTGTGTGGAGCAGGGAGAGATTACAGTGACCCAAATATCTAGCTATTTGGTACACAAAAGTTCTTTTCAGGACTGGTATAGGTGTTAGGTGTAGTTCAGGATATAGGTTTGAGGCAGTGCAGTGCTAGTGATTGTTGCAGCAGCCTGAGTGTCTTTTGTCAGTTTAGAGAAAGGGACAGGACGGTGTGTGCTGCAGGGACAGTCAGTTTAATCATTAGCTGTTACAATCAGGTCCACAAAAGTGCTATTCCAGTAACCAGTTATTGTTCCAGCAGCCTCTGTTTTGTCAGTTGATATAGGGACGGGCAGGAAGCTGTGTGTGAGGCAGTGAGGGTCAGTTTAATCAGTAGCTGTTACTATATTAGGTCCACAAAGGTTCTTTTCAGGACTGGTATCAGTGGTATGGTAATAGGCTTGTACACGTATAATATTCTTTCTTCCAAATATAGAAAGAATATTATACTTGACTGCTGCCCTTCTGCTGCCCTTCTGCTGCAGTCTGCTAATCAGTCACAACCTACTTGTTCCACAAAGGTCCTTATCAGGACTGGTAACCTGGTGTAGGGTGCTACAGTACATAGGGTTGAGTGAGGTACAGTCTGCTATTCCGTAAGGACTGGTATAGGTCCACAATACATAGGGTTGAGGTGCACTACTGCTGACCGCTGCCCTATACTGCAGCAGTCCTTTATCAGTATAGGGACTGACGTACAGTCTGCTAATCAGTTACACACAACCTACTTGTTCCACAAAGGTCCTTATAAGGACTGGTAAGGTATAGGGTACTACATTACATAGGGTTGAGTGAGGTACAGTTTGCTATTCTGTAAGGACTGGTATAGGTCCACAATACATAGGGTTGAGGTGCACTACTGCTGACCGCTGCCCTATACTGCAGAAGTCCTTCATCAGTATAGGGACTGACATACAGTCTGCTAATCAGTCACACACAACCTACTTGTTCCACAAAGGTCATTATAAGGACTGGTAAGGTATAGGGTACTACAGTACATAGGGTTGAGTGAGGTACAGTCTGCTATTCTGTAAGGACTGGTATAGGTCCACAATACATAGGGTTGAGGTGCACTACTGCTGACCGCTGTCCTATACTGCAGCAGTCCTTCATCAGTATAGGGACTGACGTACAGTCTGCTAATCAGTCACACACAACCTACTTGTTCCACAAAGGTTCTTATAAGGACTGGTAACCTGGTCTAGGGTGCTACAGTACATAGGGTTGAGTGAGGTACAGTCTGCTATTCTATAAGGACTGGTATAGGTCCACAATACATAGGGTTGAGGTGTACTACTGCTGACCGCTGCCCTATACTGCAGCAGTCCTTTATCAGTATAGGAACTGACGTACAGTCTGCTAATCAGTCACACACAACCTACATGTTCCACAAAGGTCCTTATAAGGACTGGTAAGGTATAGGGTACTACAGTACATAGGGTTGAGTGAGGTACAGTCTGCTATTCTGTAAGGACTGGTATAGGTCCACAATACATAGGGTTGAGGTGCACTACTGCTGACCGCTGCCCTATACTGCAGCAGTCCTTTATCAGTATAGGGACTGACGTACAGTCTGCTAATCAGTCACACACAACCTACTTGATCCACAAAGGTCCTTATAAGGACTGGTAAGGTATAGGGTACTACAGTACATAGGGTTGAGTGAGGTACAGTCTGCTATTCTGTAAGGACTGGTATAGGTCCACAATACATAGGGTTGAGGTGCACTACTGCTGACCGCTGCCCTATACTGCAGCAGTCCTTTATCAGAATAGGGACTGACGTACAGTCTGCTAATCCATCACAACCTACTTGTTCCACAAAGGTCCTTATAAGGACTGGTAAGGTATAGGGTACTACAGTACATAGAGTTGAGTGAGGTACAGTCTGCTATTCCGTAAGGACTGGTATAGGTCCACAATACATAGGGTTGAGGTGCACTACTGCTGACCGCTGCCCTATACTGCAGCAGTCCATCAGTATAGGGACTGAGAGTTTTGTCACAGGGTCATTTAAAAAATGACAGGCAGAGGAAGAGGCAGGCCCTTCCGCAGGGGTGGTAGGGGTAGGGCAGGAGCAACAGGCTTGAGCCAAAGTGGGAAGTTGCAGAAGGTGCGTTCAATTACTTTAAAGGACGCACCAGACTTGGTTGAGTGGCTCACTCAGCCTTACTCTTCTGCACCCTCCTCATCCTCTCGATCTGCACCCTCTTCTTCACTCTCTGATATGTGCACCCCCAAAGACACTACCACCAACAACACCACCACATACCTTCCGCTTGAGTCACAGGAATTATTTTCCGATCCATATCAAGACATTTCTGATGCGCAGCCACTCTTGGTATTGGATCAGGAAGAGGAGGTAGCAACAACCGCTACTCAGCAGTCTGACGACAGTACCCAGATCAGCCCAAGGAGGAGGTTGGTCCCCGGTGTTGCTGCCTACTCCGAGATCTCTACTTATAGCGGTGGGGAAGGTGACGTCGATGATGACGTGTCTAGTGATGTCACGTGGGTGCCCACAAGAGAGGAAGAGGAGGGGAGTTCAGAGGGAGATATGGACCAGCAGATAGGGAGGAGAAGCAGGAATAACTTACATTGCACAGGAGGGACAAAGCAGACTGCAAATGTATCAGGAGCGAGTCATCAACCATGTACAGTCACATCTGGCGCTCCCAGGACACCGGCACATGACTCCGCAGTGTGGGCTTTTTTTAACGTGTCCGCTGCTGACAATAGCGGTGCCATCTGCAATCTTTGCAGTCAACGCATGAGTCGCGGTAAGCCCAACACTCACCTAGGGACGACCGCCTTAAGAAGGCACATGAGCAGCCATCACCGAGCTCAGTGGGAGCAACGAAACACACAAAGCCACACTCCAGGCTCTCACCGTCCAGCCTCGTCTTCTACTTCTCCTTCTCCTCTCTCCTCACAATTTTCCTCCACTCCACCTTCCATCACGCCAAGCTCACATTTTTCTGCAAAAAGGCAGGCTTCCATGGGCCTAATGTTCGAGCGTAAAAAAATGATGACGCTGGATAACCCTCTTGCCCAACGGTTGACGGCTGTCTTGTCAGAACTCATAGCCCGCCAACTACTGCCATATAAACTGGTGGACTCTGAGGCCTTTCGCAAATTTGTGGCCATTGGAACACCACAATAGAAGGTCCCAGGAAGGAAGTATTTCTCACAGAAGGGCATCCCAGAGCTATATGGCCATGTTCAGCGGAAAGTGAATGTATCTCTGGCACACAGTGTCGGTGCCAAGATACATCTGACCACAGACACGTGGTCTAGCAAACACGGGCAGGGAAGGTATATCACTTTTACTGCCCACTGGGTGAACCTTCTGACGGCCGTCAAGCATGTAACCCGTGGCACCCGTGTAGATGGTTTTACCGCCACGGATTGCATGCAGGCCTGGCTCTTCTTCTCCTCCTCCTCCTACTCCATCCTCCTCCCTCTCCTCCTCGGCTGACTCCTCCTTTTCCGCTGCTATTGTCTCTTCTGCTGCGCCGCCCAAGCTCCCCAGAACTTATTCGACATGCCAGGTGAGACGTTGCCATGCCGTGCTGCGTCTATTGTGCCTGGAAGCCAAGAGCCACACTGGCCCGGCACTCCTTTCAGCTTTGCGTTCACAGGCAGATCAGTGGCTAACACCGCTCAATTTGACAGTTGGTAAAGTGGTGTGTGACAATGGTGCCAATCTGCTTAGCGCATTGAAACAGGGCAAAATCATGCACGTGCCATGCATGGCACACGTCTTAAACTTGGTCGTACAGCGATTCCTTGTCAAATACCCTGGGGTCCAGGACATCTTGCGGCAGGCAAGGAAAATCTCGGCCCATTTCAGAAGATCTTACACAGCCATGGCTCGCCTTGCTGACATTTAGCTGCGACACAATCTGCCAGTCAGACGTCTTATTTGCGATTGCCCGACGCAATGGAACTCAACCTTCTATATGCTTGATAGGCTGCTCCAGCAGAAACGTGCAGTTAATGTCTACCTGTATGAACTCTGCGGCAGAACAGGTTCTGGGGAGCTGGGTTTTTTTTCACCGCGCCAGTGGCTGCTCATGCGCGACGCATGCAGACTTCTGCGCCCATTTGAGGAGATCACCAAACTGGTCAGTCACAGCCATGGCGCCATCAGTGACATGGTACCTTATGCCTTCTTTATGGAGTGTGCATTGCGTCGTGTCACTGATCAAGCTGTGGAGGAGCAGGAGAGGGAAGATGAGGAAGTCGCAATGCTGGGTGAATTCCCAGGGGGGCTACTCTATCTGAGACAAGTCAACAACAGGAGTCTGAAGAGGAGTCAGAGGAGGATGGTGTCGGGGCAGATGAGGAGGAGCAAGAAGAGCATGCTTTAAACCTTTCTGGGACCCCTGTTGTTGTGCGTGGATGGGGAGAGGAGAATGAAGAGGATGACATTATCCTGGATGATGAGCAGGAGCCAGGCCACCACACCACTTCCAGTTTAGTGCAAATGGGGGCCTTCATGCTCCAGTGTTTTAATAGGGACCCCTGTATAAAAAGCATAAGGGTCAAGGACCAGTACTGGGTGGCAACGTACTTAGACCCCCGGTACATACACAAAATGGCGGAAATGCTACCGCCCTCACAGAGGGCTGTCAGAATGAAGCACTTCCAGGCCTTGCTTCGAGAAATGCTGCATTCTGCTTTTGCGTGCGCTGGCAGAGGAGCAATTCCCACTCCCAGAGAAGGAGTTGCGGGTACCAATCCAACAGCGCCTGCAAGAAGAGGCCGGTTTGAAGATGTGTTGGTGACTTCGGATATGAGGTCATTCTTTCAGCCGACCCATCGACAGGAGTCATCCGGATCCAGCATCAGGGAACGCCTAGACCGTCAGGTGTCCGACTACATCGGGTTAACGGCCGATGTGGACGCTCTGAGGAGTGATGAACCCCTGGACTACTGGGTGGGCAGGCTTGACCTCTGGTCAGAGCTTGCCCAATTTGCAATCAAACTGTTGGCTTGCCCCTCATCCAGTGTCCTGTCCGAAAGGACGTTCAGCGCAGCAGGGGGGATCGTGACCGATAAGCGTACTCGCCTAGCTCACGACAGTGTTAACTACCTCACATTTCTAAAAATGAATGAGGCATGGATCTCGGAGGAATTCAACACATGTGACCAGTAGACCATGTATATGTATATAAACAATTTTTTAAATCGAGCACACAGACCTTCTTTCTTCATTTGGCTCACTTCCTTGTCCAAAAAAAGCACACCGTACTATATGCCCGTACCCTCCTGTTTGAAGAGGTTGAGCGGTGTCATATTTCTACTGGGGCTGCTTATTATGAGGGGCTCCCACCATCCCTGTGCTGTGCTGACTTCCTCCTGGGGCTGCTTATTATGAGGGTCTCCCACCATCCCTGTGCTATGTTTATTATGAGGGCCCCCCCCATCCCTGTGCTGACTTCCTCCTTGGGCTGCTTATTATGAGGGGCTCCCACCATCCCTGTGCTGTGCTGACTTCCTCCTGGGGCTGCTTATTATGAGGGGCTCCCACCATCCCTGTGCTATGCTGACATCCTCCTGGGGCTGCTTATTATGAGGGGCTCCCACCATCCCTGTGCTGTGCTGACTTCCTCCTGGGGCTGCTTATTATGAGGGTCTCCCACCATCCCTGTGCTATGTTTATTATGAGGGCCCCCCCCCCATCCCTGTGCTGTGCTGACTTCCTCCTTGGGCTGCTTATTATGAGGGGCTCCCACCATCCCTGTGCTGTGCTGACTTCCTCCTGGGGCTGCTTATTATGAGGGGATCCCACCATCCCTGTGATATGCTGACATCCTCCTGGGGCTGCTTATTATGAGGGGCTCCCACCATCCCTGTGCTGTGCTGACTTCCTCCTGGGGCTGCTTACAGTGCAGGTGTCAGTGCTGTATATCACAGTGCTGATGTCAGTACTCTCTATCATGGTGCTGCTGTCAGTGCTGTATATCACGGTGCTGTGGTTAGTGCTTTATGTCCCGCTGCTGATGTCAGTGCTCTCTATCACGGTGCTGGTGTCAGATGACTCTATCACGGTGCAGGTGTCATTGCTGTATGTCACGCTGCTGATGTCAGTGCTATCTATTACGGTGCTGCTGTCAGTGCTGTATATCACGGTGCTCGTGTTAGTGCTTTAAGTCACACTGCTGATGTCAGTGCTCTCTATCACGGTGCTGTTGTCAGATCACTCTATCACGGTGCAGGTGTCATTGCTGTATGTCATGCTGCTGATGTCAGTGCTCTCTATCACGGTGCTGCTGTCAGTGCTGTATATCACGGTGCCGGTGTTAGTGCTTTATGTCACGCTGCTGATGTCAGTGCTCTCTATCACGGTGCTGGTGTCAGATCACTCTATCACGGTGCAGGTGTCATTGCTGTATGTCACGCTGCTGATGTCAGTGCTCTCTATCACGGTGCTGCTGTCAGTGCTGTATATCACGGTGCTGGTGTTAGTGCTTTATGTCACGCTGCTGATGTCAGTGCTCTCTATCACGGTGCTGTTGTCAGATGACTCTATCACGGTGCAGGTGTCATTGCTGTATGTCACGCTGCTGATGTCAGTGCTCTCTATCACGGTGCTGGTGTCAGATCACTCTATCACGGTGCAGGTGTCATTGCTGTAGGTCACGCTGCTGGTGATCATCTCCTGCACCCTCTTTGCCTACCCTGACCTTCCCTCTCCTCCATTGTCTTCATGCGCTCCACAGTCCTGAATTGTCACAACAATTTCCCATATAAAAAAAGAATGCTTGTAGTTGTCGATCCCAGATTCACCTCATACATGTGTTATGTCTTTGGCCATGTGGTGGGACTATGTTTGCACAGCTATTAATTATTTTGTGGCTGCAAATTTGACCTGTAGGTTTGCAAAGTTCGCCTCCCATTGAAGTCAACTATCACGTTCGCGGTCCGCGTTCGCGAAACGTCCCGTCGGAAGTTCGTCCATCACTAGTTGTGTTTCAGAAAGGCATGCAGATGGTGTTAAGGGGTAGCTGAATTACATTTTCTGCTTATGGTACTAGAAGGAAGAGGGAACTTTACATCATCACTGCCTGCTTAAAACGCTAACAAAGATAACTGTACTTTCAACCCTTTTTCATTATGTATATTTCTTCCTGCAACCTGGGCAAAAAAGTAATACTTGATAGCCAGAAATTGTAAGCACTTCAGCTCTGGAAGATTCTACCCCCTTTATGACCAGGCCATTTTTTGCGATACTGCACTGCATCACTTTAACTGACAATTGTGTGGTCGTGCAACACTAACCAAATAAAATTGAAGTCATTTTTTCCCCACGAATAGAGCTTTCTTTTTTATTTTTTGCGCTATAAACAAAAAAAGAGCAACAATTTTGAATAAAAAATAATACGATTTTTTACTTTCTGCTATAAAACATATGCAATAAAAAAATGTAAAAAATCGAATTTCTTCATCAATTTAGGCCAATATGGATTCTGTTACATGTTTTGGTTGATTGGTTTGCAAAAAAGTTACAAACTATGGGATAGATTTATGGACTTTTAATTTTTTTACTAGTAATGGCGACAATCAGCGTTTTTTTTTGGACACCTAACTGACACTTTTGACACTTTTTGGGGACCAGTGACGCCAATACAATGATCAGTGCTAAAAAAAAAAAATGCACTGTAACTGTACTAATGACACAGGTGAGGAAGGGGTTAACATCAGGGGCGATCAAATAGTTAAATGTGTTCCCTGGGAGTGATTTCTAGCTTAGCAGAACCACAAGAGCTCTGTCTTCCTTATTAGCAGAATGGCGATCTGCCTTGTTTACAATGGCAGACCATTATTCTGCCTCTCTCCAATCGATCACTGGGTTGCCGGGGGACATCGGGTCTATCGGATCCGCTGATTGGCTCCCACTGTGTCCAATCACAGTGGGAGAGGGGCTCCAGTGGCATGCGTGCGTGCGCCCCAAAGCCTTTGAAAAAAATCTTGTGCAGGTACACGAGTTTACGCTTAAGGGCTGCCCTGCCGCAGTATACATATGTGGGGCGTTCCTTAAGCGGTTTTAAACAAGGTGTGGTTACACTTTCTCTTCCTGCAGTAGCTGCTCCCTGCAACCACCAGAGGGAGCTGAATGGATGGTGGAAGGTTTGGCGAATATATCTGGCAACCAATGATCTCACAAATGGTGGATGTTAAAAGGTCAGTCCAATCAAAAAGGTACATTTTAGTTATAGGTAGAGGTTTATTGACAGAGTCATCTAGCTTCTAGTATGCTATTGGCAACATTTTCCTGCCATAGTTCCTAGGTATCTCTTCTCATCCACTTTAGGGTGGGTGGCCTTGATTTCCATGTATCTGGGTATTCTCACTTCCTTGTTTGTAGTCTACACAAAATAAAATTAGCTGAAAATCCAGAAGAAAGTATAGTACCCCCCCCCCCCCCCATTATAATAGTCATTACATGTGGACAGACAAAAGACCAGCATAGAGATGATTTCCCAAGATAGATAATAAAAAATTAGTGGTATAACTTTTCAATATCTGAAAAAAATGAAAATATGAGTTTTTGATGACCTAAGCCTTTAATGCATGTACAGACAGTCTCCCCTTTTAATCTAACATATTCCATAATTCAGTGTTTTCCAGTCTTTTCTTTACTCTAGTAGTTTTCCAGTGAGGCTCAGAATTTATATGCAGAATCACCTGCTTTTTCTAGTGAAAGCTTCACTTAGCACGCCATAGTGGGAACCAAGTAGTTTCACATGTTTACTGCCATAGGCCTGCTCACATCTTGAGCTCCTTTTCATCAAACCACGTTTTCCCATTCTTCACTCCCATAAAAATAATGTGCATTAAAATTTGAAAACATTACTAAAGTTATGGTATAGTAGTGTGCAGCAGGCACCTCCAGGTACTGTACCTGCACACATATTTATTGTATTTCCACAGTGTCCAGTGACCCCCAAAACACAGGATGCTCCATTATGCAAACTGCAACTGAAGGCCGCATAGTGCAAATTTTGTCCACTCCCTCAGAACATGATTTGCCTGACTTAGGCCGCGTACACACGCGCGGACTGTTCGCCCAACCTTGTCCGCTGAACAGTGTTTGGGCGGACAGTCCACTCGTGTGTGGGGCTTCAGCGGACAGTTTCAGCGGACAGTTGGCCGAACAAGGTCTTACGGAAATTCCGAAAAACTGTCCGCTGAAACAAGGTTTCAGCGGACTGTTCGCTCGTGTGTAGGCTTGTTCGGCCAACTAAGTCTCGCGCATGCTCAGAAAGGATTTCCACGTCAGAAGGTTGCATTGCAGTGTATAGGACGTCGTATTTTTCGTCCCGTCGTACGTGCCGTTCACGTCATCGCGCACGGTTTCAGCAAACTGTTCGTCCGTCGTGTGTGGCCATGTCCGTCCATGCTAAGTTTGAGCGGACTGTTCGCTCAAACTGTTGGACGGACAAAGTTGGGCCAACAGTCCGCGCGTGTGTACGCGGCCTTAGCCTATAGGAAGCATATGTGTGAGAAACCAGGAAAGGTTAGGCTACAGTGTAACCATGAAATCTCTGATTGCAGTTAAAAGAGAAGTATGGCCTAAGCTTTTTTTGGTCATACTTCTCTTTTGGGTCACGGGAGTGTATTTACTTCTTTTCTCCTGTGTCCCAGTGGGGCTAAAGCCTGCTGTCACCTTACTTCATAACAACAATAATTTCAGGATCTACCCGGATGCCTGATTAGCAGCTGGCTCAGCCTCACAACATGGCTGGTAAGAGCTGGAGCCAACTGCTCCCATCCTCTTCCCAGCCAAGCACTACAGTGAGTGCTGGAGAGGCACAGTAGAGAACAGTGACTGAAGTCTCTGCTTTCCTCTCTAATCAGACCAAGAACTGATCAGCGGTCATGCGATCACTCGGTTCTCAAGCTTAGAGCCAGAGGGGGAACAGCTTGAGCATCAGACCAATGCTGCAGCATGCAAGTGAGTGTGTATGTTTATTTTTTTCCAAATCCTTACTTCTCCACCTGACCGGAAGGTTTACCCCCTTTATGACCAGAGCATTTTTTGCTATTCTGCAGTGTGCTAATTTAACTGGCAATTGTGTGGTCATGCTACAATGTACGCCAGGGAGATTGTAATCATTTTTTCCCACACAAATAGAGCTTTCTTTTGATGGTATTTGATCACCACTGGGTTTTTTATTCTTTGTAATATAAACGATAATTTTGAAATAAAATGTATTTTCTACTTTGTTATAAAACATTATAAATGCTATATAAATACAATAAATACATAATGTCTCGTAAAAAAAAAATCCCATTAACTGTACATTAATGGGTTTTGGTGAAAATTCTAGCATCTACAAACTATGGTATGTATATTTGTTAATATATACAAATGTATATATGTATATTTGATATAGGCATCTACTGATAGCCTATATCAATTTGTGAGGCCTTTAAAAAGCAAGGGCAGTACAAATATCTCCCAATTTTTTGTAAAGTTGACAGTCCAAGGTATTTAGCATTTAGTTTAGTTTTTACTTCAAATTTTTTTTTTTACATACTGTCACCAGTGATGTACAGCATCATCATATGATTGGTGTGGCGGTGACCAGGGATACTGACTGGTGACAGTATGTAAAAAAATAATAATAATTGTAAATAATTTTTGTTATTCAACTTTCTTTACATTGTTTTGGGAAATTCAACATTTTAAAGTTGTTACCAAAACAAGAGAGCAAATCCTGCAATGTGAGCACCTGTTTCAGTTAGTGATGCACCGAAATTTCGGCCGCCGAAACATATCGGCCGAAAATGCCCTTTTCGGCAATTTGCCGAAAGAGAAAAACGGCCGATAATGGAGCCGAAAATGGGGCGTGGCCTGGGTGGGGGACGGGGCTCCGCCCCCGCCCCTGGTGACGCCCATCATAGCGCAGGAGAGCCACCTCCGCCGCCTTTTTGATAACAGCGCCGGGAACATCACAGCTTTCATTTCAATTGCTGTGTGTTCCCGACCGTGCGCCGTCACACGCAGCCCCTCCCCCTTGTCCGGGCACTTAGATAGACAGATCATCCGCAGGATTGGACGGATGATCTGTCTATCAAAGTGCCCGGACAAGGGGGAGGGGCTGCGTGTGGCGGCGCACGGCCGGGAACACACAGCAATTGAAATGAAAGCTGTGATGTTCCCGGCGCTGTTATCAAACAGGCGGCAGAGGCGGCTCTCTTCCCTGCACATAGTGCACAGGCTGGCTGCAAAATGGCACACAGGCTGTAATGGGACACACTGGCTGCAATTGGCTGCAATGGGGCACACTGGCTGCAATTGGCTGCAATGGGGCACACTGGCTGCAATTGGCTGCAATGGGGCACACTGGCTGCAATTGGGCACACTGGCTGCAATTGGGCACACTGGCTGCAATGGGGCACACTGGCTGCAATGGGGCACACTGGCTGCAATTGGGCACACTGGCTGCAATGGGGGATGCCTCCTGTACCACGTCCTCTGTCTCTGACCATCTCCTGTTCCATGTCCCCAGTCTGACCATCTTCTGTACCACGTCCCCAGTCTCTGACCATCTCCTGTACCGTGTCCCCAGTCTGACCATCTCCTGTACCATGTCCCCAGTCTGACCATCTCCTGTACCGTGTCCCCAGTCTCTGACCATCTCCTGTATCGTGTCCCCAGTCTCTGACCATCTCCTGTACCGTGTCCCCAGTCTCTGACCATCTCCTGTACCGTGTCCCCAGTCTCTGACCATCTCCTGTACCGTGTCCCCAGTCTCTGACCATCTCCTGTACCGTGTCCCCAGTCTCTGACCATCTCCTGTACCATGTCCCCAGTCTCTGACCATCTCCTGTACCGTGTCCCCAGTCTCTGACCACCTCCTGTACCGTGTCCCCAGTCTCTGACCACCTCCTGTACCGTGTCCCCAGTCTCTGACCACCTCCTGTACCGTGTCCCCAGTCTCTGACCACCTCCTGTACCGTGTCCCCAGTCTCTGACCACCTCCTGTACCGTGTCCCCAGTCTCTGACCACCTCCTGTACCGTGTCCCCAGTCTCTGACCACCTCCTGTACCGTGTCCCCAGTCTCTGACCACCTCCTGTACCTTGTCCCCAGTCTCTGACCACCTCCTGTACCTTGTCCCCAGTCTCTGACCACCTCCTGTACCATGTCCCCAGTCTCTGACCACCTCCTGTACCATGTCCCCAGTCTCTGACCACCTCCTGTACCATGTCCCCAGTCTCTGACCACCTCCTATACCATGTCCCCAGTCTCTGACCACCTCCTGTACCATGTCCCCAGTCTCTGACCACTTCCTGTACCATGTCCCCAGTCTCTGACCACCTCCTGTACCATGTCCCCAGTCTCTGACCACCTCCTGTACCATGTCCCCAGTCTCTGACCACCTTCTGTACCATGTCCCCAGTCTCTGACCACCTTCTGTACCATGTCCCCAGTCTCTGACCACCTTCTGTACCATGTCCCCAGTCTCTGACCACCTTCTGTGCCATGTCCCCAGTCTCTGACCACCTTCTGTACCATGTCCCCAGTCTCTGACCACCTCCTGTACCATGTCCCCAGTCTCTGACCATCTCCTGTACCATGTCCCCAGTCTCTGACCACCTCCTGTACCATGTCCCCAGTCTCTGACCACCTCCTGTATAAAAATATTTTTTAAAAACAGTCATTTTCGGTATCGGTGCTGTTTCGGTATCGGTTTCGGTTTTCGGCCTAGTGTATTTTTCATTTTCGGTATCGGTTTCGGCACCAAAAAACCCATTCGGTGCATCCCTAGTTTCAGTGACAACTGTCCAAGACGGGAAATATCCTCACATTGTAAAGAATTCCTTTCACTTCCTGTTGTGCCTGTGTCTCCCCAGGGTGACACAGAGAGCAAAAAAATCATGATAGGGTTTAACCCTTCCTTGTTCTATTCAAAACAAAAAAAAAGTTTTGGCTATCTATTCACAATTAAAAACCAGCCATCATTCGGCCCACGTGTATTGCAGGTGGTCTGAAGCTGGAAGTTTGGCTGGCTTCTGTTGGCTGAGGATGCTGGAAAACCATCACCCGACTGGCTACCGATCAGTTAGTGTGTACCAGGCTTAAAGATATGTTCACCTTCAACAGGCATGTACAGGAACACTTTTTATAAGATTATATGGCAACTTAGCATATCAATCAAAAATTTCAGCATAATCACTAATAGGGGATTCACATAGGAAATAACACTGGCGACAGTCACCAGTCCATTTACACAGAAGTGCAGGGCTGTCAACATGAACCCTAAACTCTATACAAATAAAGTATTGGTGTTATGTATAGCTTCATCCACTGCCACAAGATTTGTCAATTTCCCTAATGTTTGACAAACCAATATTATGGCCATAAAAGGTTGTAATGTGGGGCCTGCCAGCGAAAACAGGGTTTTGGAGAGTGTCTCCAGTTAATGAGCTATAGGATCTTTAATACGTAGTGGACACTGAGTGACATGCCCAAAAAAACATTATCAAAATACACAGGACTTGTTTAGTACATTCCGTTCTTGTGCCTAGCCATTCTTGGCTCTTAAAATGCTAGCCAGGACTTGCTGTGTAAATACAGCAGTTTTAAAAAAGAACCTACCATCTACCTTAAGGCTTAATGTACAGGGGACGATTTACAACCTATCCTGAACGATTTAACTTGACAGATAGTAACCGACGTTTAAAAATGTCCGTTATGCCGCATTTACTTGCCACGTTTGCATTTTGGAGGCGTTTTTAATTATTTTATTTTTAAATAGTCAAAAATGAAAAATGGCTGTAAACGAAACTTGACTAAACGTGAGTTACCGCATTTACACCACATTTACACAAGCTGTTACAGGCGTTTGGCGTTTCAAATGCCTCTGAACATTCGTCCTGAACAAATGTTTTTGCTTTCCAAAAAATGCCTAGAAACGACTGTAAATGACCATGTGTACATGTACTGATAAGATAGCAGAGGAGAGTTCAGGGGCAGCTGAAAAAAATTCCCAACTGCTCCTAAACATCCGTTTACCAGCAGCAGTGTACATCAGGCCTAACTTTCTGGATCTCTGGGTCTGCCTCCTGAAACATGTGACAATGCACATCATATGAAACGGCGGCAGGCACTGATGATGTAGCCTTCCCACGATGCATCTGTGAGGCCAAGATTAAGTCACCAGTGCCTCATCAACCAGAAAGTGGAAAAACAGTATTTGTAAGTAAAAGCAAAAAAGGTTTGTTTACTTAAACAGGAGGGCCACCTTAAAAAAAAAAAAATATTAAAAGTCAGCAGCTACAAATACTGCAGCTGCTGACTTTTAATAAATGGACATTTACCTGCCCAGGGTGCCAGCGATGTCGGCAGCAGATGACAAGCAATCGCTCGTCTCTCGGCTGCCTCCGCCACCATCCTCAGTCAGGGAATCAGGAAATGAAACATTGCGGCTTCACTGCCCGATTCCCTACTGCGCATGCACAAGTCGCATCTTCACTGGTCCCTGTTGTGTTCTGGGAACTGTGTGTTTCCGAAAATACAACGGGGAGGGGGGATGGGTGGTGGCCATCTGCGGCAGTGGGTGCAGATACCTGGATTATACAGGTATCTGCACCCTCAGGGGGGAGGAATCCGATGTGCGGAAGTTCCACTTTAGGGTGGAACTCCTCTTTGATGAATGTAAGATGATTTTATATCAGCATGCAAAACTGCAAAAATGTTGAAGTGATTTTTAATGAAAGGGAGAAAGGTCCACTTTAAAGCAACCTGGCAAAGAAAAATGTGAGTAAAATGTGTCTATTTAACCGCTTATTAACTATTCATTTACCCTAATGAGCAATAATTAACTCCCACTTCCCCTTTTCCCTCCTTTGTTCATTTGTAAAGAACTGTGCAACATTTGTACCAGAATCATAATATTAGTGCCATTTTAAACAACACAAATTATAGAATAAAATTTATATTTTTGTCTACATCAAAGCTATTTTTTTTAACCACTTTCAGACCAGACCATTTTGCTGGTCAAAGACCAGACCACTTTTTGCGATTCGGCACTGCGTCGATTTAACTGACAATTGCGCGTGTCATGCGACGTGGCTCCCAAACAAAATTGACATCCTTTTTTTCCCACAAATAGAGCTTTCTTTTGGTGGTATTTGATCACCCCTGCGGTTTTTATTTTTTTTACGCTATAAACAAAAATAGAGCGACAATTTTGAAAAAAACGCATTATTTTTTCCTTTTTGTTATAATAAATATCCCCCAAAAATATATAAAAAAACATATTTTTCCCTCAGTTTAGGCCGATACGTGTTCTTCTACATATTTTTGGTAAAAAAATCGCAATAAGCGATTATTGATTGGTTTAGTTATAGCGTTTACAAAATAGGGATAGTTTTATAGCATTTTTATTAATAATTTTTTATTATTTTTTTTTTACTAGTAATGGCGGCGATCAACGATTTTTATTGTGACTGCAACATTGTGGGGGACCCATCGGACATTTTTGACACATTTTTGGGACCATTGTCATTTATACAGTAATCACTGCTATATAAATGCAGTGATTCCTGTGTAAATGACACTGGCAGTGAAAGGGTTAACCAGTGGGTGGCAGTGTAGGGGTTAAGTGTTCCTAGGGGTGTGTTACTAACTATGGGGGGGTTGGGCTTTCATTTAGTGAACACTGATCTCTGCTCCAATCACATGGAGCAGAGATCAGTGTCACTAGTTGCTAGGCAGAATGGAGAAATGCTGTTTACACGGCATTTCCTCCATTCAGCCATCCCGTGAGACGATCGCGGGCGGCATCGAAGAATGGCAGGGCGGCATTGAAGATTGGACGTACCTGTATGCCAATATGCCTGCCCGTGCCATTCTGTTGACGTACATCGTTGTGCGCTGGTCGGGAACCGGTTAAAATACAATACAATGCCGCCTATCATTGCCCATCCATGCCCCCTATCAGTGCCCATTCGTTCCACCTATCAGTGCTCATCCATGCCCATCCGTGCCACCTATACATGCCGATCTGTGCTGCCTATCCATGCCCATTCATGCCGCCTATCCATGCCAATCCGTGCCACCTATCAGTGCCAATTTGTGCCACCTATCAGTGCACAACCGTGTCGCCCATCAGTGCCCATGAGTGCCGCCTATCAGTGCCACATATCAGTGCCCATCAATGCTACCTCATCAGTGCCATGTACATGACGTACATGTACGCCAATATGCCTGCCCGTGCCATTCTGTCGACGTACATCGTCGTGCGCTGGTCGGGAAGTGGTTAAACTAACACTGGTCAAAATTTAAAAAAAAAATGTTTTTTTTTTAGTTTTATTACACATAGCAAAAATACATTTTGCAAGACAATATCACAAAAAGAAAGCATTATTTGTCTTTAAAAAACATATTTTCTATCCTAACTAATGACAAAGTTAGAGGTGCAGTGAATGGACATTTTGATGTCGAAAACGAAAATCCAGGATGCACTTGGACGAAACAGAAAATGACAGTTTTAAACAAATTATATGTTTTCATATATAATTGTGTAGACATGTTTTAATATACTTGTATGTAAAATTATTCCTAATGCACGATCCGCGCTGAGTCTTCAGAGACTGGGTTGCACCACAAGCTGTGACAGGCTCTGAAACTGGAAAGTACTCTGTGGTAAATGCAGTACACATGGGTCTGGAAAGTTTCACAAGAACAGACCTATGCCTGAAGATCACATTTGTGGTTTGCTCTGTAATCATTTACTTAAATGGGGTCCAGGTACGGCCTCCAGAAGCTGTTGCTGAGCATGTGTCTATCTGGATAGCTGCATAAGAGATCCGCTCAAGCAGCGGGTAGATGATGTAATGAATAAAGAAAAAAAAAAATCTTGATCAAAAAGAAAAAATGGCTAGTAAAAAAAAGGTAGGTTTTTCTTAGACAAGAAACTACGTCTGTACTCCCAGGACACTAGGAAAAAAACAGAGACATGCTAGGAGTAGGAGGTTTTTTTTTTCCCTGTAGGTGGTAGTATAACCCAAATGTATCTGAACCCTGTGTCCCTTAATCAACACAAAAGAAATGTTTTGTTTTTTAAATTTTGTCTTGACATAAACTTCAAAATTTAGATTGTTTAGTCAAAGTTAGGTAGCTATTCAATTTCAAGCACCATGCATCTTAAACAATGTGAAATTTAAGAAAAGCATCTCTGCGCAATCACCTTTGGATACAGTGATTACCTAAAATGCAGAGAAAACTAAAACTAAATACACCAGAATGTTTTATCCAACTATGTCATTAAAAACAAGGGCTAAGCAAACCTCACAATACATTGCATCAATCTCAGACTGATTAGTCATGGCAATTTCACACTAACCTCACAGCTGAATTTTTGTAAAGAACGGCTTATAATGGATTAATGCTCAGTAAAGTCCTTAACCTCATGCAATACCAGCTGAGAAAAATTGCTAAAAAGAACAATAGCCACAAAAAACAACATATGTAAATGCTTTTACTGTTAAAGTGGAAGTTCAGGCTATTCCTAACTATGCTTAAAGTATAATAAAAAACAATTTTTTTCATTTTTTTTGTTTTAGAGTGGAGAGGGGTAAGAGCACTGGGGTGGTTATTATTGCTGTCTATGTCGCCATTAGGGAGATATACCCTCTCCATTTGTCATGTTAACTGTTATCTTCAAAGAGAAAATACAATTTAAAGCGAAATTCCAGCCTGAGGAAAAAAAAAAAGTAAAGTCAGCAGCTACAAATACTGTAGCTACTGACTTTTAACATAAGGACACTTACCTGTCCAGCGAGCGCGCAAATGTCCTCACCTGAAGCCAACCCACCCCTTGGCACCAGGTGCAGGTGCCGACATCCTTACTAAGGGAAACAGGAAGTGAAGCCTTACGGCTTCACAGTCTGTTTCCTACTGTACATACGCGTGTCACGCTGCATGATCTGAATGGTCCTTGTTGTCTTCTGGGACCTGTGTGTCTCCCAGAAGACAGCGGGGGGAGAGAAGGAGGAGGGCCAGACATTACGTAGTTCACCTCACGTCTATTGATGTCCTCCCAGAACCCTGCCACACTCGGGCCCACTCTGAGATGAGCTGTGTCCAGACACAGCTCAATACAGATCAAGGTAAGGAGTCAATCACAGTGGCCCTTTACCATGTGACCATCTGTGTCTAATCACAGTTGATCACATTGTAAACAGACTTGTTGATTATCGGCAGTACTTTCGTTGGGGGCTGTCACATGTACATTGATAATCAGTGCCCTGATTATCAGTGCAGGCCATCAGTGCCGCCTATCAGTGCCCATCAGTGCAGCCTATCACAGTTTATCAATCCCAGCCACTAGTGCCTCCTCATCAGTGCCGCCTGTTAGTGCTGTCTATCAGTGTCAACCATCAGTATCTTTACATCAGTGATGCCTATCAGTGTTGGCTATCAGTGCCCATCAGTGCAGCCTATCAGTGCCTCAGTGTCTCCTATGAGTTGCCTATCAATGCTGCCCATCAGTGCCTCCCCATCAGTGCTGCCTATCAGTGCCCATCGGTGCCACCTAATCAGTGCTCATCAGTCCTGCCTTATCAGCGCATAACAGTGAAGAAAAAAAATTACTTATTTGCAAAATTTTCTAATAGAAATTTTAAAAAAAGTTGTTGTTTTTTCTAAATTTTCAGACTTTTTTTGTTTGTTTAGAAAAAAAGTCCCCCGTGATGATTAAATACAGCACTACCAAAAGAATGCTCTATCTGTCTCAAAAAAATGATAAAAATGTTATATGAGTACAGTGTTGCATGACCGCGCAATTGTCATTTAAAGTGTGATAGCACTGGAAGCTGACAATTGGCCTGGGCAGGAAGGGGATGAAAATGCCTGATAGTGGTAAGTGGTTAACATCTAAAAAGGAAAAAAAAAAAAAACTTTAGCTCTGCTGCTTACCCGCAGCAGAGCTTGGGTTTTTATTTTCTTCTTCACATACCAGTACCTCCATCTAATCTCCATGTGTAAACCTGTGTTGTGCATCTGTAAAGATTTTCATCTGGGCTACATAAGAGAAGGGGTTTTGTCGTTGAAAGTAAAGCTTTGTCAGTTGAAACAAAACTGGCTCCTAACTTTTTTTAGCTGGCTCCTATATTCAAAGCAAATTTGTGAAGCCCTAGTATAATCATCTTCCTTTTGCAGGGTACTTAGGAGAAGATTAAGAAGGGGGGGTTGGAGCAGGTTTAAGTTAAAGTATAACTAAGAGGCAAACATTTTTTTTTTAAAACACCTGTCAGTTTTTACTGCTGTCTGTGCCCCCCCCCCCCCCCCCGATCCAATAAGGAGAGTCACCCTCTCTCTTTGTCCTTAATCACCTTAGTTATTGAAAAATGCAAAAGGGGTACACTTCTTACTAGCTGATTTACAGGACCCAGTCACCCTTAACACTTACAAAATACACCAAATAAAACAATATAAAGCCTCAACCCTGGAGTGCCCCATAGAAGTGCGAGCCCACGGTTAGGTCTAAGGTATATCCCTATTTTATTGTTATTGTAACTATCATCCCATACATATGCTAAAATAGGAACAGGAAGTGCAACAGGAGTTCTCCTTACAGCAATGGCATTTAGCGATAAAACTCAATAGCAAATCCTCAGCGTGTGTGGAGCACTGGTACGATGCACAGAATTTTTTTTATAGGTGGTACATGATGCCCTTTGCGTTTGCACAAGCTGGATCCAAATCTGACACCCTTGTGCTGGAGAGAGTGTCATTATGTCGATAACCTTTTACATATATGTTGGGGATGTACTGTAATAAGACCTTTTTGAAAGGCCATCCTCTTCCTTATTGCTGAAATCTCAGGCTCCACACACATACACTATCACTTCAGCATTGGCACTCCTAAGTTTGGGTATGGAATTCTTTACTCCATTATCAAGACAAGTAGTCATCCACATATTATTTCCAACCCGTATCTCCATTGCTAAACAATAGCGCTCTAATTCTCTCTAGTATCGAAGAAGTTATAGCTAGAGTTAACTCACAAACACGATGGAAAAAATGCTTGCAGAAAAAGAAGGAAGAGCACACACCTTCCATAAACATTGGGATATATGGAAATCTTCTAAAAAATCCTTGCCACATATATGATGTAGAAGTAACCCTTCTGATACTGAAAATATCAATGCTAGCTGAATGTCCTCCTGTGGTAGCCCTTAAAATGGTTTGACTTGATACCTAGATGTAGATGGGAGAAACTGAAGTTTTTCACTTCCTTTTATATGTTTATTACTAGACTTGTTTTTCTTCATTCGCTTAATCTTATGTTATAGTTACATAGTTAGTAAGGATGAATAAAGACACCAGTCCATCGAGTTCAACCTGAGTGAGTGTGGGTGCGTGTCTACAATTATCTCTATTTTATTTAAGGTACTCATATAGCACCGTTAATCATGTTATGTGATGAGTTCAGCTACCCAACTCCTGGAACCCTCATTGAGGTCCCTGATAGGTTTCCTACATAAATTTTATAACATGACCCTGATCACACTATGTACCCAAGTTGGGTGATGGGCTTAACCATTTCAATACTGGGCCTATCCTGGCACTTCTCTCCTACATGTAAAAATCATAATTTTTTTGCTAGAAAATTACTCAGAACCCCAAAACATTATATATGTTTTTTTAACAGACACCCTAGGGAATAAAATGGCGGTCATTGCAACTTTTTATCTTGCACGGTATTCGGGGGGAAAAAACATGAATTAAAAAATAACAAAACAGTAAAGTTAGTCCAATTTTTTTTGTATAATGTGAAAGATGATGTTACACCGAGTAAATAGATACCTAAATAGATACATGTCATGCTTTAAAATTGCGAACACTCATGGAATGGCATCAAACTTTGGTACTTAAATATCTCCATAGGCGACGCTTTGAAAATTTTTACAGGTTACCAGTTTAGAGTTACAGAGGAGGTCTAGGGCTAGAATTATTATCTTGCTCTAATGCACGCAGTGATACCTCATATGTGTGGTTTGAACTGTATTTACATGTGTGGGCGGGGCTTACGTGTGTGTTCGCTGAGCACGAGCTACCAGGGACAGGGGTGTTTTAAAAAAAAAATTGTATTTATTTTTTTATTTTACTCTTTTTTTACATTAACTTTTTTTATCACTTTTATTCCAATTACAGGGAATGTTAACATCCCTTGTATTAGGAATCTATCGTGACAGGTCCTTTTTATGGAGAGGTGCAGGGTCAATAAGACCTCACATCTCTGCTCCAGACTGTAAAGCATAAGATCGGAAAAAAAATTCTCTGATCTCATGCTGACAGCCGCGATCGCGGCTTTGTTTACAATGCGAGGTCCGGACATGACGTCATAATGTCGCACCCCTGGGCCTCCGACGGTCATAGAGATGACTGGTGACCATCTGGTCTCCGGAAATCTCTATGCTCATCATCCGGCGGCGGGCGATTCTTTCTCCAGGCCCCTGATGGCAGGGAGAAGCACTGGATGGCGGCAGGAGGGGGGTGTCCCCTCCTGTCGCCTATAAGAACGCTCAAACGGCAGAACTGCCACTATGATCATTCTTATCATGCACAGAATCGCCGGCCGGAAAGATTGATATCTGAATGATGCCTGTGGCTATAGGCATCATTCAGATATCACCGCACAAACTAGAGTACGTAATTTTACTATGGCTGGGTGGGAGGTTGCACAAAAATATACTTCAAGGATGCCTGTGTAACGATAAGCCTTGTTATTGTTATTCCTATACTGTAACACGTATGCAATATGTATGTTTACGCATATATTTGTTTGTACATTTTGAATTCTACAAAAAATCTATGGTTTAAAAAAAAAGAAAAGAAATAAAGTGAAAGTAAAAGGAAAATCACACATTTTAGGTTGTCCCCTGAAAAGTAATAGAGGGGAAATCTTCTAATGAGGACACTAGATCTGGTGACCTGGGAATCCCTTCATTTATGGCGATGTTCTCTCACTTTGTATGAATATGGGACAAGGAATGAAGGGAAATCTCTGCAATGGGACACAGATGACAAAAAAATAATCTGAGCGAGATTATTCCCACCCCTCCAAAATTTAAAAAAAAAAATGTTTTTCCGATAGTTCTACTTTAATTTGTAATAGCCTCAACTTCTACTTTGAGTTGAAATATACACAAAGATCTTTTGCTTAGCAGACATGTGTCTACTTAAAGTATAACTAAAGGCAACATTTTTTTTTGGTTTTGGATAGAGTGCAGAGGGATTAGAATGCTTGTCAGTTTCTATAATGCCCCGTACACACGAGCGGACTTTTCAACATCCAAAGTCCGAAGGACCGAGTCCGTCAGACTATCCGATCGTGTGTGGGCTGCAACGGACTTTTGATTCGCCAAAGTCTGACGGACTTTAGAAATGAAGCCTGCTTCAAATTTTCCCGAAGGAACTCCGCCGGACCCGGTCCCCTTCGAAAACTCCGCTCGTGTGTGTGCTACTCCGACGGACTAAAACCGACACTAGGGCAGCTATTGGCTACTGGCTATGAACTTCCTTATTCGAGTCGGGTCGTACGTCATCACGTTCGAATCCGTCGGAGTTTAGTGTGATCGTGTGTGGCCAAGTCCGTTCGGCCAAAAAGTCTGTCAGAACTCCGTCGGAACTCCGGCGGAACTCCTTTGGAAGTCTGTCGGACATAAGTCCTCTCGTGTGTACGGGGCATTACTGTCTGTGGCACCGTTAGGGAAATTTCCCCTCTCTATTTGTCCTGTCTACTATTATCACTGAAACTGAAAGTAGAAGAAAACCCTACATTTTGGGTTGTTCCCAGAAAAGTAATAGATGGGAAATCTTCCAATGGGGGCACTAATTCTGGTGACCTGGGGGTCCCCAAGGAATTCCCTTCATTTTCAGGGATTTCCACTCACTTCCTGTTTGGCTATAAGACAGGAAGTGAAGGGGAATCTCCGCAATAGGACAAAAAAATAATAATCTGACGGGTTATAACACTCCCTTGCTCTATCCAAAATGAAAAGAAAAAAAATGCTTATGGTCCTACTTTCAGAGTCAACTGACTTTACAAGCAGATACTAGGCACCACCAATCCACCAATTGTTGAAGTGTACTGCTAGCTTGTCAAAAGTATTCTGCAAAAGCATTAGAAGTCAAGGTGCCTGTAGTATGCAAATGTTAACTTACGAGACTGAGTGAGTGAGTGAGTGAGAGAGTGACTGAGTGCCGAGATACACCCATTGAATCTCACAATGCCATGCTTTTACTTCCCAACTTGTAGAATGCAGAAAGGAATGGCTTGGGAACTGACTTACAATAGAGTATTTGATTTTCACAATAACAACAAGGTAAACACATATAGCTTGCATCGTGTTTTTTTAACACTATCATTAACCAAAGATAGTAATATTTGTTGCATCTATTAGTTATTTTTGAAAATATAATTTAGCTTTTCAGTAGGTTTTTCACCAGGAAAATCATGCAGAAAAGGTTGCATTTATAATGCACCGAATGGTAAAATGCACATTTTTTAAATGGAAATTAATAAAACCACCAAAATCGTACATATTTTATGTTGCACGATATTCATCCAACTGTTTTTCAAACCTATATTTTCTGTAAAAAAATACATTAAAACAAATTTTAGTGCACACAAATGCAATATAATTCACTATTTTTTTTTTGAAACTTTAAAGATGAGACTTTCTTGAATACAAAGATACAATAAAAACCTAAAATTGTGTGCGCCCATGAAACTGTGAAAAAAATTATTATCAAAATTTTCATTGGGCATCTTTACAGTGCATCAGTTTAGGGCCCTTTCACACAGGCGTTGTGATCAGGTCAGCCTATCAGTTTATCAGGCGGACCTGGTCTGAAGCTCCATGTAGATCAACGGACAGGTGGATGTATTATTTAATCTGAGTTTTATTAGAAAATTATTATACAAATAGACAGGAATTCATACATAAATGGCATTGTCATACCATCAAACATATTACAAATACATTACACACAAAAAAAAAAAGAAAAAAAAAAAAGCCCCCCCCCCCTAGAGGAAAGGAAAAAAAAAATAAAGGGGAAAAAGGCCACAAATAAACATCATATATTCAAACCCTACTTAGTTGCATTTAGGTCCTACTCTAATTCCCATAAAACCTTCTAATTTTCTGTTGATTCCCTGAAAATCCTCCAGGGGACCCATACCTGACAGCATTTTTCATATATATGCAAATCATGTGCCAAGATAGTCTCCATCCTCTTTAATTTAAATTTTTTGATTATTACAACTGAAACCTAGATCCTTATCTTATTCGATTTTTTTTTTCACTTTAATACAATCACGGGTCTTTATGTGACAGTACTCAATCTGTTTACATTCCTGGACGGTGGTGGACAGCTGTGAACCCAAAGGTGCTCAGAGTGGAGTGCTTCTGGGTTCACAGAAAATAGGGAGGATGGCAAACAGATGTTCACCAACCTCTGCCAAGCTGGCCTCCTTGATGTAGTTTTAAGCATTACTATGGGATTAATATGGGAAAAAAATATTGTAATTAACCATTTTTACATAGACAAACAGAGAGGGAGAGGGGAAGGGTTGGGACTTTAAATGAGGCATTGAATATATCAATTCAACTGCCTCCATCCCTGGTTCAATAAAAAAAGAATATATTTTATATTGGGACTTTAAATGAAGCATAGCTGCAAAGTGGGTATGCAAGGACATGTCTGAAATTGATTGGTTTAGTTATAAGCTTCAGAAAGTTTGAATTAATAACATCATAAACAGTAAGTATCAATAGGTTATATTTACATATAGATATATAAACAAGCGCATATTGCAACATAATTTACAATAGTAATCAACATCTTGATGAAATCCGTTATTGTAAAAAGAACAGGAATAGTCTTTCATTAATTGAAGCATATGACATTGTAGATAAAGTAAGGGGAGGGGAAATTTCAGACAGATGCTTGCAGATGGTAGCATAAAAGCGCTCTACGCGTTTCGTGGAATTCATCCACTCATCAGGAGCAATTCCGGGGGTTAAAATTATCTACAAAGAGATAAATAGACGCATGAGGATCAAACAGGAGAAGCACAAAAGGGCAGAGGAACAGAGGGGGGGGGGGAGAAACTCAGCTCCCCCAAACACTCTTACCTACAATAAGAATGTAACTTCATAAGACAAAACCATTAGCAAATAAGGACGCTATGAGGACAAGTCTTCTCCGGAGCTGAGGCAGAAATCGCAAAGACCACAAGGCACCACAGTTAATCGAGGGTGACGAGCTCTATAGCACTGTAATCCCAGAGTGACCATGTGGGGAAATTCCGAAGGACCTCTGTAGAGGAGTGAATTAATTGGGTATAAGGATGTGTCTATACATAAATGGGTTAATCTAAAATTAGCAGTGCAGGGGGTGATAGAGTCGCTGAATAAAGTGAGGGGAGGCATATCGCCCAAACCGATAGATTGAGTACACTAGAGGTGAACAATAAATTAATGTGTACAGTGAAAACAGATAAACAAGGACGAGTTTTCACTGTACACATTAATTTATTGTTCACCTCTAGTGTACTCAATCTATCGGGTTGGGCGATATGCCTCCCCTCACTTTATTCAGCGACTCTATCACCCCCTGCACTGCTAATTTTAGATTAACCCATTTATGTATAGACACATCCTTATACCCAATTAATTCACTCCTCTACAGAGGTCCTTCGGAATTTCCCCACATGGTCACTCTGGGATTACAGTGCTATAGAGCTCGTCACCCTCGATTAACTGTGGTGCCTTGTGGTCTTTGAGATTTCTGCCTCAGCTCCGGAGAAGACTTGTCCTCATAGCGTCCTTATTTGCTAATGGTTTTGTCTTATGAAGTTACATTCTTATTGTAGGTAAGAGTGTTTGGGGGAGCTGAGTTTCTCCCCCCCCCCTCTGTTCCTCTGCCCTTTTGTGCTTCTCCTGTTTGATCCTCATGCGTCTATTTATCTCTTTGTAGATAATTTTAACCCCCGGAATTGCTCCTGATGAGTGGATGAATTCCACGAAACGCGTAGAGCGCTTTTATGCTACCATCTGCAAGCATCTGTCTGAAATTTCCCCTCCCCTTACTTTATCTACAATGTCATATGCTTCAATTAATGAAAGACTATTCCTGTTCTTTTTACAATAACGGATTTCATCAAGATGTTGATTACTATTGTAAATTATGTTGCAATATGCGCTTGTTTATATATCTATATGTAAATATAACCTATTGATACTTACTGTTTATGATGTTATTAATTCAAACTTTCTGAAGCTTATAACTAAACCAATCAATTTCAGACATGTCCTTGCATACCCACTTTGCAGCTATGCTTCATTTAAAGTCCCAATATAAAATATATTCATTTTTACATAGAGTAATGTGCCGGGGGTTAAACTAGATGTAAACCCTAATTAAGTATCATTTTGATTTACAAAGCACTGCATATCGTTAACAATTGCACTTTTTTCACTTAAATACTTTGGTCTCTTTATCATTTGTTGTGCTGCTAATCCTCTGCAGTATCTTTGCAGCCACATTATTGTACTTACAGTGGTGTGAAAAAGTGTTTGCCCCCTTCCTCATTTCCTGTTCCTTTGCATGTTTGTCACACTTAAGTGTTTCGGAACATCAAACCAATTTAAACAATAGTCAAGGACAACACAAGTAAACACAAAATGCAATTTGTAAATGAAGGTGTTTATTATTAAAGGTGAAAAAAAATCCAAACCATCATGGCCCTGTGTGAAAAAGTGATTGCCCCCTAAACCTAATAACTGGTTGGGCCACCCTTAGCAGCAACAACTGCAACCAAGCGTTTGCGATAACGTGCAATGAGGCTTTTACAGCGTCCTGGAGGAATTTTGGCCCACTCATCTTTGCAGAATTGTCCTAATTCAGTTACATTAGAGGGTTTTCGAGCATGAACGGCCTTTTTAAGGTCATACCACAACATCTCAATAGGATTCAGGTCAGGACTTTGGCTAGGCCACTCCAAAGTCTTCATTTTGTTTTTCTTCAGCCATTCGGTGGTGGACTTGCTGGTGTGCTTAGGATCATTGCCCTGCTGCAGAACCCAAGTTCGTTTCAGCTTGAGTACACGAACAGATGGTCGGACATTCTCCTTCAGGATCTCTTGGTAGACAGCAGAATTCATAGTTCCTTTTATCACGGCAAGTCTTCCAGGTCCTGAAGCAGCAAAACAGCCCCAGACCATCACACTACCACCACCATATTTTACTGTTGGTATAATGTTCTTTTTATGAAATGCAGTGTTCCTTCTACGCCAGATATACTTGGACACACATCTTCCAAAGAGTTCCACTTTTGTCTCATCGGTCCACAGAATGTTGTCCCAAAAGTCTTGGGGATCATCAAGATGTGTTGTGGATAAATTGAGACGAGCTTTGATGTTCTTTTTGCTCAGCAGTGGTTTTCTCCTTGGAACTCTGCCATGCAGGCCATTTTTGCCCAGTCTTTTCCTGATGGTGGAGGCATGAACGCTGACCTTAACTGAGGCAAGTGAGGCCTGCAGTTCCTTGGACGTTGTTGTGGGGTCTTTTGTGACCTCTTGGATGAGTCGTCGCTGCGCTCTTGGGGTAATTTTGGGCAGCCGGCCACTCCTGGGAAGGTTCACCACTGTTCCATGTCTTCGCCATTTGTGGATAATGGCTCTCACTGTGGTTCGCTGGATTCCCAAAGCTTTGGAAATGGCTTTATAACCCTTTCCAGACTGATAGATCTCAATTACTTTCTTTCTCAATTGTTCCTGAATTTCTTTGGGTCTCGGCATGATGTGTAGCTTTTAAGGATCTTCTGGTGGACCTTACTGTGTCAAGCAGCTCCTATTTAAGTGATGCCTCGATTGTGAACAGGTGTGGCAATAATCAGGCCTGGGTGTGGCTAGAGAAATTGAACTCAGGTGTGGACAACCACAGTTATAGTATGTTTTAACAACGGGGGCAATCACTTTTTCACACAGGGCCATGATGGTTTGGATTTTTTTTCACCTTTTAATAATAAACACCTTCATTTACCAATTGCATTTTGTGTTTACTTGTGTTGTCCTTGACTATTGTTTAAATTGGTTTGATGTTCCGAAACACTTAAGTGTGACAAACATGCAAAGGAACAGGAAATGAGGAAGGGGGCAAACACTTTTTCACACCACTGTATAGGCTAAGTTCACATTTCTGAACATGTTACATGCGTGCTTAGGGGTTACCATGTGACAAGTTTAGTATTTTTTCCTGGGGACGGTGCATGTGATCAGCACAGGCCAATTAGCACTATCCAGAGGGTCAGGGGTCCTGCAGCCTCATAGGACAATCAGGGGAAAATGAAAAAAAAATCCTCCTACAAGCATTAACCAGACACTGATAGAAGTCACACGACTGCTCTTACTGCTGATGAGAAAGGGTATTTAGCAGTTTATATTTATGAAAACGATTGCATTTCCATGTTCTGTGTACTGTATGAGACCAGTTATAGTAAATTCATGGTCCACGAGTTAAGTAAAACTTTAAGTAATGGGTGTGTATGGATTTTCTTTGTAAAACAAGGATATCATTTAGTGTTACCTCACAACAGGGGCAGAGAAATGTTTTTTTTTTTTTGTATTGTTCTCTTTCACCAGAATTTTAGCAGTCCATCAGTCCTCGAATGTAAAAACACAGCAGATATTTCTAAGCTGTTAGATACCAAATTAAACCGGACTTTAGAGTCTTTGTTGTGATCTTTGAGGAGCGCTGAGAATGAGTTACTTCACTGTGCATGCAGCTAGAGAGAACAGTGAGGGCTTGGTTTATAGACATGTGCATTCGTTTTCGTCCGAATGCATTTTCGTACGAATTTCAGCTATTTTCGTTTTCGTTTTGACAAACGATAACGAAAGCACAAAATCCGAAAAACGAAAGATCCGACATAAATAAATGCTTTATTTTCGTTTTCATTGTTACAACAGTTCGATATAGAATAGGAGATTCGACATGACTCTGACAACAATCTGTGTCTATAGAACCTGTGGTCGAATGTGCCTAACCTTACCTCTATTAGTCCAAGATTATATAGAGAAAATATCCGACAGAGAAAAAAGATTTGACAGAGAGAAAAGATTCTGCAAGTTACTGTCCTAAAAAGTGTTTGGGGACCCGGGTCCTGCCCCAGGGGACATGTATCAATGCAAAAAAAGTTTTAAAAACGGCCGTTTTTTCGGGAGCAGTGATTTTAATAATGATTAAAGTGAAACAATAAAAGTGTAATATTCCTTTAAATTTCGTAGGGGGGGTTGTCTATAGTATGCTTGTGAAGGGGCGCATGTTTCCCGTGCTTAGAATTGTCCCTGCACAAAGTGTCATTTATGCAGGAAAAAAAGTCCTTTAAAATCACTCGCAGCTATTATGAATTGTCGGCTCCGTAATACAGAGAACACTCATTGAAAGTCATTGATAAAAAAATAAATAAATAAATAAATAAAAAAGCGTGGGGGTCCCCCAAATTCAATTACCAGGCCCTTCAGGTCTGGTATGGATATTAAGGGGAACCCTGCCTCAAATTTAAGAAAAAATTTGACGTGGGGTTCCCCCTAAATATCCATAACCAGACCCTTCAGGTCTGGTATGGATATTAAGGGGAACCCCGCATCAAATTTAAAAAAAAATTGACGTGGGGTTCCCCCTAAAAATCCATACCAGACCCTTTATCCGAGCACGCAACCTGGCAGGCCGCAGGAAAAGAGGGGGGGCGAGAGAGCGGCCCCCCCTCCCTCCTGAACCGTACCAGGCCACATGCCCTCTACATTGGGAGGATGCTTTGGGGGTCTGTGACCCCTCAAAGCACCTTGTCCCCATGTTGATGAGGACAAGGGCCTCATCCCCACAACCCTGGCCGGTGGTTGTGGAGGTCTGCGGGCGGGGGGCTTATCAGAATCTGGAAGCCCCCTTTAACAAGGGGACCCCCAGATCCCGCCCCCCCTGTTTGAAATGGTAAGGGGGTACAAAAGTACCCCTACCATTTCACAAAGAAAGTGTAAAAAATGGTTAAATAAAACAAACACACTTTTGAAAAATTCCTTTATTAAAAATAAAAAAATAAAAAAAAGATTCCAGCGGCGGTAATCCACTCTTGCTATCCAGCGACGGACGGTCATCTCTCCAGCGATGTCTCATCTCATCCAGCGCAGCGATCCATCCTTCTTCTGTCTCCTCCACGGAGACACTGCAGGCATTCCGGCGGCTGACGTTTCTTATATACGGAGGGCGGGGCCACCCGTCACCTGACCCCACCCCCCTCTGACGCAAGGGGAAACCCGGGGTTCCCTGTGACGTAGGGGTGACCCGCACCCCTCTGATGTAACACAGGCAGGTTTCCGTTACATCAGAGGGGGGCGAGGTCACCCATACGTCACGGGGAACCCCGGGTTTCCCCTTGCGTCAGAGGGGGGCGGGGTCAGGTGACGGGTGGCCCCGCCCTCCGTATATAAGAAACGTCAGCCGCCGGAATGCCTGCAGTGTCTCCGTGGAGGAGACAGAAGAAGGATGTATTCGCTGCGCTGGATGAGATGAGACATCGCTGGAGAGATGACCTTCCGCCACTGGATAGCAAGAGTGGATTACCGCCGCTGGAATCTTTTTTTTATTTTTTTATTTTTAATAAAGGAATTTTTCAAAAGTGTGTTTGTTTTATTTAACCATTTTTTACACTTTCTTTGTGAAATGGTAGGGGTACTTTTGTACCCCCTTACCATTTCAAACAGGGGGGGCCGGGATCTGGAGGTCCCCTTGTTAAAGGGGGCTTCCAGATTCTGATAAGCCCCCCGCCCGCAGACCTCCACAACCACCGGCCAGGGTTGTGGGGATGAGGCCCTTGTCCTCATCAACATGGGGACAAGGTGCTTTGAGGGGTCACGGACCCCCAAAGCATCCTCCCAATGTTGAGGGCATGTGGCCTGGTACGGTTCAGGAGGGAGGGGGGGGCGCTCTCTCGTCCCCCCCTCTTTTCCTGCGGCCTGCCAGGTTGCGTGCTCGGATAAAGGGTCTGGTATGGATTTTTAGGGGGAACCCCACGTCATTTTTTTTTTTAATTTGACGCGGGGTTCCCCTTAATATCCATACCAGACCTGAAGGGTCTGGTTATGGATATTTAGGGGGAACCCCACGTCAAATTTTTTCTTAAATTTGAGGCAGGGTTCCCCTTAATATCCATACCAGACCTGAAGGGCCTGGTAATTGAATTTGGGGGACCCCCACGCTTTTTTTTTAATTTATTTTTTTATTTTTTTATCAATGACTTTCAATGAGTGTTCTCTGTATTACGGAGCCGACAATTCATAATAGCTGCGAGTGATTTTAAAGGACTTTTTTTCCTGCATAAATGACACTTTGTGCTGGGACAGTTCTAAGCACGGGAAACATGCGCCCCTTCACAGGCACACTATAGACAACCCCCCCCCCTACGAAATTTAAAGGAATATTACACTTTTATTGTTTCACTTTAATCATTATTAAAATAACTGCTCCCGAAAAAACGGCCGTTTTTAAAACTTTTTTTTTCATTGATACATGTCCCCTGGGGCAGGACCCGGGTCCCCAAACACTTTTTAGGACAGTAACTGGCAAATTAGCCTTTAAAATTAGCACTTTAGATTTTGAACGTTGGAGTCCCATAGACTTTAATAGGGTTCTAAAGTATGCTATATAGTTAGCTCCGTCGAATCTTCTTTATAGATTCGACAGACACCATAAGCCTTCCAAGACAGATTCGACCGTAATTCATGTGGATTTTCGGACGAATGCAATTTTTGAACGAAAAACGAAATAAATAAAAACGAATTTCGGGAGTAACTAAATAAATTAAGTTTTCGGACGAAAACGAAATTCCGAAACGAAATATTTTACTCTGCACATGTCTATTGGTTTAAAGCTCTTTCACTGCTTGCTCTGAATATGTAAATCATTTACTGTCAATAGTCTGGGCAATTTAAAGGTGTTTATGGTAGTAGCAGGCTCTGTATCCTCATAGCTAAGTGTCCATGCAAATAGTTTTAATCATATAGGAGCTCTTTTGACTGTATTTCTTGGTTTCACTGACATGTAAATGTAATCACAGTAAATTGCAAAAGTAAAAAAATTGTAAACAAAAGTGTTATGAAGAATCAAGAGCATTCCCTAAACCCCTCAAATTAGTCACTTCCAGTGGTCCAATATCAAGACCCTCCCACTACACCGTTGGGAAGAATATCAATACTGAATTAAACACATTCCCTATTTTCTATACCAGTGGAAAATATAATTATAGTAAATTTTGTTTTGTCTTGAAGAAACTATGTCGGAGTATTGAATAAAATACTGACATGTTTGATAATCATGTAACCATAGCCAAAATCAACTACAGCTTATTGTGTTGGCACAGCTGAGCATATACAGTGTTAGATAAAAATGGCTTTGTAAATGCATCACACCATGAAACTGAGTTTTCTGAAGCTTATACACACCTTTCTATTCAACAAACAGATTTATTTTCATATGGCGCTATTGCTTAGATAAGTACGTGCTGTGCTATGAAAACTTCACATTGCGACAGCCGACTGGGACCTTTGTTGACTTTGTATTATGAGATTTTTATTTACTGACCATGGAATTTTAATTTCAGGTAATATTTACTTCTCTGAAGTAATTGTTGATTTTTCAGGATAAAGATTATATTGTGAACTGCAGGAGATCAACCATATGTATTGGGTGTCATCTATAACAAGTAAACTTCTGGAAACAACCGTTGCCTAGTACTAAAGGATTACTTGTAGATGAGACTATGGAGAAATATATTACTGCTCTTGTTGTATCATGTTAGTCTAACATTAGTGGCACGCCTATTGTCCAATGTTTCATTTATTTTTCTAGTGCACTTTATTCTTTTCCAGTGAAATAGGTAATATACTGTATTGTTGGGGAATGTATTTGTGTACCCACACCTCTCTCCTAAATCCAACTGCCCATGTGTACACAGATCAAATGAAGGCTACCTTTTCTCTGGCAATAGTGAATATGTATTTGAAGATCTTTGGCAGGGATTTACTGAAACTGGTGCAGCTGTGCAGAGTAACCAATAAGCTTCTAACTTCAGCTTGTTCAAATAAGCTTTGACAATAAAACCTAGAAGCTGATTGGTTGGTATGCACAGTTGCACCATATTCTGTGTGTGCCCGTTTTAGTAAAACTTCCCCTTTGTGTCTAATACCAAGTACTTTTATTGCTAGTGGATAATTACCATTATATATGACTTTGAAAATTGTGCAAATATGCACTTGATTAAAAATTTGACTTTTTAGTAGTCACTGAAATGTTAGTAGACAGTCCTATAATAATCATGATTTTGGCAATCAAAACTGGCAAAGTAGGCAAACACTAGGCATATATTTCTATAACCAGCTATGAGTTAACAACTTGCCAACCAGCCGCCGCAGTTGTACTCCGGCAGGTTCGCACGGTTGGCCAAACCGCTGTCATTGTATGTTGGACGCTTTAACCGTTATTGGAGGCGCACTAGAGCCAATGCGCGTGGCCGCGATGACCACCGGCCAATGTCAATGTAAATATACAGATCCCCATTCTGACAGGGGAGGAGAGAGAGATCTGCTGTTCCTAGTAATTAGGAACCAGGGCGGACATAAATCATTGATTTAAAAAAAAAATCTGATTGTTTTGATATAAATCGTTTTTTTTTTTGTTTTTTTATCAAATTTATTTTAATAAAATGCTTTTGGAGTAAAAATCTATCCAAAGTTAGTTTTTTATTTAAGATACATTAATAATTGAGTTTATTCAGCATGAGGCTGTATATTCTGCAATATTTCCATTTTTGGTAAACTCACTCAATGAATCCAAACTCTGCAAGCTGAGATGACATGCACTGCATTCACACAATTCCACAGTAACCATGAGATAAAACAAAGTTCAGGAATATTCCTTTACCCCGTTGTTTTGCAAATCTATGTACACTACAAACTGTATGAATGAATCGGTTCTGATGTCGCTGTTTTACTAACCTGACAGTTTATTATTCTAAATAGGAAACCTTAATTTTGTTTACAAATGTTAAAGATTACTACCTGCAAGAATAAGTCCTTACATTTAAAGAGCACCTGTCATTTCAGATCCATCTTAGCAGGGCCTGTTAGCGGGCATCCACTCACCTGCTGCCGCCACGTCCTTCACCTTGTTGTGTCACTGCTGCAAGTTCAGCCTCCCATTAAAGTGAATGGGACCGTCGGTGAGTCAACAGCGGGTCAGAGGAGGAGCCGCTGCAGGACAGAGATGACAGTTGCTCTTTAAAAATTATGATTTAAATCAAGCCTTTTTACTAGTGATTTAAATTATGATTTAAATCATGATTTAAATCGACTTGATTTAAATCAAATCCACTCTGTTAGGAACAGCGATCACTCTCCTCCTCCAGTCAGTCTCATCCCCCCACAGTTAGAAACAACTCCCAAGGAACACATTTAACCCCTTGATTGCCCCCTAGTGTTAACCACTTTCCCTGCCAGTGACCTTTGCACAATAATCAGTGCATTTTTTTAGCACTGATCAATGTATAAGTGTCAATGGTCCCAAAAAAGTGTCAAAAGTGTCTGATCTCTCCGCCACAATGTCGCAGTCCTGCTAAAAATCGCTGATCACTGCCATTACTAGTAAAAAAAAGAATAAAAATGGCATAAAATATCCCCTATTTTATAGATGCTATAACTTTTGCACAAACCAATGAATATACGCTTATTGCAATTTTTTTTACCACAAATATGTAATAGAATACATATTGGACTAAACTGATGAAGAAATTAGTTTTTTTACATTTTTTGGGGGATATTTATTATAGCAAAAAGTTAAAAATATTGTTTTTTTTCCAAAATTGTTGGTTTTTTTTTGTTTATAGAGCAAAAAAATAAAAACCACAGAGGTGATTAAAAACCACCAAAAGAAAGCTCTACTTGTGGAGAAAAAAGGGACATACATTTTGTTTGGGTACAACAACGCACAACCGCTTAACTGTCAGTTAAAGCGGCGCAGTGCCGTATCACAAAAAAATGGCCAGGTCATTAAGGGGGCAAATCCTTCCAGTCCTTAACCACTTGACCACTGGGCACTTAAACCCCCTTCCTAACCAGACCAATTTTCAGCTTTTGGTGCTCTCACACTTTGAATGACAATTACTCAGTCATGCAAACCCGTACCCATATGAAATGTTTGTCCTTTTTTTCACAGAAATAGAGCTTTCTTTTGGTGGTATTTAATCACCGCTGGGTTTTTAATTTTTTCCGCTATAAAACAAAAAAGAGAGGAAATTTGGTAAAAAAAAAAAAAATAATTCTTTGTTTCTGTTAAAATTTATTGCATAGTATTGTCAGAGTATTGGCGAGTATTGTCAGAGTATTGGCAGAGCATTGTCAGAGTATTGGCAGAGCATTGTCAGAGTATTGGCAAGTATTGGCAAGTATTACAGTGTACTGTAGTATTGCACAGTATTGTCAGAGTATTGCACAGTGTTGCAGAGTATTGAACAGTATTGGCAGAATATTGCACGGTATTGGCAGAGTATTGCACAGTGATGCAGAGTATGGGCAGAGTATTGGCACTGAGCAGCGCTGTGGGCACTACACATCCAGCCCACAGCACTGCTGCCATCTCTCCCCCTCTCCCCTCTCACTGTACTGATCCGTACAGAGAGGGAGGAATCGGTGTCATGACGTGACGCCGGTTTGTTTCCAAGTGATCGCTCCGTCATTTGATATCAGCTGCCATTTACCATGATGCAGAGGACCCAGCGGTTACAGATGTTCACGGGTGCGTGCCCCAGGGGGAGCAAGGGAGCAAGATTCTGTGAGTACGTCCCACGGACGTCCACCCAGAATAAGCCGACCGCTGTAGCCCGGTTGGCACGTGGTTAAAGTAAAACATATGAATAAATATGAAGTTCTTACTTTTATTAGGAAAGGTAATAATATATGAATAATATAATATAAAGGTAATAATAGTACCTTTAAAAAGGTAATAATAGACAGTTCTTTTACTTTTCAAAGTCTGAATACAGGTTCACTAGTATTGTATATGTACACCTCTCTTTTCGTTTTGGATAGAGTAGAGACTGATTTTTTACTTCTTTGCCCTCTGTGCTACATTGAAGAGATTTACCTTCAGAAGGTGCTATAAGCTAGGATGTATAAATATTTTCTGTTATAAGAAGCCAATGCTGTATATCATGATCACACAAAAAGAAATAAAAAATGGGACTCTAATTATGCCTTGCAGGAGATTTAAAAATATACAAAATACTGTAAAAACCAATCCATTTTATCACAAACTTAGATTAAAATTACAGATGGAAAATACTTTCTGTAAAAAAAAAAAAAAAAATACAAAAAATACAAAATAAATAAAAAAAACAAATCATACTGAGCCAGGCATGTACTGGCCATTGGGACTACCATGAGTTTCCCGGTGGGCCGATGGCTCAGTGGGCCAGTTTGCTCTGTGTGTCTCTCCCTCTGCAGTCCGGGTCTCCCACGTGTCATAATGACAAGCCAAGCAGGCAGAGCCAGCTCGAGCAGCAGCGCTTCCACCTCTAAACCTGCCCCTGTGCAAAATACATCTCCAACCTGTAATGTGTGGAGGAGGGCACACAATGCTAAGATGCAGGGCTGGATGATATTTCAGTGTCCCGTTCCTGACCATCAAAGGGAGGGGGGAGGGGAGATATTTGCATCTCATCTCAGTGTTAGCCAATAATGCTTTGTCCATGCTGCAGCCCCTCCCACTTCCCCTCCCACCCGCCACATTTTGACTTCAGTGTTGCAGGAAGAAGTCAAAATCAGTCCTCAGTGTGCTAACTCCCATAGGAGGTTTTTCTTTATGTTTACTTCAGGGAGGGGAAGAAGGAGGTTCTGCAGCAGCAGGGACAGCCATGTGTTCATACTTTTAGTGTAGGTGATGAAGAAAGAGGGAACAGGACCAGTATTCTGTTATCTATTCACATTGTCATGTATTTACTCTGGCTCTGTATACCACCTAACCTAGCACGATATACCACCTAACCTGGCACTATATACCTCCTAACCTGGCTTTGTATACCACCTAACCTGGTTCTGTATACCACCTAACCTGGCACTATATACTGCCTAACCTGGTTCTGTATACCACCTAACCTGGCAATATATACCACTTAACCTGGTTCTGTATACCACCTAACCCGGCACTATATACAACCTAACCTGCCTCTGTATACCACCTAACCGGGCTCTGTATACCACCTAACCTGGCTCTGTATACCACCTAACCTGGCACTATATACCACCTAACCTGGCTGTGTATATCACCTAACCTGGCTTTGTATACCACCTAACCTGGTTCTGTATACCACCTAACCTGCCACTATATACAACCTAACCTGGCTGTGTATACCACCTAACCTGGCTCTGTATACCACCTAACCTGGTTCTGTATATCACCTAACCTGGCTCTGTATATCACCTAACCTGGCCCTGTATACCACCTAACCTGGCTCTGTATATCACCTAACCTGGCTCTGTATATCACCTAACCTGGCTCTGTATACCACCTAACCTGGTTCTGTATATCACCTAACCTGGCTCTGTATATCACCTAACCTGGCTCTGTATACCACCTAACCTGGCTCTGTATATCACCTAACCTGGCTCTGTATATCACCTAACCTGGCTCTGTATATCACCTAACCTGGCTCTGTATACCACCTAACCTGACTCTGTATATCACCTAACCTGGCAATGTATATCACCTAACCTGGCTCTGTATACCACCTAACTTAGCTCTGTATACCGCCTAACCCGGCCAATGAGGCTGTAGCAATGTTCCTGCATGACGTTAGCCCTCCCACTTCACTTGTTTTTGTGCTTGTTTGCAAAATTAAAGTGGGCCAGTCTAGATGAAGTCCCTGGGCCAAATTTTTGTCCCAGTCTATCCCTACACCTCCCAAATAGAGGGATGACCACATAAAATTAGACTAAGAGAGCTGGAACGCATAAATACAAGCCATGGGCCTTAATCCAAGAAAAACAAAAAATACTATGGGGATGATTTACTACAACTGGAGAGTGCAGAATCTGGTGCAGCTCTGCACAGAGACCAATCAGCTTCAAGGCTTTATGGCCAGTTTATACCACAAAAAATGCATTTCATATCCATTCAGGATGCGTTTCTGCATGTGTGTTTTTAACATGTTTTTGATAATTTTTTTCTTCTTTTTTATTCCACTGAACTGGAGTCCAGTGTGTTTTTGATGCATTTTGGTGCCTTTTGTCCCATTCAGTACATATCTGTACAGGAAAAATGCAGCATGTTCTACTTTTTTTCTGGAACTGGAACACATTGGAACTGCAAGCACTGGAGTGAACTATGCCATTGAAAACCATGTAACCCATGTAACCTACTTTCTATGCATTTTGGATGCAGAAAAAAAGCACTGTAATCTGGGTAGCCCTTTACCTGGGTAGCTATTGCAGTATGTATTACTTTCTATTGTCAGCTGTCAAACCTTCAAATTCCATTTACTGCTGTGTTCCAACTTCCTGTTCAAAGGTAGCTGCTACTTTCATCTTCCATGATCCCACTGTATGAAGGAACGTAGACACCCTCTCTTGCTCACTCCTGAGGTGGACTAGGGACTATGCGAACTGTAGTATGCATAGAGCAGTGCACATGACCAAAACTAACATGTCTGTTCCAAACAAACAGAAGTGATAAAAGAAAGATTTGAGAAAGAAGTTCCATTTTTGGGTGGAACTCCGCTTTAAGGTGTTACGGTTAATTTGATTTGATTTTAAAACATTTAAAGCAAGCTATACATCTTGTTTGCCACTTTTAGTAAATCACATACCAAGATTATTTCAGAAGACTGCAGATTTAATTCATTGGTAATCCATCACACAGGAGATAAGGAAACACATGGTAAACATCCCTCCCAAGAACAAACACACTTGTTGAAGTTGTTGGTTCAACAGTGATTTGACTTTATCTGAAATCAAAGACAGAGAAAAATGGCTACCCAAGGGGACTGAATCCCTAAATTCAGTAACAAATTATTATAGGAAGATACTAATTTCTTCATTGCACCTCAACAAGACAATCGTGATTGAAGTGACACTAAACAAAGGCCTGTTAATTGCTATATTTCATTCACATAAATATTTAGTTCTTTAAAAAATAAATAAAAAAATCTTCTTTTTGTATTTCTTGGCTCCCTCTTTGCTGTTCTTTGGCATCTGCAGGGAAAGATCCTTGGAAAGGGGCTTCTATGATGGATGGTTCACACAGTGTGTGCCTGTGTCTGCAAAGCCCTGGTTGGTGCTGTGCCATGCTGCGAGGACCTGCTATGGGACATGCCACTGCTTTATAAGAGAAAACGAAATACACAGTGCAGACTTGCTGCCTGAGCCTGCCTGCAACTGAGAGAGGATAGTCCTGCCGCTGTAGCTTAACAGAGACTGTACATGTGTGAGCCAGAGCAAGGGACTCAGTCTCCAGGACCTCAAGTCTGGAACCACTAAATGTGTGGAACAGAACCTGCCGCCTGCCAGGAGTGGTAAGAGAAGACACATTTAACCCTTTGCTACATGCTGCTCTGCCGAGGCTGCCTATTAGCTAGTAGCCTGCAGCTATACATCCACTTACTCTTAAAGGGACAGACTCTTACATACCACCAGCAGAAGGGCCCCACTGCAAGCTGACCAACATTAACGTACCAGGTGCTCTGTATTCACCATATAGGGGTACCCTGCTCAGGAACACTTACAGATATACAAATCTGGGGTTTCGGTACTCACAAGACCATTATCATCATTTGGGTCTCATTTTTCTCATTAATGGTTATCTCAGTTAAGGTTTGGACTAATAATAGGTATTTCCTCCTGTCTAAGGCCAGAATTCACTTTATTAGTTCTGTAACTTTGAATTGTTTAATGCTTGATTCACATTGTCTACCTGGTTTGAACCAATACAATTACTTAAGCACTTCAGCCCCGGACCATTTGGCTTTTTTTACTAGTAATGACGGAAATCTGTTTTGGGACAATTCACATTTATACAGCGATCAGTGCGATTAAAATGCACTGATTACTGTGTAAATGTGACTGGCAGTGAAGGGGTTAACCACCAGGGGGCGCTTCAGTGGTTAAGTGTGTCCTAGGGAGTGATTCTAACTGTGGGGGGAGGGGCTATGTGTGACATGACACTGATCACAGCTCCCAAATATAGGAAGCGGTGATCAGTGTCCTGTCACTAGGAAGAATGGGGAAAATGCTTGTTCACATCAGCATTTCCCCATTCTTCCTCTCCGTAAGACGGTTATCTCCGTGGACATTGTGTCCGCGGGACCCGCGATCACACTCACGGAGCTCGCAGCGGGCGTGCGCACGTGCCACCGGTGGCGTGGGCGTGCCCACAATGGCATGTCTTTAAGGGCAACGTACAGGTACATTAATATACCTGTACATGCCCTGCTGCGTGAGCCGGTCGGCAATGGGTTAACTTACTATCTGGTGTTTTTTTTCCTAATTTCCATGGATCATTATATTGTGATGGCTTACTAACATTTAAGTGTCAGACCAGGTGTGTCAGTGGAGACCAAGTGGTTTTAAGAGTCATGGCAGAACAGGGGACCCATCATCACTAGTGACTTCTGTGGTGGTAAGCGCTACAAAAAAAAGTTTCACTTTTTGTTCTATGAGCAAACTTGTCTGTACAACAAATGTTTTGTGCATAAAGCTTATAGCATATAGTGTTAACACAATAAAATTGTAGTTATTTTTACAGCACACTGAATTGATAATTGGGGGAACTCACTTTATGGCAGTTCAAATAGTTCAACCTTCAAAATGTAATAGACTTGTCATGACATCTTCCGGTATGTAACAAAATCCAGCAACCATACACACATACGTATATGTGTATACATACAACACTTGAAGGAGCTCAAATACAAAGCAAACTAGGCAAAAAGGCAAAGTCCAATGCCTAAGGGACTGAATTGCACATTCTAAATTCTTATTGTCAATACAGACAACTACCTGGCCATCACAGTTAAAAATTCCGAGCGGCCATATCAGTGCAATATATCATTCCAACAGATTTTGTTTAAAGCAGAGTTCCACTCATATTTTTTTACAGTATTCAGCAGCATTAAATACAAGGAACAGCCTGTAAAAAAAAAAATTTTTTTTTACTCACCTTTTCAGGTCTGTTGCTAGGGGGTCCTTCGTAATCTGCCTCTTCCTCTTCAAGGCACCTGACGTCACTTCTCTTGGCCCCCGTGCTCGCTAGTGGTCCTGGTAGATGTCTGTCATCATTTCCCCAGGGTCACTGGGCAGCGCCGAGGGCTTCGTTGCCATCACAATGGGGGCGGGCACTTCCGACAACGCCGCCCATTGTGATGGCAACGCCTGAAGTGTACGGCGCTGCACCGTCCATACGGCACATGCGCAAGAACGGGCGGTGCATGCTGGTCACACCAGAGCCAGGAAGATGCTTCACATGCCCACAAGCACTTTGGAAACTGCCCAGAAAGAAGAACATAAAACATATTCCTCTACAAAATCCTCAATCCAGGGGCGATTCTGCATAAAAAACGTGAGTTCTTTAAATTATCCTTCTTAACAAAATATATGGTTACTAAAAAAAAAAAAAAAAAATTATCAGTGGGAACTCCGCTTTAAATATATTCATTTATATTTAGCTCTTCAGATACCTGAGTATGATCATTCAAAAGATGAGTCCATCCACTATGTTGCTGTGGGTCAAATAAATGGGTAATGTAAACTGCTACTGATAGTGGGGATCTACATGGCTCCTGGGTGAAGGTGAATAACAATACATCTTAGGGATGCACCAAAATTTCGGGCGCCGAAACATATCGGCCGAAAATGGTGTTTTCGGCAAATTGCCGAAAGGAAAATCTTGCCGATAATGGGGCGGACAATGGGGGTGGGGCCTGTGCGGGCTCCGCCCCCTGGTGCCGCCCATTGCACGGGTGTTTTCCTGGCTCGTCCCCAGTCCTCCGTCCTCCCTCCTCCTTTCCTCCCGCCCGACAGTGCGGTGATCTCCGTGTGTCACGGAGCTGTGCATTGAATTGCCTGGGCGGCTGCAGTAACAATATCCCGCCTCATGTGACAGACGGTACACTGATCCAATGGCGGGATATTGAATGAGCGTGACGTGATTACAGGAGGCAGGACATTGTTACTGCAGCCGCCCAGGCAATTCAATGCACAGCTCCGTGACACACGGAGATCACCGCTCTGATCCGGGCATGGGTAAGTGGAGATGCATGTGTTACATTGGATCCTTAATACATATTTGGTGGCAGTGTGCCTTAATCATCCCTTTTTAGGACAAAGTAATAGAACTAATCAAATTGATTACAGAGACCACATTGGTACTTGATGCAACATGCTGCTTACTGCATATATCAAACTGGCCCAAAAAAAATAAAAATAAAGTACAAGTCTGAAACTATCTACCTCTGGCCACTTGTGTGAATGTAGCCATGCTATATAAACCAGGTCACAGGACAAAGGCTGTACTCCCTTTATTGGCCATATAAAAAAAAAATAATAATCTTGATTTTGACCCAGCTAGGTTTTTATCGCCATGTGATAGAATGGGAAGGGTTAAGTTATTGCTAGTAAGGTAACGATATGAGTATTCCCAATAGAAGTCTGTGGGAACGGAACCAGGTAGCTTGCTTGGGGCCAGTTTACACCAGATGCAGTTCCGTGTGCTTTTTTTTTGCACAAAGTGCATGCACAGTGTTTTCCATGTATTCCAATGGCTCTAGTTCACACCATGCAGTCAGTTTCCGGTGCGGAAACTGATTGCATGGTGTGAACTAAAGCCATTGGAATACATGGAAAACACTGTGCATGTATTTTTATCAGGCAGGCTGCATCTGAGGGGAACTGGTGAGGCTGCTTTGATCTCCTGTACCATGCCTGCAGTCTCTGACCATCTCCTGTACCATGCCTGCAGTCTCTGACCATCTCCTGTACCATGCCTGCAGTCTCTGACCATCTCCTGTACCATGCCTGCAGTCTCTGACCATCTCCTGTACCACGCCTGCAGTCTCTGACCATCTCCTGTACCATGCCCGCAGTCTCTGACCATCTCCTGTACCATGCCCGCAGTCTCTGACCATCTCCTGTAATATGTTCCCAGTCTCTGACCATGCTGTATGAAAATATTTTTTAAAAACAGTCATTTTCGGTATCGGTGCTGTTTCGGTATCGGTTTCGGTTTTCGGCCTAGTGTATTTTTAATTTTCGGTATCGGTTTCGGCACCAAAAAACCCATTCAGTGCACCCCTAATACATCTGACAAATTTTGTTTAACTAGCATCTTCAGGAGGGCATATGTTTGCCCCAAAAGGCACTCATTTCAAAACCATACCTAGGAGGTGTCACATGACTCTGGTCATGCCTTTCACCTACCCGGAATGCGAAATCATGCTGAAATGAAAGGCACAACCCAATCAGAAGCAGTGGGCCACACATCCCAGCAAGGGAGCAAGACATCCAAACCACCCAAGATTCATTCAGATACCTTGCCAATTGAAACACCATATAGTGAAACACCTTCTTCTGAACTCAAAAAAATAAATAAACCTACATAATCATTGCAAACAAAAGGAACTTTCATGGTTATGTATGAATAGGCGATAAAGACAAAGGTTTACATTGCAGAATATCACCACAAATTCTGATAAGACTTGCAGTATTATAAGAATGGAAAATGAATGATTCAGTGGGGGATACATACACTGTCACAAGACTAGGACAGAGAATTAAACTCAAACAAATGATAGGCACATGAATCAGGCACTTCCAACTGTCAGAATATCTGAACAAGATTAGATGCAACCACCGTCCAGCCAACAATTTTCTGCCCAGCTCCTAAAAGTCTCAGATCAATGATGCCAGCAGGACCATCCTTGGCTTGAATGCCATCTGGTTTATAAGGAACCTATTGAAATTTGCTCCATATATGGCTAGCATTTGATAGTATGGTAAAAAGAACAACGGGAGTTAAATTACACATCATACATGCTGGCAATAACTTAGCAAAGAGGCCCACGCGCTTGCGACCCTCTTGAGAAAAGTATAGAAGTCTAGTGACAAAAGCTGGTACTGTTCAGTGTGGGTGGAAATCTTATTGTTTACTGTCGTATTTTAACAGTAACAGTGTGTGGGTAGCGCCACTGAGACAGGGAGTTTTGTCCCCTAGGTTAAAACCACAACCCATTCAAGTACTTCCTCACATTTTGGTTTCCAAGCATTTAATCTCTTCATGCCTGGAACCAACTCACTGGGCATTCTTTCTATATCTGTACATCATTTAGCCTTTCAGGATTGGAATGTAGAACAAGACCCACTCCTCATCAGACTCCTATACCCTCCCTGTACTCCTATTACTTAATCAACACTGTATTCTATATTCACTTTGCCACATTGGCTCACATCATGGGAAGCCACCACATTTTGTTTACTGCAAGGCCTTGCTCTCCTGATTTTTCAGACCCAGTCCATAAGCTGACCCAGCACCATAGCAGATTCCAATATGTATAGCAAGTCATAAGGTGGGGGACTTAAAGCACACCTATCTTCCCACTAAAAAGGACCACCATCACCTGCCACAGTCATTCGCTTCCATTCACTCTGACTGCTATTTCTTGAAAGCATGTCCCAACCCCAAAGGTTAAAATGTTTGTGCTAAAAGGTTACCCTGATACAAATGTCCTGAAAAAGCACAAAGCTGCTCAACATGGAGGGTGAATGGCTTACCCCAATGTAAAATATTCTTCTGATACACTTAAAGTGGAACTACACTTTATCTAAGCACCACAAAACAAACATTATATTTAATTCATTTTTAATATTCAAAGCAAACTTACCCATCCATGCACGTCTCCATGTTTTATTTTGGTTGAAAAACACCCCCTAGTATTTCTGGCTGTGGCAACATCTTTGCTTGAGTAACCAGTTCAGAATTTCCTCTTTCTGGGTGGACATTATATGACATCCTCCCGGTCTCGCCGCACGTGCACGCCCGCAGGTTGCTGGTGAGCTTTGTCCATTGGACACAGCGCATCAACGATCAGTGTAAAGAGCCAATGACAGCGGCTCTTTACCATATGATCACTGTGTCCAATCACAGACAATCACAAGTGTAAACAAAGACTGGTAACTCACTGTTACTGGCTTCTTCTCCTCACACACCAATCCTGTGTGAGGAGGAGAATCTGGGAACAGTGGTTTACTGTTTCAACCTTTACTTTGCTGTGCACAACACAGCCCTGATTGCCCTGGAATAAAGTGTACCTGTCACAGCCATCATAACTGCAGCCCATCAGTGTACCTGTCACAGCTGCCATCAGTGCAGCCTGTTAGTGTACCCTGTATAAATTGTGGCCTACATTTATGAAGAAATATTACTTATTTGCCAAATGGTATAATACAAACTATGAAAAAACGATTTTTTCCAAATTTTCTGGGTTTTTTGTTTATATCGCAAAAAAATAAAAAAACGCAGTGGTGAGTAAAAATTGACCTGGGCAGTTCCTTTACTGATGAACTTGAGAACTACAGGTACATCTCACATCAATGTTCACATACATGTACAATTTATTCCCATAATTGGGTTGCGGTAGAACTGGCTGAGCTGTTATAACACTGTCCCTAGTGATTTTACATAGGAAAAGGTGCATAGAGAGCATAGTGCAGCCCATACTTGAGATGTATAAAGTTCATAGCAATAAGTCCCAGAGGATGGGCCCTTTGAAGGGTGGCGACAGCAGAGAGGGAATCACATAACAGCAGTATGTCCTGACAGACAAACTTCCATTGGACCACAGCCCTGGGCCAGTCCTTTGCAGATGTATATACAGGTGCATCTCAAAAAATTTGAATACCACCAAAAAGTTAATTTATTTCAGTAATTCAATTTAAAAAGTAAAACTCATATATTATATAGATTCATTACACACAGAATGATATGTTTCAAGCTTTTCTTTCTTTTAATTTGGAGAATTATGGCTTACAGCTAGTGAAAACCCAAAATTCAGTATCTCAGAAAATTTGAATATTGTAAAAAAAAAGTGCAATGTTGTACACTCATGGTATCACCCTCTAATGAGCTAATTACCGTATATACTCGAGTATAGGCCGACCCGAATATAAGCCGAGGCCCCCAATTTACCCCCAAAAAACTGGAAAACTTATTGACTCGTGTATAAGCCGAGGGTGAGACATGGCTGTCCATCCCTGTGTGTCCGTCCATCCCTGTGTGTGTGTCCGTCCATCCATCCCTGTGTGTGTCCATCCATCCATCCATCCATCCATCCATCCCTGTGTGTCCGTCCATCCATCCCTGTGTGTGTATCCATCCATCCCTGTGTGTGTGTGTGTGTGTGTGTGTGTGTGTGTGTGTGTGTATTCATCCATCCATCCATCCCTGTGTGTGTGTGTGTGTGTGTGTGTATCCATCCATCCATCCATCCATCCCTGTGTGTGTGTGTGTGTGTGTGTGTGTGTGTGTGTGTGTGTGTGTCCGTGCAGCCTTGTGTGTGTGTCCAGCCTACCTGTGTCCCAAGCCTCCGTCCCGAGCCGCCGTCGTCCCGAGCCTCCTCTGTCCCGTGCCTCCTCTGTCCCGTGCCTTCCGGTGTCCCGTGCCTCCTCTGTCCCGTGCCTCCTCCGTCCCGTGTCGTGCCGATGGATCGCCGCTCTTCTCAGCGGCCATTCTACGATTCAAAAGCTGCGCCTCCGTCCTCCGCCTGTGATAGGCGGAACACTCAATTTCCCAGCAGCCTGTGTTCCGCCTATCACGGACATCCTCTCATACTCGTCCGTAGTATGAGAATGAACGGATGTCCGTGATAGGCGGAACACTGACTGCTGGGAAATTCAGTGTTCCGCCTATCACAGGCGGAGGCGGAGAAGGAGGCGCGGCTTTTGAATTTTAATGTCCGCCGTCTGTCTGCTCGATACGCTGATCGAGCAGTCAGACAGCGGTGACTCGAGTATAAGCCGAGGGGGCACTTTCAGCCTCAAAAAAGAGGCTGAAAATCTCGGCTTATACTCGAGTATATACGGTAGCTCAAAACACCTGTAAAGGTTTCCTTAGCCTTTAAATTATTTTTCAGTCTGGTTCAGTAAGTTACACAATCATGGGCAAGATTGATCAAGGTTGTCCAGAAGGCAGTCATTGACACCCTCCACAAGGAAGGTAAGTCACAAAAGGTCATTGCTAAAGAAGCTAGTTGTTCACAGAGCGCTGTATCCAAGCATATTAATGGTAAGTTGAGTGGAAGTAAATTGTGTGGTAGAAAAAGGTGCACAAGCAACAGAGAATTGTAAAGCAAAGGCTATTCTAGGAGTGGACTATGGCTGGTGTCAGTGCTTCAAGAGCCACCACACAAAGACATATCTTGGAAATGGGCTACAACTGTCGCATTCCTTGTGTCAAGCCACTCCTGAGCCAAAGACAACATCAGAAATGTCTTACCTGGGCTAAGGAGAAAAGGGACTGGATGGTTGCTCAGTGGCCCAAAGTAAATTTTTTCAAGTGAAAGTAAATTTTGCATTTTATTTGTAAATCAAGGTCCCAGCATCTGGATGAAAAGTGGAGAGGCACAGAATCCAAGTTGCATGAGGTCCAGTGTGAAGTTTCCACAGTCAGTGATGATTTGGGGAGCCATGTCACCTGCTGGTGATGGTCCACCATGTTTTATCAAGTCCAAATTCAGCTCAGCCCTCTACCAGGAAATTCTAGAGCACTTCATGCTTCCCTCTGCTGACCAGCTTTATGGAGATGCTGATTTAATTTTCCAGCAGGATTTGGCACCTGCCTACACTGTCAAAAGTACCAATACCTGGTTTAATGATTATGGTATCACTGTGCTTGATTGGCTAGCAAACTTGCCTGACTTAAACACCATGGAGAGTCTGTGAGGTATTGTTAAGAGGAAGATGAGTGACACCAGACCCAACGATGTAGAAAAGCTGAAGGCCGCTATCAGCGCAACCTGGGCTTCCATAGCACCTCAGCAGTGCAACAGGCCGATCACCTCCATGCCAGACCGAATTGATGCAGTAATTCATGCAAAAGGAGCCCCAAAAAGAAGCCCCAACCAAGTATTGAGTGAATACTATACTGTACATACTTTTCAGTAAGCTAACATTTCTGTATTAAAAATCCTTTTTTATAGGTCTTATTTAATATTCTAATTTTCTGAGATACAGAATTTGGGGTTTTTACTGGCTGTAAACCATAATCATTATAATTAAAAGAAAGAAATGCTTGAAATATATCACTCTGTGTGTGATGCATCTATATAATATATGCGTTTCACTTTTTGAAATGAATTACTGAAATAAATAAACTTTTTGATGATATTCACATTTTTTGAGATGCACCTGTATATCCCAGAACAGACAGAATGTGACACATCTCCAGTGGACAATGTCGCGCACGACTCGACCCCTGCAGCAATCAGTCAGAATATTTGAGCAACACTGTATCAACATAGATAACATAACAGTATAAAGACACACCATAGGCACCTGCCTATAAGTGAACCAAAGTAAACTGGGGATCAGTGGATCTGACTATATGGCACCTTGCACACAGGTGCCAGACATTTTGTCTCAGCAGGGGACCCTAAATTTATCTCCAGATCAGAATCAGAATAAAAACAAATGTTCCATATGTGTCATCCGGGTCTGTTCTAATTTTTCTTCAATCTAAGGGAGGAAAAAGGACCAATGTAATGCCTATGTGTGTCTGGATGTGTCAGCCTATATCTGCTCAAATCCTGTCCAGTCAGTAAAAGTGAACCTGAGCACATCTTTTCCAGTTTGGTTCTACAATCCTGAAGAGAGCCAGATGTGAACGGATATAGGCACATGCATGTCCGCTCATATCTGTCTACCCATAAGAATACATTGCAGTACATTTTTGGAATCACAGGCCAGAAATGGACTGATGAAACGCTGCTATGAAAGAAGCCTTGGAAGAACTTACAGAAGTGGATCAGGCACACTGCCAGCTGAGCAAATCTTTCATTCTACGCTTGTCTCTACTTGCAATTTTCCATTGTTATCTTGTTATTTGGGCACTTGCTCTAGGTCATTATGCTTACCCTACATGATCAGGTACTTTTTTTTTATTAGAAGAAAGGTTATGTGTTCTTTTTACAAAACAGCTGGTTTAAATATGATTACCAGATGTACACCCCTACTTAGATATATGACCTTTTTAATGGTCTGTCAAGAGCATCCAGATTGTGAACAAATTACCTGTTTATCCAAGATTCAGACATTCAGTCTCCCAGACCTTATTCCCTTGGGTTCTACATTAAAGCAGAGCTGCAATAGGTGTAAACATCCCTTTTCATTGTTTCCTTGACTCCTTAACCAGTATATCCTCCCTGTTTTTGTGGTAATTTATCACAATAACTAAAATATGACATAAAATATTCATTCTGGGAAAAGGTTTATAACATTCTGGATAAAGTTATGCATAGAGATGCATATCAAACATACTTTGCTGCCATGGATATTTTGTATTGCACATTTTTTTGATGCTCACCCGCCTCACCACAGTAAAGCTATTTTCCAGCACTGGTAAAAACGCCTGTACACAAGAGATTGCATTATTTTAAATTGGATGCTTCCCACAAAGTTATTGTGCAGAAGGGTGTTGGAATAAAATTTCTACATGCAGCATTTTATAGCATTTTCTCCTTCTATTCAACTGTATGACAGGCTTTTTAAAACACTTGAAAACATTCATTAAAAAAGCTGATATACATTGCCAACAACTGGATTGCAATAGAAAGTCTTGTGATTTAATAGGATTGCTTTTCTCTTAAAAACAAATAAACTCTTTAAAAAAGTAGTGAACTACTAAAAGGTACTGAAAATTTTAAAAGATTGCTGAAAAATGTAGCGCTAAAAATATATAGCAATAAACAATGATAACATACCAAATGGTATGTGCAAATAATAAAAACTTTGTGATAAAAATCAATCTCAAATATAGTGAATATGAGACAAAACATATATATAATGGGTAGAAACACAAGTGAAAAAGTCCCAAAGGTGAAACAATCCTATGGTAAACTTATATATAGAATCCACCCAAAAAAAAGTTGTTGCTCAGAAGTGGGGTACAATGGCCTTAGCAGGCATGTAGAGCATCAGGGATAATGTGTGGTATGCACTTTTACTGGAAGTAGTGGACTCAAGTGTCAGCGACGAGTCAATCAAGCGATGATAGCCCGATCAGCAGACTTCCAAAGACGATCCAGGGAATCCAAGGAACTCCAAGATCGAATTCAGGAAATCGTACAGGTAACGATAAGGCTGGAACTTGTTAAGCAGCCAGACTGGAAAGCCCAAAACTCTCATCAGAGGGGCTCCACAACACCAAGTCCTGAATTTCTCATAGCTTTACAGAATTTTCACCTGTGCTAATTAGACTAAAAAATGTAAGACTTTTTATAAAACAAGCACTTTAAAACACTCAAAAACAGTCAATACTTATAAATACTGTTTTCAAGAACTGCTGGTACCAATAGGCCTACCATATTTTTTCGAACCATATTAGCACAACTCATTTTGCAAAGGAAGAATATCCTGCACATAAGGAGGGTATAAAAGATTGGTAGCACACTATTTTCAGAGGCTCTGCTTTCAAATCTGTGCACCTGCTCTGCCTACATGTTAAACTTTGAAATGTGATTGTGTCCATGCCGGCGCTGCATGTGTCTGCAATTCTATGGGCTGCCTGCACACAGCTCAGAGTTGGATGAACATGAATCTACCAGTAGCTCTGCATGGAGGATGGTACATATCTGCTCTGTATGAGCAAATGTTACTAAAGGAGAGGTTAGAGATGGCTGCCTCCGTGTTCCTCTTGTGCCAGTTTTTTTTTTTTAAGCCAATCTTCATTATAGTTTTGTAATCCCCCGCTCAAGAAAAGTATGTTATAGGTCAATAAGGGGACTCTAATTAGACAGGGGAAATCATAGTGGGCAGGTTTTAGCTCTAAAGTAATATTAGTGAAACTAAAATCATTGTAATATTTCTGACTAATAAAGGCAACCTTGTGTTGACTGCTATCAGGGCAATTACCACTAGTTGCCAAACTTTTAAAAAGGCAGGCAAGTCCACCTACAGATATTCTGTCCCTAAAAGACTAAAAAAATGTAACCGCTGCTGGTATAAAGTACAGGCACCTAGAGGTCCTGGACAAACCTATAGCAGTAGAATACAGGGCACACAAATCTTCATCCCTTCCTAATAGTTCTAAAGCTTACCTACCCCTTTGTGAATCTTGTACATTTTCCTATCATCCTAGCATCCTATCATAATGATGGGCCAATAAGAATGTAAAAGAGAGGGGTTTATGGAGAGCTCTGAAACTAACCAGATGTGTTGAAGGTTTGTCTGTCAGAATGGTCTGCTGGATTTTTGTAGGTGCTTCAGGCATGTGCTGGTACCACTGTTTTTTTTTTCTAGAGAAAGAGGCTTAAAGCGTTTGTTAACCCTACGTCATATACCATGCCTGCTATACCATGTACTTGAATGAGAAAGTATCCTGTTCTCTTTGTATTGCTTCCTTTATGTGAAGTCCCCGGTGTTCCCGCTAGTCCCCTTGCTGTCCTATTAAAAACTGACCACACTAAGCAGTGGAGCACACCATAGTCAGTTCTCTAGCTATGCTGGGAACTCAGTGTAATCTCCTTCAATGATCAGGCTTGTCCTGACATGGCAGAGAAAAAAATAAAAAGACAAAACCGCGCTGTCTAAAAAACACAACCGTAATTAGCTGCCTGCGCAACAGAAAATCTATGTGGTAAAAGCAATATAAAGTAATGGTCAAGTGCGGCGCTGTTAATGAAATATAGGTAAAGTGCTACAACCAATAAAAGACTGTATGCAATAACAAAGTATCTGTATAAATATATACTGTGATAATCCAAATAAAAAAAGTATCTGTGTAAATATAAACAGTAATAATCAAAATATGAATATAATTAAACAATAATAAATAATGATATATATTGTGCAAAGAATATAAAGTCCCATCTGTACACAGAAAATCCAAATAAGTGTTGTAAAAACTCAAAAAGTGGGTGGTGATACTAAAACTATCCACCGTAATAGAAGCAATGGTGCAAAAAATTTAATCCTATAAGTCCATGAAGAGTCCAAAGAGTGTCGTAGATACTGAAAAAATAAGTGATTTGTCTGAAGATAACCACCACCTTATGGAATGAGGCTTACCGGAAACGATGGACCCAACTAGGCTTATTAACGCTTAACGGTGTAATCACACCTGGGGATGTTATATCTCCGAACTTACATACACATCAGACATTTGAATTAGACTCTTCCATATGTGGATTGTAAAGGGATCCGGAATATAGCAGCCAGGTATACACTGTGAGTCTCTCCCAGGTTACATATACCAAAAAAGGAGGAAATGGAGTCACATAGGCTCTTTACCATGTGATCAGCTGTGTCCAATCACAGCTGAGCACATCGTAACCAGGAAGTGCCAGTTATTGGCTTTGCTACATTTGAGCTGACAAGGCGCGAGTAGAGGAGAGACAATAAGCAGCTCTCCTGACAGGGGGAGTGGGTGGCATTGATTATCAGTGCAGACTCATCAAGGATGCCCACAAGTGCCCACCTAGAGTGCTAACCCGTGCCCACCAAAGATGCCAATCAGTGCCCATCAGGGATGCCAATCAGTGCCCCCTCATCAGTGCTGCCTATCAGTGACATCTATCATTGCCCATCAATGCCACCCATCAGTGCCCAGTGCTGCCTATCTGTGCCCATCAGTGCAGTCTATAAGTACCTACCAGTGCTGAATATCAGTGCTGCCTATCAGTGCTGCCTCATCAGTGCCCATCAGTGCTGACTCATTAGTGCTCATCAGTGTAGCCTCATCAGTGCCCATCAGTGAAGGACAAAACGTACTTATTTACAAAATTTTAGAACAGAAGCAAAGATAACCTTTTTTTTTTTTAACATTTTCAGTATTTTTTTATTTGTTTAGCTAAAATTCAAAAATCCAGCGGTGAATAAATACCCCTAAAAAAAAGAAAGCTCTATTTGTGGGAAAAAATGGCAAAAAATTTCATATGGGTACATATGACCACGCAATTGTCATTCAAAGTGTGACAGGGCTGAAAGCTAAAAATTGGCCTGTGCAGGAAGAGGGTGAAAGTGCCCTGTATTGAACTGGTTAAAAAAAAAAATACGAACAGGCAGGATTTTTAATGCAGTATCAGCATTAAAGTTACTTACCTGCATATCCACACTGTACACTGAGCTGTACATGTGTAGCTTGGTGTAAGAAGTTTTGTTAATGCTGAGATGACCGAACGCCCACGCATGCATGGGAGTGTTTCATCCTCGCCAATGGAAATTGCCAAGTATTGATACCTAGAAGCTGCAGCCTGAAGATGGTCAGTGGTCAGTGGGGAGCTCCAGGGGATCAAAGTACTGGAAAACAAGCGCTTATAGTTCCTCTTTAAGTTGTTGCTGTATAATGACAAATGTCTTAGAAATGGAGTAAGAAAGTTCAAAAGAGAAGTCTATAAAGATGTTTCTATTGGGCCTAATGAGGGCTACTTCACAGATGATAACCAAATTAAATTAGTGTCAACAAGCACACATGAACATGCACCTGAATAGACCTGTATGTAAGGGCAACTGCCATACAACCCAAATACACCGTTATCTACATTATATTGTTTTCCATTTAATTTGGCTAATATGTATAACAGGGAGGAAACCCTGGCATGTAATGAAATGAAGGATTTTGTTAAAGTCATTTTAGTTTGTGCAAAGCAGATTACCAAACCTGGAATGCAATGAAATCTACACCACAGCCATAGTTATTCAAACAGAGCCAGCCACTCAGGCAGAACATTTGCTTCTTTGAACTGGCAAGTTTCCGTAGAAAGAAAAAATCCCTAGAAAAAAGGCTGCAGAGCCATTCCTTACTGTTTACTTTTCTTGATGACCAATAATTAGCAGGTCTCACATTTAATTTCCTCATTCATGTCTGTCAACATGATTTTTTGTTACGCATACTCCCAATACCTGTCATTTCTTGCTGTGAGCCCTCCATGCTTGTTTTTCTTCAAACCATGCAACAATATCAGGTGCTTAAGTAGTGTCTGGATGTTTTACATTCTGACATGGCTTAACCTTTTCAGCTCACAGAAATGAGCAGCCATTTTAATTGGATACTGGATAGAGGTTTAATTGGTGTGTAACATGCATGCTTCATATGTATTGCTGTTATTATTCTCTCACAACTAATTTTCTAGGCTGGAAAACCTAATATGAAACAGATGGGATAATAATATATTGTCCACATGATGAACAACTCACAGTTGAATTGGCTAAATTACCATACTTCAAACAGAGCCAACTTTATTCCACACATTGAGCAGCGCCAATTCAGATGTCTATGTTGTCAACAAGCTACACCTATTTTCATTGTGTCAATACCAAGCTGGAAGCCCCGGTCCAAGGGATTTTCTTTTGAACAAGTGGCTTAGATACATATAATGATTCATCCAGCTTTGTCTGACATAGGCTTTATAGTTTACAAATGCATTTTACATATCATATTATATAATTTGATCCATGTTTATCTCATTTTAATTGAGATATTATCCATACGCACACAAGGATTTGTCTTGAGTGTTTTTCTAGTAATCTTTCGTTAGTTAAAGATCACTTGTGACATCTCACACCTCTATGGTGACACAGGGGTTATAAAAGTCCATCATAATGGCTAGGTCATCCATGGATATAAAATAGTCAACGGGGAACAAACTCACATGCTCTGGAGGCTCAACAAGCCAAATTAGAAAGCCAAAACACATTTCAAAAATATTATTGCCTAAGTGAATTTTACTGAAACAGCAGAAAAAAATATTTCCAGTGACTCAAATAAATACTTTTTATTCTTTCTCTTAAAACGGTATAATACTGAAAAAATATAATCATGTCCTCCATCATTAAAGGAGAACTCCTGTCAAACAGACAACTACATAATTAAGTCAATTTATAGGAATGTCTCTAGTTAAAAAATTAGGTAATGCATGTACTGTGACCCACCTACCTCTGACGTGTTATGCAGCTGCATAACATAAAGACAAATAACAATTTTCAGATCTTTCACTTCTTCAGACTGAGCCTCTGCTCTAGCTCCTGTTCACTCTTTGGTCTTTTTTTTTAGCTATCTTGCTTTTTTGATACCTTCCCTTCTGATAGAAGGACAATCTTGTTTACATAGGCAGATTGTCGTTCTACTTGTGTCTTGTGTAATCGGTGGGTGCCAGCGGACATCGAGTCTGTGGTACCTGCTGCTGGGCTCCCACTGGGTGTGATCACAGCTGGAGCGGGTGGCCGGTGGCACGTGCGCGCCCAAGACCCGGAAGTGTCAGATCAAGTGCTAGTATGTGATTTGAAGCAGAGAGGTTGCCCTGCCATGTAAGTGGTTAATTTACATCCTGCAAAATATTTTTAAAGAGCACATAAACACAAAACTTTCTTTTCTGGATAGAGTGAAGAGGGATTAGAACACTTGTCAGGTTTTATTGTTGTCTGTACAGTGTTAATGAGACTCAATGTCCCTATTTGTCCATTTTACTGTTATCATCAAAAGAAAAAGAAAATCCCAAATTATGCGTTGACACCAGGACAGTAGTAAAGGGGAAACTTTTCAATGAGAACACTAGTTTTGATGACCCTGGTGACACCCCATTATTCTCTCACTTTGCAGGGATTTCCTCTCACTCCTGGCTATGGCACATACCCACATTTAAAAAAAAGTAAGTTTTGCCTACCAGTGACATTCATAATGATGAAAATGGTTTTATGAATTATACAAAATGAAAATATAATTTCTACCTAGGTTCATGGTGAATGTAGGAACCAAAACTATGGATGTCCCTGACATTTGCTGCTTGTGTACTATTCTCATGTATGCTTACCGTTCAATGTGTAGACAATAAGCAGCTTTATCTGTACTCTGGGATTGTACAATATCAGTGGGAAGTATTGTTAAACTAATGATTACATAAATCTTATCTTTTTGTTAGGTTCAGAAAAGAAAAAAAGTCATAATATAACCTGCAATGGTGGGATAAAGTCAAGGCAAAGAAGTCAAAACATACAACAAAGAGTAAAGCCTCGTACACATGATGATTTTTTGCACGCTAGTCCCAATTTGAAAATGAGGAGGTTACTAAAGTTACAAAAATTCTCATACGACAGAATACAACTTCAGAAGTGATGTAATGTGTTGTACTGAATTGTAATGTATTCTTTTATCTTCAAGCATGTGTGGTCTTGGTCTTCTGATTACGTGTTTGTCCTTTCGGATAATTTTGCATGAACTGTCATGACTGGCTCTTAAAAGCTGTGTACTAATGATCAGATTATCGTATGATTGCTTCAAAAGCAGATACATTTTCTGATCATGTGTACTAGGCTTAATGAGGAGATATAAAGCCCCGTACACACAGGCCAAATATAAGCTGGTTCAACAGAAAATGTATCAAATTCCATTGAGCATTTCCGGACCTTGATGATGCAGAATGCAGATGCAGCAATACAAAGACACGTAAATTCAAATAACTGCAAGATGATGCAGATAAATTAACCAGTGATTCAGGTTGGAGGAAGTTGGTTATGGGGATGTTAGTGACCATGCTTCATTATACTCTCTAAATATGGGTGTAACATAAAATATGGACCAAAGAGTGGACTAAGCTTTTTAAAGAAGGCATTTTTCACCCAGCACACCTCATAGTTTACCCCTATCATTTAATTTTGTACCTATAAAATACTACACATCACCTCAAGCTGTATGACACCATACTCGGGCACATCTCACACTGCAAACCATGATATCACAAACTGTAATACACTACAACCAGCACCATTTACCCAATAATTAATCCCCACTACACCCAGAACGCTGAATGTTGGCATACACTAAGCACTTACCACACTGTATTCCACTACATCCAACACTGTACCCATACATAGTTGTATCTCTGATCTTAAAAACGACGGGATAATGGCATTGTGGTAACTTGCCCAAAAAAATAAAAAAAAAGCATATTAATATTATTCTTGATATCACTAGAAAAAAAATCCTTTGAAAATCAGTTTGCAATAACTCCATCAGTATCACCAGCAAAGCAGCTTCATTATTATCCCATTAAGGCTGGGTTCACACTACAGCGATGCGGGAACGCCGCGAATCTGCCATCCAACATTTGTCCGTGGAAAATCAGACAACAATTGTCCGATGCGCACAAACAGTCGGATTTCCTGCCAACAGCCTGTCATCCAGGCCCGGACTGGCCATAGGGGGCTGCCGGGCTGCATTGCTTGTGGGGCCAAGGCAGCTGAGTTGCTCCTTGAGCCCTTGCCGCTCACCCGGCCTCTCCGCAGCCAGCTTGCTGGCCGTCCAGCCGCCATTTCAGTTCAGCTGTCGGGCCGGGGGGGGGGTGGGCGGAGAGTACAGTTTACGTTTCCTGTGACCATGAAGACGGAGGGAATCTACACTAGACGCAGCCGCGGGACAGAAGGGAAAGTGAGTACGGCTGCCCATGCGCGCACCTGGATAGAAGAAGCAGCTGCCTACAGAGTAGAAGAAACCATCTCTTTATTTTTTCTCCTACAGCCTCTGAATGCCTGCTTCTCATTCTTTCTCTCCTGTGGGCATTCAGAGGCTGTAGGAGAAAAATAAAGAGATGATTTCTTCTACTTTGTATGCAGTTGCTTCTCCTATCCAGCTTCTTTCTACTGCCCCCTAGTTCTCTCAGGTGTCCCCCGTGCTCTCAGGGCCTCCCATTGCTCTCCAGCCCATGATCTCCAACTCCCCCCAGTGCTCTCCAGCCCCTGTACACTCCAGCCCCCCCAGAGCTCTCCAGCCCCTCCCAGTTCTCATTGGCCCACCTGTGCACATCAGCCCCCAGTGCTCTTTGGCCCCCCTGTGCTCATTAGCCCCCCTGTACTCTCCAGTCCCCCAGTGCTCTCATGCCCCCCTGTGCTCATCAGCCCCCCTGTACTCTCTTGTCCCCCAGTGCTCTCAGGCCTCCCTGTACTCTTCGGCCCCTAAGTCCTCTCAGGCCCCCTGTGCTCATCAGCCCCCCTGTATTCATCACCCCCAGTGCTCTCAGGACCCCCTGTGGTCATCCGTCGCCCCCTGTACTCCGCGGTCCCCCAGTGCTCTCCAGCCCCTCCTAGTGCTCATGAGCTCCCCTGTACTCCCTTGCCCCCCAGTGCTCTCCAACATCTCCCAGTGCTCATCAGTCCCTGTACTCTCCGGCCCCCCTGTGTTCATCAGCCCCTTTGTACTCTCTGGTCCCCCAGTGCTCTCAGGCCCCCCTGTGCTCATCAGCTCCCCTGTACTCTCCGGTCCCCCAGTGCTCTCAGGCCCCCCTGTACTCTTCGGTCCCCCAGTGCTCTCAGGCCCCCTGTGCTCATCAGCCCCCGGGGACCCCACCCCCCAGTCCTCTCCGACCCCCCCAGTGCTCTCCAACCCCCTTGTACTCTCCAGCTCCCCCTAGTGCTCTCCACTCTCGTGCTCTTCACCCCCCGTGCTCTCTGGCCCCCTCAGTGCTCTCCGCACTCCCCCGTGGTCTCCACCCCCTATTCTCCAACACCCCCCCATGCTCTCTGCGTCTCCTGGTAAATATCCCATGGGCTGCTCAGTCTAAAATTCTGGGCCAATTTTTTGTCCCAGTCCGGGCCTCCTGTCATCAAACATTTCCCATCGGAAAATCCGATTGTCCGTACGCGGCTTAAGAGCTAAAATTTGCGCTGAACACATCTACCTCATTGTCCCTTGCTCCATCTGTTAACTACCTGTCACCTGAAGCTTCAATAAAGATGATTTTTGGAAGTGCAGCTGTCCGCAAACTTGGCTTTATGATACACATTATGCGAGCTGGGATAGCACTTAACCAGTGAGTGGGGAGTAACTGGAGACTCACTCACCTAGAGTGGCTTTCTTTGTTTCATGCTCAGAACCACTTTGCCTATTCTTCCAAATCGTCAGAGATGACATCACATTCAGGGGGTTATTTACGAAAGGCAAATCCACTTTGCACTATAAGTGCACTGCAAGTGCACTTGGAAGTGCAGTCACTGTAAATCCGAGGGGGACATGCAAAGAAAATAAAAAACTGAATTTTAGCTTGTACATGATTGGATGATACAATCAGCAGAGCTTCCCCTAATTTCAGATCTTCCCCTCAGATTTACAGCGACTGCACTTCCAAGTGCACTTGCAGTACACTTGTACTGCAAAGTGGATTTGCCTTTCATAAATAACCCCCAAAGTCGCCTTTGTCCCCTGTCCATGATCAGACCCCACTGCTATCTCTCTCTTTCTCAAATTCACAATTTTCTTCTCCGTTTCTGTACTCTTTCACTTCCACCATCCTTAATCAACTCATGGTCTGCCTCTTTCCACTTCTCCTGTCCATAATAATATACATTCTGACTTACTCGATCAGTTCTCACAATTAGGGATGGGTGAACGTTTCAGCCCGAGCATAAGTTAAGGCTGAACTTTCATTGTTCGGACGTTCAGTGAACAGCCGAACAAACAGATTGTTCGACCTTTGTTTGATCCCCCCCAGAACCAACCACAATGCATTGCGGCGCTGAACAGGGCATTGTAAGCCCTGATTGGCTGAAGCAGTGAAAGCTTCAGCCAATCACGGCACAGAGCACTGTCAGTGTCCTGATTGGACACTGTCATCATGACTTTATCCAATCATGGCTCATTCCCGCCCCACAGTAGGAAAGTATTCTTTCAATGGCAGCCATTTTCAGTGTGATTTCAGCTTGGAGAGAGATAGAACAGGGCTATATTCAGTGCTATCAGTTAGTTAGTGTGCTATACTGTGCTATTTTGCTTCAATTGTCAGTGTAGAATAATAGTTTAGTGTCAGTCTAGGGTAGTGTGATGTGTAGTGAGAAGGATCATCATTCAGCTTTGCATAGTGTACATCTAGAGTAGGGACAGCTCAGATAGTTTGACTGTAGTGTAGTGAGACCGTGTCATTCATACATGCATTAGCGTAGAGTAGGGACAGCTTATATAGTTTCAGTGTAGTGTAGTGAGACCGTGTCAGTAAACTTTACATTAGTGTATAGCTAGAGTAGGGACAGTTCAGATAGTGTCAGTGTAGTGACAGTTGAACACCGTCTATTTGACTGTGTTACTGCCAGTTCAACGCCATTTACTTCTGTGTGCATTACTGCCAGTTTAACGCCATATAGTTTTGTGTGCGTTACTGCCAGTTTAACTCCATATAGTTCTGTGTGTGTTATGCCAGTTTAACGCCATATAGTTTTGTGCATTACTGCCAGTTTAACGCCATATAGTTTTGTGTGCGTTACTGCCAGTTTAACTCCATATAGTTCTGTGTGTGTTATGCCAGTTTAACGCCATATAGTTTTGTGCATTACTGCCAGTTTAACGCCATGTACTTCTGTGTTCATTACTGCCAGTTTAACACCATATAGTTCTGTGTGCGTTACTGCCAGTTTAATGCTATATAGTTCTGTGTGCGTTACTGCCAATTTAACACCTTATAGTTCTGTGTGCATTACTGCCAGTTTAATGCCATATAGTTTTGTGCGTTACTGCCAGTTTAACGCCATTTACTTCTGTGTGCCTTACTGTCAGTTTAACGCCATTAAGTTCTGTGTGCATTACTGCCAGTTTAACACCATTTACTTCTGTGTGTGTTACTGACAGTTTAACGCCATATAGTCCTGTGTGCGTTACTGCCAGTTTATTGCCATATAGTTCTGTGTGCGTTTTTGTCAGTTTAACACCATAACATTTGTGTGTTACTGCCAGTTTAACGTCATTTACTTTTGTATGCATTACTGCCAGTTTAACGCCATATAGTTTTGTGTGTCACTGTACTTTAGACGCATTATATTGCAGTATATTATAGTGTATCCATGGAGTGTGTCTGTGTAGTGTGAGTACTCAAATGAAAGTGCACCAAACACCTTTTTACATCGATTAAAGTGCATCTACATACAGATTTCAACTTCTTCTTTACATTTGCTTATAAGAGGAGAGGCAGGCATGCCCTTGGCCCTGTAAGGGGGCCAGCAACAAATTTGTCCACAGGCAAAGGTGGACGTGGTGGTCAGTCCTCAGGCAGGGCATCATTTCCTCTGTTTAGTGAGTTTGCCCGTGCTATCCAGCCACAGCATGCAGAGGAGGTGGTGGACTGGCTTACTAAACCTTTCTCATCCTCTGTCACGCAAGCAGACAAGTGTGCAGTCCCCTGCAGTTGCCAGGGTGGATATACATTCCTCCTTGTTCACATCTATTCCTGCCATAGAACCAACATCAGCCATTGTGGAGTCAGCTGAGTTATTTGACCACAGCATCAGCCACTTGCACCTCAATGATGCCCAGCCATTACTGGATTCAGATGTTGGTTCTGAGGTTGAGGATGACAGGAACATGAGCCTAGAGAGAGGAAGGAACACTGGTAGACAAACTGGCATTCATGTACCCCAAGCCGCAGCATATTGTCAAGTGGTAATGAGGAAGATGAAGGAGATGGAGATAATGATGATGATGATGAGGTCACTGATGCTACTTGGGTGCCAGATAGAGCAGAGGAAGAAACTGAAGGTGAGGCAGCAAAACTCCAAGGAGGCCGACATCAAGAAAGAGTAGAGGGCAGCCACCCTATTCCATCACATTCTGCAGCTGTTATCTCCCGGCCCACTCCGCAAAGCTCAGCTGTCCGGGCCTTTTTTCAGCACAGATGCAGAAGAGTGCACTGTTGCTATCTGCAAACTGTGTCTCAGGCACATCAAACATGGCAAAAATACAAACCATGTGCATATCATTGCAATCTTTTTTTGCCTTCATCAAGAGCACCTCTATAGGGTTACAGTGGGAAGGCGCCCCCGAAACCCAAAGAGTAATTTTTCTGCACCTGTTTGACAGGTACATATCATTGCAATTTTTTACAGCAAGGCCAATTCTTGCTTTCATCAAGATTACCTCTATAGGGTTACTGTGGGAAGGCCCACCGACACCCAAAGACCAATTTTTACGCACCAGTTACTTCTATACAAAATCAAAGTGACACCAGAATGTATCCAAAAAACCTCTAATCTTGTTCCCAGTGCACTACATTGTGGCCTCATCATACACACTGGTTCCCCAGCTGTTGCTGAGCAACATAAAGGCAGCTTGCAGGGAAAATATCTTTTTTTTGGGCTTTATAAATGCAATTATTGCTGCAGCAGATTCTAGACGTGGTACAGATCTGCCACTTTACAGGTAGACTAAGGGGGCCCCCCAGTTACTATATTAGAAGACATTTTTCATTTTTATGCTTTCATTGCTTATTTAAAAATGACATTTTTTACAAACTTTTTTTATTGATACACGTCCCCCAGGGCAGGATCTAGACCCATTTAACCACTGTATGCCCAATAAGGGTCCCATTGACTTTAATGGGGTTCGTTATTCAGGTCCGAACTTTCGCTGTGTTTGAAAGTTCTGGTGCAAACTGAACAGGGGACTGTTTGGCCCATCCTTACTCACAATCTTTCGAGGCTTTCCCTTTTTCACTCCATGATCATATTTCAATCTTCATTTTTGTCCATTTGATGTATAAGCAGTTGCCATAGGGGGTTATTTACTAAAGGAAAATCCATGTTGCACTGCAAGTGCACTTGAAAGTACAGTCCCTGTAGATCTGAGGGGGACATGCAAGGAAAATAAAAAAAACATTTTAGCTTGCACATGACTGGATGATAAAATCAGCAGAGCTTCCACTCATTTCAGATCTTCATCTTAGATTTAGAGCGAATGCACTTCCAAGTGCACTTGTAGAGCAAAGTGGATTTGCCTTTCGTAAATAACCCCCAAACTGTCTTCCCTGTCACTGCACTCCGACCCCCCCCCCCCCACCCCAAGTCTCTGTTTAGACACCAATCTGCCCCCTCTTTCTTCTTCATTCTGATCTACAATCAGCTCCTGCCTTGACTTCAGCTCTGTCTCTTATCCATCCTGCTCCACAATCAGAGTTCACATTTTGTCCCCCCATCCGATCCCCCATCCACAAGATCAGTTCTAATGAGATGGCACATTTACCAAATACATGGACCACCATAATATTGTTTAAATACTCAGAAAAGCATACCATTCTGTTACAAGTCAATTACGTGCCAACAATTATTCTGTCCAAATAATCATTAACAAACAGGCTCTAAAAGTAGAACTAAAGGCATATTTTTTTCATTTTGGATAGAATACGGGAGGGTTGTAACCCCTGTCAGGTTTTATTTCTTGTCATCTATGTCCCAGAGAGAGGTTAGAGAGGTTACCTTTTACTCTCTCCCCCCGTAGCCAAAACAGGAAGTGATAGGAAATCCCTCCATATAATGGTGAGGCATGAGTTGATTTGCATACAGACAACTCACACAAGTGGATCAAATTTGCACATTGCATGCAAAGTTGTTATATGTCTAAAAAGGTTGATGATTTTAAACCCCTAATATAGGTTCTAAATCTAAATGCCAATCTAGATAACAGTTCCTATGGACTATGGTGGGAGTACCACAAGGAAAGGGCGCTCCAATTCTAATGTGGCTCAAATTTTTTGTGGAACTGTGATCCTTCTCTGCCATCAGTTCCACGATAACCCTCGCTTTTCCTAACTCCCAATGAATATTATATGTATCATTCATTATAGAACAGAACAAGAAAATAAAAATATATGTCCTCCAAACATTTGTGAGGCTCCTGCTTTGCATTAATTATTAATCCCTAGTTTTTGTATTTGTCTTTTCTGCAACCGAAAAAGTATGTCATGAATAATTTAAATGAGAGCACACGAGAGACCAATTTACAATTTGAAATATTCCTAAATCCTTGCAGTTATATATTTACATGCGCTTACATTTTTTACCAATGTCCATACAGTTTTATAGTATAGGTTTACAATAAAATTATTTCTCTTACAAATCAAACTAGGTTAGTATTTGTCAAAAGTAACATATACTATCAGACAATAGGCGAAATGGTTTTGCACAGAGCAGCCTCAATTCACTTCTTCTGCTGTCCCCTGACAGTGCTCCTGTCTCTTCCTCCCTGACAAGTGCCTCCATAGCAAGCCTCTTGCTATGGGGGAATTCATGTGGGCTCATTACCGAGCCGTGTGTGTCCATAGACACACAAAGCATGGCTTGGCCCGGCCCCCTACCATTTCCTCACAGGCTGTGATTGACAGCAACAGGAGCCAATGGCTCCCCCTGCTGTCTCCTCGGTCAATAAGGAGAGAGGGAGAGAAAGACACTTTTCTTGGGCACAGCACTGGATTGAGATGGGGCTCAGGTAAGTAAAATGAGGGACTGGGAATGCTGCACAGAAAAGTTTTTTTTTTTACATTAATTCATAGAATGCATTAGGTAAAAAAACCTCCTACCCTTACAGCCACTTTAACCTAATATCTAAATACACCCTTAGCACTGCTTCACACCATGCCTGCACATGAATTGCACAGAAACAAGCTGTACGTTCCTGTGCAATTCACATGTGGTTCTGTTCGGTGCAATTTCAACCCGTTCATTTTTGATGGGCTAAAATCACACCGCACTGCACCAAAGTTGTGCATGCACTCATTTTCAAAATGTACTGTAACCAGATTGCATGATACAAAAGTACCATGCGGTCTGGTATAGGCAAACAGACTACGTTTGCGATCTGCATTTGGGGTATCCTTATCTTTATATTGATGCTCGCTGCAGATTGCAAATGGAGTGCGTTTTGCATATGGTCATGCTTTCCTGTGCTATTCATGTGCAGGCATGATGTGAACCAACCCTCAAAGTACAGTTTTCAATATTCCAACTTTATAAATATAGTGGTACCTTCATAAGCTGCTGCATCAGTTTTTTCAAAGATACAGATTTTTGCTTTCAGCCATTCAACCTAAACAGCTCATCGACTTGTGTACAACCAGAGTGTGTTTTTTTTTCCAAATGATCAGTGGCACTCGCTATAGCTGGCAACACTGATCATTAAGCTCTGCCAGCAGGGACAGCTCCCTGCAGAATACAATACGCCAGTGGGGGTGATTCTCTCATCCAGTGGTGGCTGGTGCTTTTTTGTTTTGGGAGGGCAGCAAATAGCCCCCCCCCAGTCAGTCGGTCGGCCAGCTGACATCAAAGCCCCACACTGACCCCATCTTGGAAGAGGTCGGACAGCGTGTCTGGTAGCTTAGCTCCTCCTCCGGTGGTGTGGATCACGGCAGCTTCCGCCATGCCCCCCCCCTCCAGGCGTCCAATAGTATCAGACCCACGTTTCCTGATTGGCGGAGAGGCAATTCACTGTTAGAAAAGCGAATATTCATTTGCTTTTCTAACACACCTGGAAGGGCTCCGAGCGCAATGCTCTGCACCATGAGTCCACCCTATTTTGAAGCCTAATAGAGCCTATGGCTCTAATCAGGTACTTCAAAAAAACACCACCACCGCTGTAATTCCTGTGCCCGGCGTCCTGAAAGGGGCCACATGCATGAATAGGGGGTGGCCACGGCGGCCATGGATAGATTCATGCTATGCATGAATCTATTAATGATATAGAGGGGGCGGTGCACGTGCGCCCATAATGGATGGGCCACCCCTGCCCTCATCCACATTGAATGTGTGAATGGGGGGAATTGGCAATTTTTTTCATTCAATCCACTGGTCGAATAAAAAAATGTAATCATGTATGTATGTAGTCCTCATCTTTATCTGTAACCAGTACTCTTGACTGCTGATATATATACAGAAAGTAGTGACATATGACTGTCACAGGATGAGAAGAGGAGGTTTTGAGGTGTGTTCTGTGATTGACAGCCTGGCTTCTCCTACTTGATGCTGTGCGAGAGCCAAAATTCATTGCCAACCAGAGAATAACTGGGTTTCGGAGGACAGACTGAACAAGCATTTTTGTTATCTTATTATGTGCTGTTAAGTTATTTATATACTGTATAGTTCATAGCTGGCAGCAGTTTTTGGGAACACTTACAAAGAATAGAATTACTTAAAAATGTAACCTACCTCTATCACTTATATGCTAACCTAACCCTTAAAATTAAAATGAACCTGTACTTCGTCCACTAGGTTCACTTTAATGTTGGACTGCATATCTCCATATACTTGCCCTTCTCTTCCCAGCCAATCTGCCTGCAGTAATAAAGAGACAAAGATAAAAGAATAGTGGTGCGCTGTACAGAGAAATACTCAACTAAAAAACAAAGTAGAGAACAAACAGTAACCAGTGGCAGTGGCCACACTGATACTAAGCAGAGGTATCAGGTGACATAATCAGGTAAGTGTGTATTCAAAAAAAATCTTAAGAAAATTTCAAAGATGGCATAACATAACTTGATGTGCAATAAAGTGCTTGTTTAGAAAGAACAAACTTGCAAAAATAAATACCTATCCATGAACGTGATGTGTATCAAAAAATATTAAAAAAGCTCAAATAAAGTATTGAGAGTGAATGATAATGCACCCACGTGCCGAGAAGAAATAATATAGTGCTGGTCTCCCAACGTGAAATCACAAATACACGAAACAGATGAATAAAATCAATAATACATCAAAGCAACAAAATCTAAAATTCAAGTGTCCATAAATATTTCCATAGGTATAAATTCTAAAGTGCACAGTGTATTCTACATCCAATTCATAAAGTGCTGGTGCTTGTAAACAAGATTCGATATAAGGTGCTGCTAGTAGTGGGTGTCCCGTGCAATCCTTTGTGGTAATTATATGGGTGTCCCCTTAACTTACTGCTGTAAGGTAACAGCATAAAAATTCTGTGTCTTTGGGGTCCTTGGTGACCGTCCCCTTTAAGGATCCTTCTGTGGTAACTCAGGTCCTGGCTGGCGTTCCTATCCTGCCTATTCCCAGCTGTATACGGCCCCTTTAAGGGTGGCTTTAGGATGTTTAGGATGGAGGGTCTCACCAAAGTATCATATATAGGGATTAAAGCAAAGAGGAGGAATGCCTCATAGTGTAGTACTCTTACAGCATTTATTTAGATTGAAAACAAGGTAAAGACAGGTACTCACAAAAATATATAGATCAATGAGCGATGTACAAACGAGCGGCGAGCTCAATAAGAGTCACTTCTGGTGGCAACAGTCCCGACGTGTGTTCGCCACGGATCACGACGAAGTCACATAATGGGTTACCACAGTAGGATCCTTAAAGGGGACAGTCATCAAGGACCCCAAAGACACAGAATTTTTATGCTGTTACCTTACAGCAGTAAGGTAAGGGGACACCCATATAATTACCACAATGGATTGCACGGGACACCCACTACTAGCAACACCTTATATCGAATCTTGTTTACAAGCACCAGCTCTTTATGAATTGGATGTAGAATATCGCTACACTGTGCACTTTAGAATTTATACCAATGGAAATATTTATGGACAGTTGAATTTTTGATTTTGCTGCTTTGATGTATTATTGATTTTATTTATCTATTCCGTGTACTTGTGATTTCACGTTGGGAGACCAGCACTATATTATTTCTTCTCAGCACGTGGGTGCATTATCATTCACACTCACTACTTTATGTGAGCTTTTTTAATATTTTTTGATACACATCACGTTTATGGATACGTATTTATTTTTGCAAGTTTGTTCTTTCTAAGCAAGCACTTTATTGCACATCAAGTTATGTTATGCCATCTTTGAAATTTTCTTAAGATTTTTTTTGAATACATACTTACCTGATTATGTCACCTGATACCTCTGCTTAGTATCAGTGTGTCCACTGCCACTGGTTACTGTTTGTTCTCTACTTTTTTTTTTTGTTCAGTATTTCTCTGTACAGCGCACCACTATTCTTTTATCCTTGCATTCTTCTGTGGGTTCAGATATTTCCCTCAGTGCATGCAGCAGTACTCTAGTTAGTAGTCTCTGAGTTGGCGCAGGATTACCTCCCTTTATTAAATAAAGAGACAAAGAAACTAGATAAGTATAAGCAGCTGCAGGGATCACCATTAAAGTGCAGCTGCATAGCCAGTGCACATTTTCACTTTACCTTTAACACTTTAGGCTCTGGGAGTTAAGCTGGTCATGCATGGATTGAAATCCAGACGGTTCCTGCTGGATCCATGTATGGCTGTTCCTGTTGATGAGAAGTGGATCTGTCATTTGACTCCTCAAAGATCGAGATTGTCAGAACATTTCAGCTCGATCAGCACTGCAGGTAATAGGCTGCAGCGGTGTTCTGTGTATTCTGACGATGGGGAGGCAAGGAAGTCACAGTAAGGAGGATTCCCACATCTACATTGAATGTGTGGATGGGGAAGTCAGTTCAGGTTTTGTTTTGATCAGCAGCCTGGCTGAATGAAAAAAATTGAACCATGCATAGGCAGCCTTAGAAATGAGAAGGCTCTGCATGTGCAAAGCACAGATTCACTTTAACCTTAAAGGGGTTGTAATAAAAAATGGGAACCTTGGTTTAAACATTCCAAACTCTTTTTCAATCCTGAAAGATATGTGAAAAAATTGTGAAAAATGCAGCTATTCGGTGTTCATCAGCGTTGTTGAACCATAAGCGGACCATGTGGGAGTACAGCTTTGCTAAAAAAAAGCTACAGCTGAAAAAACGCTGAAAAATGCTACTGCAAAAATGCTGAAAACCCATTCTACAACTACAGCTAATGCTAATGGAGCTATTTTAATGTTCAGTGTGCATGAGGCCTAAAAATTAGCACTATCGCTCAAATAGATTGCATAGTTACAGTATATTATAGTTACTTAGGAGCTAGAAGACTGCATACTGTATGTTATCACCATTAGTAAAGGAAAATATAAAGAGAAATTTAAATCACAACTCCATGAAAATGAAAAATTTGCCTTGTTCCTTTTAGTTTTGCATGAGAGTGAGAGATCTCAATTAACCCCAGAGACGCCTCCATGCTATTCAGTTAAAGTATAACTAAAGACAAAGTACTCTCCATTTGTCTTGATCACCTGTGTCACGAGGAATAAAAGTGAGGGTAAATCCAAATGTTTGTGTTGCCACCAGAACAGAAATAGACGGCGAATCTAATGAAGACACTTGTTCCTGTGAAAACTAACTAAGTTTCCTCACACAGAAAATATATTAACTCCCAATGAGTCTACAGGACAGGAAGAGAAGCACATTTTTCATATGAAGATCCAGATGGAATAAATAGACTGACTATGGTTTAACCCTTCCCTACTCTATCCAAAAGGAATCTAAAAAAAAAGTTTCCCAAACTCCATCAGATGCTTCAGGAGTGACCTAAATAAATACTGTTAATTGAAAATAAAATATTTTATTTAATGCCTCGTTTTCTATTTCTGAAACCTAACAATTCCAAGTATGTACAATTATGGATTGAAGATTTCAACCTAAAGGTGAACATATCTACCATGATAAAACAACTACCACCCCACCTACCCAACTCCCTAAAAGTTAACAGAAGTTCTGAAATGGGTCAAATGCTGAAGAAAAAATGTGAAGTTTAGAATGGCTACCATGGAACCCAGGACACTGGTTTCTACAGCAAACTGTATGTATTGATATATGTATGTTAGCTTTAGGGGTGGGGTAGACATAGTAGTAGGGATGTCTACAGTAAGGTGACCATAAACCTCAAACAACAGTTGCATTTTTAGGTATCATTAGAGCCGGTTCACACAGGGGCAACACGACTTCCAGTGTGACTTTTGGAGGCAACTTGGACACGACTTGAGTATGAATAACAGCGCAAATTCAACACATCTTGGGGAGACTTACAACATGACTTGAAGTCACCCCAGGCCGGGCGACTTTGGGCGTGGCCAATCAGAGAATAATGAGCTCTCAAGGGGGAACTCCACGCCAAATTTTAAATAAAAAACCGCCATGGGTTCCCCCTCCGGGAGCATACCAGGCCCTTAGGTCTGGTATGGATTTTAAGGGGAAGCCCCCCTTACCTGAAAAAACGGCATGGGGGTCCCCCCAGAATCCATACCCGACCCTTATCCGAGCGCCCTGCAGCCCCCCACCCCAAAGCACCTTGTCCCCATGTTGATGAGGACAAGAGCCTCTTCCCGACAACCCTGGCCGTTGGTTGTCGGGGTCTGTGGGCGGGGGGCTTTTCGGAATCCGGGAGCCCCCTTTAATAAGGGGGCCCCAAGATCCCAGCCCCCCACCCTATGTGAATAAGTAAGGGGTACATCGTACCCCTACCCATTCACCTGGGGGGAAAAAAGTGTCAATAAAAACACAACACAGGTTTTAATCCCCATGAAGAAGTCACGTGGTGACGTAACGCGTAGGGAGTGGCCGTAGGAATACCGGAACGAGCGTAAGACTGGCTGTACACGCCAGATCTCTTTCTGTTTGATATTTTCTTTTTAAATGTGAGAGTCCATTTGCTTTCTCTTAAATAAATTTATTCAGTTTTGGAAACCACTACACTATTGGAGTCCCCTTTCTCTCTCCCTTCCCCCTACCCCTCTGTGTTTTCTTTAAGTTTCATACCACGAGGATACATATGCTGCAGCATTACTCATAAGAGATTGAATCGGCCCTCTAGTGGTAGAAGTTTATGCCATTTGATGATTGTGCACAGAGAAGTGAAGGAGAAGTCCATTGGAATTACTTTCTTTTGCCTTATTGTTCCATCTCTGAGGTGAGAGTTCTGGGAGCCTGATCTTTTGGAACATTTGGTCCTGTTCTTTTTCCAGTGCTTTTTCACTACACACTTACACTATTGGTGTGTTTATTTTTGAAATATTTACATTGACTCTTGTTTTCTTCACATTTTTATACATTATTTATTTTTTGTGGCATTATTTGCGCAGGACTCTTTTTTAATTATTCAAGTGATAGTTTGTGTTTACTATTTTGTCCCGCTGCATTTTCTGTTTCATTTAGTAGCACTTGCACTTTTGTTATTCCACAGATTGTTACATTATACTTTGTTATGCACGTAGATTTATTTCACGTCTAGCACATAGTGGCGCGAGGGTCCATTTTACACAGGTTTTAAAGTCATTTATTAATCAGCTCCGGGGGTCTTCTTCCGACTTCTCCGCTCTGTTCGCCTCTTCTCCCTCTCTCCAGCGTCGTATCCCGCTCTCCAACGTCTTCTCCCGGGCTCCTCCGCTGTCTTCTTGCAGCTCTTTTACTAGCGGAGGAGCCCGGTCTCCTCCGTCCTTCTTCCTTCTTCCCTCTTCTCTCTTCTTCCGATGTTGCACGCCGCTCTCTTCTGCTGTAATGGCTTGTGAGCGGCAACTTATATAGGTATGGGGCGTGGTCACCGGGTGATGTCACAAGGTGACCCGCCCCTTTATCAAGTCCAGAGGCATACTGGGGCGGTGATGTCATAAAGGGGCGTGGTCACCTTGTGACTTCACCCAGTGACCACGCCCCATACCTATATAAGTCACCACGCACATAGCACAAGCCATTACAGCAGAAGAGAGTGACAACATCGGAAGAAGAAAGAAGAGAGAAGAGGGAAGAAGGACGGAGGAGACCGAGCTCCTCTGCTGGTAAAAGAGCTGCAAGAAGACAGCGGAGGAGCCCAGGAGAAGATGCCGGAGAGCGGGAGATGACGCCGGAGAGCGGGAGAAGAAGCCGGACACCGGGAGAAGAGGCCGAACAGAGCGAAGAAGTCGGAAGAAGACCCCCAGAGCTGATTAATAAATTACTTTAAAACCTGTGTTGTGTTTTTATTGACACTTTTTTTTCCCCGGGTGAATGGATAGGGGTATGATGTACCCCTTACTCATTCACATAGGGTGGGGGGCGGGATAAGGGGGCCCCCTTATTAAAGGGGGCTCCCGGATTCCAATAAGCCCCCCCCGCACGCAGACCCTGACAACCAACAGCCAGGGTTGTCGGGAAGAGGCCCTTGTCCTCATCAACATGGGGACAAGGTGCTTTGGGGTGGGGGGGCCGCAGGGCGCCCCCTTTCCCAAAGCACCAATCCCCCATGTTGAGGGCATGCGGCCTGGTATGGTTCAGGAGGGGGGGCGCTCGCTCGTCCCTACCCCCTTTCCTGACCGGCCAGGCTGCGTGCTCGGATAAGGGTCTGGTATGGATTCAGGGGGGACCCCCATGCCGTTTTTTCGGCGTAGGGGGCTTCCCCTTAAAATCCATACCAGACCTAAGGGCCTGGTATGCTCCCGGAGGGGGAACTCATGCTGGTTTTTTATTTAAAATTTGGCTTGGAGTTCCCTCTCGAGAGCTGATTGTCACCTCAATATAGATAGAGATCCGACTTGGAGGCGACTTCCATTGAAATCAATGGGTACCAGTCGCCTAGAAGTCGGATAGAAGTAGTACAGGAACCTTTTCTGAAGTCGGAGCGACTTCAGTAGTGTGCATTAAGACGGCTCTCATTCACTTACATTGTTTTTTACATGTAGTGCGACTTGAGGCGACTAGGGACGACCTGAGTTGCCCCTCTGTGAACTGGCTGTTATGAGTAGGTCTGTATAGAATGTTGTATAAACATGCATGCACAGGCCCACTGAGTGTTGCCTATGTATAATATAGAGAGATGAGAGGGAGTAGGGAGGAGACATGCCATGGCAGTCGCTTATCCCATGGGGAAAAGCAGGACTAAACAGGGGTTTCAGATCCGTCCAATCAATCTTTTTACCCAAAGTGGTGAGCTGGTGGGTGCTTGCTGCTGCAAATATCAGAATCCCAACCCATCCAAACAAACAGAGAAGAGTAAAGAATGTCATTGACAGGTTGATGCCTCCCAAGAATGAAAAACTGGGAGATATCTGCCTGTCTCGTATTTTTGAGTCCTACCACCAGGATACTTGCCTGACAAGTGTCATGCTTAATTACTCTTACACACAGGTCCTTATATCTCCAACGTATGTGTATGCTTAAATATGTTTATGTCATTACCATTTCCCATATCCCTGTATATTGCGTTTGCTAAAAAAAAAAAACCTAAACATTTTTTGGAGTTTATCAATCCTTCATGCTGACACCACCAACTGTGGAAGGTAGTTCCTCAACTGTACCACTCTATCAGTAAGAAACAGCTTACACAGTTTAAAGTTAAACCAATTCTAGCACAACTTCATTGATTAGCCATGTGTCTTCTTAAGACCCAATATTGAATAGTTTACTCCCTATACTAGAATCCCATTTAGATATTTGTATATTGTGATCATATCTCCTCCTAAGCATCTCCTCTCCAGGGAGAATATGTCTATTGTTTATAGTCCATCCCTATTGAGAACTGGTGACAAGAACTGGACGGCGTATGATGTGGCTGAACCAGAGTTTTGTTAAGTGGTAGAATTACAGTCTTAATACTCCTGGTCTTTCACCTATTGACTGGCCATACATGTATCAAAATTTGGCTAATTTCTGCAGAGAATGGCCAAATTTTGATCCAAGTATGACCCCCTGGTTGTACAGAAGTCGATCAATAGATTAACTTTTGTACAACCACCCTGTTGTTTTTCCAAACATCCAGTGCCACCAGCTATAGAGGGTCACCGAAAAAAAAAAAAATCTGACAGGGGTTTTGTGTTTCACTGTGCAGTTCAGTGAGAACAATCCCTAAAGTGTATGTTGAGAAAAGAAAAAAATGTTTTAGTCTAAGATAAGGTGGGTATGGGTTAACAAGACGTGTTTTTACTGCTCTCCAGGGCTCTGTTATGGAGGCCATACACTCTTTTTTTTTTTTTTTTATCGATTTGCAATTTAGTCAAAACGATCAAATCAGGAATTTATTGAATAACCAAAACTTCCCTTCCAATCAATTTAGATTCTATTAGATTTGATCAAACTTAATTGATCGGCTAGTGCAGAAGATTATCAATAGTTATGCATCAATCGTCAGCACTGAGATGATTCTGTCATACATTCAATCATATTTCGATAAATTTTTCGATCCATCGGATTATGAGGTTCCTTGGTGTAAACAGACATACGCTGGATAAATTATGATTATATCTTACAATTATCATATGAGCTCCACTTCCCCATGGGTGGCAAATAAACCAACTGTGTTGTCAAATATTGATCGATTAATTCTATTAGGAAAGATCGACCGGATCATTTATCAAAGCATGTTTGGCTACTGTTAGAAAAATTTACTGATTTAACACTTGACATAAAGTGCAGCATTAGGGATACACTGAAAAAAAAATCTGGGAGGGGACAGAATTATACAATGACTATACAATCTTTGTACAACTTAACTTCTCTGGTGCTAAATATTTGTCCCTAAGCAGGTCCTGTCCCTACTGTGTTGACTCACAAAATGTATGCAAAACCCCAGCACAGCGCTGTTATTTACTAGCACTTCCCCAGCTAAGATGTTCACCAAGTTTCACCAGGGATTACAGTGTCCAATCAGGATGGAATCCCTGAAACCCCAATGGAGGCTGCAGAAGAACATCATTCCCTTGATGGCAAAGTTTCATGCTGGTTTACGACACAGATCTGGAAGAAATATGCAATACACAAAAGCACATTGAGATTCAAATAAAACTATACATGCTTTGTGTATTTAAACAATATGTACCTATCCCAGAGTTTAGCCTTAAATTATGATTAAATGTAAAATGAAAAATTGTATCAAATAACTACATTAAATTTCCTTACCTGGTACCTATTTATGGCAGCATACCAGTGATAGAGCAGGTGCCTCTAACCCCTTTTTCAGGACCAGTGAATAGCATAAAAAAGAAAGGATAAGGGTACATTTTCTGTAATAAGCTACATACTAAAGGTGGGTCTGTATACTGTTATGAAAAGCCATTAGGAAAGGAAAGTTACAGTAAGTATTTGATACAATTTCCCATTTTCCTGGTGCCTACAGCAGCATACCTGTAATAAATAGCCATCTGAAAGGGTGTATTGTTGCAAAAGCATATTTATTGGATGGCTGAGACAGAATTGGATAGCTTGTCTTCCAAACTCCATTATTGTTAGGAGGCCTGGATCAATTCTGTAATTTTTTTCAGAAGATGTGGTATGAAGACCAGGTAACTGTCCAGCAAGCAGATTTTCTTCATGGATACCCTGAAATGTGTCACCCAGGACACAGGAACTACTTTTCTACTTTTTTGGAATATGCCTTCACCACAGATGACAACTCCAAGCCCACTGCCCTGTGTGTCCGCTGTATGAGTTTAACACTTCATACTACTTAGTTTCTGGAAGTGGCTTCCTTCCCCTTGTTCTTCCCCCCTAGAATGATAAAAAGTCTTTCTGAAGTTCTGAAGGGGGATGTGATTATAAAGTATGTAGGATCTCCCCTTAGAAGAAGTGGAAAAGACGGGAGGAGAACTGGAGTGCAAACACTGAGATGAACTGCTAGGGGAAACCATGGCTTTCGTGGCAGATACAGGAGGATGGCTATGACTGTTAGGTTCTCCTTCAGTTGTCTTGTTGAGGACTTTATGATGATGGTAAAGGAGGAAAAGCATAGGCTATGGGTGCAGTTCTGCTGGCAGGATAGCACATCCACACCCTCAGACAGGTGATGTGGGAAGCAAGACATAAATCTCTGCACCTTGTGGTTGTGCAAACAGATCTATTTGGTTGAGATCCCACAAACATACCAGATAATTGAACACCTGAGGATGGAGAGACCATTCATTGTGGTCTTGAAAGTTCTGAAATAGTCGATCTGCCTCTGCATTCAGCCTGCCTGGGAGGTATAAGGCCTGCATATCTATAAGGCTGTGATATTAGGCAACTTCAGTCAAACCCTACGCCTTTATGTTGTAAGTAAAGGAGGTCCTCCGCTGTAACGTAGTGAATGGCTCAAAGCCCTGGCCATGCTCCCCTCTTGCCATTGCCCAATGTACATTGCTTTCTGAGGTAGACCATTTGGTGAAATCCCTGAAGTCACGCTTTAAGCAGGTTTTTGAGGACACTTTGGGCTTAGTAAAAGGAAAAATTACCCACCTTCTCTTAAAGCCTGGTGCTACACCTCATTTTTATAAGGCAAGATCAGTACCGTTTGCCTTGCAGAAGAAAGTGGAAGCAGAGCTGGACCATCTATTGGCTGAACAACATCAACAATTGTACCTGTCAAGAAAATAATAGAAAATAATTTTTGGGGATTTCAGGGTTGCCCTGAATAACCAACTTCTTGTGGATCAATACCCATAGCCTCAACTTGAAGATCAATTTGGCTCACTGGCTGGGGGGCAAAGGTTTACAAAAGTAGACTTAAAGCAAGCTTACCTGCAACTGCAAGTACATCCAGATTCACGCCATATTTTGACCATTAACACCCATAAAGGATTATTCCAATATAGCCGCATGTTTTTTAGCATAGTCCCAGTGATCTGGCAGCAGATCATGGATGAGGTCCTGGCAGGCATACCTTTCACCCAATGTCTACTAGATGATATGCTCATTACTGGACCCACTGATGAAGAACACAGAAAGAATGTTGAAACTGTGCTAGAGAGTCTCCAATGGTATGGTTTACGTGTCAGTCTTTCAAAATGCGAATCTCTTAAGTCTCGACTGGAATTTCGTGCCCACACCGTGGACTGTCATGAGTTACACAATGCTGAAGACAAGGTTAAAGCCCTTACCCGTGCCCTTACTCCCCAGAATGTCACACAGCTCAGGTCCTATCTTGGCCTCCTAAATTACTACCACCGTTTCTTGCTGAATCTAGCACACCAGCTCTACCCGTCTACCCCTACTTTGCTTATTGGATGCAAGCACTAAATGGATATGGACAGACAAATGTAAAGAAGCTTTTCAGCTTTCTAAAGAGCTAATTATGTCCTCTCAAGTTCTGGTCCACTATGATTTAAAGAAGCATGTCACCTTGGCTTGTGACACCTCGCCTTATGGACTGGGTACTGTGCTTTCCCATGTCATGCCAGATGGCACAGAGCGCCCCATTTGTTTTACCTCCAGGTCTTTAACCTCAGCAGAACAAAACTACTCCCAGATAGACAAGGAAGCTTTGGCCATTGTATGGGCCACAAAAAAATGTAACACATACATCTATGGTCGGGAGTTCACACTTATCACTGACCACAAACTTCTGTTGTCAATACTGAACCCTCAGAAAGGAATTTCTACAACAACCACATCTCGCTTACAAAGGTACGCTTTATTCTTGGGAGCTGAATGAATGAATGGATGAATGAAATACTTGTATAGCGCACAATGCGAACTGAATCGCCTCTAGGCGCTGTGGCGAGCCTTGATCATCTGCTAAAAGAGGAAGGTCTTGAGTTTTTTCTTAAAAGCCAGGTGATTTTCTTCCAGGCGGATGCTGATTGGTAGAGCATTCCATAGCCGAGGCCCTTGGACAGCGAATCTCCGATCCCCCTTGGATTTATACCGGGCTTTGGGCACCAGGAGGAGGTTTTTGTTGGCTGATCGAAGACTGCGGTTTGGTGTGTAATGATTTATTTTCTCCATTAGGTATTGCGGAGCTTATACTTATTCCATCAGATACCGCTCCCATGAGGCCCATGGCAATGCGGATGCATTTTCCAGATTGCCAATTGGAGACCACCCTCCTAGGGACACACGCATAATGGAAGTACACAGGCCACGGTCCTACATGTCCACCTGGATGGCCAGAGAAAGTCCCAGGTGAATTTCATGCGTACTTTGCCAGAAAATGTGAGCTTGTGACTAATGCTGGTTGCCTAGAGTGGGGCAATAGAGTGGTTATACTTCAGTATTTGCAACCAACCATACTAAGGATACTGCATGAGGGCCATCCTGGTGTGGTACGCATGAAGCAGCGAGTCCGGAGCTATGTTTCGTGGCCATAAATGGATACAGCAATTGAAGATTATGTGGCTCAATTTCCTGGGTGCTGTCAAGTTCAGCAACCCCAAAAGAAAGGAACCCTGCTACCTTGGCCATGGCCAACAGACCGTGGCCCAATCCAGGATAACATTTATTTGATCGTGGTAGATGCACATTCAAAATGGCCAGAGTATTATAAATGCCTTCTATTACCTCAGCTGCTACCATTCTAGTCTTAAGGAAGCTCTTTGCTCAATATGGCTTGCCAACAGGCATAGTCTCGGACAATGGAACTCAAGTTAAATTTCATGAGTTTCAATCCTTCCTCATTGGCTTGAGCATCCAACACTACAAAACAGCTCCTTATCACCCAGCCTCAAATGGGCTGGCAGAACAGTTTGTGCAGACATTTAAGAAGCACTTACTGTCCACTCTAGACCAGGTCGGAATGTCAGAGGAGAAGCTGCTAGAGTTCTTGACCATGTACCGAAACACAAAACACACTACTACTGGGCTGTCCCCTGCTTTTATTATGTTTGGCAGGCATCGCCGCACCAAACTTGATTTAGTCCGTCCACAGGAACAGTCACCAACACCTCCTCCACCAGGTCATCCTGCATTCCGTGCCGGTGATCTTGTATGGTTTCGGAATTACAGAGTTTTGCCTCAATGGCTTCCTGACATTATTGATGGACCTCTTGGAAGAAGAATGTACCTTGTTCACCTGGAGAATGCCTTTTATGTTCAACACCTTTCACAATTGAGGAAGTGCATTTGCCGACCACTAGAGACAAACCCGACCTCTCTTTCTATCCAACCATCAGAGTCTACTCAGGGCTCTACTAGTGACATATGGCATGGTGTCTGGCATGATCCCACAAGTATACAAGCAACCCCTGAAACGGTTGGTGACCATATTCCTGAGGAGTCCGGACATGTGCCTGGAGTTGCAGAGATTGATTGGTCTGTTGGCCACCCACTGACATCTCCAGAACCTTTGACCGACTCTATCCCTTCCAGTCCTTTGCCACTTCGTAAGTCTGCTCGCCAAAGACATCATACTCCTTTTTGGCAAAGCACTGAAATCTTATGGGACACATAGGGGGTCAGGAAATGGAGACAAATGGCTCCTGAAGTGCTGTGGAAGCCACAGAACTGAGTTGGAGATACTACTTGCTGAATTGATCCTGCTTGCCTTGTTCTTTATGTGTTCAGTATTTTATGTGTTAAATATTTGTTCTCTATTTTTTTTTTCTTTGGGAAAAAGAGGAGGTGTAATGTTTGTGCAGAATCACTGTGACTCTTAACCCCTTTCTCCTGATGCATGCTGGGGGAGGGGTTGTACCAGGAAGTCGATCACGAGTGTGTGTGGGATTGGAAGCAGCCTCATGATAATTAGGGGGTGACCTGTTGTATTACGGCTCCGCCATGTAAGAATGTACATCCCTTTCTGAGTGAGAAATAATCCCTTCCCTGGTTAAGAAGTGTATCCAGCCTGTGTGTAACTTGCTAAGCGGATACTGGCAGCATTGCTAGCAACACCCTGAGAGACCCCATTTCGAAGGGACATAACAATAGTTTTAAAGATAAAACTGGCCCTTTGAGGACAACCATAATGCTGATGAAATTGAAACAGGAGATTCCAGGAAGTTTAAATGAATCTATCCAACTGTAAATCTTTGAAAGGATAGCAAGATGGGAATGTGTAGGTGTGTATGGAGATCTAATGAGTGCATCCAGCAACACTCTACCCCCCCCCCCCCCCCGCCCCCCGGGTTGAACTGCCTATATTATTTTTTTGGAGGGGCCTCATCTCAAATCTTTCAAGAAGAAAGGTTGCTTGCGTACTTCTCCACCCACTTCTAGGATCCTTCCCCCAATGGCTTACTCTGGCAAGCAGCATAAGGTAGGAGGTTAAGAAACAGAAAGATCCAAGAATAGTCTGGGAGAGTGAGAAGGTGCTACTACAGCAAACTCATAGATACTCTGGGTGAAGGGCTGTCATCAGCAGGCTGACTATAATGCTTTGACGATCTTAGGTTACTTAAAGCTTGATCAGGCAGGGCTAAAAAAAAAAAGTAGCCAGAATTTTATTTTATTTTTTGCACAATGCTCTTGCCTAAACCATAGGTCCCATACCTAGTGGGCATGTGGGGGACTTGTAAAAGTGGTGAGTGTCTAATTACTTAGTATAAGCAGTGTTTGCTCCCAGGGAACTGATGGGACAACAGCCAACTCCCCCAACCAACAGAACACTATGCAGAGACTTGTCAGGACAGACTAGAAACACGCCATCCCAGCAACTACACGCACCCCCTATGGCCATCACAGGGTAGAAATGACAGCAAGATGGCACCTACACCTGAGTCAACTGGTCTGACCACACATCATGCAAACAGCCTAACATCACCACTAGCCAGAAAAGTACACCAGCTCACAGTACCTAAAGTAAGCATATACAAATGGAAGGGAAGACAGAGGTGACAGGTTCTAGGTTCCCTTTGCTTTCTAACAGAAAAGGGTATAAAAAACAGCAACACAATTAGCCAGGTAAAGAGCTTAAAAGCAAGAACAAACCCAAGAATTAGACCCCTTTCACACCAGGGCGTTTTTGCAGCGTTTTAGCGTTAAAAATAACGCTATTAAAACGCTCATAAAACGCTCTCCATGCATCTCAATGGACCCTTTCACACCAAGGCGTTGCGCTGGCTGAGCGTTGAGAAAAGTCCTGCAAGCAGCATATTTGGAGCAGCTTTTGGGCGTTAAAAAAAGCGCTTCAAAAACGCTCCACTCCATTGAAATGAATTGAAAGCGCTGTAAAAACGCCCTAAAAACGCCTATAATCCGCCCTGAGCTGTAGAAAAAGTCACATGATCTAAAAAAAAAGTAAACATGCAAGTAGAAAGAGAGCATCTACAACAACAGGACTGAAATTGTGGAAAGGTCACAATGATTTCCAAGCCATCAAAGTGCCAAAGAAATCGTAGAAAAATGTAGATTTGAAGTAAAACAAGACACTGCATGTACTTTATATAAACTGCTTGTTTTTACATGATCTCACAAACAAAAGATAAACATGCAAACAAAAAGATAGCATCCACAGAAACAGGACTAGCTGTGGGGAGGTAACATGATCTCACTGAAGCGTAGGATGCTGGGAAATCAGGGAATCCTGTTTGTAGAGGTGGATAGGAGCTAAGAGAAGATGGAGGTTGAAAGAGACCAGGGATTTGGGACCAGTGGGAGTGGGATTAGGGTTGGAGATTAGGGTTCTGGGACCAGTGGGAGTGGGATTATGGTTCTAGATTTGGGTTTTGGGACCAGTGGGAGTGGGATTATGGTTCTAGATTTGGGTTTTGGGACCAGTGGGAGTGGGATTATGGTTCTAGATTTGGGTTTTGGGACCAGTGGGAGCGGGATTATGGTTCTAGATTTGGGACCAGTGGGAGTGGGATTATGGTTGGAGATTTGGGAGCAGTGGGAGCGGGATTAGGATATAGATACTTACGTTCCAATGCTCATTCGAGTATAGTTTCGGAATTTGTCTGGGTGCACTCTTAGGTGCTCATATAGCAAGACAAATTGCCCAATAGAGCTGTGTGTTTGTAGGATGGGATGAACCCAATACCGACGTTGCTGCCTCTGTTGGTGGATATTTTCCCAATACAGTAGCACAAACATCAAGAACAGCTCCATGAACTCCATCTTCTTTCTGTATCCTCTGTCACCTCACAAGATCCCAGGAAGTAAACAGGAAGTGATGTAGGGAGGTGAGGTGGCTCTTTGACGCCCAACGCTTGTAAAACGCTTGTAAAACGCTGTAAAAACGCCCACAGCGGTGCGGTAATTTTAACGCTAGCGCCCCAAAAACGCTGTAAAAACGCTGTAAAAACGCTCTAATAACGCTGTAAAAATAGCGGTGTTTTACCGCTGACGCTATGGGCGGTGTGGTGTGAAAGTGCTCTTAGGGCTACACCCAGGCAGATGTTTCATCCATCATCACCATCAGGCAGACTTACACAGTGTGGAATTTTGATCCCCTGCAGATTTTGTAAGTTTGCCCACTTACAAAGAAATGAAGGATCCATAATGTTTATCATAGGTGCATTATAAATGATAGAGACAGAATATCAACAAAAAATTTAGAAAAAAAAACACATAAAACAAACTAATAAATTAAAGCGGAGGTCCACCCTAAAGTGGACCTTCCGCTCATCGGAACCCTCCCCCCCTCCGGCGCCACAATTGGCACCTTTCAGGGGGGAGGGGGGTGCAGATACCTGTACAGTACAGGTATCTGCACCCACTTCCGGGATAGCTCTCTGCGGAAAGGGGCGTAGATTACGCCCCTTTCCGCAAGTGCCCCGCTGCCTGCTGGGAAACACACAGATCCCAGAGGCAGCGGGGACCGTCCTTATTGCGCAGCGCGACTCGCGCATGCGCAGTAGGGAACCGGGAAATGAAGCCGAAAGGCTCCATTTCCTGATTCCCATACCCAAGATGGCGGTGGCAGGACCCGAGAGACGATCTAGAGATCGGCTTCGGGTGCCGACATCGCGGGCGCACTGGACAGGTAAGTGTCACTATTTTAATAGTCAGCAGCTGCAGTATTTGTAGCTGCTGGCTTTAAAAAAAAAAAAAAAACGCGGAGTCCCGGCGGACTCCCGCTTTAAGTTGTGGTTCAGATAATAAAATAAATATTTCAATCCCTAAGCAAAGCATGACTTTGTACTTTGTGAAGAAACCCTTGTTGGCAAGTACAGAGGTAAGACATGTATTGTAGTTGGTGACTAGGTTTGCACACATCTCAGGAGGGGTTTTGGTCCACTCTTCTTTACTTATCTTCTCTAAGTCCTTAAAGTGGAACTTCAGTCATTTTCTCAACTTTCTAACTATTAAAACTTCTGCCCTTGTTGTTTTAACTTCAGATAGTAAAACATTTTATTTCTGTCAGTAAATACCTTACAGCCCACTTCCTGTTTCTTGTCTGGTAAAAAGCCCAGGCTTATGTCATCATGCACAGCTCTCTCTCACGATCGTGGGGGGGGGGGGGGGGGGGGGGTCATAAGAGGGCCAATGAGAGCTGCATTGCTGAAGGTGTGACTGTGTAAATCCAGGAAGTGAACAGGCATCAGCTTCAGCTGCCCACAGTTAAAATGGTTGCAGCCAGACTTAGTGGAGGGAGATTTCTGCAGCATATTTGGCAAGTACAGAATCAGAGTATATATAAAATCATATGCAAAGTGGTTGGAGGGAAGCTTCAGAATGGCAAAGATGTTTTTATTACAAATTATATGAGCAGACTGCAGTTCCTCTTTAAGGTTTCTTGGCTGTCTCTTGGCAGCTTGAAGTTTCAGCTCCCTCCATAAATCTTCTATAGGATTAAGATCTGGGGACTGACTAGGCCACTCCATGACCCTAATGTACTTCTTTTTGAGCCACTCCTTTGTTGCCTTGGCAGTATATTTTGGGTAATTGTCATACTGGAAGACCCATCCCTGACCCATCCTCAGTGTTCTGGCTACTGGAAGAAGGGTCTCTTTCAGGATTCTACAATACATGGACGTTAGCCCCTCAATGCGGCAACGTCTTTTACTTTTTGCTATAATAAACATCCCACATTTTGTTTAGACCAAATTTTTTTTTCCTCAGTTTAGGCCGATATGTATTCTACTACATATTTTTGGTAGAAAAAATTGCAATAAGCGTATATTGATTGGTTTGCGCAAAAGTTATAGCGTCTACAAAATGGGGGATACATTTATGGCATTTTTATTATTATTTTTTTTTTTTTACTAGTAATGGTGGCGATCTGCAATTTTTATCGGGACTGCAATATTGCGGACAAATTGGACACTTTTGACACATTTTTGGGACCACTGACAATTATACAGCGATCAGTGCTATAAAAATGCACTGATTACTTTATAAATGTCACTGGCAGGGAAGGGGTCAACACTAGGGGGCGATCAAGGGGTTAACTGTGTTTACTAGTGTGTGTTTTAACTGTGGGAGGATGAGTTTGTCTAAGAGGAGAGAGAGATCGGTGTGCATACTTAGTATGAACACACAATCTCTCTCTCTACCCCCCTGAAAGAACCAGGCTTTGTGTGCTTACACACACTCAGATCCCGGTTTTTGCTCTGTCGCAAGCGATATCGAGTGCCTGGCGGTCATCGCAGCTGACGGGCACTCGCATTGGCCCCGGGCACACAAGCACGTCTAGTGGCCAAAAGGCGAAACGACCTAAGGTAAGGTCGATTTGCCCACCTGAGCCAACCTGACACAGTAAAACTGCGGCGGCTGGTCTGGAAGTGGTTAAAATACAACTTTGATAAAAAAATTATAATCACTTAATTTCTTTGTAAGTGGGCAAACTTACAAAATCTGCAGGGGATCAACTAATTATTTCCCCCACTGTAGTTGCTTCATTTCACTTATACATGAAGTAAGGGAAAAAAAAGGAGAACTACCAGAGCCCCTGACCTTTCCTTTTAAATGCTATTCACTAGTCCTGAAGTTAGAAGCAGAGCTTTAGACACCAGGAAAACTTTTTTTGAAAAAAGTTGAGAAGGATTAGAATGCCTGTCAGGATTTTAACACTTCTCTAGGGAATACTTAACCCCTTGATAGCCCACTAGTGTTAACCCCTTCCTTGCCATTGATATTTATACAGTAATCAGTGGCTATTTTTAGCTCTGTCAAAAGTGTCCGATCTGTCCAATCAATGTTGTAGTCTCGCTAAAAATTGCAGATCACCACTATTATTAGTAAAAAAAAGTGTATGTATATATATATATATATATATATATATATATATATATATATATATATATATATATATATAATAAAAATGCCATAATTATATCCCCCTATATTGTAGACGCTCTAACATTTGCGCAAACCAATCTATATGTGCTTATTGCGATTTATTTTATTTTTTTTTACCAAAAATATGTAGAATACATATTGGCCTAAACTGATGAAGAAATGTGTTTCTGTTTTTTGTTTTTTTTTTGGATATTTAATATAGCAAAAAGTTAAAAATATTGGATATTTTTCAAAATTCTTGCCCTTTTTTTGTTTATAGCGCAAAAAAACAAAACGCAGAGGTGATCAAATACCACCAAAAGAAAGATCTATTTGTGGGGAAAAAAGGACATTAATTTTGTTTGGGTAAATTGTCGCACGACCGCGCAATTGTCAGTTAAAACGACGCAGTGGCGTATCAAAAAAAATGGCCTGGTCAAGAAGTGGGTAAACCTTTCCGGGGCTGAAGTAGTTAAAGCGTTGCTTGTAGAAAATTTGGGGTCCTGCCATTACGGGCATGCTCAATTATAAGGCTTCACTTGATATGTTTGATATTTATTTACCTCATCTTTTTTACAGTTAGTGCATTTAGTGCAATACATTTAAAGCTCATAAATAATCTGATACATAATATATTATTCCTTCCATTAACATGGTTTCAAACAAGAATCCCCTGATCTAGCTTATAAATGCATGTACTACAACCTCCCTGCAGAGCGCTAACAAATGAACTTTTTTGCTAAGTTTGACGTGCCTAATACAAGTGTAATGACAGTAAATCATAGCAGTAGAACAGGATGGCACATCCTGTTAGAGCACTGGAGTATGGAAGCATACCCATGTGCCAAAGGACCTGTCCACATGACGTGTGTTTTGGTCAAAGTGTTCTGGCATAACACAAATACAATTGCTATTTCAGTGACACAGAGCCTGGGAACCAATAACTATCTGCTAAAGGAAGCATGTGCACACCATATTGTACCCAACATGAAATGGTACCACACATCAGAATTAACCACATTTCAACCCCAGCAAAAATCCACAGTCACACTGAATGAAAGGCAATCAGTTCCAGCATGTACAGCAAACCTCTGAACATGACATGCCAAGGGAGAGCTCACATTATTCTATGGGAAATGTTATCTGCATACAGCAAATCTTCTAACCTTAGAGCATAGCTATGCTCTGTTACTGACTGACATTCCTGCCTGCTGGATGTATGGCTCTCATATGGGGCGGCAGGACTGGTTATAGACACATGCTATAGGGACACAGGCTATTGTGCTGGTCAGAATGATGCTATGGGGCTGCTGTGCCCATCACCCACTTATCCTATAGGACTGAGCTACTGGTCTCAGATTAGTTCTATAAGGTTGGTGTACTGGTCACAGACTAATACTACAAGACTGAGGTACTGGTCACAGAATAATACTACAAGACTGAAGCACTGGACACAGACTGATACCATAGGACTGAGGTACTGGTCACAGAATAATACTTTAAGACGTGAATGTACAATGTATACGTAAAGTGCTGCGTAAATTGACATCGCTATATAAGTACCTTAAATAATAATAATATTAAGACCGAGGTACTGGCCACAGACTTATTCTATAGGACTAAGGTACTGGTCACAAACTAATATTATAGGACTGAGGTTCTGGTCACAGAATAATACTACAGAACTGAGTTTCTGGTCACAGAATAATACTAGAGAACTGAAGTTCTGGTTACAGAATAATACTATAGGACTTAGGTTCTGGTCACAGAATAATACTATAGGACTTAGGTTCTGGTCACAGAATAATACTATAGGACTGAGGTACTGGCCACAGACTAATACTATCACACTAAGGTACTGGTCACAGAATAATACTACAAGACTGAGGTACTGGCAACAGACTAATACTATAGGACTGAGGTTCTGGTCACAGAATAATACTATAGGACTGAGGTACCGGTCACATAATAATACTATAGGACTGAGGTTCTGTCACAGAATAATACTATAGGACTGAGGTTCTAGTCACAGAATAATATTATATGAACAAGGTTCTGGTCACAGAATAATGCCATAGAACTGAGGTACTGGTCACAGAATAATACTATAGGACTGAGGTTCTGGTCACAGAATAATACTATAGGACTTAGGTTCTGGTCACAGAATAATACTACAAGACTGAGGTACTGGCCACAGACTAATACTATAGGACCGAGGTACTGGTCACAGAATAATATTATAAGAATGAGGTACTGGTCACAGACTAATACTATCACACTAAGGTACTGGTCACAGAATAATACTATAGGACTGAGGTACTGGTCACAGAATAATACTATAGGACTGAGGTACCAGTCATAGAATAATACTATAGGACTGAGGTTCTGTCACAGAATAATACTATAGGACTGAGGTTCTAGTCACAGAATAATACTATATGAACAAGGTTCTGGTCACAGAATAATGCCATAGAACGGAGGTACTTGTCACAGAATAATACTATAGGACTGAGGTTCTGGTCACAGAATAATACTATAGGACTGAGGTACTGGTCACAGAATAATACTATAGGACTGAGGTACTGGTCACAGAATAATATTATAGGACTGAGGTACTGGTCACAGAATAATACTATAGGACTGAGGAACTGGTCACAGAATAATACTATAGGACTGAGGTTCTGGTCACAGAATAATACTATAGGACTGAGGTTCTGGTCACAGAATAATACTATAGGACTGAGGTTCTGGTCACAGAATAATACTATAGGACTGAGGTTCTGGTCACACAATTATACTAGAGCGTAGGTACCGGTTGTCTACTCATACTGCACACTGAGGTGCCGGTCACAGACTCGTACTATAGGACTGCTGTGCAGATTCCCTGAAGCAAGCGTGCACTTACCTGTAGAAGCAGCAAGTTGTACGCTCGTGGCGTGCACCTCCAGGCAGCCTCTGTCCGTCCTCCAGCCTGTGCTGTGTCTCCGTGTCTGCTTCTTTCCTCTGCAGCTCCCACTAGTGATTGAGGATCTGTCTTCCTCCTCTCCCAGTCACACACAGCCGTGTACAGCACAGCGGCTCCTACACATAGCTCTATGCGCTCATGTAACCTACTACCCTGTGTAAGGAGAAGGGGGGTTTCTTATCGGCATGTACAGCATACACGACACTTCTTACCCAATTGTCTCCCCTTTGCTTGCATTGTGTCATTCTAGCTGTGTTATCAAACTCTGTAGAGAGCTCCAGAAATCATGGGGTCCCATGTTGGAATGGCCCCTCAGCTCACTCTCTCTGTAGCTGGGGCAGTTTCTCCTCAGACAATCTGACATACCATAGAATTATCATTTATTTATATTGTTACTGTTTTTCGAAATAAACAAATACTGTATATTCACTTTTGAAAGCCACACTGAGCGCTCTGTATACTTTAAGTTCATCTAGGACCTATGGAGTCCTTTAGTAGTCCTAGAGCAGGACCTATGGAGTCCTATAGCAGGACCCATAGAGTCCTATAGCAGGACATATAGAGTCCTATAGCAGGACCCATAGAGTCCTATAGCGGGACCTCTAGAGTCCTATAGCAAGACTTATGGAGTCCTACAGCGGGACTTATAGAGTCCTATAGCAGGACTTGTGGAGTCCTACAGCGGGACCTATAGAGACATATAGCAATCCTTTAGCAGGACCTATGGACTCCTGTAGCAGTCCTATAGAAGGACCTATGGAGTTCTATAGCAGGATCCATGGAGTCCTGTAGCAGTCCTATAGCAGGACCTAGGGAGTCCTATAGCAGTCCTATACCAGGACCTAAGGAGTCCTATAGCAGTCCTAAAGCAGGACCTATGGAGTCCTATAGCAGGACATATGGAGTCATATAGCAGTCCTATAGCAGAACCTATAGAGTCATATAGCAGGACCCATATAGTCCTATAGCGGGTCATATCGAGTCATATAGCAGGACTTATGGAGTCCTACAGTGGGACCTATAGAGTACTATAGCAATCTATAGCAGGACCTATGGACTCCTGTAGCAGTCCTACAGCAGGACCTATGGAGTCCTACAGCAGGACCTATGGAGTCCTATAGCAGTCCTATAGCAGGACCTATGGAGTCCTATAGCAGGACATATAGAGTCCTCTAGCAGGACCTATGGAGTCCTATAGCAGGACCTACAGAGTCATATAGCAGGACCTATGGAGTCCTATAGCAGGACCCATAGAGTCCTATAGCGGAACCTCTAGAGTCCTATAGCAGGACTTATGGAGTCCTACAGCGGGACCTATAGAGTCCTATAGCAGGACTTATGGAGTTCTACAGTGGGGCATATAGAGTCCTATAGCAGTCCTATAGCAGGACCTATGGACTCCTGTAGCAGTCCTATAGCAGGACCTATGGAGTTATATAGCAGGATCCATGGAGTCCTGTAGCGGGTCCAATAGATTCATATAGAATGACTTATGGAGTCCTACAGTGGGACCTATAGAGCCCTACAGCAATCTATAGCAGGACCTATGGACTTCTGTAGCAGTCCTATAGCAGGACCTATGGAGTCCTATAGCAGGATCCATGGAGTCCTGTAGCAGTCCTATAGCAGGACCTATGGAGTCCTGTAGCAGTCTTATAGCAGAACCTATGGAGTCCTGTAGTAGTCCTATAGCAGGACCTATGGAGTCCTATAGCAGGACCTATGGAGTTCTATAGCAGTCCTATAGCAGAACCTATGGAGTCATATAGCAGTCCTATAGCAGGGCCTATATAGTCCTATAGCAGGACCTATGGAGTCCTATAGTAGGACCTATGGAGTCCTATAGCAGGACCCATGGAGTCATATAGCAGGACCCATAGAGTCCTATAGTGGGACCTCTAGAGTCATATAGCATGACTTATGGAGTCCTACAGCGGGACCTATAGAGTCCTATAGCAGTCCTATAGCAGGACCTATGGACTCCTGTAGCAGTCCTATAGCAGGACCTATGGAGTTCTATAGCAGGATCCATGGAGTCCTGTAGCAGTCCTTTAGCATGACCTAGGGAGTCCTATAGCAGGACCTAAGTAGTCCTATAGCAGTCCTAAAGCAGGACCAATGGAGTCCTATAGCAGTCCTAAAGCAGGACCTATGGAGTCCTATATCAGTCCTATAGCAGCACCTATAGAATCCTATAGCAGGACCCATAAAGTCCTATAGCGGGTCCTATAGAGTCATATAGCAGGACTCATTGAGTCCTACAGTGGGACCTATAGAGTCCTATAGAAATCCTATAGCAGGATCCATGGAGTCCTGTAGCAGTCCTATAGCAGGACCTATGGAGTCCTATAGCAGTCCTATAGCAGGACATATGGAGTCCTATAGCAGTCCTAAAGCAGGACCTATGGAGTCCTGTAGCAGTCCTAAAGCAGGACCTATGGAGTCCTGTAGCAGGCCAATAGCAGGACCTACGGAGTCCTGTAGCAGGCCAATAGCAGGACCTATGAAGTCTTGGTGCAGTCCTATAGCAGGACCCATGGAGTCCTGTAGCAGGCCTATAGCAGGACCCATGGAGTCCTGTAGCAGGCCTATAGCAGGACCTATGGAGTCTTGGTGCAGTCCTAAAGCAGGACCTATTGAGTCCTGTAGCAGTCCTACAGCAGGGCCTATAGAGTCCTATAGTAGGACCTATAGAGTTCTATAGCAGGACCTATGGAGTCTTGGTACAGTCCTATAGCAGGGCCCATGGAGTCCTGTAGCAGGCCTATAGCAGGACCTATGGAGTCCTATAGCAGTCCTATAGCAGGACCTATGGAGTCTTGGTGCAGTCCTACAGCAGGACCTATAGAGTCCTATAGCAGGACTTATATAGTCCTATAGCAGGACCCATAGAGTCCTATAGAGGGATCTAGAGTCTTATAGCAGGACTTATGGAGTCCTACAACGGGACCTATAGAGTCATATAGCAGGACTTATGGAGTCCTACAGCGGGGCCTATAGAGTCCTTTAGCAGGATCCATGGAGTACCGTAGCAGTCCTATAGCGGGACCTAAGGAGTCCTATAGCAGTCCTATAGTAGGACCTATAGAGTTCTATAGCAGTCCTATAGTAGGACCTATATAGTCCTATAGCAGGACCTATGGAGTCCTGTAGCAGTCCTATAGCAGGACCTATGGAGTCCTGTAGCAGTCCTATAGTAGGACCTATAGAGTCCTATAGCAGTCCTATAGTAGGACCTATATAGTCCTATAGCAGGACCTATGGAGTCCTGTAGCAGTCCTATAGCAGGACCTATGGAGTCCTGTAGCAGTCCTATAGCAGGACCTATGGAGTCCTGTAGCAGTCCTATAGCAACCTCATTTACATCTGCGCTGGGCCGGCGCTGTGCACTACAACTGTACATGCAGCCCTCTGAGCGTCACACACACAGGCAGCGCAAGAGAGACACAGCAAAAGCTACTCTTCAACTCCAATAATATTTTCATTGACTAAATTAACACTATTTTAGTAAACTAAAATATAACTAAAACTAAAACAATTCAGATAACTAAAATACGACTAAAACTAAAACAAAACAATTCAGATAACTAAAATACGACTAAATCGAAATTTGACATAAAAATGAACACTGCATTACCACATTAGAAGTAGGGGGCATCTACTAAACTGCTGAAAGAAAAAAAAATTAACAAAAAAGGTTTTTCTTATTTTTTTTCTTAACATTTAATGTTGGTAATATATTCTGGAAATATGTCCATTGGCATTACAGCCAACAGACTTTACACTTTTGGGGATTTTTTTGTATCTTAAAGGTGCTCTTCTGTTTGTCAAAAAGTGATATTTTCATTTGTATGTCACAAAGGCTAAATAAATCTGTGTCTGGACTGGAGTGCATTTTCAAACGTTAACCACTTAAAGTGGAGTTCCACCCAAAAATGGAACTTCCACTTTTTGGAATCCCCCCCCCCTCCGATGTCACAATTGGCACCTTTCAGGGGGGAGGAGAGTCTAATACAGGTATTTGCTCCCACTTCCTGGCATAGATCACTGCAGTGATCGCAGTTACCTACGCCACTTCCGACGCCTACTCTGTCCTCCCCCACTGTCTTCTGGGTGACACGCAGGTCCTAGAAGCAGGGACCAGTTAGGACGTGCATGCGCAGTAGGGGAGCAGGAAGTGAAGCTGCATAGCTTCGCTTCCTGATTTCCTTACCTAGGATGGCGGCGGCAGCAGCCGAGAGCCGACGGATAGATCGGCTTCAGCTGCCGACATCGCGGACTCCCTGGACAGGTAAGTGTCCATATATTAAAAGTCAGTAGCTGCAGTATTTGTAGCTGCTGGCTTTTAATATTTTTTTTTCAGCGGACCTCCGCTTTAAAGACTGGGCCTATTTTTCAGACTCAGTGTTTACAAGTTAAAATCATTTTTTTTTCTAGAAAATTGTTTAGAACCCCAAACATTATATATATATATTTTTTAACACCCTAGAGAATAAAATGGCGGTCGTTGCAATACTTTCAGTCACACACTTTTTTTTTTTTGACACTGTCCTGGGTTTTTTGACACACCTGGGTCACATTTTTTTCCTATTACAAGGAAAGTAAATATCCCTTGTAATAGAAGAAAAGCATGACAGGAACTCTTAAATATGAGATCTGGGGTCAAAAAGTCCTCAGATCTCAAATTTAGACTATAATGCAATTAAAAAAAAAGTAATTTAAAAACAAAAATTCTCCTTTGGGAGCATTGGGTGGAAGTGACGTTTGATTTCGCTTCCATCAGTCAATGCTACTGAGCCGAGTGGGGGGCCATTTTCCCCTTACTTGGCAGCCAGCCAAACAGGAGAGGGCCCGATTGTCTCCACCACTACCGGCGGTTCCAATAGGTGGCAGAGACCACCAGTGCGCGTGCCGGTGGGGGGGCCCACTCCCATCCCAGATAAAAGTGATCTTGCGGTGAATCCGCCGCAGAGATCACCTTTATCTGAAAGTGGACCGCCCACTGAAGAAGAGGATACTGGGGTTATGGCAGCTGTCTGCTGCCATAACAATGGCACTTCTCTTCGGGCAGTCTGCAAGTGGTTAATAGCATAAATGATAACTAAAATACGACCCCTTTCACACTGGGGTTTAACGCCTGTGCATTAGCTGTAAAGCACAGCTCGTTTTAGTGGCACTTTACCGCTGTTTAAGCGGCACTTTTCGGCCACTAGTGGGGCACTTTTAACGCCTATTAGTAGCCAAAGAAGGTGTTAAAAATGGCTGTGTTGCGGGGCTTCCAAAGAGCTTTTTAGCAATGGGCAGGGGCAGTTTAGGAGTGGTGTCCTGCAACCAAATAAAAAAGCTGAAATAAATGCTCCTACCCCTGGCATTTGCAGCAATACCACATCTATTTATATGGGTATTTGTAACCATAGGAGGGTCCAGAAACAATAATGCATATTTTGTTTTATTAATTCTAACAAAAACACATTTATTCTAAACCTTTGACCCTGACCATGACACTAACCTTGATCAAGCCCTGACTAGCAATTTTCTCTTAATTTTTTTATTTTTACACACCTTTTTTTTCCACTTTTCAGGGCCATACGTTTTTAAGAGGAGTTTTCAGGAAGAAAAAAACAGCCTAAACCCTTGTACAAAAGTCTGCATATGAGTGTTATTTTCTGGCAAGGGAACGTGCGCTTTTTTAGCCTGGTGTGCATGGACCCTTAGTGCTGGTTCACACTGAGGCGGCTTCAAAGTCGTCCGACTTTCAGAGTGGCTTGCAAACCACTTTAACCACTTCAGCCCCAGAAGAATTTGCCCCCTTTCTGACCAGAGCACTTTTTGCGATTCGGCATTGCGTCGTTTAACTGACAATTGCGGGTCGTGCGACGTGGCTCCCAAACAAAATTGACATCTTTTTTTCCCCATAAATAGAGCTTTCTTTTGGTGGTAGTTTATCGCCTCTGCGGTTTTTATTTTTTGCGATATAAACAAAAAAATAGTGACAATTTTTTAAAAAATGCATTATTTCTTACTTTTTGCTATAATAAATATCCCCCAAAAATATATAAAAAAACCTAATTTTTCCTTAGTTTAGGCCGATACGTATTCTTCTACATATTTTTGGTAAAAAAAATCGCAATAAGCGTTTATTGATTGGTTTGCGCAAAAGTTATAGCGTCTACAAAATAGGGGATAGTTTTAAGGCATTTTTATTGATTTTTTTTTTTTTTTACTAGTAATGGCAGCAATCAGCTATTTTTATCATGACTGTGACATTATAGCGGACATATCAGACAATTTTGACACATTTTTGGGACCATTGGCATTAATACAGCAATCAATGCTACAAAATTGCATTGATTACTGTAAAAATGTCACTGGCAGTGAAGGGGTTAACCACTAGGTGGCGCTGTAGGGGTTAAGTGTGTCCTAGGGAGTGATTGTAACTGTGGGAGGGAGGGGCTGTGTGTGATACGTCACTGATCACCGCTCCCGTTACAGGGAGAGCTGATCAGTGACAGTGTCATTTGGCAGAACGGGGAGATGCTTGTTTACATTAGAATCTCCCCGTTCTTCCTCACCCGGAGATGATTGTGGGTATGCCCCCGGACATCGAGTCTGTGGGACCCGCAATCACGGTCACAGAGCTCCCGGTGGGCGCCTCTTAAAGGGCAACGTACAGGTACGTTAATCTGCCTGTACGTGCCCTTCTGCCGCAGTATATCTGTGTGAGGCGGTCGGGAAGCGGTTAATAGAAGTCAATGCAAGCTGCTTCAAAGTCACCCTCAAGTAGTACAGGAACCTTTTTCTAAGTCAGAGCGACATGAATCACTCCCATTAGAATGGTTCTATTGCACTGCATGGAGCGCAACTTGTCAGGCGGCGAAGTCGACTGACAGGTCGTCCCAATGTGAACCGACACTAGCTTTGACTAGAAGAAAAAGATACAATGTACCTTTGTACAATGTATATTCATTGTATCTTTTTCTCTATTCAGAGGAGAAAGACAGTACAAGTAAACACTGTCATAGGTAATCATAGGCTATCACAGCCAGAACCAGTGCAAGGATCCCTATCCACACAGGTGAAGGTGCTCCCCAGGGCCGGACTGGCCTACCGGGATACCGGGAACTTTTCCTGGTAGGCCGCCTGCCATTGAGCCGCTTTGAGCCGCTTTGAGCTGCGGCTGCCACGGTGCCCAGGGCTGATTCAAGTGCAGAGTACTCCTCTCTCTCCCTCCCTCCTCCCCCTCTTGTGTAATCACCCACAGCGATATCCTGCTGTGTCATGGAGCTGAGATCAGAAATGTTCAGCTGCGCTGTAACAAAGTCCCGCCTCCTAGACCATGATAGACAGAATACTAATCTAATTGTTGGATCAGTGTTCCATTTATCATGGTCTAGGAGGCGGGACTTTGTTACAGTGGCTGGCTGCTGAACATTTCAGACCCCAGTTCCATGTCACAGTGGGAGATGCCCGCTGTGTGTAATTCAAGCACTGGAAAGGCTGCAGATGGGCGCAGTGACTCTGCGTTGATGGCACAGGGAGGCTGCATTGATGGCACAGGGAGGCTGCAGAAAGGCACTGTGACTCTGCGTTAATGGCACAGTGAGGCTGCAAATGGGCACAGTGAGGCTAGAGATGGGCACAGTGAGGCTGCAGATGGGCACAGTGAGGCTGCATTGACGATACTGTGAGGCTGCAGATGGGCACAGTGAGGCTGCATTCATGGCACAGTGAGGCTGCAGATGGGCACAGTGAGGCTGCATTGATGGGCACTGATGAGACTGAAGATGGGAAGAGTGAGGCTGCATTGATGGCTATTGATGAGGCTGCAAATGGGCACAGTGAGGCTGCATTGATGGGCACTGATGAGGCTGCAGATGGGCACATTTAGGCTGCATTGATGGGAACAGTGAGGCTGTATTGATGGGCACAGTGAGGTTGCAAATGGGCGCTGGTGAGGCTGCATTGATCTCTTGTATCATGTCTGCATTCCCTGATCATCTCCCGTACTATGTCTGCAGTCTCTGACCATCTCCTGTACTGTATCTGCAGTCTCTGATTATCTCCTGTACCATGTCTGCAATCTCTGACCATCTCCTGTACAGTGTCTGCAGTGTCTGCCTGAAAAGCAGACAGGTGGACACGATCGGAATGTTCATGTAAAAGAGGCCTTAGGCTGTAGAGGCTCCATGATCTCTTTGTGGTATCCAACGACCTGGAAAGGAGCCCCTTTGTGGTGGTGCGGCTCTGAAGCACGGCTTCCTCTCTGGTTGACTCCTGGTCTCCTCCTCACTTATATGGAGGTTTCTTTTCATTCACGTGAATATTTATGTCTGGGACTTTTTTTTTGCTCTGTTGACAGAACTTTGTAAGTTTAATTTTTTTCAAAGATTTGTTTATTTATATTTATCGTTGTAATATTGTGATTTATATATGCACTTTAGTGGGAAGTAATCACGTAAGGCCCCTTTCACACGGGGCGGATCAGTAATGATCCGCCCCGTGATGATCCGCTCGCTCAGCGGGGATCGCTCCGTTGTCCCCGCTGAGCCGGCTGCGGACAGGGCGGTCTCCGCACACTGTGCGGGGACCGCCCTGTCAGCTCTCCGCTCTCCTCTATGGGGATCGGACGAGCACGGACCGTGTGTCCGTGTTCATCCGATCCGCTCTGCAGACGGACAGAAAAATAGGATTTTCCTCCGTCTGCAGAATCGGACATTTGCGGAGGCGGACAATAGCGGGTGTCTGCGGATGCTCATCCGCAGACACCCGCTATCCCATAGGGATGAATGGATGTCCGTATTTCATCCGCAAACGGATGGATGAAATACGGACATATCATCCGCATGTGTGAAAGGGGCCTAACATTGATCGGGGAAACAGCGAGCTATAGTAGGTGTCTCAATATTTAGGTTTGCCCAGCTGGTGTTTAAGTGCAGCAGTTCACTGTTTTGTTTCGACTTTGTTTTGTGTTTTTGATATACTGAGCACAATGATAATATATTTTGTTTACTAAATGTGCAAATATGGTTTATATTCTTTAAACATCATTCTCTTGGTTTCTAATACGAGTTTCTGTCATGTTTAAGGTTATCAGTAAAAAATGTTCTCTGTCCACAAATGTACTATGCTTTCTCAGTATAAAAAGTTGTAGGGGGCAACAAGAAGGGGGAGGAAATCCCTTCAAAGTTAGGCAAACAACTATTTTGACCAGGGTCACTAGAACTATTGTCTCAATTAGAAGATTTCTCCACTATTCCTATTTTGGTGACAAGTTGACAACCAAAACATTTGGATTTTCTTTCACTTTCAGTTTCCGTAATGGTGGTCATCAGAACAAATAGAGAGCTAATCTTTCCTGACAGGTGTTCTAATACTCCTCGACTCAATTTACAACAAAAAATTAGTAAAAGTCTCACACATATGGTATCGCCATACTCGGGAAGAGTAGCAGAATGTGTTTTGGGGTGTAATTTTTGCTTTATACATGCTTTGTGTTAGAAATATCTTATAAATGGACAACTTTGTGTAAAAAAAAAAATGCGTTTTAATTTTTTTTCCATGTTTTCCAAAAACTTCTGGGAAAAAAAATTAACCGTTCAAAAGACTCATTATGCCTCATAGATTATACATTGGTGTGTTTGCTTTCCAAAATGGGGTCATTTTGTGGGCAATTCAATTGTCCTGGTGCTCCTGGGCCTTCAAAAATTTAATAGGTGGTTGAGAAATGAGATATGTAATTTATGCTCGTAGAACGCCTGAAGGTGCTACTTCAATGTTGGGGTGTAAATTGTTGTATGCATAGGCTGCGTGTGAGAAATAACCTGATAATATGACAATTTTGTAAAAAAAATAAAATAAAATAAATAAAAATCTTAATTTTGCAAAGAATTGAGGGAAAAAATGATAACTTAAAAAAAAGCTCACCATGCTACTTAATACCTTGGAATCTCTACTTTCTAAAAAGGGGTCATTTGTATTTGTACTTGTACTTTCATGACTAGTTAGGCCTCTTTCACACTACCGATCCATTCAGGTCCGCCTGTCAGTTTTTCAGGCGGACCTGAACGGATGCTCCATAAAGGTCTATGAAGCGTCCGATGTCAGCTGTGACATGTCCGCTGACATCCGACCCGCTCCGATCCGAAAAAGTGTGACGGAGGAAAAACCTACTTTTCCATCCGTCATCGGATCGGGTGACAACGAACTCTGCGGTCCATCGCCACCCGATCTCCCAGAGGGGAGAGCGCCACTCTGACAGGTCTGTCCCTGCGCAGTGTGCAGAGACGGACCTGTCATCTTCCTGTTCAGCGGGAATCCACAGAGCGATCCCCGCTGAACCGCCCCGTGTGAAAGGACCCTAAGTGTCTCAAGAACTGAGATACACCTGATGTACTGAAGGCCTGATCAGATGTGATCAATTTTCAGAGATTGGCACCATAGATTGTAGACTCTATAACTTTCACAAAGACCAAATAATATACACTCATTTGGGTTATTGTTACCAAAGATATGTAGAAGTATACATTTTGGCCAACATTTATGAAGAAAAATTACTAATTAGCAAAATTTTATGACAGAAACAAAGAAAAGGCCATTTTTTTTTCACAAAATTTACATTCTTTTTTTATTTATAGCACAAAAAAAAAAAACACTAGTGATTAAATACCACCAAAAGAAAGCTCTATTTGTGTGGACGCAAGTTTCATATGGGTACAGCGTTGCATAACTAAGTAATTGTCATTCAAAGTGTGAGAGCGCTGAAAATTGGTCTGGGCAGGAAGGGGGGTGTAAGTGCCCTGTATTGAGGTGGTTAAAGTGTATCTAAAGTTAAAACTTTTTTATTTTATTTTGGATAAATCTTCGAATGATTAACCACTTTTCTTTTGGGGCTCTTTTTTTCACGTACATATGAAAATCAGCATTTTTTTGCTAGAAATCACTTTCAACCCCCAATTAATTATATCTTCTTTTGAAAGCAGAGGCCCAACAGGGGTTAACTTTCACTGCCATGACCACTAATCCAGGGGGGAGAGGGGGTTTAAAGTAGAATTCAAACTTATACCTATGCTAACTATAAAATTGTTCCCTTCCCCTACTTTAATCTATGATAACTAACTACCCTGTGTAAGAAAGAAGTATACACTTACCTATTTTCAGGACACTCTGGTCACATGATTCGGATCCCTTTTGGCTGTCAGCGCAGCTTCAGGGAACAGGGAGGACTGCCTAAAATGGATGGGTCATTGAAGCCTATAGGTGATGTCACTACTCCAGGATTTACTAGCCATTGTTGGGGGGATTAAATGAAATTTGGTAAATAGTACTGGCGCTAATGTTGAGGGTTATTATTGTTTCCACTGGCACCAATGCTAGGGGTTATTATTACTACCACTGACACTGATGCTGGGGGTTATTGCATCAGATGACACTAATGTTGGGGGTTTTTATTGCTTCCATTGACACCAATGTTGGAAGGTATTATTGAGTCCACTGGCAAAAGTGCTGGGGGTTACTATTACATCCACTGACACTAATGCTGGGGGCTATTATTATGACACCAATGCTGGGGGTTACTTTTGAGTCCACTGACATTGATGTTGGGGTTTATTGCATCAGCTGACTCTAATGTTGGGGGTTTTTATTACTTCCACTGACACCAATGTTGGGAGGTATTATTGAGTCCACTGACAACAGTACTGGGGGTTATTATTACATCCACTGACACTAATGCTGGGGGCTGTTATTGCGTCCACTGTCAACCAATATTGGTGATTATTACTGTGTTCACTGACACACATTGGGAGTTATTATTGTGTCTGCTTACTTACCAATGTTGAGGGTTATTTATGAATCCACTGAGACAAGTGCTAGAGGTTATTATTACTACCACTGACATCAACACTGGGATTTTTGTATTCCAACTTCTTCAGTGTGCATTGTGATACACTTCAAAAAATGCACCAGGGTCGCAATTTTGCAGCATTCACGTGCATATATTGCATTCATTTTGAATGGCCTGCTTAACTTGATACAGTGATTGGAAATCTGCTGCTATTGTGCAGCTCTCTGAAAAGTGTCAGAGGCTGCATTTGAGGACCTCTGCGACTTTTACCTCTAGACGACCAGCCGCCACAGTTATACTGCGGCAGGTTGGTTCTCCTGGGCAAATCTCTGTGGCTATACGTCAGCCACTTTAACCACTTCAATACCGGGCACTTAAACACCTTCCTGCCCAGACCAATTTTGAGCTTTCAGCGCTGTCGCACTTTGAATGACAATTGCGCGGTCATGCTACACTGTACCCAAATAAAATTTTTATCATTTATTTCCCACAAATAGAGCTTTCTTTTGGTGGTATTTGATCACCTCTACGGTTTTTATTTTTTGCGCTACAAATAAAAAAATACCGAAAATTTTGAAAAAAAATATGTTTTTTTTGTTTCAGTTTCAAAACTTTGTAAATAAGTATGTTTTCTCCTTCACTGATGGGCACTGATGGGGCTACACTGATGGGCACTGATAAGGCGGCACTGATGGGCACCAATGAAGTGGCACTGATGAGGTGGCATTGATGAACACTGATATGTGGCACTGATAGGTGGCACTGATGGGCACTGATAGGCGGCACTGATGGGTGGCACTGATGGGCGACACGGATGGGCACTGATAGGTGGCACAAATTGGCACTGATAGCTGGCACGGATTGGCATGGATGGGCGGCACAGATGGGCATGGATAGGCGGCACAGATGGGCATGGATAGGCGGCACAGATGGGCATGAGTGGGCACTGATAGGTGGCACGGGTGGGCACTGATAGGTGGCACAGATGGGCACTGATAGGTGGCACAGGTGGGCACTGATAGGCGGCACAGGTGGGCACTCATAGGCGGCATTGTATTGTGTTATACTGTACTAATGGATGCCAATCAGTGCCAAACAATAATGCATGCCAATCAGTGATGCCCATTGTGGGCACTGATTGGCATCCATTATGGGCACTGATTGGCATCCATTGTGGCACTGACTGGCATCCCTGGTGGTCTAGGGAGGATTACCTTTTGCTGGGCATCCCTGGTGGTCTGGTGGCATCCCTGGTGGTCCAGTGTGGGCATCCTCGGGGGGGGCTGTGCTGATAATCGATCAGCACAGACCCCCCCATCAGAGGAGCAGCCGATCGGCTCTCCTCTACTCGCGTCTGACAGACGCGAGTGGGCACTTCCTATTTACACTGTGATCAGCCATGATTGGACACGGTTGATCGCGTGGTAAAGAGTCTCCGTCGGAGACTCTTTAACGAGATTGTAGTTGCCGGGTGTCAGACTGAAACCCCGCAACAACGATCGCCGCGATGCGCGCCCCCGGGGGCACGCAGCGGCTCATAATCCTGATCACGTCATATGACGTCCGATCAGGATTATGCAACCACTTTGCCACCGTCAATTGCCTATAGGGCGGGCGGCAAGTGGTTAAGACCACAGTGGGGCGCACACGCACCGCTGGCGGCACGGCGATGGAGCTAATGCGCGTGCCCGGTGGCTGCGATGTCTGCCGGGTACCAGCGATCTCTCCTGAGAGACACAGAATGGAGATCTGTCAATGTAAACAGACAGATCTCTGTTCTGTCAGAGGAGAGGAGACAGATCTGTTGTTCATGCTAAGTATAAACAACGATCAGCGCCCTCCTCCAGGCAGGCCCATCCCCCACAGTTAGAATCACTCCCTAGGACACAAATGTAACCCCTTGAAAGCCCCCTAGTGTTAACCCTTTCCCTGCCAATGACATTTATACAGTCATCATTGGCTATTTTTAGCTCTGATTGCTGAATAAATGTCCATGGTCTTAAAAAAGTGTCAAAAGTGTCCAATCTGTCTGCCGCAATGTCGCAGTTCCAATAAAAATCACAGCTCTAGATCCATTACTAGTAAAAAAAAGTAATAATAATAAAAATGGCATAAATATATCCCCTATTTTGTAGACGCTATAACTTTTGCGCAAACCAGTCAATATAGGCATATTCGATTTGTTTACCAAAAATATGTAGAAGAAAATATATCCACCTAAACTGAGGAAGAAATTAGTTTTTTTATATTTTTGGGGGATATTTATTATAGCAAAAAGTAAAAAATATTGTTTTTTTTTTTAACATTTCAGCTCTTTTTTGTTTATACCGAAAAAAATAAAAACCGCTTCTGGGGTCCCTCTGTGGTGTTGGTGGCTCCTCATCGAGTGTTCACATTGGAGAAGACTGTCCTAAGCATGGAGAAGACTCTCCGTGTGGGCGTGCTCCTGAGTCCTGCATCTGTGTCCATTCACACAAAATGCAGGACTCGACCCTGCCCCGGTGCCACGTCATTGGATTTGATAGACAGCAGCGGGAGCCAATGGTTGCGCTGCTATTAATCTATCCAATCACGACATGATACACCAGCTATAGATGGTATGCTCGCTCACGACCAGAGGATAACAGTGTTCAGGTAAGTAATACGGGGGGGGGCTGGGGGGCTGCAGCACTACAGAAGATTTTTCACAGAAGGTGAAAAACCATGAGGGTTTACAACCCCTTTAAGGCAAGAAATGTTTAGGCATCAGTACCCCCCTCACCCCCCAACTTTTAATTACCTGAGCCCTCATTTGAACCAGCGCTCTACAGCTCTTCTCTCCCCACACTTCCTGGTCTTACAGGCTTTGCTGTGGCTCTCGCTGCTGTTAATCAAAGCCAGTAACAAGGAGGTGGGGGCGGGTCCAAGTTCCACTGTCTGGATCTATAGACACAGACAGCAAGGCATGGGAGCAAGCCTGCACATATTACATAGAACAGGTAAGTATATACCTGTTTGTTATTTAATAAAAGAAAGCGTTTACAATAACTTTACAATTATAGTCCGACTGAGGAAGTCCTGCCTGTGAATGCAGCGCTTATGGGGGCGGAGCCGCACCATTAATGGCATCCCTCGCCATCCCTTTTGAAGGGTGAATACTGCAATATGGAGTTTGGCTTGAATATTGTGGTTGCAACATAGCTCTCTTAATAGCACTTTATGTGCTCTTGTCTTGTAAGTGTTTTTAACCCTTTCTTAGCATCATTAAACGTGATATATGCAGAACACTATTGGTCTCCCTTTTTATCTTTACATGTTTTATGGGTTTGAGTGGTGCTTCTAGTGGAGGAGAGTTGGAAGCATATCCCTTATCTCTGCATTAACACTTTGAGGGAATGAGCACATTTTGACCTAATTTTTCATTTAGAGGTGAGCTGCTATATGTTACATGTGGTGGAGGCACACAAGAAGCTGTTTGTACTGTGAATTTGGAGGACCTTATGCACGTTATACATAGTGGTGATTGAAGATACTTCTAATGGACTATATGTGTTATGGAAATTATTTGTTTGAATTTTTATATAGGTTGCTCTACACTATAATTTTGGTGTTATGTTATATCTGAGAGTGTAGTGAATCCCTTCATCAGTGTTGGAGCTTGCAAATGTAATTTATGTTTAGGATCACAGTCGACTTACTGCGCTAATTGAATTTGCACTTTTCCTTTGGTTTTGAGATTTTATTCAGCAGCTCCTAAGATGGTTGCACTACAAGTATATTTAACAGATTAAAGGGAACCAAAGAAGATAAATTAATTATTCAGGCTTACATACACTTTAAAGCCCAACTCTGGAATTAAGATGGCCAAATACTGAAAACAACGTTTTTGTAGCCTGCAGGCTGAATGTAAAAAAAAACACCTAACGGATTTATTCATCTACACTATACAGTGGGGATTGACAAATCTACAGAGCCCACTCTTGTATTATAACAGTCAGTAGCACCAGCTGTCAGAATACCCAAACAGCACCTGCATCTGATAAGGTAGGAGAATGCCAACAGGGTCACCCACTTCTTTAGGAACTGGCTGTAATTGCTTAGTGTGTGGCCAGATTTAGACAAAATCTACCCCTGAAGTTGGGTCCTACTGCTCATTATGCCTAGGGTTGCCTAGGGCACTCGCATCAGCTCGGGGAGCGAGCGGGGCGTGCGTGCCCCCTAGTGGACGTTTATGTTACAGACGTAACATAACGGCGATTCACGCAGCCAAGCCATGCTGCCACAGTACAACTGCAACACTGGTCGGCATGCGGTTTAAACTAAATAAAGTGAAAGTAAAATCAGTGCTTGCACTTAAATCTAAACAAATATAAATGCATATAATGGACGTCCAAGTGAGTTCTAAAACTAGACTTGAGGTTAAATGTTCAGTGCACCCCATGTGCTCCAAAAATTGAATGATACGTGCTCCACTCCACTGTGTCCAAAAAAATCCCACACTCATCAGACTGAATGACCTCTTGTGTAAATAAGAAATTCATTTAGCACTTGTTGATGTAACATACACCTCAGGACCAGAGATGAAGACAGGGAACACTGTGCTATCAATCAGAGAAATTGCCATGGAATGCCGTTTTCCACTACCACTCCATTGCGGGCTCCCTGCACAGGTAAGTGTCCTTATATTAAAAGTCAGAAGTTAAAGTATTTGTAGCTGCTGACTTTTAATTTTTTTTTCCCAGGTTGAACTCCCCTTTAAAGAAGGGGGATGGTAGGGCCAGGACAAAAAGAAAAGAAGACAAACACAGATTGTGGAAACTGAAAGAACATTAACCATAAATATGCCAAATATAAATGATCATTTTAAAACAAGATTACTGTTCATTCTATTATTCATTACACTTGTTGCTCTCATATTAACCTCCCTGGCGGTATGATTCAGTCCGGTTTTAGGTGCTGAAAGCGGTACAATTATTTTGCATGGAAATTTGGCATCTTATATTGTAGTCCTGTAATTCTTAGGAATAACTCTCTTAAATCTGTTCAAACCAGAGTCTAGCAGACATCCCGGGTATGATAAAGTTTATAATATAATAAATAATAATAAAAATTATTCAATAATGTAATCAAATCCTAAAACACTGAAAAAGGGACACTTTTTGGTTGCTATGGACAATCTCCAAATTTCAGGCAGAAAAAACAGTATTTATAATATAAAAGTGCATGCAGGGCACTGCACAGACCACTAGGGACAAAGGGGGTGTGTAATTTTGTAATACAGTACTGTAATCTGTAAGATTACAGTGCTGTGTGTGTTTTGTGTCTTTTTACTTTTTTGAATTTTCCGCCATTCTCCACTCCCGTGCACCGTAACGTCGCAGGGAATGGAGCTCGGCAGCATTCGGCACTGTGAATCGAGCAGAGGACAGCTCGATCACACAGCGCGGAGGACATCGCTGGATCCAGGGGACAAGGTAACTCTCCCTGTGTCCTCCCCTGCATCCAGCGATGTGATCTCGAGTCTGGCTCGGGGTTACCGCTGCTGTTAGTAAAATCCCAACCCGAGCCAGACTCAGGATTACCGCTGGGGAGTTAAAGTGATTATAAAAGTAAAATTAAAAATAAAATAAAAAATAACAAACATATCATACTTACCTCCACTGTGCAGTTCGTTTTGCACAGAGTGGCCCAGAACCTCGTCTTCTGAGGTCCCCCAGGAGCTCTCCTGGCTCCTCCTCACATCCGATAACCCCCTCGGAGAAGGGCTTCCCTTAGGCGGTTACCTTGCGGGCGCGCTCCCGAATCCAGCATTCATCATCCGTAGAGACCCCGCCCCCTGGCGTTCACGTCATTGGATTTGATTGACAGCAGTGGGAGCCAATGGCTGTACTGCTATCAATCTATCCAATCAAGAGCTGGGATCCCCGAGCAGAAAGACAGTGCTCCCCCAAGTTTGAGGGTTCAGGTATGTAAAATGGGGCGGCTGGGTGGCCAGTCACTGACAGGTGTTTTTTCACCTAAATACATAGGATGCATTAAGGTGAAAAAACACAAAGCTTTACAACCCTTTTAAGCTTGTGTATCCACCACACGTTGTAGTAAGATGCAGTGTGTGTCACCTCCTCTAGCTGTTTTTTTTTAACCTGTAGCAAACCAAAGAAAGAAAAGGATGTTTGGATACATTAGAGATGTTCTTTGCATTCACATTAGACTTATTATAATGCTCTGATATTCTCACTCTTAAATTGCGAATGGTGTGACCAACATACCGTAGCTGACAAATGCTGCACTCAATAACATAAATGACCATCTTGGAATTGCACCTGATATAATTCCTAAGCCCTCGTACACACGGTCGGACATTCTGACAACCAAATCCGTTGGATTTTGTCCGAAGGATTTTGTACGAAACTGTTGCATACACACGGTCAGACTAAGTTGTCGGAAAATCTGATTGTACATAACGCGATGACATTATTTTGTTAGGACGGGACTACGTTCAGGCTAGTAGCCAATAGCTTTGGTCTAGGAATTTGATCTGAGCATGCGTGGCACTTTGTCCGTCGGAGTAGGCTGCACATGATCGGAGTATGTCCGATCGGAGCATTTTGTTGGAAAATTTTACCGGCAAGTTGGATATTCCGACGGAAACAGTCCGATGGAGACCACACACAGTCGGAATATCCGACAAAATGGTCCGATAGGACACATTCCGTCAGAATCTCCGACCATGTGTACAAAGGCTAAGAGTATAGGACCCTCCTGTAGAAAAAGACATGACCTGCTTGCTTTTCTTGTGTCTAATGCACTGTCTGCGTGTGGTAAAACCACATGGATACAACCCCACTGCTCCCAGCCATGAATTCGAAGCTTGGGGGCTGAGGGAATGAAAAAGAGATGGGGACAACATAGCACCTAAGGTAGGAGCTTTCCTGCTAGAGAAAATGCAACCCTGTTGCAGAATCTCATAAAGTATTTTATCTACATATATTATGGGAAGGGCAACATTTTATAATCTTCACCACTTGATCATATTGCATTGAATATGTGGTGACAAAATGTATGCCTTTCCCTTTTCTGCAAGGGTATCGCTTTTTATCTCTAGAGGTAGGGGAACCCTGAATCAGTGTCACTATCTTTTGCATTGGCTATCTGTCTGCCTCTATTTATCAAATGCTCACTATATTTTCTTTTAATCTATCTGAAATAATCTTACATTCTTTTATATAGTTTTCCTGTGAGGAACAATTCCTCTTTGCTCTGACAAATTCCGCCACGGGCAGAACCCAAACAGTGTGTGATGGATGGCAGCTGGAAACCTAAGAGACAATACCTTCCTCCACACTACCTGTCAGGATCACATCTAAATACTCTACGCTGACTGGATGCAGATTATGTGTAAATTCAAAATTAAGAAGATCAGAATTAGGATAAACCATGAATGGGCCTATAGCATGGACTGGACCACTCCAGACAAAGATCATATCATCTATATAGCGTCAGTACCACTCAATCTGCATCCGATATGGGTTGTCATGGGAGAAAAGAAAGAACTCCCCCAACCAACCCATATATAAATTATCCAGAGAGGGAGAAAACTTAGAGCCCATCGAGGCACCCCGACACTGAGGATAGAACTTGAAGTCAAACATAAAATAATTGTGTTCTAATAAAAATGTTATGGACATAAGAAACACAAAATGTATAAAGTGAATATTAATCTGCACAATCACGTGAAATAAAGTAGTGTAAAACATTTTTTGAATAATTAATAATAGCTGCTATCACTAACAAGTGTTCTCTTTACTTAAAGCGTAACTCCACTTTTAAAGAAAAAATGTGAAGTTGTGCTATGGACTAACCCAGGAACAGGGAAAATGGGTAAGAGCTGCCTCTACTTAGTGTCTCCTCCCCAAAATTTAGGGAGGATAGCGTAACTCCACTTTTGTTGAGAAAAAAAACATCCCCCCACCAGGTGATCTATGTACATTTCAAGGATTATAACAACATTTGTTGTAGATTCCTACCTTTTTTTATTCTGAAGTAACCCATGTGTGTTTGTCTGTGCTGCTGTACTGAGTGGGTCTAATGGGAGTGGTTTCATAATTATCATTCAGCTGTGGCAGCTGCAGGGCACTAATGAGGAAAGCTGCTAGGCCTGCATCCCTTTAGACGTGTTCCTATTGGAAATATCTCACCAAAAATGTAAAATTTGTTGGAAGGGGATGCCTGAAATCTGACTTGTATCTTAGGCAGGCTTTTGGGAAAATTGGTGAGCCAATCACACAAGCAAGAAATGATGTTTCTGGGGAGTGGTAAGCACACATTCTGTGTACAGAACAGCTCCATATGGCCATATTGCATTGCATTTATAGAATATTACATCAGCTGCAGATTGAAAAGGAAAGGTCATTTTTAATAACATTCAATTACAATATGACTTGTATTGCAATTCTACACGATATATTATTTTTTCTTTAACCACTTCAGCCCTGGAAGATTTGTCCCCTTAACCACTTGCTGACCATCCACCACAGTTGTACTGTGGCAGAATGGCAAGGCAGGGTGAAACAACGTTATGTAACGTCGATTCGCCCTGTGGCCACTAGGCATGCGCCCCCTTCTTGCCCCCCTGCTCCCACGATCACTCAGGGCACACTGAGAACCAGGATCTGTCTGTGTAACCATGCTGTTTCCGGTTCTCTGAGGGGAGAAGAGAAAGATCATCTGTTCATACAGAGTATGAACAGCAATCTATCTCTTTCCCTACACAGTTCCCTCCCCCTTCATTTAGAACACACACTAGGGAACACAATTAACCCCGTTGATTGTCCCCTAGTGGTTAACCCATTCACTGCCAGTGAAATTTTTACAGAAGTCAATGCATTTTTAAGGCAATTGTAAAAATGCCAATGGTCCCAAAAATGTGTCAAAATTATCCGACGTGTCTGCCATAATGTCGCAGTCCCAATAAAAGTCGCAGATCACCGCCATTACTAATAAAAAAAATAATAATAAAAATGCCATAAAACTATGCCCTATTTTGTATACACTATAACTTTTGCGCAAACCAATCAATATACACTTATTGTGATTTTTTTTACCAAAAATATGTAGAAGAATACATATTGGCCCAAACTGAGGAAAAAAAATATTTTTTTTATATATTTTTGGGGGATATTTATTATAGCAAAAAGTAAAAAAAAATGCGTTTTTTAAAAATTGGGGTTTTTTTGCTTATAGCGCAAAAAATAAAAACCGCAGAGGTGATTAAATACCACCAAAACAAATCTCTATTTGTGGGAAAAAAAGGACATCAATTTTGTTTGGGTACAACGTCGCACAATTGTCAGTTAAAGCGACGCAGTGCCGAATCTCAAAAAGTGCTCTGGTCAGGAAGGGGGCAAAATCTTCCGGGGCTGAAGCGGTTAATCACCAGGCCATTTTTTGCGGTACAGCACTGCATTGCTTTAACTGACAATTGCGCAGTCAAGCCATGTTGTACCCAAACAGAATTGACTTTCTTTTTTCTCACAAATAGAACTTTCTTTTGGTGGTATTTGATCACCTCTGTGTTTTTTTTTTTTTTTGCACTATAAACAAAAAAAGAGCAACAATTTTGACAAAAAAAATTTTTTTTTTTTTGTTTTTGCTATAATACATTTTAAAAAAATGTATTCATCAGTTTAGGCTGATGTATATTCTTCTACATATTATTGGTAAAAAAAAAACCGCAATAAGCATATAAACGCAAAAGTTATAGCATCTACAAAATAGGGGATAGATTTTTTGGCATTTTTATTATTATTATTATTTTTTTACTAGTAAAGGCAGCGATCAGCGATTTTTAACGGGACTGCGACATTGTGGCAGACAGATCAGACAGATCGGAAATGTAGAGCCCATCGTGGCACCCCAACACTGAGGAGAGAACGGTGTTGTTATAAAAATGTTATGGACATAAACACAAAATGTATAAAGTGAATATTAATCTTCACAATCTCGTGAAATAAAGTAGTGTAAAACATTTTTTGAATAATTAATAATAGCTGCTATCACTAACAAGTGTTCTCTTTGACACATTTGTGGGACCATTGACATTAATACAGGGATCAGAGCTATAAAAATGCACCGATTACTGTGTAAATGTCACTGGTAGGGAAGGGGTTAACACTAGGGGGCGATCAAGGGGTTAAATGTGTTCTCTCAGTGTGTTTCTTACTGTGGGGTGATGTGACTGACCCGGGGAGAAGGCAGATCGTTGTTCTTAGCTAGTAGAAACAGACAATCTGTCTCTCCTCTCCTTACACACACAAATCCTCATCCTGTCTCTTGTGCCCGCGGTCGTGACCACTGGCCACGCGCATCGACTCCCCCACCGAGCAGCAGGTGCACGCGACTGCTCTAGCTGTTAAAAGGGTGGAGGTACAGCTACAGCAATTTATGGGAGAGAGCCGACCTGCCACAGTATTATGACAGCGGCTGGTTGGCTAGTGGTTAATTGTTATTTACTTTCCTCACAAAAGCGGAGTTACCCCTTTTAAAGGTTCAAATAATCAATAAACGGTGCTGCGCTATAAAAAAAAAAAAAACCTGATCAATAATGATAAAAGTGTAACAAAAAATGGTAATCAATAAACATATATTGCTGAAAGTTCATATATGATATCTGTCACTGATTAAAGTGAATAAAAAAAAACAATAAATCAAAGGTGCTAGTCTCACAGGTTGCTCACCTCACATAGTTACATAGTTACATAGTAGATGAGGTTGAAAGAAAGACTCAAATTGTTTAAGTTCAGCCTATGTTATATACCTTGTATATCCCTGTATGTTGCGGTCATTCAGGTGCTTATCCAATTGCTTTTTGAAACTATCAATGTCTCCCGCTGAGACCACCACCTGTGGAAGGGAATTCCACATCCTTGCCTCTCTTACAGTAAAGAACATTCTACGTAGTTTAAGGTTAAACCTCTTTTCTTAAAATTTTAATGAGTGGCCACATGTCTTGTTAAACTCAAAAAAGTTTTATCCTGATTATGGGGTCACCAGTACGGTATTTGTAAAATGAAATCATATCCCCTCTCAGGCATCTCTTCTCCAGAGAGAATAAGTTCAGTGCTCGCAACCTTTCCTCATAACTAATATCCTCCAGACCTTTTATTAGCTTTGTTGCCCTTCTTTGTACTCACTCCATTTCCAGTACATCCTTCCTGAGGACTGGTGCCCAGAACTGGACAGCATACTCCAGGTGCGGCCGGACTAGAGCGGTAGAATTGTCGTTTTATCCCTGTGGGAGGGTGAAACGTTGATGCAATTTCCAGTATTACTGACGCCACTTCCGGTCCCGTGGAACGCACATCACAAACGATCTTTTCACATGTTCGAATTTATATTTGAAGCCTGTTCGATTGTATTTTTTGTAAGTACCCATTCCCATGTACAAATCAATTCGTTTTAATGGTACTTCACTATCAGTTCCATTTTTTCTTCACTTTTGGGTACCTGTTTTTTTCTGCTGAGAAACTTCTTAAAGAAACTTCAAATTTGAAGATCTGAGACCACATCCATCATTCCTGGACACCATTACAAAGCTCTAAGTGACCCACCAGACTGAAAAGCTGGGGGTCGTCTCAATCCGATGATTGGGGACACATGGGGGGGGGTGTTGCACACCTGGATATTTCTGAAGCCTTTTGAACTGCTTACCTTCGGATTGGAGCACTTTTTGTCACTCTTCATTTGGACATTATTTGGTTTAATATACATTGTAGACATGGGCGATTAGTTTTGTACGAATCAAAAATTCGTACAAATTTCCACAAATTCGTACATTCATACGAAACCAAAATATAAATTTTTATGCATACGAAATCTGTACGAAATTTTATATATGAACTTCGGATCCAAATTCCGTTACAACAGAATCAGACAGAATGTTTGTTAACTACGATTATTCGTTATGATGAAATTAAAAACCTCAGGAAGTCTGCACAGCACAGGGATGATGGGAGCCCCTCCTCATAATGATAAATTCAACATAATGAAAATTTGTAATTGTTACGAAAAGTTAACGAACCTACAAGTTAAAAACCCAGAAAGTCAGCACAGCACAGGGATGGTGGGAGCCCCTCATAATGATAAATTCATCATAATTAGTTTTTCGTATGAATCCGAATTTAATTTTGGACACGAATTACAAAATACGAATTAATTTTAATACGAAACAGAACGGAACTAAACAAATTTTTTGAAAATGCACATGTCTAATACATTGGGATATTTATATATTATGTTTGCGAGCGATATATTGAATTTTTTATATTTTTTTACATTCCAGCCTGAGCTCCGCCACTCAGCTGTATTTATCTCATTTTGTGATAGAGCTTGGGTAAATCTCAGTGCAGTCCACAAATGGTCACCATCAAATTTAACTAAACTTCTGTAAAGAAGAGTGGGCAAATATTGAAAAGCCTAGATGTGCAAAGTTAATAGAGACATATGCCAACAGACTAAAGGCTGTAATTAAAGCAAAAGGTGGTCCAACAAAATGCTGACATAAGGTGTGGGGGGGGGGGGTGATCCCTTTTCCAACTCAGTGATTCTGCTTGTGATGTTTTTTTTTTATATTATTATTATACAGCTAGATAAAACAAAAGCCGCATCTGTCTTCATTTCAGGCTGCCAAGCAACAAAATGTGATTGTTTGAAAGAGGGTGATTCTTTTCTATACTTACTCTATATACCATAGTTTGAAGATGCTATAACTTCCACAAAAAACAATTATTATACACGTATTGGGATTTTTTTTCTTTTTTTACTAAAAACATGTAGCAGAATACATTTGGGCCTAAAATTATGACAAAATTTGATTTTATTGGTTATGTTTTAGAACAGAAAGTATATAAAAAATTTTGAACATTTTCGGTCTTTTAGCAAAAAATAAGAAACCCAGTAGTGATCAAATACCAGCAAAAGAAAGTGCTACACACATTATATTGTAATTGAATATTATTGAAAAAATGAAGTTAAAATTCTTGCAATGGTACATCAATCACGTAGGTGGGATTTTTTCCTCAACAAAATTGCAGTTACATTTTGAGTATTTTTCATTTTTAAATCTTTTTTTATTATTACTGTTGCAATATTTACTACACAGTTTTTCTTTACTGTTCATTAAATTATATCTAAAGATCGTTAAACTGAATATTTGAAATGCTCTAACTAAAAATGAAGGATCTCTGGCACCCTGAAAGGCTACCTCCGTGTCAAATCTGCTTCATTTCTGTCTGAGCATGGCAGTGAATGATACATAAGTTTTTAAAAGTCAGACTTGCAGCGGTGGATGCTGTAAATGTAAATGGTGTTTCTGTTAAACATATGGTGGTGGCTATCATTTGTATGTGAAGGGTTGACTGCTCAGCTGACCTGCCCCAGCAATGGTCACCCTCAGCCTGGTGCTTAGATTGTTGTCCAATGAGCTGGAAAATCACTGTGCAGGGTAAGGCTGACAATGTGTATGTCACATCTGGTGGAAGTGGTGGGATTGTTAGAGCATTGTTGTATAAATTAGGAAATGAACCTGCAGTTCCTGCAGATTAGCATCATTTATATATAAATATATAAACATATACAGTGCCTTAAAAAAGTATTCATACCCTTTGACATTTTCCACATTTTGTCATGTTACAGCCAAAAACTAAAAGGTATTTTATTGGGATTTTTATGTGATAGACCAACACAAAGTGGCACACCATTGTGAAGTGGAAGGAAAATGATTGGTTTTCAATTTTTTTCTACAAATATCTAAAAAGTGTGGCATGCATTTATATTCAGCCCCCCCCCCCCCCCCGAGTCAATACTTTGTAGAACCACCTTCCACTGCAATTACAGCTGCAAGTCTTTTTGGGGATGTCTCTACCAGCTTTGCACATCTAGAGAGTGAAATTTTTGCAGATTCTTTTTTGAAAAATAGCTCAAGCTCTGTCAGATTGAATGGAGGCCAAAAAGTTAAATTTTGGTCTCATCTGACCAGAGCACCTTCTTCCACATGTTTGCTGTGTCCCCCACATGGCTTCTCACAAACTGCAAATGGGACTTCTAATGGCTTTCTTTCAACAATGGCTTTCTTCTTGCCACTGTTCCATAAAGGGCAGATTTGTGGAGAGCACAACTAATAGTTGTCCTGTGGACAGATTCTCCCACCTGAGCTGTGGCTCTCTGCAGCTCCTCCAGAGTTACTATGGGCCTCTTGGCTGCTTCTCTGATTAATGCTCTCCTTGCCCGGCCTGTCAGTTTAGGTGGACGGTCATGTCTTGGTAGGTTTGCAGTTGTACCATACTTTTTCCATTTTCGGATGATGGATTGAACAGTGCTCTGTGAGATGTTCAAAGATTGGGATATTTTTTTATAATCTAACCCTGCTTTACACTTTTCCACAACTTTATTCCTGACCTGTCTGGTGTGTTCCTTGGCCTTCATGATGCTGTTTGTTCACTAAGGTTCTCTAACAAACACCTAGGGCTTCACAGAACAGCTGTATTTAGACTGAGAGTAATTTACACACAGGTGGATTCGATTTACTAATTGGGTGACTTCTGAAGGCAATTGGTTCCACTTGATTTTAGTTAGGGGTAACAGAGTAAAAGGGGCTGAATAAATGCATGCCACATTTTTCAGATATTTATTTGTAAAAAAAATTGAAAAACCATTTATAATTTTTCTTCCATTTCACAATTGTGTGCCACTTTTTGTTAGACTATCACATAAAATCCCAATAGAATACATTTACGTTTTTGGTTGTAACATGACAAAATGTGGAGAATTTTGAGGGATATACATACTTTTTCAAGGCACTGTATATACACTGAAACATATGGCAACTCAAAGTAGGGTGGACTTGGATAAACAAACTCCAGCCTAGCTGGGAGAGGGTATAATGACTGAACCTAATGTATTGACTATTGCAACCTCCAGTCCACATTGTGAGCATGCCAGAACTAGACTGACTGCCTCCAACATCGACCCTCCTTTGTTCCAGGAATCACTGAAATAGATAATTGCTACTAACTCGATGGTGCAGTTTCCCAAGTGCCAGGCTGAGAGGAAAGCAGCCCATTGGCATGGCTAAGCTGCAGCAACAGCAATGGGGTCAGTCCCTCCATTACCCTGAGCATAGACAAAGCGGCTTTGGCTGTGAGCCTTGCAGACACATTTCCAGTCATGAATAAGCAGTGTGATGTTGATTAACTATCTGCAAACCTTTGAGAAAACTTATTGTCAGTACCACTTGCAACAATCTCAGTGGACCAGCCAGGTGTATCTGATACCAGAGCTGGGAGGCAAAGCTTTGGAAGCCTTTGTAGACTTGCCAACCAAGAAAGAAGATAGTTATGAAGCCATTGGACACATAAGTATTACAAAGTATCAGTTGAGGTCTACCGTAAGAGATTTAGGTCACTGCAGCAAGGATCTAATGCTACATAAAGTGATGTGGTAATGCGCCTACACACCATGTTATGGCAGTGGACTAAAGGACTAAAAAAAGACTCCATTGACTCTCTGATGGTCCAGGATCAACTCCTACAAAATTACATTTCTTCAAATGCCTATAGCTACAGAGGTGAAGGAGGGCTTGTTTTAAAGTGTGGTTGAGAATATTCAAATACTTCAGTGTGCAGAGTCTGAACACAGATGTGTTTAGGCATTAGCTCTTCAGAACTAATTACAAATGTGATTTTCACTATAAGTACATATACCTTCTGGTGCCCAGGCATTCCATGGGCTGGGCCTGGCCTTAGGGAGCAATTATCGTCCCAGGAACAAAATGAAGAAATGAAGACAGAAAAAATTCAGATTTCTTTGTATTTAAAGTTTTCACATCTAAATAAAGCAGAACTTAACTGTATGTTAGCGCCACAAACTGAAAACATAATTTAATAATTTTCTAATATTCATAGCAAACTCACCCGTCCATCCATATCTCCATGCTTCATTTTGTTGCAAAATCCCTTTAAAAAACACCCCTCTAGCATTTCTACCCATGGCCATCTTGAGTAGACCGATGTAGCATTTACTTACTAGACTCCATCTTCTCTTACATCAGGCTATCCCTCCAGATGAAAGAAATTTTTTTTCCAGGGATGTATCCTTAGGAGCTGCTGGTGTAGCTCATTACAGTACTGCTGGTTTAACCCCCGCTCTTCCACCCCACATGAGTAACAACAGACACATTCAAACAGTTGAACAGTGAACGTTTCTTTTCTTGCTGTGGTCCATGGTGTTATCAGTAGTGCAAGGAAGTATGAGCTGCCTCTTCTTCTTGTTTCATATTGAGTAGCTAAAACCCTTTCCCTTAGCGAACTGGCCGATGACCCTATGAAAGACACCTTGGTAAATTGGAATGCTGGAAGTCCCAGGCCTCACCTGCCTCTCTCGCCTCCTGAAAATCCTCCCTGGGCTAGTTCAGGAAAGTCCAGGCGCCCCTGGTCTACTCTGTCCATCTTGCAGCTACATCCCGGTTCTTGTGTAATGATCCATCCCAGCCTGGATGTCTGGTTTCTGTTCCCAGGTTTTTTGGTGCGAATTGTAGGCTTGAACCATCCAGCTCTGAGGTCTCTGAACCCTCAGGCCTTCTGGTTAGGTTCCTGCTCTCTGGTGCTGGGGCCTCTGAAACCCCAGGCCTTTGAGCCTGCTCCTGAAAGTCACATTGTGAAGCTTCTCTGGACCTAGTCTATTCCCATCTCCCCCTAGGAAGCATGTGACCTCAGTATATATGTATGTCTCACCCCTTTCCATACAAATTAATGATTGGCCCAGGGCCATATACACTGCCTGCTCTTTAGTCCCTGCCCCGCCTTCTTTCCAGAACATTACCCTGGAGAAGCAAGGGAGGTCCTCCATGGTGAACCAAACCCAAATCAACCCACCAGGCCTAAACAAAGAAACAGTACGGCACTAGCAATTTCTCCTAACATCTACCTATTAGCACCCACCTAAAGGTGGTGGGCGCTACATATGATATCATTTTGGCCTAGGAAGCAACTGAAGAAATGTAAAAAAAAATTTCAAATAAGTATAATATAACTTCCTATTTGCCAATGAAAGCATAAGAGTTAAGAGTCAGAGTCTAGTTCCACTTTAATAAATTTCCATTTGGAGGAGAGAAGTTAAGAGGTGACCACTACACTTCTTTCAATTGTGCACTTATCTTTATTGTGATTTAAAGGAGAAGTATGGGAATCAGTATTTTTCCTCCATTATACTTACCTAGGTGGATGCAGCATTGGTCCGATGTTGCATCTGTCCCCCAGCGTCTCTGCACTGAGAACTGAGACATTGAACACCACCGATGGTTCAGTTCTCTCGGCTCCTCTTGCTCTGCTCCTCCATGCTCACTGGAGCCCTGAGCTGTGGAGGGGTGAGGAGCGGCCATCTCAGCATCTCAGTGCCTCAGTGGCTTACTGAGAGGCTGAGGCAGTCATCAGTCCAGGCGCCTGGTCGATCCAGACTTCCGCAGTCGGGATGGATGTATGCAATGTCAGCAGAGAGTGGACTTCAGACTGCTCTCTGCTGAAAGCGAGTCCCAGAAGTGCCAAACAAATTGCACTCCTGTGATCCATAGGAGAAGCCCAGCCAAACAAGCTCAGGCTGAACTTTTCCTTTTTATGTTTTCAACAATAAATACATCTATCACCAAAACTTTTTCTCAGTTTTGAATAGAGCCGGAAATTATGGAATTCCCTTTAATATTTTTTCTGTTTGGGTATAGTTCAGGTAATTTGTATTCACTTTCTATGCCCAAAAAACACAACAGGATTTGCGGGTAAATCTCTTGAAAGTGAGAGGTATTTCTCTAACAACACAACAGAGAGGTTCTAAAAAAAAGTAAAGTCTACAGTTACTCTTCAAATATGTATTGAATGAAAGGCTTTATTATAAATAAGTGAATATATATATTTAAAATACAGGTAGATATAATTATATAGAACATGGAAACGCCATTCATTCAATGACTGTGTTGTCGTTGAGTTTGTTGTATAGTTTAATACATTAAACACATATGTGTATGTATTTCATATACGGTAAGTGATAATCTTACTTTAAAAAAATAACATTAAGCCCAGTCTGTAGGCTACACAAATATACTACTTTTGCAGTCTTGCATGGTGGTCTGGCCTTCTGTAGCTGTTTAACCGCTAGTGTTTACAGTGAATATATTTTTAGCCCTATGCACGACTTTTAAAATGTTACTAAATTTTTTCTTTCTTTCTTTTTTTTTCCTCCTAAGTTGTTGAATGTAACACTCATAAAAGGTGTCTATGACAAGCTGCGGAATTTAGCTTTGAATCGTTTCATATATTTACATGTAATCCCCAGGACATGCCAGACTAGGGGCTATACAGGATTGCGTGTTGACTGAATGGGTCCCTAGAGGACTAGCAGGCTGTGAATGGAACCATGTTAACAGCAAGATCACTGCAAAGCTAAAGGGTGAATGTTGAATAAAAATCTAACAGCTAAAATAATAAGTAGGTGATAGATTGTGATTTTCATATTGTTTTTTGAGAAATGTAATACTGCGTGATGCAATTTCCATAACTTGTCACGTGGTATACATGGCAGAGCTTACAGTGACAAGGATATTTGCTGTAATTGTGATGATGATAAATTAAGAAATGTAAAGATAAAATCTAGTGGCCAGGTTAGCATTCTCCTTAAAAAAGATGTATGGAATTTAGTTTGCTAAAGCACTATGGGGGTTATTTACAAAAGGCAAATCCACTTTGCAATACAAGTACACTGCAAGTGCACATGGAAGTGCAGTCACTGTAGATCCGAGGGGGACATGCAAGGAAAATAAAAAAATTGGATTTTTATATACAGCTTACCTGTAAAAATCCTTTTCTTGAGAGTACATCACGGGACACAGGAGCTTCATTACATTAGTGGGTTATATAGGCACCTCTGGTGATTGGACACTGGTTAACCCCAATTAAGGAGAATTCCTCCCCTATATAACCCCTCCCATATGGGAGGCACCTCAGTTTTGTAGCAAAGCAATAAGAAACCACGTAAAACCCAGGAGGGGCGGGAGCCCTGTGTCCCGTGATGTACTCTCAAGAAAAGGATTTTACAGGTAAGCTGTATATAAAAATCCCATTTTCTTGATCGTACATCACGGGACACAGGAGCTTCATTACATAGTGGGATGTCCCAAAGCAATGCTCAGATTGAGGGGAGGGAGACACAGATCATAATTATAGACCGCCAGGGACCGGAGGACCTAAACTGCAGCCTGCAGTACACTGCGCCCAAAGGTGATATCCTCTTGCCCTCTGACATCCACCTGATAGAATCTGGTGAATGTGTGGACTGATGACCAAGTTGCAGCCTTACAGATCTGAGCCAGGGAGGCCTGGTGATGCACTTCCCAAGAAGCACTTACAGCCCTAGTAGAGTGCACTTTCACTTGAAAAGGAGGAATCTTCCCCTTTACACTATAGGCCTGAGAAATAACCTGTCTAATCCACCTTGAGAGAGAGGATTTTGACGCCGCCTGGCCCTTCCTAGGGCCTTCTGGCAAAATAAACAAGCAATCAGTTTTCCTTATCTGAGCAGTTGCCCGAAGATATATACTGATTGCTCTAACCACATCCAAAGTGTGCAAAGATTCTTCTTCTGCAGACTGTGGGTCCGGAAAAAAAGATGGTAGGATTTCGTCTTGATTCAAATGGAATCCCGAAACCACCTTAGGTAGAAAGGACCTGTTGGACGCATGACCACCCGGTCCTTATGAATAATTAGATACAGCTCCTTGCTGGAAAGAGCTGCTAGCTCTGATACTCTTCTAGCCGTAGATATGGCTACCAAGAAGACCAATTTTTTAGTCAGGAGAACTAATGAAGCCAGATGCAAAGGTTCAAATGGTTGCCCCTGCAAAGCCGAGAGAACCAAATTCAGATCCCATGGGCATACCGGAGGTTTGACTGGCGGTCTCATCCGCATGGCCCCCTGGATGAAAGCCCGCACCAGGGAATGCGATGCAAGTGGCTTCTGAAAAAGTGCTTATTGCCAAATTCATTTCTAGGCCTGACTGGAGAAAGGCCAAGATCCTGCTAATGACATACTTTCTAGGATGCAATTTCCTGAGTTCACACCAGGAAACATATGCCCTCCAGATTTTGTAATAAATAAGCCTGGAGGCCGGCTTTCTGGCATTGACCAGAGTAGAAAGGACTGGCCCCGAAAGGCCACGGTCTCTCAGAATGTGGGTCTCAGCAGCCAAACCATCAAATTCAGACTGCGTAAAGCAGGTTGGTAAATTGGACCCTGTGAGAGCAGATCTGGCCGGAGAGGGAGAATCCATGGCCTGCCTACTGACAACTTCATGATCTCTGAGTACCACGGTCGCCTGGGCCAAGCCGGGGCCACCAAAAGGACGAATTTTGTCTCCCTCTTGACTCTTCCCAGGAACCGCGACAGAAACGGGCTCGGGGGGAAGGCATAGATCAGATTGTACTGATCCCAGGGAACTGTCAGAGCATCTGACCCCTGAGCAAGTGTATCTCTTGTCCTTGACACAAAATTGTCCAGTTTCCTGTTGAACCTGGATGCAAACAGATCTACGTCTGGAGTACCCCACCTGTGACATATGTTCCGAAACACGTCGGGGTGCAGAGCCCATTCTCCTGGGCACAACTGCTGGCGGCTCAGAAAATCCGCCTGCCAATTTTCCACTCCTGGAATGAAGACTGCAGAAAGACACGGAACATGCTTTTCTGCCCAGACAAGTATGTGAGTCACCTCTTTTTGGGCCAGCAGACTCGTGGTACTGCCCTGGTGATTGATATAGGCCACTGCTGTGGCATTGTCGGACTGAACCCAAACAGGGAGACCTCGTAGTCTGTAAGACCACTTTATGAGAGCCATATAAATTGCCCGGATCTCCAGGACATTTATGGGCAATAGCTTCTCGATCACAGACCATTTCCCCTGCGAGCACGTCTCCTCCACTCCAACACTGCTCCCCAGCCTGTCAGGCTGGCATCTGTCGTGATAATCTTCCATGGAAGAGGAAGAAAAGTTTTGCCCTTCAGCAAATTCTTGGTTTGTAACCACCAGATGAGACTCCTGCGTGTCCCTGGGGATAGACGCATAGGAAGATCCAAGGATTGGGGCTTCCTGTTCCAAGCCGCAAGGATGCATCTTTGCAGAGGCCTTGAGTGGAACTGGGCAAATGGGACGGCCTCGAAGGAGGCGACCATTTTTCCTAACAGACTCATGCACAACCGAATGGGGGAAGATCTTCTGCCCAGAATTAGGCGCACCAGATCCCCAATGGCCAAGGCCTTTGGTCTTGGAAGAAACACCTTGCCCTGAGTGGTGTTGATGATCATACCCAGATATTCCAACCTGGTGGCAGGCTGTAGGGACGACTTTTCTAGGTTTATGATCCAACCTAGGCGTTCCAGGTGTTTTAGCGTTCTGGTGACACTGTTGTTCAGGAACGCTACTGTTTTCTCCATGAGAAGCAAATCCTCTAGATAAGCCATGACGGCTATACCCTGAGCTCTTAGGTTTGCCAAGAGAGGGTCCAGAATCTTTGTGAAGACTCGAGGGGCCGTAGCAAGCCCGAACGGCAAGGCCACAAATTGAAAATGGCGCCGCTCTACCGCGAACCTTAGAAATTTCTGGTGTGCGGGAAAAATTGGCACATGGAGATATGCATCCTTGATATCTATTGATGCCATAAATTCTCCCCCTTGCAGGGAGGAGATCACAGTGCGGATTGACTGCATTCGGAAGGACCGGATGCGTAAAAACTTCAGATCTAGGATAGGTCTGACACTTCCATTTGGCTTTGGAACGGTGAAGAGATTTGAGTAAAACTCTGAACCCTGTTCTTTTGGGTCCACTTCTACTATCACCCCCTGGGATAGTAAGTGATCTAAGGCCAGAAATAGCGGTTTTTGCTTTACTGGATCCCTGGGGATCCTTGACCTTAGAAAGCGAGAAGGTGGAATCTCCTGAAACTCTAGCCTGTAGCCCAGAGATACCAACGAGATCACCCACTTGTCCCGGATCTCTTCCCGCCAGGCTCCTGCAAACTGCAGGAGCCTTCCCCCACTCGGCCAAGCGGGGGCACTCCTTCATAAGGAAGCTTTTGGGCTCTGCTTGGCAGGCTTTCGCCCCCAAGTCTTTTTCTGCCCTTGGGCCCGGCCCTGAGCCTTTCCTGTAGAGGAGGATTGAGAAGGCTGTCGCCACTGCTTAGAGCTTAATGCTCCGGGAGAGAGAGCACGCCTGAATGAAGGACGCTTGCTCCTTTTGACTGGAAGGAGAGTAGACTTACCCGCTGAAATTTTTTGGACAAATTTATCTAATTCTTCTCCAAACAAACGTTCCCCTTTAAACGGGAACCCAATCAAATGCTTTTTGCATGACAGCTCAGCTGCCCAATTCTTTAGCCATAGGACCCTTCGCATGTGTACCAACATGAGGGACAAACGTGATGCTTGTGGACAGAATCCAAAATCGCATCAATCATGAAACACAGAATATGAGGCATCTCTGCATACTTCTCTACTTCCTCGCTGGGAAGGAGCCCAAGCATCTGCTTAACCTGTTCCTTGAGGAACTGGCACAACCCCACGGCTGCGACTGTAGGTTGTACTACAGCGCTAGCCATGGAAAAGGAGGCTTTTAAAAAGGTTTCCTGCTTCTTATCAGTTGGATCTTTAAATACCTGCGCATTATCCAAAGGACAAGTCAGGTTTTTATTCACGCAAGAAACAGCCGTATCAACAGATGGGACCCCCCATTTCTTGGTGAAACTTTCCTCCAGAGGATGATGCATAGAAAACCTTTTAGGAGGAGAAATCAGTTTATCGGGATGTCCCCAATCCTCATACAACAATTCATCCATTAAGGGATGAATTGGAAAGGAATAGGCAGTCTGTGGGGCTATCCTGACTCCCAGGGAAGAAACAGAGGACATAGCGACTTCAGCAGCAGGCATTTTGAATGTGGTACGCACCAATTCAGTATAATACTGCACCTATTTTCTGAGCGCCTGGGAAGAGGGGACTCTCTCCTCTTCCTCTGAATCATCCGACTGCTCATGATCCCTGTCCCAAGACAGGGATCTCTCCTCATTTTCAGAAGAATCATCTGAGAGAGGAATTTCAGCAGAGGGAGGGGATCTACCCCTTTTCCTGCTATCTTTCAGGGAATCAGAAATACAATTCATTATTCTCCCTTCAAAACCCTCCAATGTAGCCCTAAGGGAGTCCTCAGTGACATAAACTGGGGCTGGGACATTAGGAGAGGCTGAAAAACCTGACAGGGGCACTGACTCGTCTTGAGAGGCTGGCTCCAGTCTTGCAGGGGGGGATGGTAACTTACAGGCACTTTTAGAACCCCTGGACCTAGGCGGTGATTTACCAGTGCCTTTGCTACCTCCCCCTGAGACCCTCTTACGAGGAGACATAGTCCTAAGCTACAAAGCAGAGGTACTAGTACAAGTGCAATCACTGTTGTGCTTAAAGTCTCACAATAAATATATATGCTTAAACTGCACAACCTGATGCTGAGTAGGTGTCTAAGGTTTGCCTGGATCCAATCCCCTGACGCTCTGGGCTTATTAAATCTGCCGCCTGGCGCCTGCGCAGTACAGCGCCGTGCACACTGACGTGCATGGCTCACAACCACACTCCTCCCTCCTCCATTAGGCCGGGAATGGGCCCAGCGCACATGCACGCGCACGTGCACGAGGACCGCGGGATCCAGGGGGGGAAAGGAGAACTCCACCGGAGCTGCGTGGGACCCCCAGACTGCGTGGGACCCCTGTTTTACCTTGATGTGGCAGGGACTGCAGTGGAGACATGAGACAGCTGGAGAACCAGGCTTCACTGAGCGTGTGTACTGAAAGGCATGTAAGTATGCATCAGGCTGCTCTTACTCCCTCTAGTGGTGGAAACCAGGTAAGACATACAACTACTCAAAATGAAGAAATCCATCATATAATTATATATATAGGATTAACTTCCCTTACCTGTCTTTGCCGCAGGAATTGCTGAAACAGACAAATTCCAGCCTTCACCCATCATGGCGGGCAGTGTTAGCCAACCTTCAGGTTTATCTGGGGCTCTTTCTCGGAAGAGCCTCCTACCTGGACCATGTAAAAGACTCTGCCAGAAACTTTCGTGCGCTCTGTATAAACAGTACACCAAGTCTGGTTTTCCCAGAGCCCAGTCTTCCAATAGGAGAGGACTTACAGGCCAAACCTCGTTTCTTCGGCTGACGAGGCCCAGGTACCATACCATTTTGGGAGTCAAATATCGGCCCGAGGTATGGATCCGGTTTGTTGTAGCCCTTAGGCCCCCGCAGGGACCTGCACAGAGCTAAAGTTTTACGTAACCAACCACCATAGACACTGGTGAAAAAACTGAGGTGCCTCCCATATGGGAGGGGTTATATAGGGGAGGAATTCTCCTTAATTGGGCTTAACCAGTGTCTAATCACCAGAGGTGCCTATATAACCCACTATGTAATGAAGCTCCTGTGTCCCGTGATGTATGATCAAGAAACAGCATTTTAGCTTGCACATGATTGGATGATAAAATCAGCAGAGCTTCTCCTCATTTCAGATCTACCCCTCAGATTTACAGAGACTGCACTTCCAAGTGCACTTGTAGTGCAAAGTGGATTTACCTTTCGTAAATAACCCCCTCTGTGTCATAACAAGTGCTTTTTTAAAGCGGGAGTCCACCGGGACTCCGCGTTTTTTTTTTTTTTTAAAGCCAGCAGCTACAAATACTGCAGCTGCTGACTTTTAAAATAGTGACACTTACCTGTCCAGCGCGCCCGCGATGTCGGCACCCGAAGCCGATCGCTAGGTCGTCTGTCGGGTCCTGCCGCCGCCATCTTGGGTATGGGAATCAGGAAATGGAGCCTTTCGGCTTCATTTCCCGGTTCCCTACTGCGCATGCGCGAATTGCGCTGCGCAATAAGGACGCTCCCCGCTGCCTCTGGGAGCTGTGTGTTTCCCAGCAGGCAGCGGGGCACTTGCGGGAAGGGGCGGGCACTTGCGGAAAGGGGCGTAAGTTACGCCCCTTTCCGCAGAGAGCTGTCCCGGAAGTGGGTGCAGTTGCCTGGATTATCCAGGTAACTGCACCCCCCTCCCCCCTGAAAGGTGCCGATTGTGGCACCGGAGGGGGGGAGGGTTCCGATGAGCGGAAGGTCCACTTTAGGGTGGACCTCCGCTTTAATAACTTGTTTTCATCTTTTTTATCATTTGTTGCACCTCAGTATTGCTGACGTTCTAGAGACTCTTTCCAGGCACTTCCTTTGTACATGCATGCACTCCAGCAATGGTTGCATGACCATACCTGGGAATTTGTCACATTTGGGCCAGAGTTACTAGCTCAACAAAATAATTAACAGAACTATGACTTCCTGCTTACTGACATAAATAATCACTCCTACTAGACAGAGCGGGGACCAAGATAGCTGCAAGGGGAAAGTCTATTGACTGTAAGTGGAGGCGGAGAAAGACCACAGAGAGGGGTCAGTGCATCTAACACTACCCTCTCACAAGACTGCCAATGCTACTGTCCCAAGGTGCTCCTGTGTTCCTCCATCCATATTGTAGACATTAAAACAGAAGGTGTCTTATTGGCCAGATCACCAGGTGAAAACGGAGGGAGAAAAGCCTGAAAAAAACTTATGCAGACACATACAATGTTTGGTAAGCTGCAATATATCACATTCTTGGTTTTAGGTTTAATACAGCTTTAAAGCTTATATGAGATTTTAATGATTAGGTAAATGTTTTTTAACCCCTAGGCACTGAGCGTAAGCAGATATGCAGCTCCACTGGACTGGGCCTTTTGCCATGGGGGCCGCATATTTGCGTATCTCCCTTTGTGCTGGGAGACTCAGGCACTGTACTAACAATCGGGTCCCAGAACTACTGATTCAGGGTCACCTGATCGCGCTGTGATAGCCTCTGATTGGCCATTATAGTGATCAACCAGTGTGAAGCCCCCTCCCCCCCCCCCCCCCCCCCCCCGTGTTTTCTCTCTCTGAATGCAGGAGAGATATACTTTATAGCTCTCTCTCTCTCTCTCTCTATTTGCAGAGAGGAAAAAACAAAAACACAACTGTGTATGTAAAAAATATCATGATAATTGCCAAGGTTAGAGTTTGGGTCAAAGGTCCCGGTAAGTATTTTCTTGGGCAGGATTTCTTTTTCTTATTAATATCTGTGTCGGTGTGAGTGTGTTTTAGGTTGGATAAAAACATGCAAAATGCGCAATGTACTGTACTACAGGTACAAACAACTAACATACACATATACATCAGGAGCAGGAGAATTTATTTTAGGTTGTTCTTTGATGGGAGGTTATGGTAGTAGCAATTTTTTTTTTTTTACTATTTTGGGCCAGATTACCACCAAATGAAAGCCCAATTTGTCCTGAAAAAAACAAGGTATAATGGACCTGGATGCACAAAGCAATTGTGATGATATGTACGGTTTTACTAATGTGAAAGTTGCAAAATTGTGCTTAGGCATTAACATATTCTTTACGCTTAGGCAAAAAGGGGTTAATGTACCCCTAGGGGTTTAATAAAAAATCTAGGATTGCTGTTCCCACATTTAACTCGGAGTGCCCCCTTCCCCACAGTACCTGTTCTCTGCAACAAAATATCCTGAGGCTGGGTTCACACTAGAGCACGCAGCAGCTCACAGCAGGAGTCCAGTGCATCTCTATTCACCGTTTCAGGTCCGATTTTAGCCCGAATTTTGGGCTGCATTTGGACCTGAAATGGACCAAAAGACACACAGGCCTCCTGTGCAATTCTTACCTGAGCCGCTGCGGAGATGTGTGAACCGGCTCCATAGAGAGCTGGTCACAATGTCCTGCTATTCAAATTGGAATGCGGAGAAATCCGCATCCAATTCGCATAAGTGTGAACCCAGCCTCAGTCACCTTGGTTGAATAATGCCCAGTGCAGCTCAACCTGGAAGACTTAGAACAAACTGAGAATGCAGGGCAATACCACAGTGCTGTCAATCAACTGATAGCAGGAGTGACACTGATATCATCACATCAGTGTTACTCTCTGCATCATCCAGCACTGACCACCCTTTTTGGGCGGCACAGTGGTGTAGTGGGTAGCACTCACATAGCAGTAATAAGGGTCACTGGTTTGAATCCCAACCACGACACTACCTGCCTGGAGTTTGCATGTTCTCCCTGTGCCTGCATGGGTTTCCTCCTGGGAATATGGTTTCCTCCCACACTCCAAAGACATGCTGGTAGGTTAATTGGCTTCTGTCCAAAATTGGCCCTAGTATATGAATGTGAGTTGGGGACCTTGGCTTGTGGGCTCCTTGAGGGTAGGGGCTGTTGTGAGTGTGCAATGTATGTGTGGAGAGCTGTGTAAATTGACGGTGCTATATGTATCTTAAATAAATAATGATATATTAGATGAGCATCTTAAGAAGACACAATGTACAGGGATAGGGACAAATGTAGACACTCACTCAGGATGGATTGGTGTCTTTATTCAACCTTAAACTATTTGGAGAAGACTGAGGTGGAATGGAAACCAGCTTGTTCTGTGACTGACCAGAAGACATCAAAAAGGAATTACAAAATGTAAAACAAAATACTACTAGGGACCTCAGATGAAGAAAGGGCATCTCTGGGGGAAGAGGGAACACAGAGTCAGAGTTTGGCATTAAATACATTTTGAAAAGTGGTGCTGATGCTATATAATATAAAGCATACAGTATATCTTGCATTGGAAGTATATTATTTATCTATGGACAGTTCTACAACAGGTAATTTTGCAAATACAAAGTATTCCGTAGATCAAGTTTTGGTGTTTTTGTATAATTTCAAACATATTGGGGTTGATTTACTATAAGAGTGCAATGGGGGTTATTTACGAAAGGAAAATCCACTTTGCACTGCAAGTGCACTTGGGAGTGGAAGCTCTGCTTATTTTATCATCCAATCATGTGCAAACTAAAATGCTGTTTTTTATTTTCCTTGCATGTCCCCCTCACATCTACAGCGACTGAACTTCCAAGTGCACTTGCAGTGCAAAGTGGATTTGCCTTTAGTAAATAACCCCCAATGTGTTTACTTCTATAGTGAATGTAAATTTTGATTAGTGAATAAAATTAAGCTAGGTTCACTTTTGAGCACTCTATCACTGATGGTATGTTTTAAAAAAATACTGATTGAAAGAGAATATTAATGAGAAAGAGACACTGCAGTACTATGTAAGCGCTATGTGTGGGTTGACCTGGAGCTGCTTCCACAGGAGCAGGGCTGGACTTACCACTGGGCTTGACTGGGCTCCAGCCCATGGGCCCCACCCAATAGGGGGCCCCGCCGAGATACATAGCCGAGTGTACTTGGCTCGGCTCCGCTCACAGTCACGCCCAGTCACGCTCTATGATGGACATAACACAGAGACTGGGCGTGACTGTGAGCCGAGCTGAGTACACTCGGCTACTCTTGGCTCCGCTCGGGACTGCAAGAGTACCCAAGAGCCGCCGAGATACGCAGGACTCTGTATCTCGGCGGTGCCATTTTTAAACTTCAAGGCTGCAATGACAAGGCTGCAAATGACACTGGACAAGGCTGCAGATGGATGGGCAAGGCTGCAGATGAAGACTGATAAGGCTGCATTGATGGGCATTTAAATGTAACTTCCCTCCTAAAAGTTTTTTTCCTTAAAATTCCCTCCTAAACTTGGGGTGCGTGTTATAAGCCGATAAATACGGTAATGTATAGAAGGTAGGGCCCGAAAGTGACTGAAGCCCAGGGGCCCCCAGCACCCTAAGTCCTGCCCTGCACAGGAGCAATGGAAAGGGTAGGCTATTTTTAGAGTAAAGTCCCAAGATTAAATAGTGGTATCTGTGGAAAACAGCTTTTTATACTTGTGGCTTTAATCTAAAAAATTGCCTGCCTCCCCCCTTCTCTTAAGGAAGTGGATCCCCTGCCACACCGTGAATAGTGCCTGCACAGTTCTGCAGCTCCCCTTCCCTTGATCCCTGCACCTATAAGTAGCTTCTTTCTTTTAAGCTATATTACTTCTTTTCCTTCTATGCTCTTAGTGTCTTTTAAATCCCGCTTTGGCTTTGCACTTTTTACGTCTTTTCTTTCTTTCTTTCTTCTCATGGATACATTTCTTGGATATATTATATTGGCACATGCACCTTATTAACGATGAATTTGGCACTTTTTATATATTTATTTCATTTAGGATTGCACTTTATAAATTATTCATGGCATTTTTATTACTTTATGTTTGATGTATTTGGCACTTTTTATGTATTTATTTAATTGGGTATGCATTTATAAAAACCAGATGCATTAGTATCAGTTTATGAGATAGAACACAGGAACTTTTTATCTATTTATTTCTGAGCACATTATGCACTTTATGTATTTAGCGCAATGACATACATTCCTAAATGAGATCCAGATCTTACTCTGAGTGGGAGGGATTAAATCCTTAACCAAGGTTGTTATTGCTGCAGTGTTGTATCACTGTTTTGCATGGATACATCATTTACCAGTGGGGTTATTTTTTTATTTGGACTGTTTTTATTTGACTTTAATTAATGTTTGTTTATGGACTTACTGTATATGTTATAAAAATTAGGTTTGACTGTACAAGATATTGATGTTTAGTGTTGGTGCTTTCTTTTGTCTTCCTGTGAATGTTTTTAGTAATGGTGCAGTTTTGCCATCCAGGTTTACCACAATCTCATACGCTTTGTGCTTCTGTGCCAGAAACATATGTTACATTTTACAGTAATCCAGAATTCAGCTTTAAATGCCTCCATGCTAGTGAATAGCCATATTTTTAATACAAATAAAACAACTCTTGTATATCAAATGTCAATTACTTGTCTTTTGACTGTTTATTATAATGCCACGTACACACGAGCGGAATGTTCGACAGAAAAAGTCGGACAGAAGCTTTTCAACGTATATTCCGATCGTGTTTATGCCTCATCTGACTTTTTACGTCGAGAATTCTGACGGACCTAGAAATAGAACATGTTCTAAATATTTCCGATGGAACCAATTCCTATCGGAAAAAACGCTCATCTGTATGCTGTTCCGACTGACCAAAATCGACGCATGCTCTGAAGCAAGTACAAGTCGGAAGCTATTGGCTACTGGCTATTGAACTTCCTTTTTCTTCGTATGCGCTGTATGTCACCGCGTTCTTGACGAACGGACTTTGGTGTGATCACGTGTACACATGACAATTTCAGCGGAACTCCGTTGAAAAAACCTTCAGTATTTATTCCAACGGGAAAACCGGTCGTGTGTACAGGGCATAAGAGTATTCTTGAATTCTCAGTTAAAAAACTCAAACAAAATTTGAGAAAACAGTGGCAAAATGGACCAGAGAGGGATCCATCCCTAGAATTGGTGTAGTCAGTGGCGTCACTAAGGTTGGTGTTACCTGGTGCTGTAAACCATGGTGTCACCCTAGTCACCTCTGGGCTCTCTCCTGTCTATTTTTGGGTCAGTAGCACGTGTGTATGTCCAAGGAATATGCATACATATATATGTTACAGACTTAAAATTGCAGCGTGAGTTTACCCCATCAAGTTTCTTCATTCAAAAATTAAAAACATCTAAACCAAAAAAAGAAAAATTACATACCAACATATTTTCCACCTTTAATACAACATAAGCATTATGTGTATATAGCAGATAAACCTCCTTCTGTTCCTACACCACTAGTAGAAAATGTCCCTTATACCAGGGACCCATCAAACATAAAGATCTTTATCGCTGTGATTTGATGGAAGTCTCTCTATGCTTCACAAGCACTACTGCCTGCTTCTTTAAGAGAGTGAAGGGGAAGAAAATGGCACTGTGCCTTACATACCTAATGGCAATAAAAAAAAAAAGGTCATGAATATCCATCTACAGACTTTTAGCATAAGATATCAAATGTAAATATACAACATATGTTTGTAAAGAAGTACAAAAGATACATGCATATACAGTACATATACATTATATTAGGACATATCCACTTGGGGCACGTACCCGGACAGCAGGCCAGGGCAAAGGGTACACCAAAACAAGTCCCCCCGTGTGAAGGTGCAGGAGTCCCCAAGGCAGGATAGCTGAGCAAGGGAGAAGAAATAAATGTGCATATAAATAAAAATAACATTGATAGAGTTCTATGGCCTAAGTATATAAAAAAAAATGTCCTACCATAGTCAATAATCCACAATGGTATATTCTTAGCAGCCTTCGTCTATGTACGTATATATAACACACACATAGTAAATATTTAGCATAAGGTTCTGCCATACATTACATGGCAGGGAGTCTGTGTCTACATGCTCTACAGTATTTTGACATTTGAACAGACAATAAAAGCACTTCTTTTTTGCAACAGGCTACTAGCCTTCTTATATATATACTAACTTCCTAAGCTTTCTAAGCGGTTAGGAAATGGCTAAAACTCAACTTTAGATTCTCTGTTGGGCCCTTTGATGAATAACTTCAAAGTACAAGCAGCTAGAGTGGTCAGGAATTGCTTTTATTTACAACAATTTTACTGCTTGTTAAGAAGGAATTAAGAATCATATTTATTATTGAAGATATAACTGGGCATAATATACTTTTACAGGTTTAAAATGTATATTTGGGAAAAATGTATGTAATTCTTGAAATAACAGGGTAATCAAATCATGATCAGAACATAGCATACTTCTTTGCAATTAATCAAACAAAGAAAAGTCATCAACTCTCTAAATTTGTTTAATCAGACATCACAAAACAGAATAGACTGCTCAGAGCAAAAAGATTTTGAAAGAATGAATCGTTCTCTTTGTAGAAGCTTAATTTCCATTACTTTTCTCATGCTCCTTATTAGCTTTCAAGTTTTTTTTTAAATCTCTCATAAAATAAGTCTATCCATTCTTTAAGAATCTGGAAACAAGAATCATCACACGGCCTCCATTCCCCTCTGGCTCATACGAATCATGGGAAATTCCTATATTGCTCCGCTTACAACAGTATTTCCACAACCTATGTGACACCTGTTAAAAACCAGTGCACAGAAAAGTGGACCATTCATTAGCTATACAGGCCATTCAGATGACTATTATTTAGAATCCAAATAAAATAGTCTGTATGATTTATTATGCTTTGCTAAGTAAATAAGCAAGCAAGGGATTGCTGAAAAATAAGTGATTTCCACCTCATTTAGTACCTTTTTTATGACATGAACCTTGTCAGAAACAACATATTGCTGTACAACATCAGATTCACTTTATGTTGGCAATTTTTGCACAATAACTGCCTTACATTAGTTATTGTGCTAAATTCAATGTGAGGATGCTGTGTTTTTAAGATCACATGGGAAGCATTTATATTTTCTTTAAACAAACACATAAGATAAAAAGATAGATATTGAGAAAGAAACTGACAAGGAAATAAAACCATACATATAACAGGCTAAAGTTAGTGAGCTCCAGGTAAACAGCTAAATACACAGTTGAAATATATATTTAGCAATTGTCTTTTTCTATAAAAATAACAAATATGATATACCACCCCTGTGCAGTGGTTTTGCACAAAGCAGCCTCAATCCTCCTCTTCTCTGGTCCCCCATTTGGCCCCTCCCTCCTGTTGAGTGCCCCCACAGCAAGCAGCTTGCTATGGGGGCACCCAAGCCGGGCCGCAGTTCCTTGTGTCCATTTAGACATGGAACTGCAGCCCAGCCTGGCCCCCTTTCTCTCCTCATTGGCTGACTGACTTTGATTGCCAGCAGTGGGATCCAATAGTGGCACGCTGCTAGCTCAGCCAATCAGGAGGGGAGTCGCGGGCAGCTGAGACACTCGTGCAACATCGTTGGATCTAGAGGGAGCTCAGGTAAGTACAAGGGATGCTGAAGGGGGGCTGCTGCACACAGAAGGCTTTTTATCTGAATGCATAGGATAAAAAAATGTTCTGCCTTTACAACCAATTTAATCAGTAAATAGTTTTGCCAGATTGTAGAACCAAGATGATGACTGTATTTTTCTTTTCTGCATTTATAAAATAAAGCAAGGTTGCCCCCCCTGCTCCCAGCCTGTGACAAGTTAAAAAAGCAGTAGCAGTTCATACCACTATCACTTCGCTTTCTCCTCTTGTCAGCATGTTCCATGTCAGTATATCAATTTATTCCTAGCCCTCTCTCAGATTAATTATGTTATATGGGCTTACAAGAAACAAATTCCAAGCCAAATTCAAAATAAAACAATATTTGCCTTTTTGTGTATCTGCCTGGAGTTCAAACATGGGAATACTTCGGCCAGGCTATGAAAATGAGATATTTACATATGTATTAATAACAAGCAGTATGAGTTTTTTTAAGCACTCACTGACCTGTATAGATGCAACCCTGTGGAGTTTTTTGTCAAAGTGCACAGCACAAGCACTCTAAGTAGGTCTGCTCCCCCTCCCAGCGATGACTTGGCTGCCTTCCAGCCTTCCAGGGCCATCTTTAATATTGATTGGGCCCTGGGCAAACATTTTTTTGGGGCCTCCCCAAAGCCCCACACTCTGAGACATACAATAAATAGCAGCTAGACTCAAAATCACTTCACTGCAGCAGATCAGGCAGTGATTAGTTGCTAGAGCTTACAGCACATAATTTCTGCTTGCTGATCAGTTGCTAGAGGTTACTGCACATTAATACTGCTCACTGCTTGGTTGCTAGAGGTTACTGCACATCCTTACCGCTCACTAATTGGTTGCTAGAGACCACTGCACAGCATTACCCCTCACCTATTTGCTGCTAGAGGTTACTGCACATCATTATTGTTGCTCACTACTTGGTTGCTAGAAATTACAAGAGATCATAACTGTTCACTGATTTGTTGCTGAAGGTTACTGTGCATCATTACCAATCACTGGTGCTAGAGGTTACAGCACATCATTACAGATCACTGGTTGGTTGCTAGAGGTTACAGCACATCATTACAGTGCAGTGATGAGGGGTGTGCTATGTACAAAGTGCAGGGCTGAGGGGTGCGCAGAGTGCAGGACTGAGGGGTGCACAGAGTGCAGGGCTGAGGGGTCCGCAGAGTCTAGGGCTAAGGGGTGCGCTGTGCTGGAAATGTAGGGTTGAGGCATGTGCGGAGTTGCGGGCGGAGGGGTGTGCAGAGTTGCGGGCGGAGGGGTGCGTGGAGTGCAGGGGTGCACGCAGAGTTGTGAGCGGAGGGGTGCGCAGAGTGCAGGGTGGAGGGGTGCGCAGAATTGGGGGTGGAGGGGTGCGCAGAGTGCAGGGCGGAGGGGTGCACAGAGTGCAGGGCGGAGGGGTGCGCAGAATTGCGGGCGGAGGGGTGCGCAGAATTGCGGGCGGAGGGGTGCGCAGAGTGCAGGGCGGAGGGGTGCGCGGAGTGCCGGGCTGAGGGGTGCACTGTGACCGAGTGCAGAGGTGCGTGGAGTGCAGAGCTGAGGGGTGCGTGGAGTGTGGAGTGCACTGTCTACATCCCCCCACAGTACAAAGCTCTCTTCCCCAGTTCAGAGCCCCCCCCCAGTTCCTCTCCCACCACTTAAAATATGTGAAAATATCACAGAGCTGCAGAGTACTCACGGTGTGTCCGTGCAGGCTGCCAGTCAGGAGGAGCTTCTCCCTGTGCAGCTTCCCTGCTCCTCCAGCCTCTGCTCTCCTATAGTGTTCGGCGCTCGTGCAGCTTCCCCGCCCCTCACTCCTCTGCTCTCTCATAGAGATCGATATGTATAGAGGAGGGAGGGGTTTGAGCGGCCGCGGGGAGAGGAGCGATGTCGCTTGTAAATACAGAGACAGCTCTTTTGTATTTACAAGTGACAGAACTGAGCAGCGCCGTAGGTGGCTGAACTCCGGCTAAAACAAAACCCTGGCGGGCACTGCGGGATTAAGGAGGCTGCTTGGGGGCCCCCAACAATGACCGGGCCCTGGGCAGCTGCCCCTTTTGCCCCGCGGTAAAGATGGCCCTGCAGCCTTCTAATCTCTAATTTAAATACAGAGAATAGCTCTGGAACACAGGAGTAAAGTGCTGAGTAATCAAATTCAGACAACTTTAGTTCTTTCTTTGAGGTCGGGTTCACACATGTATGACACACACTCCGACATTGGGAGCTCATGTTGCATGATGTGTGCAAATCAATGTTTCCCTATGAGAGCCATCTTAACTGGTACGACTTTGAAAAAGTTACCTGCACTACTTTGGTCTGACTTTGATCCTACTTCAGCTCATTGAGTATCGTTGAAGTCGCATCAAATTCGGATCATCATCTTAACTGATCTGACTTTGGCATACAACTTGTGTTCTGAGGATCTTAAAGCAGAACTCCATGCCAAATAAAAAAAAAAAAAGTCATGGGGTTCCCTCTCCCAGGCCATACCAGGCCCTTCGGTCTGGTATGGATTTTAAGGGGAACTTCCACAGCAAAAAAATGGCATGGGGTCCCCCCAAAATCCATACTAGACCCATATCCAAGCACGCAGAACGTCAGGTCAGGAAAGAGGGTGGGGACAAGCGAGCACTCCCCCTTCTCAACCATACCAGGGCGCATGCCCTCAACATGGGGGTGTGGATGCTTTGGGGTAGGGGGGCCCTGCTCCCCCCACACCAGAGCATCTTGTCCCCATGTTGATGAGGACAGAGGCCTCTTCCAGACAACCCTGGCCGTTGGGTGTCAGGGTCTGTGGGAGGGAGGCTTATCGGAATCTGGAAGTCCTCTTTAATAAGGGGGGCCCAGATCCCAGACCCCCCACCCTATGTGAATGAGTATGGGGTATATTGTACTCCATTTTTTTTTTTACCTGAACCCAATCGTTCCAGCATTGGGGATGAGCCCAGCAGCTCCAGTCACTGTCTTGGGTTCTCACTGTCATTGGCTCCCACTGCTGTCAATCAAGTCCATTGACATGGGAGCTGGGAGGCAGGGCCAAGTCCTGCTGTCTGTGTCAATGGGTGTAGCAGCAGGACTCTGGAGCACACCCACACGAGTACCCCCATGGAAAGCAGCTCTCCGTGGGGGCACTTGATGAAGAGGAGGAGCCAGGAGCGCCACCAGGGGACCCTAGGAAAGGAGGAACAGGGTTGCTCTTTGCAAAACCCTTGCATAGAGCAGGTAAGTATAACATGTTTGTTATTTAAAAACAACATTATAAAGAACCCTTACAATGACTTTAAAGGCTGATTCGCATGGGCACACACACTTATACAATGTGAAGAGCCCTTTGTTTATTTTTTTTGTCCTAGCCCTGATCTGCATGCAGGTCAGCCAAAATAAATGAATGAACACGCATATGGATTCAGCTGCTCAGCCGAATTTAACATGGGGACAGGCACAGAGTCAGACGCACAAGCTCTGCACACTGATGACAAATGTATCTTCCGAACACAGATGAAAAGTGTATCTTTCTCATAAAAATCTGAGTCCAAAAAACATACCTTGTTATAAACGAATGGTGCAACATTATATCTCAACTTCATGTGTAATACAATTGTTTTAAAGCTTTTGTTACACCAAAACTTCATATTACTGATATGTGTCTTGTATGAGAAAATCTCCTGTTCTCTTTGTATTGCTTCATGTGAAATCAATGGTGTTTCTGTAGGTCCCTCTCCTTTCCTACTAAAAACTGACCACACTAGTCAGGAGAACACACCATAGTCAGTTCTCTAGCTATGCTAGGACCTCAGTGTGTGCTCTCTGCCAATGATCAGACTTGTCCTGGCAACCCCCCCCCCCCCCGCACAGCCAGTGTGCTGCTGCTTCTCCTCTCCCCAGCTCTTATGAGGCTGAGAACAGAAGAAATTTAAGCACTTATAAAAAAGGGAAAAAAGGTATTTATAATTTGAATGGTCTTACATACTGGGCTCATGAATAGATATGTGTGTAGCATCCATTGTGTTCAGGTCACAAGTCTTCCATGCAATCTTGCAATCTTGTCATAAGAAGACATAGCTGCAAAGACACCCCCCCCCCCCCCCCCCCGGCTTCTCCTTCAGCTCATACAATGCACAACCACTTCATGGCAAACACCTCTTTTCCCAATTTCCCAATACCCATCTCATGACCTATAAAAGTGTCTGACTCAGCGCTTCAGTGACTAGAAAGTTAACAGATTTCGGTCGTAAATACCTGTACAAAACATATATCAGTCTCTCAGTAGAATCTATCATTCCAAAACAACAATAGCACAGCCAGAATATAAGCATATTTACTTTCCTCAGTTAATTTTTAACGTTTCAAGACCAGACACCCCTATGTCAGACATAGGCGAGCGCATGGGGTGTGCCGGATGTGCCTGGGAACACCCTAATCACCCTGTGCTGTCTCTCTGAGATCTACTCTGAAATGCATTCAAGAGAGTGCATGGCCCACTCTGCCTATGAAACAGTTTCACAGGCAGATCGTGAGGCTTGTCAAAGCTGCTCAGTGTGTGAAACTGGTAGGTAATGTAACTGCTTGCAGAAAGTAAGACCAGCTGTCAAAATTCAGCGGTGATGTCAGGGGTGGGCGGGACTGAACAGCTAGCAAACACCAGCCAATGGGATTGTGTGTGTGTGTGTGTGTGTGTATATAGTTATATATCTATAGATAGAAAGATATATAAACGTATGTGTGTTTGAGCTTTGTGGTGCACACCCTAATGTAATAGGCTGCACACGCCTATGATGTCAGATCATATGGGGAACCACTAGCACCCCTTATTCCTCCTAGGTAAAGTAGACATCTGAAACCTGTCATACTTATATTTATTTTGTAGCAAATTTCACGCTGGACAATAATCTGCTAGCTATCAAATTGTAAACGGTAAGTACTGAGAGATAGGAATACTTATCAAGAATGGTATCTAGGACATAACGTGGTGACCTCCCAGCAATCACCCCTTAGACCAGATGACCAGATGATTGGTCAGATGGTCTCTGTCAACACCCCCCTAGAATGTGAAGAAAAGTGGAATGCTTCCACGTTGGGACAGTTCTCATGTACCATCAAACCAGAAAAATTGACAGAACTCTGCTAAACCCAAGTATTACTCTTCATCTCAACCTATTTTATTTCTCTGTTGCTGTATTATTTCTTGGTAACACACTTTTTGCTGTAAATATTTTATTTGCACCAATTTGGCCTTTTCATTATTAAGCCTTATTTTGAAAAGTGTTAACCTTTTCCCTAAGCATTTAAGGCAAACTAAAAATGAATCTCTGTCTCTTGAAGAGTGCTACTACTATAGTATAAATCCTATGAACATACCTGTCTGGTGACAGTGTGTTACAGACGTTTATTCAAAAATCATAATTGGTATTGCTAAAATTACGAATTTCCTCCTGCTTGGTCCAAAGGGAGTGGTGGTAGATAAAGGGTTCAATGTTTAATTAACGTAACCCAGTGACAATCACTCTCAGGTTGCCGGCACCTAGATTGTGGTCCTGCAAACTGAAAAATCGTTGTGCAGGGTGCAGATGAGAGTGGCATTGTTACGCATGTGACAGCGCGATGTGAGATTGGCCAGTCCTTTGTCATGAGTTAGTGAGGAGGGCAGGGATCTGATACCACGTCATAACAATGTATGTTTATACCTAAAAAAAAAAGTTTTGCCTTTCATTTCTCTTTTAAACTGAATTAATTGTTTTAGAAGGTGATCATTTACAATCATTTTAAAGCTTGTCTACTGCTTCTTAAAAGGGTGGTAATGTCAGAAGGTTTTTTTTTATCTTAATGCATTCTATGCATTAGGATTAAAAAGTCTTCTGTGTGCAGTATCCCCCCTCATGCCCCCCTAATACTTACCTGAGTCCATCTCTGTCCAGCGATGCCCATGAGTGTCTCGGCCGTCCCTCCTGATTGGCTGAGACATGGCAGCGATGCCAATGGTTCCTGTTGCAGTCAATCAAAGTCAGTTAGCCAATCAGGAGAGAAGGGGGCGGGGCCGAACCGCAGCTCCGTGTCTGAATGGACACACAGAGCTACAGCTCGGCTTGGGTTCCTCCCCATAGCAAGATGTTTGCTGTGGGGACACTGAACAGGAGGGAGGGGCCAGGATCACAGAAGAAGGACCCGAGAAGAGGAGGATCTGGACTGCTCTGTGCAAATCCACTACAACAGAGCAGGTAAGTATAACATGTTTGTTATTTTTATAGAAAAAAAAAAACAAGACTACGATCACTTTAAAGAGGAGTTCCACCCAAAAGTGGAATTTCCGCTCATTTGATTCCTCTCCCCCTCTGGTGCCACAATTGGCACCTTTCAGGAGGGAGGGGGGTGCAGATACCTGTATAATACAGGTATCTGCACCCACTTCCGGGAATAGACTCCCGTGGGAGTCACGCCCCTTCCCACACACCCCCCCCCTCCTGGGAAACACACAGATCCCAAGAGATAGCGGGGACCACTTACGACGTGCAGCGCAACTCGCGCATGCGCAGTAGGGAACCGGGAAGTGAAGCCACACTTCCTGATTCCCTCACCGAGAATGGCGCCGGCAACAGCCGAGAGCCGAGCGACTGATCGGCTCCGGCTGCCGACATCGCTGGACTCCAGGAGAGATAAGTGTCCATTTATTAAAAGTCAGCAGCTGCAGTATTTGTAGCTGCTGGCTTTTAATAACTTTATATATATATATATATGTAAATGCATATCTGCATTGAGCTTCATCGACACTGCACCTTCTCTTAAACATTTTACAAAATGTGAGTACGGACTCTCTACTGAATCCTGAACAGGTGGTACATTTCAACCAGCGCAACATTCCTGTAAATTATTCTTACTACCTGATTTTCAACTTGCGTCATTGTTATAAGGTTGCTCAAAGATATTTTCTGACAAAGTGTGTCTTTTCTCCTAAGAAACTATGAAAACTCTGTGACAGCTGTTTTATTAGGACTATGTGTTATTCATTCATATCTGTCTATATTAATGTAAATCCGTAAAAACAAGGGTGAAAGAGTTACTGAAAATTAACTCCATTCATTCATCATACTCAGGATCAATTTGTCAAAAGTAAGTCAAATGAAGCCTGGTGCTCATTATTAAAGATTTAGAGAAAATTCTTTTACTAAGTACAATTGTTTTTTTTTTTGTTTTTTTTTCTATGTGCCATATAGCTATAGCCACTTGTTAATGCATAAGGGGAACTATAACTGATGGTGACAAGTATGTATGTATTTATAGCTCTTTGTCAGTTTTGCAGTAGGTATTTAGCCATGCAGGCGTACTGTAGCTGGAATTTCTGGGTGGATACTCATAAATTGTGCTTCCTCCCGATGGTAGGAAAAACAGTTTACATACTGAGATGTATATTGTGGGGGGGCAGCTGTTTGCACCTGTTTTGACACCTCAGGGAAATGGGGAAAGGCCTCTTGAAATTGACAGGATAGCAAAGAACTAATTGTCTGGAACATTCATAAAATGTGGCTGCACATTTCATATATGCTCAGTCCATAGAGAAGCTGTGCAGATATAAATAAAATATATAGAATTTCTAAAAATGTTCTTTCTCATAGTGAACTTTGAGTATTGAAAGTGGTATTGAACCCAAAACAAAAAATGGAACATATTGCAGCTTACTAATCATTAAATGTATTGGCTGTATTAACCGCGTCAGCCCTGAAAGATTTGGCTGCTGAATGACCGGGCCAGTTTTTGCGATTCGCCACTGCATCGCTTTAACTGACAATTGCGCGGTCCTGCGGCGCTGTACCCAAACAAAATTGATGTCCTTTTTTCCCCACAAATAGAGCTTTCTTTTGGTGGCATTTGATCATCTCTTTTATTTTTGGTGCTATAAACAAAAAAAGAGCGAAAAAACACAATATTTTATACTTTTTGCAATAATAAATATCCCCATTTTTTTTTAAAAAGCTAATTTTTTCTCAGTTTAGGCCGATATGTATTCTTCTAAATATTTTTGGTAATAAAAATCACAATAAGCGTATATTGATTGGTTTGCGTAAATGTAATAGCGTCTACAAAATAGGGGATAGATTTATAGCATTTTTATTATTATTATTTTTACTAGTAATGGCGGCGATCTGCGATTTTTATCGGGGCTACAACATTATGGCGGACACATTGGACACTTTTGACACATTTTTGTGACCAAGGGGTTAACTGTGTTCCCTCTCTGTGTTCTAACTAAATGCAGGATGGGACTGTCTAGGGCAGATGACAGATCGCTGTTCATACTTTGTATAAACAGATGATCAGTCTCTTCTCCCCTCACAGAACCAGAATCTGTGTGTTTACACACACAGATCCCAGGTGTCGGTGTGTCATGAGCGATTGCGGGAGCCCGGCAGTTGTCATGACCGCCGAGCACTCACATCGGCTCTGGGGGCGAGCAGCAGCACGTGCGTACCCCTAGTGGCCTCAGGGCAAAGCAACATTACAGGTGCCAAATGCACTAGGTATGCCCCTGGTGGTCTGGCCAGTGTTAAATGGTCTGTCTCATCCCTGTAATCGCAAGGGAGCTTTTCTGTTGAAAAGAACAGACTTACTGGATGGATCACCAGATGAAAAGAAGAAGAAAGAAAGCCTAAAAAAGGAAATGAATGCAGCCATCACATTTGGGGATGGGTAAGCTACAATATATTAAATAATTGCTTTTGGATTTAATACTGCTTGAAAGTCTGGGTGAGCAGAATTTACTAAGAGAGAGTAATGTTACCAGCACACCAAGATCTCCAAAAAATGTGTCCAAAGTTTTAATCAGCGATCACATCACATCATCCCAGCAGAAAGCAATGTTTCAGAGCCACGCAGGGCCCCCTCAGCACCATCCCTACAGCCATCTTTGCAGGAATGTGTGCATTGGGAATAGTGCATTGGCATTTACTAAGAGTGCATACATTTTGGTTTCACATTAGGGCTAACACATACTGATATTTTTTACACCCATAACAAGTATTATCAGAAAATGTGAACATACTATACAAAATGCTATAGCTAATGTGCTCTCACATACTCTAGTTAACATATTGGTATGCTAAAATGTAAGTTTCTCTTACTTTAAAAAATCTTCTAAAAAAATAAAGTGAAAAAATAAAAACTGTTAACTGATCTCCTGGCATTTGATACAGTCGTAACAAACACAGCTATATGAGAGATAGGGCACATTCCCTCCCCTGGCTGGATATGGGCAGTCAAGAAGAAAATCCAACATCCCTTACAAACTGAATGTTATTGGAGCACCCCATATTAAATGTTTATTTGTGAGGAAAAATTAGGAAAATATATAATACAACTGTTGGCCACCAACCTAGGTACTACTTGGTCAAAGCGTTCAAATTAAAATTGCTAGTGTTGACTCCATTGTTAGAAGAATTTTTGACAATGTAATATGGCATACAATAACAGCAATCTATTGCTGGAATTTTATCATTTAGATATAGTTATCACCCATAAAGCTTAAGGCTGGCCATAAATGCGTACATTTTTTTCATTCAACCAGCGATTTCAACAAAAAAAAAACTGACTCATGAGGACACAGCGGGGAGGACTGTCCCATCCACCTCGAATGTGGATGGGGGAGTCCTCCCCACTGTGTCCCCTGTGTCCCCTTACTCTGACAGAGGGGAGACTTCCCCACTGTCAGAATGCACTGATTAGTGCTGCAGGCTACAGCCTGATGACTGTAGATCCAGCCAAGCTACAGTGCCTTGCGAAAGTATTCGCCCCCCTTGAACTTTTCAACCTTTTGCCACATTTCAGGCTTCAAACATAAACATATAAAATTTTTATTTTTTGTGAAGAATCACCAACAAGTGGGACACAATTGTGAAGTGGAATGAAATCTATTGGATATTTTAAACTTTTTTAACTAATAAAAAATTAAAAGTGGGGCGTGCAAAATTATTCGGCCCCCTTGCATTAATACTACCTTATGCTGCGATTACAGCTGCAAGTCGCTTGGGGTAGGTCTCTATCAGTTTTGCACATCGAGAGACTGAAATTCTTGCCCATTCTTCCTTGCAAAACAGCTCGAGCTCAGTGAGGTTAGATGGAGAGCGTTTGTGAACAGCAGTTTTCAGCTCTTTCCACAGATTCTCGATTGGATTCAGGTCTGGACTTTGACTTGGACATTCTAACACCTGGATACGTGTATTTGTGAACCATTCCTTTGTAGATTTTGCTGTATGTTTGGGATCATTGTCTTGTTGGAAGATAAATCTCCGTCCCAGTTTCAGGTCTTTTGCAGACTCCAACAGGTATTCGTCCAGAATGGTCCTGTATTTGGCTGCATCCATCTTCCCCTCAATTTTAACCATCTTCCCTGTCCCTGCTGAAGAAAAGCAGGCCCAAACCATGATGCTACCACCACCATGTTTGACAGTGGGGATGGTGTGTTGAGGGTGATGAGCTGTGTTGCTTTTACGCCAAACATATCGTTTTGCATTGTGAGCAAAAAGCTCGATTTTGGTTTCATCTGACCAGAGCACCTTCTTCCACATGTTTGGTGTGTCTCCCAGGTGGCTTGTGGCAAACTTTAGACAAGACTTTTTATGGATATCTTTGAGAAATGGCTTTCTTCTTGCCACTCTTCCATAAAGGCCAGATTTGTGCAGTGTACGACTGATTGTTGTCATATGGACAGACTCTCCCACCTCAGCTGTAGTTCTCTGCAGTTCATCCAGAGTGATCATGGGCCTCTTTGCTGCATCTCTGATCAGTGTTCTCCTTGTCTGAGCTGAAAGTTTAAAGGGGCGGCCAGGTCTTGGTAGATTTGCAGTGGTCTGATACTCCTTCCATTTCAAAATGATCACAGTGCTCCTTAGGATGTTTAAAGCTTGGGAAATCTTTTTGTATCCAAATCCGGCTTTAAACTTCTCCACAACAGTATTACGGACCTGCTTGGTGTGTTCCTTGGTCTTCATGATGCTCTCTGCGCTTTCAACAGAACCCTGAAACTATCACAGAGCAGGTGCATTAATACAGAGACTTGATTACACACAGGTGGATTCTATTTATCACCATCAGTCATTTAGGACAACATTGGATCATTCAGAGATCCTTGCTGAACTTCTGGAGTGAGTTTGCTGCACTGAAAGTAAAGGGGCCGAATAATTTTGCACGCACCACTTTTCAGTTTTTTATTTGCTAAAAAAGTTTAAAATATCCAATAGATTTCGTTCCACTTCACAATTGTGTCCCACTTGTTGGTGATTCTTCACAAAAAATTAAAATGTTATATCTTTATGTTTGAAGCCTGAAATGTGGCAAAAGGTTGAAAAGTTTAAGGGGGCCGAATACTTTTGCAAGGCACTGTATTTACAATAACCATTAATATTCATTCATTTCATGAACAGTTTTACAAATGATTTACCTTTGAGTCAGTTACCTCAACGACACTTCTAAACAGATAACAGATATCTCTATCAGCTATCTCTATAGCCTAACCCTTTACAACCACCTTTACTACACAAGTGCGTTAAGAAAAAACTGAATCCTGGATATTTTATTACTTATATTTCAGCACTCCTTCTTGTAACTCAGTATATATATATATATATATATATATATATATATATATATATATATATATATATATGTAGCGCCGGTACTCCTAACGAGTACGCGCTATGTATTTAAATTTAGTTTTTGCTCAAAACTATAGTAAGTTTTGGGGCTAATTGTGCTAAACTGTACTTTGGCATCCATTTGGCTGGGCTGTATAGACATTCTGCCTGGTCATAGGTGGGGTTGTACACCTGTGGGAGGCTATAGAACGCAGTCTGGTTGGACGCATTGCGTACCAATCTTTATCTCGGAGCAAATCCAACAGTTAAAGAATCCAGTTGTGTGCGGCTGTTCCCTGGATCGTGTACAGAGAGAGAGACTTTTATTGAAGTTACATAGTTAGTAAGGTTGAATAAAGACACCAGTCCAACCTGAGTGAGTGTCTACAATTGTCCCTATCCCTGTACATTGCACACTCACATCGGTCCCTACCCTCAAGGAGCCCACAATCCAAGGTCCCCATTCATATACTAGGGCCAATTTTGGACAGAAGCCAATTAACCTACCTGCATGTTTTTGGAGTGTGAGAGGAAACTGGAGGAAGCCCACACAGGCACAGAGAGAACATTCAAACTCCAAGCAGGTAGTGTTGTGGTTGGGATTGGAATTTGAACTAGTGACCCTTTTTACTGCTAGGTGAGAGTGCTAACCATTACACCACTGTGCCACCAAGTCAGAAGATCCAAGCACCTGAGCTAAACTTTACCCTGATACCCTCTATTCCCAACTTAGAGACTGAGTTTGTTCAACTGTTTTATGCAAAATAAAAATCCTAACAAGAAATTAAAGTGTTGGTCTCTACAATTACTGGGTTATCAACCCTGGGAACCCCTAGATAAGAACAACTAGTGCGAGCTAGCAGAGGTAATAGGTAAGACCAGAAAAATTCAGCAGCTCCTTCGGGGGTTTGTGCTACACATGCATACATGTGTAATTAGAGATTCACTAGTAAGGTCTGAATATCGGCCGAGGTAATATCAATCTAAAATGACCTTTTTGGGTAAAAAGAGGAATGGCTGTTTTCCTTGCTTGAACTGCAGCCAATGTAATCTATTGATGAAGGGTGATCATTATGTCCATTCAGTTAGTGGTGAAAAAATTACTGTAAAAGGTTTTCATACTTGTCATTCCTCATACGTTATTTATATTCTAATATGTCCCTGTCATTTAATTTACGTTGGTGAAACCACACAGAAAATTAAAGATATGATTGCCCAGCATCGCAGTACCATTAGACATAAGCAGTCGGGTTTGCCTGTTTCCAGGCATTTTCTAGAGCAGTGTCATAGCGATTCAGATATGCGATTCATGATTCTAGAGGAGGTACCTAGAGATCGGAGAGGGGGTAATAGGATACTCAAACTAAAACAAAGAGAGGTTTGGTGGATAAATAAACTGAGATCATTGCACCCTGAAGGAATGAACAGAGATTATGACCTATATTTGTTTTTATAGACTTGTGTGAGATGTATGTCATGTTTCTATTAGGTTTAATGGATATATACAGGACAGCATAGATGGAATACACCCTGAACAGGACTTTTGCTGACTGAACAGCCTTATTCAAATATAGGACATTTTTGTGATTATTTTTGTGTGTGCATTTATGCAATTTTTTTTTCTATTTTTTTGTTCCGTTTTTGATCCTTTATATGCCGATGTATTTGTTAATTGATACAATAACCGAATTTGACTCTATTTTGGATAATTTAATTGTTAGATGTATGATATTTATACATTAAGGATGTTTTTTTCTAGAGGCTGTTCGAGGTAGGTTAGCAGGTTAAACTGCTTCTCACTAATTAGTGGTAATTGATTGAGTGTGATGAGGAAGAGCATGAGATGCTTGCAACTGTACAGTAGCTGCTATTTGTAACCTTTTTATGCCTTGAGAGCAACTGATACAATATACGATTTTTGCATTGGAGACTGTGTCCCTTTTGTTTTTTTCTATTGAATATTGGTGGAAGTTTGGGAGGCCACCCTGACATTGATCTCCACACAAATCATCATAGAAACAGTAGAAGTAACCCACCCGAAGATTTATATATATATATATATATATATATATATGTATATATATATATATATATATATATGTATATATATATATATATATATATATGTATATATATATATATATGTGTATATATATATATATATATATATATATATATATATATATATATATATATATATATATATATATATATATGTATATATATACATACATACATACATACATGTGGCGTGCATTTGTATTCAGCCCCCTGAGTCAATACTTTGTAGAACCACCTTTCGCTGCAAATACAGCTGCAAGTCATTTACGGGATGTCTCTACCAGCTTTGCACATCTAAAGAGTGACATTTTTGCCCATTCTTCTTTGCAAAAAAGCTCAAGCTCTGTCAGATTGGATGGAGAACATCTGTGAACAGCAATTTTCAAGTCTTGCAACAGATTCTCAATTGGATTTAGGTCTGGACTTTGACTGGGCCATTCTAACACATATGCTTTGATCAAAACCATTTCATTGTATCTCTGGCTGTATGTTTAGGTTTGTGAACCTCCGCCCCAGTCTCAAGTCTTTTGCAGACTCTTTCTTCTAAGATTTCCCTGTATTTAGCCCCATCCATCTTCCCATTAACTCTGATCAGCATCCCTGTTCCTGCTGAAGAAAAGCATCCCCACAACATGATGCTTCCACCACCATGTTTCACGGTGGGGATGGTGTGTTCAGGGTGATGTGTAGTGTTAGTTTTCCGCCACACATATCATTTTGTTTTTAGGTCAAAAAGTTAAATGTTGGTCTCATCTGAGCAGAGCACCTTCTTCCACATGTTTGCTGTGTCCCCCACATGGCTTCTCGCAAACTGCAAACGGGATTTTTTATTGCTTTTATTTAACAGTGGCTTTCTTCTTACCACTCCATAAAGGCCAGATATGTGGAGTGCACAACTAATAGTTGTCCTGCGGACAGATTCTCCCACCTGAACTGTGAATCTCTACAGCTCCTCCAGTTACCATGGGCCTCTTGGCTGCTTCTCTGGTTAATGCTCTCCTTGACCAGCCTGTCAGTTTAGGTGGAAAGCCATGTCTTGGTAGGTTTACAGTTGTGCCATACTCTTTCCATTTTCAGATGATGGATTGAACACTGCTCTGTGAGATGTTCAAAGCTTTGGATATTTTGGTATAACCGAACCCTGATTCTCCACAACTTTATCCCTGACCTGTCTGGTATATTCCTTGGCCTTCATGGTGCAGTTTGTTCACTAAGGTGCTCTAACGAACCGCTTAGGACTTCACAGAACAACTGTATTTATACTGAGATTAAAATACACACAGGTGGATTCTATTAACTAATTAGGTGACTTCTGAAAGCAATTGGTTTAACTAGATTTTAGTTAGGGGTAGCAGAGTAAAGGGGGCTGAATACAAATACACACCACACTTTTCATATATTTATTTGTAAAACAAAAAGTAAAAAAAAAATTATAATTTTCCTTCCACTGCACAATTATGTCCACTTTGTGTTGGTCTATCACATAAAATCACAATAAAATACATTTACGTTTTTTGGTTGTAACGTGACAAAATGTAGAAAATTTCAAGGGATATGAATACTTTTTCAAGGCACTGTATAAAGACTGCAGAAGGGGTCCAAGGCATTCCAAAAGCTTGCATGTTCAATAAGGGATATGAGAACCCCCTCCCCCCAGAAAAAAAAGGGGGTAATATATTGCAGCTTATCACTGCTTACATGTGGTGGCTGCATTCGTTTTCTTTTTTTTTTCTTTTTCCCCTTTAGTTATGCCTGGTGATATGGCCAGTGAAAAACTTCCTGTCTAAAGTCTAGTACACACGGGCCGAATGGTGGGTGACATGAGCCGGTTCAATAAAAAACGTCCAACATTCGGCCAGTGTGTATGGCAGCCAGTCATTCGGCTGGATTCTGTTGGACAAGCATGCTGAAAAACCGGCAGCCGACCTACGGAGAGCGCTGACTGGAGTGTTCTGGTGGTGGTGGTGGAGGCGATTGCTGTACTAACATCAGATTGTTTGTGCAGTGGCTCTGATCGGAGCTGTCAGGTTTTTTTCATTCAACCTGCTGGGTTAAACAGAAAAAAGCTAGTGGGGTGTACAGTACCAGGCTTTAGAGTATCACCACTTTGGTGGGAGAAGCAGTGAAGAAACCTTTGACAGCAGCATTGTCAATCCGGGGAGAGGATAGTGGTAGGTTCACTAGTAGATTTGGATGGACTAGGCTAACAATTTAAATCCAAACTCCAGGTAACACGTTTTGAACCAGTTACAGCAACAGTTTTTGTTTCCTTTTGGGATAAAGTTTTCCATAAATAAATAAAAGCTGATCATTGTAAGATGTCAGCAGCAAATGGTTTGTCTCAACCGTCTGACTGTCATCTTTGCTTGACAGCTTGGCTGTCAAATTAACTGTTTCCCAAATTAGTTACATTCAAGGCTTGCCTTGAGTGATAATTATTACAAACAAAGATTTAGGGGGCACACTTTAAAAAATGCATCAAAGATGGTGCAGCCATAAGAGCATGCAGACAGAACAAACGATTAAAACGCACGCATACAAAAATTACATTTAAATTCTGCAAGGCTATTTAAAACACCTGAACATATTCAAAAAATATGGGGATTTAGGTACACCATATGGGCATATAGTGCTAAGCCCACTACTACATCAAAGTATCCTATTATCAGTGGGTCCTACGCTATCCATAGAATGGAAGATCCTGCTTCTCTGAACCATGGGAGCTATACTCCTCTATATGGGAGAACTAAAGGACTCCTCCTATAACACTGGTGGACACTAATAAGAGGCAATGATGCATCTTTTGTTCTGTCTGTATGGCCTTATGGCTGCACCATCTATATTGCATCTTTTAGGGTGTGCCCCCTAAATGTTTGGTAATTGTATGGATTCGTCCCCAATCTCTTTGGGTCAGAATCCCCGCCATTGCCTCTTATTAGTGTCCACCTGTGGTATAGGAGGAGTCCTTTAGTTCTCCCATATAGAGGAGTATAGCTCCCATGGTTCAGAGAAGCAGGATCTTCCATTCTATGGATAGCGTAGGACCCACTGATAATGGGATACTTTGACGTAGTAGTGGGCTTAGCACTATATGCCCATATGGTGTAACTAAATCCCCATATTTTCTTTGTTTTAAATAGCCTTGCAGGAGTTAAATGTAATTTTTGTATGTGTGTGCTGTCATCTTTTATTCTGTCTGCTAATTATTACAGTTGCTTGTGCTCTCAACCAAACTATGAAGCCAGCAAATTGCTGGTATTATAAGTGATCACTTGTGCAGCAACATGGCAACTGTATATCAACCAGTGGCTAAGATGGCAACTTCCATGGCTGCAAAGGATAGGTTTAGTTCTGCTTTAAAGGAAGTTAAAAAATAACAGACCTGCTGACCAGATCACCAAGTGCACATAAAAGACAAAATGGCAAAAAAAAAAAAAAGGAAAAACCTAATACAACCACTCTCAATATCATTATACCTGAATTTAAGGGACCTGAATTTACGGGAGGCCGTCATATGACAGCCTCCACTTTGCACGCGCTGTGATCACTGAGTCACTGAGACTCGGGTGATCACAGATCCGAGTAAGGGGCTGATCCCAATGACAGCTGATCACATGATGTAAACAAAAGCTTGGTAATCGTTTTTTTCCCCCTCAAGTTGACAGCATGAGGAGAAAAAAAGCCAATCACCGGTTTATGTGCAAGGGACATCGGGTCCCGAAGAGGAAGAGGCAATTCTGCCTCATCTATGCCACTAGTACCCCCTGCCATTGCTACCTGCCATTGCTACCTGCCAGTGCCCACAGTGCCCACCTGTGCCACCTATCAATGCCCATGATTGCCACCTCTTAATGCCCACCAGTGGTGCCAATCAATGCCACCTAGAAGTGCTGCCTATTAGTGTAACCAACCAGTGCTGATCAGTGCCCCTTATTACCACCGATCAGTGCTTATCACTGCCACCTATCAGTGCCCATCACTGCCACCAATTGGTGCCCATCAGTGCCGCCTCATCAGCATACATCAATGAAGGAGAAAAATTACCTGTTTGCAAAATTTTATAACAAAATATAAAAATATATATATATATATATATATATTTAAATTCTGTCTTTTTAAATTTTTTTAACAAAATATAAAAACCGCAGAGGTGATCAAATATCACCAAAAGAAAGCTTTATTTGTGGGAAAAAAATGATAAAAAATTTATTTGGGTACAGTGTTGTATGACTACGCAATTCTCATTCAAATTGCATCAGCGCTGAAAGCTGAAAATTGGTCAGGACAGGAGGGGGGTTTAAGTGCCCAGTAAGCAAGTGGTTAATTTTAAGTTAGCCAATAAAGGATATCACTGAAATTCCTAACTTAATGTCATGATATTTTTGAAAGAGATTTGCCTCAGTTACAGTGTGTGTATGGAGCCATTATCTCATATATTACGGGACTCCTGACCAGTCGTAGAATCCTCTCCCAGTGTAAGGACAGTCTCGCACTGGTGCACTGCAGTTTGACTGCACTGGTATATTTGCAACTGTTGTGCTTTTTCCCTGCCATATTAGCTTAAGTTCCATAGACTTTCTATTAGGTCACACTTTTTCACCTCAGCCTCTGAAAGCACACCAAAAATCCTGCATGCTGTATCTTTGGTGCACTTTCAGTAACTGTGGCAAGAAAACACAACCTAAGTCTGGGATGCAGCAAAAAAGTGCATGAAAATTGCCGATACATCCACACTGTGGAGAGCCGATCGATTTGCCCTCTCAGCCCACAGGATTGAACAAAATAAAAAACAATTAGTGTGTACCAAGCTTTAAACAGATTTGGGGTGGGTATATCTTTTGTCCTACACCTAACCTTTTCTTCCAGTCATTCAATGTATGTCTCCAAATGTGTGACTACCTCAGTGCTCACCCCAGGTTTTTTCATTTTACGTGCCCGATCAAAACTGGAAAAAGTCTGAAATTTTAAACTGCATAGAATATAATCCCTTCTTTCATATACTATGTATTTTTGTTTAAGAAAATGATTATTTTTCTTGGATTTCTTTTTTTTTTAATGACATGAATTTGATGGTGGTTTTCCATATACAAGGTTTTCGTGGCTATTTACATTTTTTCCTTAGGGCTTTTAGTTAGTTACAACTGCAAAATATTGTTTTTCCCACTGAAAAACTCTTATCCTTTTTTTTTTTAAACAGTAATACTTCACTGTTGATTTTCATAACCCCGTTTTCTTGTGACGCATGACATCAGAATCTCAACCAAAACCCTGATTTATTGTATGCTTGGTCAGCTGAACACCTGGCATTAGAAAGGAATAAAGAAAATAACAAAGAATATCCTGAGTTACATAGCACATACTCCCTGCATTTCAAACTATAACACAGCATCAAGCAACCATTCTTTATAGCAGACGAAACACTTTATGACACAGTAATAACCGCATTGGATTCATCCACATATTCTCCACACAAGAATGCATCTGAGAAGCGAAGACTTGCCAGCAAGATGTGTTTGGACTATCCAATGTCTTTTGTTCTTTTATAATATCACTTAGCTGATTTTATTTCTGTCAAAAATTATAATTTTCATAGCTTTCTAAGGCATAAAACAGAGAAATCTGGATTACTTATTTATGATAGAAAAACTGTTTTAAAATTCCAAGTAAAAAGCCAACTTTAAATTTTATACTGTTTTGTCACCCCAATCATGATGGGGAACACAGAGTAAGAAAGGAATCCATAAAACAAAGATTGTGGTTAGCTCATAAAGTGATTGTATAGTGATTCCCAGTGCCAGTCCAGCACACATGTGTGTGAGAGCACTAAGATGGATGCACCATGGGAATATACTTGGGAAGTTGACTGGAGCACAGATGAAAACGATGTGTGAAATATGGGCACCATGTGTCAAAATGTCTGTGAGAAAAACTGTAATGGTTATAGCGCCCTATAAAGCATTTTCTGCACCAAAACCCAATGCAAATCTCATGGTAAATACAGAAAGTTCCTATTTCAGACACATTGGGGTTGATTTACTAAAGGCAAATAGACTGTGCACTTTGCAAAGTTGCACTCTGCAAGAGCAGTTGCTTCAGAGCTTAGCAAATGAGCAGAAGCTCTGCTGACTTCCATCATCCAATCATGTGCAAGCAAAAATGCATTTTTTTTATTTTCCTTGCTTATACAGACAACCACACACTTAGGGTGGAAGCCAATTAACCTGAATATTTTAGAGATGTTGGGCTAAAACTGTAGTGACTGTTGGAAAACATTGGGCAAAATAATGCCAGACACAACCAGAATATTGAAGGAAGCACAGACATCAAGACAACTCTCCTAGGACTCCCAGGAGTCTATATAGTGTGAAAGCTTTTAATTTCTTTCAGTGGCCATATCTATTTAGACTCTAAGGATCTTGGGTTTTTTAGGTTTTACGTTGTTGTTTACAGTCTTGAATCACTATACAGCATGCCTTCAGCTCAACTGAAATGATTATCCTTATTATCAGAGGTTTGAATAAGTAATGAGACAAGACAATGTTGCCCCCTTTACATTATTATTATTATACAGGATTTATATAGAACCAACAGTTTAGGCAGCTCTTTACAATATAAAAGGAAGACAATACAGTTATAATACAATAAAATACAAGAGGATTAAGAAGGCCCTGCTACGGAAGAGCTTACAATCTAAAAGGGTGGGGGAGATGGTAGAAAAGGTTGTAACTGTGGGGAATGAGCTGATAGAAGTGGTAAATGATTAGTTGGAGACGTGATAGGCTTCCCTGAAGAAATTCGTTTTCAGGGATCGCCTAACAGTAGCAAAAGTAGGAGATAGCCGGACAGGTTGAGGTAGCGAGTTCCAGAGGATTGGAGAGGCTCTGGAGAAATACTGGAGATGAGCATGGGAGGAGGAGACAAGGGAGCTTGAGAGTAGGAGGTCTTGAGAAGAGCGGATAGAACGGTGTGGGTGATATTTGAAGACAAGGTTGGTGATGTAGCTTGGGGCAGAGTTGTGAATGGCTTTGTATGTTGTGGTTAGTATTTTGAATTTAATTTGCTGGGTGATTGGGAGCCAGTGTAGGGATTGGAGGAGAGATTTGGCAGACACTGAGCAGTTGGTAAGGTGGATAGGTCTGGCAGCAGCATTCATGATAGACTGAAGAGGGGATAGCCTATGGAGAGGCAGGCCAATGAGAACGGAGTTGCAATAGTCAAGGCGAGAGATAACGAGGGAGTGAATGAGGAGCTTGGTGGTTTCATTTGTTAAAAAGGGGCGAATTTTAGAGATGTTACAGAGGTGAATTCTACAAACTTTTGACAACGATTGGATTTGAGGCTGAAAGGACAAGTCAGAGTCTAGGATTACAACTAGTACCCTGGCGTGGGGGGAGGGACTGATGGTTGCATTGTTGATGTTGATAGAAAAGTCATGGAGGGGGGCACAGGCGGGGGGGGGGGGGGGATATCAATAGCTTGGTTTTAGAGAGATAACGTTTAAGTAAGTGGTGTGACATCCATGCTGATATGTCAGTTAGGATTTTAGTAATGCAAGAGGAGACTAAAGGAGTGAGGTGAGCAGTAGATAGATTTGGGTGTCATCATAAGTGGTATTGGAAGCCGTGGGCAGTGACCAAGAGAGGATGTGTAGATAGAGAAGAGAAGGGGTCCAAGAACAGAGCCTTGGGGGACCCCCACAGAAAGGGGCAATGGAGAGGAGGAGACAGAGTTGTAGGTAATACTGAAGGAGCGCTGTTATAGGTAGGCAGAGAACCGGGATAGAGCAGAATCTTGGAGGAAAAGCGAATAGAGTTTATTGAGAAGGAGTGGGTGGTCAACAGTATCAAAGGCCGCAGAGAGGTCAAGTAGTAGGAGTATGGAGTAGTCGTTGTTGGTTTCAGCAGTTAGCAAATCGTTAGTAACATTGGCCAGTATGCCACTTGCCATTTTAATTAATGAGTGTCTAAAACATCTTATGAAACAAAATAGAAAATTCTGCATAGTAAAGTGGATATGTATGTTGATTATATCCATTTAGCTCTAACAAACCCTCCCATAATATTTTTTAACCAATTCTAAACCAAATACACATTTAGTGTAAAAACTTTTCTTTTCCTTATGTGAATTACATCAAAAATTACTATAGATTACATGGCAACAGACCAGTGGCAGATTTTTTTTTTTTTTCTACTTGAAAGGCTTTGCCTGGTTAAATCACAACCTTAGCAAACAATCTTTACTCATTCTGAATCCTTTATGAATACCAACCACTTCTGTGTACAATGATATTGGATATTTTATTTGTTTTAGTTGCAGATATCCTTACTTTACTATGGCTGCTTATGGTGCTAAAATACTCTACATTTCAAACAATATTCAGTAAAGCACTATGCATACAATGAAAACTAAGATTCATCCCATTTAATGTCACTACAAATTCAAAAACTGCAAGTATATGATAAACACTCATGCAAGGTATTCTTTGATATCTGTCCATTTTTAAATTAAATAAAATTCAAGAGACAGTTTTTTTTATAGAGGACTATTAAAAATTTTCTAAAAATATAAACATAACACATGGTGAGAGCAGAAACTGGAACTACTCTAGTGCTAGCTTTTATTTTCATCACATGTGCAATTAATAGGACGTTAAACATGTGCTTGTGATTGGTGTATTTGTAACAAATTATTTTGATTCAACAAATAATACTAGATATGTGCTTAAATTCTGCGCCCATGCAAAATATCTCACGGGACTATAAAGCTGTTCTCCATTAAACCCAAGTGTTTCTGAGAATAAAGGATACTGAATACAATACATCACAAAACAGATATTTCTTAAACTGGCTGTTTGTTCCACAATTTATTACTTTTCAGAGAATTCCAATGTCAGAAAGAAGATGATTTGGAAAGCATTGAAAAAGATCTGAATGATTTTATGATGGATTAACTGTGTCTCAGGGTATAATGAATAACAGGTTTTGGATGATATTTTAGGATCAAATGTGTTTTTTGTTTTGTTTGTTTCATTATAGTCTCCTTTGTCTAATAAGGTAATCTTATCTATAAATATTTTACATAAATACCAGACATATTTAATGGATGCATTTCATACATCAGGATAAAATGAAGATGCTAAGTAGATGAGATTGCATTGGACTTATATAGACTGTACAACCCTTGACATTTTTTAATACTGCTGTTGGCCTCTAAGAATGACTGACCAATAGTTTTAGACATTAGTTATAACCCTGCATAATACAGCTGTTTATCTAAAACAGCCCCTAGTAAATGTAGCACTCACCCCCTAAGGAGCTGCTGGTAAATATTTGGGCTTGTACTCTGCTCTTGCTCCCCTTGAGAAATTTCTCAAGCCCCTTGACACAGCTGTGTAGTGGTATTGATGTGAAACCCAATGGCAATAACAATTCAACAATAACCTCAAGTATTGTATTTTTACCATTACCTGGGCATCCACCTGCGGTAAAGATTGTAAACAGTTTCACACCAATCGTGCCTTAACCGCTTCGCGCCTGCCCTATAGCCGAAAGACGGCTACAGAGCGGACGCTATCTGCTGGGAGGCCGTCCCTGGACGTCCTCCTGTTTACTTCCGCAATGCGTGCTCCCGGGAGCATGCATCGGGGAAGTTCTGTGCTGGCCGTGTCCCTCGGACACAGCCAGTCACAGATTGCTGTAAACGGCCAATCACATCGGCCGTTTACAGCGCGATCGGCCTATCCATTGAGAGATGATCTCATATGTAAACATATGAGATCATCTCTCGGTGCCGCTCTCCCTTCTCACACAGACAGCGTGTGAGAAGGGACAGATGAAAGGCTGCAGCGGCCGTAAGTGAAAAAAAAGAAGTTAAAAAAAGTGCCATCTGCCCCAGTGCCATGCTCCCCCAGTGCCATCCTCCCCAGTACTATCCTCCCCAGTGCCATCCTTCCCAGTGCTTTCTGCCCCCAGTGCCACCTGTTAGTGCTATCTGTCCCCAGTGCCACCTGTTAGTGCTATCTGTCCCCAGTGCCACCTGTTGTCAGTGCCATTTGTCCCCAGTGCCATCTGTCATCAGTGCCACATATAAGTGCCATCTGTCATCAGTGCCATGTGTCATCAGTGCCACATAGTGCCATCTGTCATCAGTGCCACATATTAGTGCCATCTGTCATCAGTGACACGTATCAGTACCATTTGTCATCAGTGCCACATGTCAGTGTCATGTGCCATCTGTTGTCAGTGTCACGTATCATCGGTGCCACGTTTTAGTGCCATCTGTCATCGGTGCCACGTATTAGTGCCACGTATTAGTGCCATCTGTCATCAGTGTCACGTATTAGTGCCACGTATTAGTGCCATCTGTCATCAGTGTCACGTATTAGTGCCATCTGTCATCAGTGCCACGTATTAGTGCCACATGTCATCAGTGAAACGTATAAGTGCCATCTGTCATCAGTGCCACATATAAGTGCCATTTGTCAACAGTGCCACATATTAGTGCCATCTGTCATCAGTGCCACGTATAAGTGTCATTATTGCCATGTATTAGTGCCATCTGTCATCAGTGTCACGTGTCATTGTCCTGGTGCTCCAGGGCCTTCAAAAGTGTAATAGGTAGTCAACAAGTTAGATGTGTAATTTATGCTCCTAGAACACGTGATGGCGCTCCCTGCATGTTGGGTCTCTCTATGTGGCCAGGCTGTGAAAAAGTCCCACACATGTGGTATTGTAATACTCAGGAGGAGTAGCAGAATTTTGTTAGGGGTGTCATTTGTGGTATACACATGCCATGTGAGAAAAATAACCTATTACAATGACAATTTTGTGGAAAAAAAAAATCTTAATTTTGCAAAGAATTGTGGGAAAAAATGACAACATCAAAAAGCTCACCATGCATCTTACTAAATACTTTGGAATGTCTACTTTGCAAAAAGGGGTCATTTGGGGGGTATTTGTACTTTCCTGACTTGTTCGGGTCGCAAGAAATTAGATAGGCCACCAGTACATCAGATCTGATCAATTTTGTATGATTCGCACCACAGCTGGTAGACTCTCTAACTTTCACAAAGACCAAATAATATTATCCACTAATTTGGGTTATTTTTACCAAAGATATGTAGCAGTATAAATTGTGGCCAAAATTTATGAAGAAAAATTAATAATTTGCATCATTTTGTCACAGAAACAAAGAAATATGCGGTTTTTTTTCAAAATTTTCGGTCTTTTTTCATTTATAGCGCAAAAAATAAAAACCCCAGAGGTGATCAAATACCACCAAAAGAAAGCTCTATTTGTGGGAAAAAAAGGACAAAAAATTAATTTGGGTACAGTGTTGCATGACTGAGTAATTGTCATTCAAAGTGTGAGAGCACCGAAAGCTGAAAATTGGTCTGGGCAGGAAGGGTGTTTAAGTGCCCAGTAAGCAAGTGGTTAAACAACCGGTACTTTTACTGAAACACAGTAATAATGGTAGTATACAGAGTAGTACAATACTGATGGTAGTATACAAGGTCAGAACATGCAGTAATAAAAGGGCATTTAGACCCAATGATATACTGAATACTACATGCAGATGTATCTCCAAGTGGGACTCAGGGTGGCAAAACCGTAACACTGGGCACTTTCCCACTTCCAGTACAGCCACGCAAACACACACGACTTGTAGTCTGCTATGCCACACTGAATACCTGTATATTATAGTACATATGCTCAAGGACTCCCCCTAGATTATAATGCCTCCCCCTGTGCACACTGCAGGATAAAAGGCCTTATACTGGATGATAAGTCTCTTGTCTTCTTTATTCAGCTAGCTCAGTTAACTTCAGTATTTGTAATCGAATGCATAAGCAGAGGAAAAAGTAGAATAAGAATAAGAATGATGAGTTACTGCAAATTGGTTGTGTATCACACTTATAACTCTCCTTTCCTATGGCAGGTTAACTGGAACGTCACTTAGTAGTTAAAGAAAGGCTTGCTTTAGGCCTTGTTAAGCACAGTCTGTCTACATGAGACCGCTTTGTGGAACTGCAGATCTCAGAAACACTCTGGTGTAGTCTGTGTCAGGGCTGGCTTAGCCCTTCCTTCTCTGGGCTGGCCGCTCAGCTGTCACCTAATTGCCAGCTCTCTTCTCTCTCCACAGTTACCAGCTGTTCCTGATGATGCTCATCTGACCTGCCTACTTAAAGCCTTCCAGCTCATTTCACCTCTGCCTTCGCCTTGGTCACATCACTAGAAACCATCTCCTGTGGTTTGTTTAAGGACTGGCTTGCTGACATCCCTTCTGGCTCCTTATCCTGCTTGCTGTTGCTACTTGGATCCCTGACTTCTGGCCTGGCTGACTACCCAATCTGGTTACTGGACTCTGGCTATGCTTGACTACGCTTTTTCTAATTACCTTTTTATTTTTAATAATAAAAAAGTGTGATTTAATTGTACTTCTGTCTCAGTCTGAATCATGGTTTCTGACAGTCTGTAACATGTAATTTAAGTGTGATATGAATCTTGGGCAACAGCGCTCTCACCACACTAGGTCTGGATAGTTTGATGATTCTGCTCTGGTGCTCTCAGTCTTGCCGTCAGCCAGTACCATCACGATGTACTGCTCCGCAAGATGACCGGGACTTTTGGTTGGCTCCGTCAAGTGTCCTGGATCCTCCGATCTGGTCACGCTGCTGCTCCAGCACACTGTGGTAAAACACTCTCCAGTGGCTCGGATTCCGTTCCGCGCCAAGCAGGCTGCGGCTCTTCCAGAAACACACCCACAGATCCCTGCAGGCAGGTCTCGCGTCCCAGGCAGAAGAGAAAGAAGATGGCCCCGCTACCCAGTATGCCAGAGCTACAATGGAATGGTTTAGATCAAAGCATTGTGTTAGAATGGCCCAGTCAAAGTACAGACCTAAATCCAATTGAGAATCTGTGGAGAGACTTTGCTCTTCAAAGACTCTCTCCATCCAATCTGACAGAGCTTGAGCTATTTTGCAAAGACGAATGGGCAAAAATTTCACTCTCTAGATGTGCAAAGCTGGTAGAGACATCCACAAAAAGACTTGCAGCTGTATTTGCAGCGAAAGGTGGTTCTACAAAGTATTGAGACGGGGGCTGAATACAAATGCACGCCACACATTTCACATATTTATTTGTAAAATATTTTAAAAACCATTTACCTTTTTCTTTCCACTTCACAATTATGTGCCACTTTGTGTTGGTCTTTAAAGATATGAAAATCGAGTCACTAAAATCTCCAAAAGCTTTAACAATTTAAAATCTGTAGCTCTCATTAAAATAAGCAAAAAAAAAAAAACAGTTGAGCTGCCTTGAAGGCTCTTGCTCAGGCACCTCCTGCTATGGGTCCTTATTCAATCACTTTCTGCAGTGACCAGCAGTACTGAGAAACAGTGCAACAATGGACGAAAAAAGCTGAAAACAAGCATTTTATTATAAAAATGTTTCTATTACATGGTTCTTTATCAAAGTAATTATCATTCAGTTAGAATTTACATCTACTTTAAGGTGTGCTGTTTATCTGTACTACAGGTATTAATCAGCTGTTAGTAGGTTGTAAGGGCTAGCAGTTATTGCTATAGTGGATGTAGATGGGACCAATACTGATATAGATTACATTATATATAGTACAGGCTTACCCCACTTTTAAGTACACAATGGGGATTTTTTTTTTATTGCATTTAAGTCCAAATATGAGATCTGAGGACTTTTTGACCCCAGATCTCATATTTAAGAGGACCTGTCATGCGTTTTTCTATTACAAGGGATGTTTACATTTCTTGTAATAGGAATAAAAGTGATCTATTTTTATTAATTTTTTTAAAAACAGTGTAAAAAAAAAAAATCAAGTAAAATAAATAAGAAAAATTTTTTTTTAAAACACCCCGTCCCGACAAGCTCATGTGCAGAAGCAAACGCATACGTGAGTAGCGCCCACATATGAAAACGGTAGTCAAACCACACATGTGATGTATTTCCGCGATCGGTAGAGTGAGAGCAATAATTCTAGCCCTAGACCTCCTCTGTAACGCAAAACATTCAACCTGTAGAATTTTTTAAATGTCGCTTATGGAGATTTTTGAGGGTAAAAGTTTGACGCCATCCCACAAGCGGGCGCAATTTTGAAGCATGACATGTCGGGTATCAATTTACTCCGCATAACATTATCTTTCACAATATAAAAAAAATTGGGCTAATTTTACTGTTGTCTTATTTTTTTATTCAAAAAAAGTAAATTTGTTTCCAAAAAAAGTGCGCTTGTTAGACCGCTGTGCAAATACGGTGGGAAAAAAAGTATTGCAATGACCGCCATTTTATTCTCTAGGGTGTTAGAAAAAAACAATATATAATGTTTGGGGGTTCTAAGTAATTTTCTAACAAAAAAAACTGTTTTAAACATGTAAACACAGAGTCTGAAAAAGAGGCCCGGTCCTTAAGTGGTTAAAAGGGGGGTATGCCTGTAGTTAGTTATATTCACAGCATATACAAGGATGGTGAGCTGTGCTTTCAATGCATAACGCACATACTGTATTAATAAATGCTATTGAATCTGCAGTTCTCTTTTAAATCTCTAAATCGGTATATAATTTATAAAGCTAATCAATATATACTATTTGATAAAATCCCTTTTACATTAACATGACAGTTTATTAACGTTTTTATTTTCATGAACTTAGCCAATTGAATACCTAAAAATAATTTGCGTATATTGGTCAAAATGTAATGCCTACTATTTTCAAGTGACTTTAAGCACTTAAAGACCTTTAAAACCATACTGAACTTTACTTCCCAAACACATGAATGCAAACATTGCTGAAACAAACAATACAGATCTATGTAATCTTAGTTGAGTAACCAAACATCCAAGTCCCACAATAAATGAGCATTACAAGGAAAACAGAAAAGAGGATTATTCCAGTTCAAACAGCCCTATAAAAATAAAATATGGTAAATACAGTACACTAGCAACAAAACTGACACTATATTACCAGGATAAAAAATTCAAAATTGTCTTAAATTTAAAAAAAAAAAATTGCAACAGCAACTCCTTTTATGGCTTAAAGTTGCCACTTCTTCAGGAAATAAGTATATACAGTACAATCTGACAAAAGAACATGCAGAATATGACAGAAGTACACATATATGTATGTGTATTTTTTGTTTTGGATAGAGCGGAGAAAGATTAGAACGCTTGTTCATTTTTTAATTTTTTTTGCAGTCTGTACCCCCATTAACCTCCCTGGCGATATGATTATGTCAGATTTTTTATGCTGAAAGCAGTACATTGTTTTGCATAGAAATTTGCCGTTTTATATTGTAGGCATGCAATTCTTAGTAATAATACACTTAAATCTGTCCAAACAAGAGTCTAGTAGACATCCCAGGTATGATAACGTTTGGAACACAAAATCATAAATGATAATATAATAAATAATGAAAAATAATTGTAACAAATAATAATATAATAATAAAATGTATTCAATAATGTAATCAAATCAAAAACACAGAAATTTGCTCAGTTGCAGAATTGTTGCTGTCGTTACTTTCAGCGTTTGATGACTAATATCCCCACAAATCACTATCTCTCAACTCTGCAAGTGATTCTAATTTATTATCGCTGTTTTTTTAGCTGGTCTAAAACCGCTTTTGATGTAAAGGGACACTTTTTGGTTGCTATGGACATTCTGTGCATGCAGGGCACTGGACAAAGCATTAGGGACAAAGGGATGTGAAATGATTTGATACAGTAATGTAATCTGTAAGATTACAGTGTACTGTAAGCCCTTGTACACACGGTTGGACATTCGGACAAAACACGGGTTTTGTGCGAAACTGGTGTTGCATACACACAGTCGGACAAAGTTGTCGGAAAATCCAATCGTTCGTAACGTGATGACGTTATTTCGTTACAACGGGACTACATTCAGGCTAGTAGCCAATAGCTTTGGTCTAGGAATTTGATCTGAGCATGCGTGGCACTTTGTCCGATCGGAATTCTCTACAAACGATCGGACAAAGTCCGATCGGATCAAGTTGTTGGAAAATTTTATAGTCCAGCTCTAAAACTTTGTCGGTCGGATATTCTGACGGAGCCCACACACGGTCAGATTATCCGACAACATGGTCCGATTGGACATTTTCTATCGGAACGTCCGACTGTGTGTACAAGGGCTCACACAGCTCGCACATACAGCAGGAGGACATTGCAGGATCTTGGGGACAAGGGGACAAAGTAAGTAACTTTGCCAGAATCCTGCGATGCAATCCCGAGTGTGGCTTGGGGTTACAGCTTTTGGTAGTGCAAATTCACCCCGAGCCACACTCGGGAGTACCGCCATGGAGGTTAAGGAGATTCACCCTATTAATTTGTACTGTTTACCATTATCATTGAAAGTGAAAGTAAAAGAAAATCCCAGATTTGGGTTGTCCCCAGAAAAGTAATAGAGGGGAAATTTCAATGGGAACACTAGTTCTGGTTACCTGGGGGTCCACAAGGAATTGCCCTAATTTGCAGGGATTTCCTCTTCTAGTTTGGCTACGGGACAGGAAGTGAAGAGAAATCTCTGCATCTCTACAATGGTACACAGATGGCAAAAGAAAATTTGACAGGGGTTGCCGATAGTTCTACTTTAATAAATATGTAAAAGTTATGTACTTTAATAAATACCTTTTTATACATTTCTAAAGTCCTCTTTCATATTACTTTTAATGTACCCTATATACTGCCAAGGTGTCTTACTGGTTGTCTATGCTAAGCCTAGACTCACTCTGTGGAGGTCCCCACTAAATGTATAAGGTGTAGGGGTTGAACGAATGGCTTGGGGAGTAGTCCTTTAGATGGTTCTTTTACTGGCTATTGTTGGGGCCCTTTAAGAAGCATTGGTGCAGAGCCTTAATGAACCAACATGCAGTAAGGTTGCAGTATAGGTGCGGTATAGGTGTAGCATAAATGCTGGGTAGATGCCATATAGGTGCAGTATAATCAATGGCCTGCCTTTAGATGCTCAGTTCCTGCAAACAGTGCAAACAATGGGCAGTGATCCCTCTCACCAGTGGTGTGGCTGTGAACTCTTGCTGTGAAACGACCCCCCCCCCCCCCCCCAGTCTCTCCACATAATTCCACTGAAGATTCAGTGATGGGAGGTACAGGATGAGAGGCTCTCCCTCCTGGAGAGACAGTGTAGATGTGTTTGCTGTGGTCTGTGCTGCACTGCCTCCGGTATCCCCACTGGCCTGGCCTCTCAGCAGTCTAGTGAGTATGAAGCAGATGTGCTCACTTCAGTTCCCTCTTCAAGAGGAAGAATCTATCTGGACAGTTTCAGGAGAACAAGCTACACTGCTCCTCTTTGCCCAAGTGTGTCTTGGGAATTATAGTAGAAAGGCTCCATAAGCCCCACAATATGGCTTACTTCCTGGACTGCAAATCCAATGATCCTCAGCATTCTGCATAGGAATACATAGACTTTTCTGGCTATAGTGCTCCCTCTGTTGACTGGAGGGAGTGGTGCAAAACAGCATTCAGCGTAACAGCAGAAAGTGAAAGTAAACTGATTGAAAAGAGGGAAATGTCTCCTTCTCCATGTTTCTGTAGCATCCTCCTGTCAAGCTGCTAGGGTTATTTTGGTTAGGAAAATTTAGTTTTGTTCTCCTGTAACCAGCAGAGCTGTTTGTTGTGATTGCTATAAGCTGCACTAGGCTGCAGGCTGCTAGTTTGTCTCCTTCCCCCTGTTTTCTGGAGTTTTCCATAACATAGTAAGTGAAAGGGCTGGATAGGCAGTATGAATATTTATGCAACCCCAGCCAATCTCTTAAGATGTGTGTCCAGATGGCGACTGGGGAGTGTCACTAAAGACCTGTCTTGGGAATACACAGGGAGAGCCTGTCTGCTGGAATCAAAAAGTAATATTCTAAGCTGGGAGGACACTGTGGTACCTACCCAGAGGGAGAGTGAATCTCAGTGACTGTTTGCTTTCATTGCCCCTGCTACTCAAAGTACAAGGCTTGCCTGGCCTGGGACATTGCTATAGGTGCCCCAGTGCTTTTCACTTAATGTCCCACTGCTTAAAGTGGTTGTAAACCCACTTTGAGAAAAAAAAACTAACACCTGCAAGACAAAGGCATAATGAGCTAGTATGCATAGCACTCACCTGATAGCGAAGTCCCCGCTGTGGGGCCTGTACACCACTCCAGCGCCCGACATAACTCCAAGGGGTTACTTCCGGGTATCGCGGCTCCAGTGCTGTGATTGGCCGGAGCTGCGATGATGTCACTCCTGCGATTGCGTGCAGTAACGGTACACTCACTGAAGCAATGGCACATACGTGCTGTTGCTTCGGGTTTGTGTCAGTGCGCATGTGCCGATGAAGTAGACACATACAAATGAAGGGGATATCTCCTAAACCGTGCAGGTTTAGGAGATTTCCTGGGTAGCTACAGGTAAGCCTTATTACAGGCTTACTTAAAAGGGGTCTGTAAGGGTTTACAACCACTTTAAGAGACTGTTCAGCAGAACTACTATAAAAAAGAGTGCCCTCATTGTTTCAGTTAGTAATTTGGAGTATCTCATAGCTTCCTAAACTCATTCAAATTAATGCTGCAATGAAACTTAAAAATATTCAACCTTTATGGGCTATGTTCCTGAATCAGTGTGTGAAGTTGTTGTTTGCTTGGCTGCTGCACTAGTGGGAATAGACTTTAAACTAGTGGCTCTAGACCATGGTAGCACTACATTTCTGCAGTCCAGCATCTGGCTACAAGCTTAATGCCACGTACACATTATCGGACTTTTCGGTAGAATAGGTCAGAAGGAATCATTCCGTCGGATATTCCGATCTTGTGTGGGATAATCTGATAGTTTTTCTTAAAAAAATTCAGACGGACCTAGAAATAGAACATGCTTTAAATCTTTCTGACAGAATCAATTTCTATCGGGAAAACCATCTTCGTATTGGCTACTGGCTATTGAACTTCCTTTTCTAGACACGTCATACGTCATCACGTTCAAAATGAACGGACTTTGGTCCGTTCGCGTGTGGGCAAGTCCGTTCGGTCGGAACTCCATCGGGAAGACTGTCGGACCTTTTCTGCTGGAAAGTCCGGTCGTGTGTATGCGGCATAAGAGTTTGCAATTCAACCCCTTGCTTACTGGGCACCTAAACTCCCCTCCTGCCTAGACCAATTTTTAGCTTTTAGCGCTGTCACTCTTTGAACGACAATTGCGCGGTCATACAACACTGTACCCAAATTCAATTTTTCTCACAAATAGAGCTTTCTTTTGGTGGTAATTGATCACCTCTGGGTTTTTTATTTTTTGTTAATTTTTTTTTAAAGACTGACTTTAAAAAAAAAAAAAAAGTTTTATATTTTCTTAATAAATTTTGCAAACAGGTAATTTTTGCCTTTCATTGATGTACGCCAATGAGGCTGCACTGATGGACACTGATAGGCTGCACTGATGGGCACAGTTAGGCTGCATTGATGGGCACTGATAAGGCGGCACTGATGGGCACTGATGGGCACTAATAGGCGGCACTGATGAGCACTAATAGGCGGCACTGGTGGGCACTGATGAGGTGGCACTGCTGGGCACTGAGAGGTGGCACTGATGGGCACTAATAGGTGGCACTGATAGCTGGCACTGATAGCTGGCAGTGATGGGCACTGATGGGTGTCAGTGATGGGCACTGATCAGCACTGGTAGGTGACACTGATAGGCAGCACTGCTAAGTGGCACTGATGAGGCACTGATTGGCACCACTGGTGAGCATTGATAGGTGGCACGGTTTGATGGCACTTATGCACTGGTGGGCACTGATTCGTGGCACTGTGGGCACTGGCAGGTGGCAGGCAGTACTGGTGGGCACAGATGAGGCAGCTTCACCTCTTCCTCTTTGGGACTGATGTCCCTTGCACAGAAGCCAGTGATCGTCTTTTTTTTGTCAGCGTGAGGAGAAAAAAAAATGATTACCAATCTTTTATTTATATCACGTGATCAGCTGTCAGCTTAGTGGCTGGCTTGATGCATTCTGCATACAGGAGATTGGCTGCTCAGAATGGGCACCATTCAGGGAGAGCTTTTCATTTCCTTAATGAAGTGTTCTCTGATTGAACAAGGTGGATAGTGTGACATCACTGCCTTGTATTTCCAATTAGGGAATGCTTTTTCCAAGCTTATCACCTCCTGCATTCACAAGGCAGGAGAGCAGCCCCTTGGCACAAGACTCAGAAACGAGTGCAGATCACTGAAGTATTATTATTAGTATTATTATTATTATTATTATAATACACGATTTATATAGTGCCAACAGTTTACGCAGCGCTTTGCAATGTATAGGGGGGGGGGACACAATTACAGTATAATACAAAAGGTACGGGAGGGCCCTGCTCGTAGAGCTTACATTCTAAAGGGAGGGGGTGGTGGTACAAAAGGTAATAGCTGCAGAGAATGATTTGATGGGGATGGCTTGGGTAGCATTGGTTAGCAATGAAGTAGCATTGTCTATTAACCAGGTATGCCATATACATAGTTACAGTACATTGGTCTAAGCTGGACCAATGTAACGATGTATAACATGCAGATGCCTTTAAACCATTTTACACACCATAGTTTATGTCAGCATAATACTATGGCTCCTCCTGACAGCTCTTTCTCTTCAGTTCCTGGCTGGCCAAGTGCCACTACCCTAAAACCATGCTCATAAGCCAATCCCTGTAGCAAATACTAGTACATCACATACAGCATACAGTGCTTCTGTGTGGCCAGGGACAACACTCTTTGATATCTTCACATTGGATGCTAGACAACCTTTTTTTAGCACTGCCTTCAAGTCAACTTTAAATAAAATATGCATATTACATTTTAGAGGTCAGGAAATTAGATCAATAAAAATATAAAAACATTATACTACTAGCAGATAGTTATTTTGCCAATGTAAATATTTGTACAATAAATACTCAAAATACTCCATTTCAGTTATCAACAAAGATAAGATAAGAGGGTGGTTGGATGTTGAAGCATGATCCAACCACCTTCAGGCATCCAAAAAAAACAGTTCCTTCCTAAAACTAAGTGGTAAAATAGGATTACTGTTCATGTTTAGTTTCTCATTGTTAGGGTTTAAATACACCTTTAGGAATAGTATTATCTCTTTTATGGCAAAGACATTTGTATTGTAGGAGCCTGGCCTAACTATAACATATCTACCAGCTGGGTAAACTGGTTGTATAGCATGGGATAGTCCCAGTCTTTGTAATTCTTGAGATTTGCTAAGATCTTAGATAGCAGTATAACAGTGTCTGAAACTTAAACTGATAACAGAAAAGTATGACTGATAGACCCTGTGGGAATGGCATGTTTTCATCATTTCAGGAGAGCCTAAAACAAATAACATCTGCTAGTTTATTTACTTCCCATTAGGCATTGTGAATTTACCATATAATAGCATTTTGCCACTATTTTTAACACATTCAGCTTTAAAATGATTGTATTTGACTTGATTTATTAGTAATAAATAACAACTACATTTCTATGATCCAATTTCTTTTGCTCTTTAATTTGTTGAGCACTTGCTAGTAGACTTGTGCACAACAGAAAATTTTGTTTAGTTTCGGTTCGTTGTCATTCGTAGAATACATCATTTCGTTCTGTTATATTCGTTATGTTACGTTAATACGTTTTCGGATAATTCGTTATTATTCGTAGAGTGTCAAATTCATTCGTTCGTATTCGTTGAAATTCGCTATTTATGTATGTATAGACATTCGTGATAATGATTCGTAGTTTGGAAAGTCGTTTGTTTATTGAATCTTTTAACACACACAATGACAACGTCTCTTCTCCTCGGCTCAAATACAATACAACACCCTTCTCACTCAGTTCTCAGGAATGCACTTTGCCAGTAATCCATCCTCCGGCACAAAATAAATTAGCTGATTGGACTATAAGATTTACTTTGAGCTAACCTTTTGTTTCACTACATCTTTAAAGAATTACCAAATTCATTAAAATTCATTCAAATTCATTCGTTATATTTCTTTCGTATTCGTTGTTATTCGTTATTTTTTTATTCGGACATTCGGATGCATCCGAATGTACGAAAGATGCAAAATTCGGCCGAATTTCGATTCGTTACAAAACGAATTGCACAAGCCTACTTGCTAGCGATAACAATACCAACTTAAATTGTGCTCTTAAGTTTTGGTAAAAACCCAATAAGCCATACTAAGAAGATTCCACAAAAAAAGCCACACTTTGGCATTGCACAGTTTTATCTAGGGGGCTGGATTGATCATTAGATAAAGGGGATGTAGGGTTTCTTGGGTATCCCCCTGTGAACAGAGATGCTTATTAAGGTCAAGAAAAATCTAATTAAACTTTTTTCCCAGAGTTGGAAATATTATGTAAAAAGTTGTTACCTGTGTAGTGCCCCTGATTAGGCTACAAGTGTTAGGTAAATTTAGTTTTCAAACTCCCTGTAATCAGGGAGAGCAGTAATCATTTCTTAGTGCCTGTTCTAGGTTCTGCTGGTGCAGACTTAGCTACATTCCATTGAACTCTGGGATATAGTGGGTGGAAAAGCTTTGACCCTGGCCTGTATATTCATGCCTCTTTAGCCAATCCCTGGTCAGGAGAGTGAATAACCAGCAGGGGGCTGAGAGGGTTATAAATAAGCTGGGGCCTGAAACAGCTTCTTCTTGTTCCTAAGGGAGTAAGCCCTTGTACACACAATCGGAGATTCCGACGGAATGTGTCCGATCGGAGCGTTTTGTCGGATATTCCGACTGTGTGTGGTCTGCATCGGACTGTTTCCGTCGGAATATCCATCGGACCAAATTTTCCAACTTGCCGGAAATATTTTCTGACAAAATGCTCCGATCGGACATACTCTGATCATGTGTAGAGAATTCCGATCGGACAAAGTGCCATGCATGCTCAGATCAAATTCCTACATCAAAGCTATTGGCTACTAGCCTGAACGTAGTCCCATCGTAACGAAATTACGTCATCACGTTCTGAAAGATCGGATTTTCCGACAACTTTGTCCGACCGTGTGTATGCAACAGTTTCGGACAAGATCCGTCGGACAAAATCCGACGGATTTGGTCGTCGGAATCTCCGACCGTGTGTACAAGGGCTTAGACCCAGCCTTAGGGCTGAGGCAACCCTGGGAGACTACCTGCAGCTTCAAAGATTTATTTGTGGGGTCCTCGCTCCTGGCTTAGGCTCCGGGACCTCCAGCCTAGCCTCCTGAAAGTACCCAGTGGTCCATGGTTAATACATAAAAATGGTGAGTAGAAAAAGCAGGGAAAGTGGACTGATAAATAAAACCTACCCCAGATTTACCTAAATAAATGAAGGGTTAAGCATTAAGCATCGCACTTCACTAAGATTTAAATAGCCAAAGGTGTCTTCAGCACAGAGCCCCCACGGAGTCCAAAAAGGTTACTCTAAGGGCAAAATTGATGTAAAAGTAAAGCGATATGTAAGGCTAAGCAAGGTCATAGTCTAATATGCTGAAAGTAAATGTGGTATAGAGGGGAGGGGGAAGAAGAAAGAGGGGTAAAAGGAAAAACCCTCCCTCTCTTTCTCTCCCTGATTTAACAGCGATCTTACCTTTGGGGAAGTAACAAGGTGTGTGTGTGCCTATCCTTGGCGCCGCTCTGAGGATTGCATTCAAGAGCGCGCCTTATACACCCCCAACCCGGAAGTTGTCAGAGCGTCAATAGACGCTCACTTACATCATTTCTAGGTACTGCGCAGGCGCAGAGTCCGTGCGTGCGCATTTATGATCTCCCATTATGAGGATGGTATAGGGGGAGAGCTCAGGAGGCACGATCACCAATCAGCGCCCTTCCACCGTCACTCCAACCTGAAGCGACGTATCTCCCAGGGGGGACACCCCATTTCAGGGTGTCTCGCAGTTTGTCGTCTCTTTGTTGAGGGGTAAAAAAAAAAAAAGTATTTGGGTGAGTCTTCTTATGGGTATTACTTCTGGTCTTATTGTATTTACTTCTTAACAGCTATGAACCCTCATTTAAAATTGTTAACTCTCCCTTTGCAATTATTGAAACACTATTTCTCTGTATATGTCAGACATCGTAGATGACGTCTCCTGAGGAAGCGGCCTTTTCGCTGCGAAAATGGTCGAGCCACACGTCTACTCTACATCCTTGTAAAAAAAAAAACCTACTTGGGGTTTTCAATCACCTTTTGAACGACATTGTCCATTTTATGGATTGATTATCATTGTGTTTGTTTTATTATTGTTTGTAATTGTTTCTTTCTCCTTTTTGTGTAACTATTTAAAATAAAACTTTACTAATTTAAAAAATTATTGTTATTCAATATTATCTGATACTGCAATAGTCCCTACTGTTCCCACTGATTTGAGGAAAATTTCTTCCAATGATATGCACCTGTCAAACAGGTGCTGTAAAATTGGTCTTTGGGTGTTAATTGTGCCCCTGAATCCTATACCAAAAACATTCTTCCAGATGAAATGATTGAACAAAGCTAGGCAGAAATTCTGCAGAGATTCCACATTCCAAAAAGACTTAATCACATTGGCATCAGGAGCTGCATAGCTGGTAATCCAGGACTGATTCATTTTTATAAAAGTCAAACGGTTCACGGAGTCTATGGACAGACGCATTCTATGATCAGTAACGAAACCTCCTGCAGCGCTGAATGCCCGTTCTGAAAGCACACTGGATGCAGGGCAGCCCAACAACTCAATAGCATACTGGGCAAGTTCTGACCATAAGTCTATTCTCATGACCCAGTAAGTCAGTAGATCGTCAGCTGGAAAGCTCTCCATCTCTGTTTTGGCCCCGAGATAATGTTCCACTGTGTGATGCCGCCGTTGCAGATGGGATGTGGAAGATGCCAGCTCTGGGTGCTGACGACTAAAAAAATTCCGAAATGCCTCACTTAGGTGAACGCCTTCTCCAACGCTCCTCTCTTGATCAATAGAAGACTCAAAACTATATTTTCCACAACACTGTAACCTACTGGAGTCAGGAAAAATGTTCAATAAAATTCTCTTTAAGGCCCCTTTCACATGTGCGGACCGTTCGTCCGTTTTTCTCTACATCCGTTTTCGGACGAAAACGGAGCACAATGCATGTCAATGGCATTGCGGACGTTTGCGGACGACCATCCGCAAACGACCGTTTTACGTCCGTTCCGTTCAGCTCCGTTTTTCCGAACTGAAGAAAACCCTATTTTCTCTTCCGTCCAAAATACGGAACGGACGTAAAACGGTCGTTTGCGGACGATCCGTTCCGCGGACATCCGTTTTTGAGCAAAAAATATATATTAATGTACAGGTGACCTCTGACCCAGGTAGTGGTCAGTCACATGTACAACCACATCCTGCTAGTGGAAAGAGTGGAGAGAGGAGAGGAGAGTGTATAGAAAGAGAGCTGCCTGAACCTGTGTGTTTTGAAGAGACGTGCCAAGAGAGAGGAGACCTGCCAGGAGATTGGAGACCTGCCAAGAGAGAGAGAGAGGAGAGCAGCCTGGAGAGAAGAGAAAAAATGGCCAGAGATGTCTCACATGAAAGGCTTATTCAGCTCGTGCATGCCAGGCCTGGCTTATGGGACAAAACATGTGCTGAATACAGTGACCGCCATATCACCAGCATGAAGTGGGAGGAGATTTTTGAGGAGGTCACACCGAACTGGATGTCGCTTAGTAATAAGCACCGTCGGATACGTGGTAAGCAGTTTGTGGCTTGGCATAGTTAACCACTTCAATACAGGGCACTTTCACCCCCTTCCTTCCCAGCCCAATTTTCAGCTTTCAGCGCTCTAGCGCTTTCAGTGACAATTGCGCGGTCATGCTACACTGTACCCAAATGAAATTGTTATCATTTTGTTCGCACAAATAGAGCTTTATTTTGGTGTTATTTATTCACGACTCCGTTTTTTTTTTTTTGCGATATAAGCGCAAAAAAAGCGGAAATTTGGGAAAAAAACAATATTTTCTTTTTTCTATTTGAAAAGAAATCCAATAAAATCAAATTTTGTCATAAATTTAAGCCAAAATGTATTCTGCTACATGTTTTTGGTAAAAAAAATTCCGTTAAGTGTATAATAATTGGTTTGTGTGATCACGGACATATGTACGCAAATGATCATGTACATATGTGTGCAGGTGATCACGTACATATGTGTGCAGATAATCATTGGGACATGTGATTTTAGTGGGACATATGTGGGGGACATGTTTTTATTATTAGGGACATGTGTTTTTATTATTTGGGGACATGTATGTTTTGGGGACATGTGTGTTTTGGGGACATATGTGGGGACTGTGTTTTCACTGTGTGGTGTGTTGTGTGTTTACACTACACTGATGATCAGTGAGTAAAAAGCTGTGAAAAGCAGCCCATACTCACTGATCATCAGCCGGCTGCAGCGTTCTGCTCTCCTCTTCTCAGCGGTGACTTCCGTGTGAGGAGAGGAGAGCCGATTGCCTAGCAACCGGCTGTTTGTTTACATCACATGACGGCCGTGATTGGACACGGCCGTCATGTGATCAGGAGGGCCAATCACAGAGCCCTCCTGCCGATCTGAGATGTGCCGTGTCCGGGTGACACGAGCACATCGGGATCGCGCCGCTGCGCGGGCACGCGCGCGCGCGATCCCGCTGCTCCTGAATGACGTTCCTGAACGTCCTATCAGGAGCAGGCGGCTCCCACCCGGCCGTATATATACATTGGCCGGGTGGGAAGTGGTTAAACACATGGCATTTCATGGCATGGCATGTCACGTGGTCATGTGGCCATGTGGCATGTCACGTGGCCATGTGGCATGTCACGTGGTCATGTGGCATGTCACGTGGCCATGTGGCATGTCACGTGGCCATGTGGCCATGTGGCATGTCACGTGGCCATGTGGCATGTCACGTGGTCATGTGGCATGTCACGTGGCCATGTGGCATGTCACGTGGCCATGTGGCATGTCACGTTGTCACGTGGCCATGTGGCATGTCACGTGGCCATGTGGCATGTCACGTGGTCACGTGGCCATGTGGCATGTCACGTGGCCATGTGGCATGTCATATGGTCATGTGGCATGTCACGTGGCCATGTGGCATGTCAGGTGGTCACGTGGCCATGTGGCATGTCACGTGGCCATGTGGCATGTCACGTTGTCACGTGGCCATGTGGCATGTCACGTGGCCATGTGGCATGTCACGTTGTCACGTGGCCATGTGGCATGTCACGTGGCCATGTGGCATGTCACGTGGTCACGTGGCCATGTGGCATGTCACGTGGCCATGTGGCATGTCACGTTGTCACGTGGCCATGTGGCATGTCACGTGGCCATGTGGCATGTCACGTTGTCACGTGGCCATGTGGCATGTCACGTGGCCATGTGGCATGTCACGTGGTCACGTGGCCATGTGGCATGTCACGTGGTCATGTGGCATGTCACGTGGCCATGTGGCATGTCAGGTGGTCACGTGGCCATGTGGCATGTCACGTGGCCATGTGGCATGTCACGTTGTCACGTGGCCATGTGGCATGTCACGTGGCCATGTGGCATGTCACGTTGTCACGTGGCCATGTGGCATGTCACGTGGCCATGTGGCATGTCACGTGGCCATGTGGCATGTCACGTGGCCATGTGGCATGTCACGTGGTCATGTGGCATGTCACGTGGCCATGTGGCATGTCAGGTGGTCACGTGGCCATGTGGCATGTCACGTTTTCACGTGGCCATGTGGCATGTCACGTGGCCATGTGGCATGTCACGTGGTCATGTGGCATGTCACGTGGTCATGTGGCATGTCACGTGGCCATGTGGCATGTCAGGTGGTCACGTGGCCATGTGGCATGTCACGTTGTCACGTGGCCATGTGGCATGTCACGTGGTCATGTGGCCATGTGGCATGTCACGTGGCCATGTGGCATGTCACGTGGTCACGTGGCCATGTGGCATGTCAGGTGGTCACGTGGCATGTCACGCGGCCATGTGGCATGTCACGTGGTCATGTGGCATGTCACGTGGCCATGTGGCATGTCAGGTGGCCATGTGGCATGTCACGTTGTCACGTGGCCATGTGGCATGTCACGTTGTCATGTGGCCATGTGGCATGTCACGTGGCCATGTGGCATGTCACGGGGCCATGTGGCATGTCACGTGGCCATGAGGCATGTCACGTGGCCATGTGGCATGTCAGGTGGTCACGTGGCCATGTGGCCATGTGGCATGTCACGTGGTCATGTGGCATGTCACGTGGTCACGTGGCCATGTGGCATGTCACGTGGCCATGTGGCATGTCACGTGGCCACGTGGCATTTCATGTGGCATGTCACGTGGCATTTCATGTGGCATGTCAGGTGGTCACGTGGCCATGTGGCCATGTGGCATGTCACGTGGTCATGTGGCATGTCACGTGGTCACGTGGCCATGTGGCATGTCACGTGGCCATGTGGCATGTCACGTGGCCACGTGGCATTTCATGTGGCATGTCACGTGGCATTTCATGTGGCATGTCACGTGGCATTTCATGTGGCATGTCACGTGGCCACATGATCACGAGGCCACGTGGCCTCATATTATATGTAATTGTCATGTTGGAGTTCTATCAGTTCATTGTGTCTACTGTTCCTATACAGGTGATAAAATCATCACACGGTGGAGATCCCTTAGAGACCGCTACAGACGGGAGCTAAAGGAGGAGGCAAGAGAAAGCCGGAGCGGCGCAGGACCATCAACAAAAAAAAAGTCCCTTTTTTGATTCACTGGACTTCTTGAGAAGTGTTATGAACTTAAGAAAGTAAGTAAATACATTATTTCTCCCCTATATTAAATTATTTGGCCGAGTAAAAAAAATGATATACTCCAAAGAGGAAGTACAAAAGTACAGAAAAGTACAAGCATGCTAGCTCATTATGAATTACTTACCTGTGATGGAAGCCCCCGCTGTGGTCCCCGTTCCCCTCCTCCGTTGCCGCCATCACTCCCTGAGTGACTTCTGCGTATCATGGCTTCGGTACTGTGACTGGCCCTAGCCACAATGACGTCATGCACGTGGGATCCACCAGTCATGGCACAAGCGTCTTCAGAAACAGCACGCTTAGGCGCCGTTGTCTACGGGTTTTCTGCTAATATCTCCAAACCGTGTAGGTTTAGGGGATATTTCTTGCACCTACCTGTATGTATAAGTGGTCCACTTTAATGACACACATGGATCCATGTATTGTAATAACTCTACTGTACTCACCTGTAATCCATCTATTAACAAATATTTTACAGTACCACCAGCAACATTTCTGATACAGAAGAGGAGGGGGGTGCAGTGGATACCCAGCCTGCGGCAGAGGAAGACATTGGAGTTGGTGGTAGGGAGCAAGCTCCTGAGGAGATGCCATCTTCACAATCTACAGCCACGCTTGAAAGACGTGTGCCACAACGTGTGCCTGTAAGTATCCTATATAAAATGTCCCATTTTGAAATGTTGATAGAATAAAATGTACTAATAAATGTTCCAACCCTCAGATTCGTTCTGTTACTACTGCTTCCAGAAGCAAACGACACGGACAGCATAGGCCTGACATGGATGGAGCTATGCTGTCCTTTATGCAAGAGATGACGGCAATTAGACGGGCGGATAGCAACGATCCTTTTGCAGACCCCAATAATGAAGATGCAAGCTTTGTGAAGAACCTATATCACCACCTTTCAAAGGTTCCGACTGCACGCAAAATGGACGTTCACATGGCCATCTTCAATTTCACTGGTGTGTGCGTAAGGGCTGCACTATCTGGAGATCCCATGCCACCAGTTATTACTCATCCCCAACGTCCATATGGTGGGCAAGCTCCGCAGCATCCTTATCCCCATCCATATCACCACCCAGGCATTATTCCCCATCACCAACGTGCTCCAGCCCCCACTGCCCAAAATTTTGCAACCCCACCTCAAGTGGCACCCTCCAGTTCCCCGGCCACTTCTTACCTTAGTTCTCCCCAGTCATCCAATCCCTATCCCACTTCCCACAGTCCTTATTATCAAGACCTTTAAAAAAAAAACATTTTATGTTGCCTCCCCCATTCTAGTTGGCCACCCAGTTTGCACTGCAGCAATTTTTTGTTTTTTTGGGTTATATATATTTTTGTAAATATGGTTGTCGATTTGAATTTTTTTTGCGTTTCTATGTTGTCGTCACTGACATTATTAAACATAATGGACTGTATGGAATATTTTATTGTGTTTATTGTACTCTATATAACACAAAAACAACTGATACAAAAGAATGTGATGGTCATAGGGTCAATGGTGATTGATCTTGGCACTAGGAGAATGAAAACTACAAGCTTTATACACTGATAGCAGTTACAAGACTGCTATACTGCTAACATGAAAATGCATTATTTCTTAAAACTATTGCATTTCCAGTTTATGTGGGAAAACAAATACAATGCAGGGTACCAAAAGGGGGTCAAACATGTACTAACAAAGGTATACCCAATAAAGTGCCTGGTGAGTGTTTTTACACATGTTGATACTGCCACGGAACCTCTCCCTCTGGGGACATGAAATAGTTTGCAAACGTATCACGCATGGTAACAACTGAATTTTTGGGTCGCAGTCCAGTAAACCGTACAGAAGGTAAATCGATCTCGTCCTCTTCCTCAACAGTAATTCCTTCTTTTTCACGTATAATGTTATGGAGGACACAACATGCTTGTATAGCTAGTTCGGCATTCTTCAGGCTCAGTTGAATTGTTGTATGGAATATGCGCCACTTGCTGGTCAAAATGCCAAAGGTACATTCAATAAGTCGCCTTGCGCGACTCAACCGATAGTTAAAAATTTTTTTGGGGGGAGTTAGATTGTGCCTGGCATAAGGCCTTAGGAGATTCATAGAAAGTGCAAATGCCTTATCAGCTACAAGTACATGTGGCATATCTGGCCCCACAGTTCCTGGAAGAGGTTTGTCTGATGGCAAATGGAAGTGGCCCTCAAGTAGTCTTCTCCCTATTTTCGATGATGTAAACACTCTTGAGTCTGCAGTACATCCATACGCCCCAATATCTACAGCTACAAACTTATAATTACTGTCATAGATTGCCATAAGCACAAGGGAGAAGTATTTCTTATAGTTAAAATATTGTGAGCCAGATCCAGGTGGCATCTGAATTCGGATGTGTTTCCCATCCAGGGCTCCAACACAATTAGGGAATTGGGTCTTATTCCAAAACCCATTTGCAATTTCTTGCCACATAGATGTATCTGGAACAGGCATTGCAGTACACCGAAGCTCCTCCCATATTGCTTGACAGGTGTCGTGCACAATTCCAGAAATTGTAGAGATTCCCAACAAAAAGTAGTGGTTTAGGGACGTATAGGATACTCCAGATGCCAGAAACCTGGGAAGAGTAGAACAAATAATGAAAGGAACCCTACATTATGCTGGACATAAGCAGAAAGGCTGGCTGGCTTACCTCAGGGTAAGTAGAAGTCGCTCCTCAGGAGGCACACAACGTCTCATATCCGTGTTCATCCTTTCCAAACGGGGTTGCAACTTTTCTAATAAAAATTCAAACGTTGGTAGACACATTCGCGTAAAATTTTAAAATTTTTGCGGGAACTGTCGCAGATCTGCATAGTGCAGAGCAAAAAACCCTTCAGTGGGCCTCTTCAGCAGCATGGGATGTGTCCAGTACCTGCGTCTTATTGCAGATTTGTTCCTGCTCATGCGTTTCTGTCTCCTCAAATAAGATAGCATGACAAATAATGTCACATGCTCAAAAAATCTGTCCAAATCCATTGCTAAATAAGCACATACACTACAGCAAGGAATCAGGAAGCACAAAGCCAGCTGAAACCACAAAGCAGCATGGGAAGCACAATGCATGCTGGGGAAAACAAGGAATCATGGGAAAATCCACATAATTCATGAAAAAATGATTGCATACAGTTCTAAAAAAGTGGACAAAAACGGATGAAAAACTGACAAAAACTGATGAAAAACTGACATAAACGGATGAAAAACGGATGAAAAACGGACGAAAACGGATGAAAAACGGACATAAACGGATAAAAACTAACAAAAACTGATGAAAAACTGACAAAAAATGGATGAAGAAGGACATAAACTGATGAAAAACGGATGAAAAACGGATGAAAAACTGAAATGAAAAGGATGAAAACTGACAACAACTGATGATAAAAAACGTGACTGAACTGATCTAATGTACGGTCAGCATGTGTGAAAGGGGCCTAACGTGTTCTGAAGAGATTTTATCTTCTGCACTCTCTGTGGGGACGGGATGAGTTCTGAGACCTTCCCCTTATAATGGTGTTCAAGGAGGGTTGTCCATAAGTATTTATTCTTCTCCTTTATGTCACGTATTCTTGGGTTGTTTTGCAGGCTTTGAAGCATGAGGTTGCCCATGCACCTCAAATTTGCAGAGGCTTAAGAAGCAGACTGCTCGGGGTCACTCAGGATGACAGCATCTGGAACTTCCTCCTCCCAGCCACGTACTACTCCCAAGGGTCCTGGGGTTGGTGTTCCTCTATTTCAAAGCCTATGAAAGTGCCAGAATCCTCCTCCTCATCCTCATCCTCCTCCCCTCTCTCCTCCTGTGTGTTCTGTGACATAGGAATGATGGTGTCTGGATAAAGTGGGCCTTGAGAGGAAAGGAAGTCCTCCTCTTCCTCCTGCTGCTCTGCCTCCAGTGCCCTGGCCAGTCTGCTCCAGCAGGAACACAGCATGGATTGCGTCACTGATGCATGCATTGTCACTGTTCACCATCCTTGTGGCCTCTTCAAATGGTGACAATATAGTGCGTGCATCCTTAATGATCAGTCATTGACGCGGGGGAAAAAAGCAGAGGTGGCCTGAGCCTGTTGTAGTGCCATATTGCCACAGATACTCGTTGACAACACTCTGCTGCATGTATAGCTGCTGCAGCATTCCCAAAGTTGAGTTCCACCTGGTGGGCATGTCACAATTCAGGCGGTTTACGGGCAGGTGGAATTCCCCCAGAATTTCAGCCAACAGAGCACTGGCTGTGTATGACCGCTTGAAATGGCTACAAACTCTTCTGGCATGCTTTAGTACATCTTGCAACCCTGGGTATGTACTTAGGAAATGCTGCACCCCAAATTGAGGACATGTGCCAGGCATGGCACATGTGTCAACTTTCCCTGTCTAAGGGCGGACAGGAGGTTTGAGCCATTATCGGACACCACCATTCCTGGCTCCAGCTGGCGTGGTGTGAACCACCTCTGAGCCTGTCCCCGAAGAGCTGCAAGAATCTCTGCTCCGTTGTGGTTCCTGCCCCCTAAACACACCAGTTGAAGCACCTTTTAGCCTGGCTCTGGGAATAGATAGCCCTTTGAACGCTTAGGGGGTACCCGATGTTCATAGAACAATTTTGCAGAGGGCGGCATGGAGGTGGTGGAGGAGGAGGAGGGGGTAAAGTTTGCAGGTCTGGCATCATTACCATCAACTGTGTGGTTACATGGGGGCACAACAAGCTGCAGCACCAAGCCCTGTCCTGCATCCTTTCGAGTTGCAAGCAGCGTTATCCAGTGTACTGTGAATGAAATATATCGTCCCTGCCCATGCTTGCTGGACCACGCCTCAGCAGTAAGGTGGATTTTACGGCTGACTGCCTTGCCCAACTATGCCAGAACATTCCCTTCCACGTAATGGTAGAGAGATGTAATAGCCTAAAGGTGAAATGTAGTAGTGACTGGGAACTTGCCATTGTGATACAGCACATTGTGCAAATCCACGGAAGGTGACAGAATCCACCAGGCTGAAAGGCAGATGTTGTAGAGCCAACAGCTTTGACAAGCTTGCATTCAGACGCTGGGCATGTGGGTGGCAAGGACTGTATTTTTTTGTCCGCTGCAGCAGATGGGGCAGAGAAATTTGCCAGCTACAGTCTACAGCTGGTGGTGTGCTGCTAGGACCTGGGACACCCTGTGCTATACCATCATCCCTGTCAGTGGAGGCTGCTGAGAGGTAATGATTCGCTATCACAGGGGCAGACTGAAGGGGGTAAGGAGGAGGTGTAGGGACAGATTTGTGCCTCTTTTGTGTGTCTTGTAGGTGCTCTTGCCAAGGGGCTAAGTGGTTGGACGTTAAATGTCTTGTTAAGCATGTGGTACCCAAATGGTTAGTGTTTTTGCCACGTTTGATGTGCTTGAGACACAGTTTTCAGATAGCAACAGTATGATCTGCTGCAGATGTGCTGAAAAATGTCCAGACATCTGCACTTTGGGGAGATGGAATAGGGTGACTGCTCTCTATTCTTTCTTGATGTCGGCCTCCTTGGGGTTGTGCTGCCTCAACTTCAGTTTCCTCCTCTGCTCTATCTGGCACCCAAGTCGCATCAGTGACCTCATCATCATCATCATCATCATCATCATCTCCATCTCCATCTCCTCCATGTTCATCATTACTATGCCAGTTTGTCTACCAGTGTTCCTCCCTCTCTCTAGGCTCATGTTCGTTCCTGTCATCCTCAACCTCAGAACCAACATCATAATCCAGTAATGGCTGGACATCATCAAGGAGCAAGTGGCTGAAGCTGTGGTCAAATAACTCAGCTGACTCCTCAATGGATGATGTTGGGGCTATGGCAGGAATAGATGTGGGCAAGGAGGCAGGTTTATCCACTCTGGCAACTGCAGGGGACTGCACACTTGTCTCTGCTTGGGTGACAGAGGATGATGAGGAGGAGGAAGGTTTAGTAAGCCAGTCCACCACCTCCTCTGCATACTGTGGCTGGATAGGACAGGCAAACTCACTAAACAGAGGAAATGATGCCCTGCCTGAAGACTGACCACCACGTCCACTTTGCCTGTAGACACATGTGTTGCTGGCCCCCTTTCCATGCCAAGGGAAAGTCTGCCTCTTCTTGTTGTCCTCCCAGATATTATTGTGAGGAAGGGGGCGGTGCTTACAAGCAAATGTAAAGAAGAAGTGGAAATCTGTACATAGATGCACTTTAATCAATGTAAAGCGGTGTTTAGTGCACTTTAACTTGAATACTCACACTACACAGACTCACTCCACTGACAGACTATAATATACTGCAATATAATGTGCCAAACATACAGTGACGCATAGAACAATATGGCGTTAAACTGTTGGTAACGCACACAAAACGATATGGTATTAAACTGGCAGTAACGCACACAGAACTATATGGCGTTAAACTGGCAGTAACGCACACAAAACAATATGGCGTTAAATTGGCACTAACGCACACAGGAGTAAATGGCATTAAACTGGCAGTAACACACATAGAAGTAAATGGCGTTAAGCTGGCAGTAACTCATGCAAAACTATATGGCATTAAACTGGCAGTAACGCACACAGAACTATATGGCATTAAACTGGCAGTAACGCACGCAAAACTATATGGTGTTAAACTGGCAGTAACGCTCACACAAAACGATATGACGTTAAACTGCCTGTAACGCACACAGAAGTAAATGACGTTAAACTGGGAGTAATGCACACAGAACTATATGGCGTTAAACTGCCAGTACCGCATACAGAAGTAATTGGCATTAAACTGGCATTAACACAATTAAATAGACGCTGTCCCTACTCTACACTAATGTATGTATGAATGACACGATCTCACTACACTACAGTGAAACTATCTGAGCTGTCCCTTCTCTAGCTGTACACTATGCAAAGCTGAATGATGATCCTTCTCACTACACTCTCACACTATCCCTAGACTGAAACTAAACTAATATTCTACACTGACAATTGACGCAAAATAGCACAGTATAGCACACTAACTGACAGCACTGAACAGAGCCCTGTTCCATCTCTCTCCACGCCAAAATCACACTGAAAATGGCTGCCATTGAAAAAATACTTTTATACTGTGGGGCGGGAATGAGTCATGATTGGATAAAGTCATGATGACAGTGTCCAATCACAATCCAATCAGTGCTCTGTGCCCTGATTGGCTGAAGCTTTCACTGCTACAGACAATCGGCCAATCGGGGCTTGCAATGCATTGTGGTCGGTTCGGGTGGCCGAGCAAACGGTTGAACGACTGAACAACGAAAGTTCGGCCCAAACTTATGCTTGGCCGAACCGTTCGCCCATCCCTAGTGCCATGTACTACGTGTGTTAAAAAGTATGCTGTTCTCTTTGTATTTTTCCTTTGAGTGAAATACCTTGTGATCCTGCAAGTCCCTGTGTTTTCCTATTTCAAACTAGCTATGCTAGGCATTGAAGTACATCCTTCCCAGTGTGCTAAGTTTTCTGGAAAGATCAATGTGTTGCTTTATCTTGGCCTGCTGACATGACACCCCTACCTACAATCTCCACCTCGCCAAACCCAGAGGGCATGGGATTAACCTGACTATGGCTCAGGGCCCCACCCAACAGACAGGAAGTCTGTGCTTGGGAGTTAGGTGGACTCCCATTCCTCTGAGATGAGTCAGAGGCTGCATGGGGCAGCTAGAGCATGCATGTCTGCAGAAGGCAGATGTACTTGGTGATAGAGCAGCAAGATGCTGATCAGGAGTAAGCTAGGAGAGAGCTTAACTTTAGGAAACTCTTTTGGTCTGAGGAGCAGACCTAAGACTTAGGCTAAAGGCCTGAAGCAGCCGTGTGGCAAGAATGTAAGCCACGAGGCTAAAGTATTGAGTGTGCAAGATACAGTAATGGTGGATATATATAATATATAACTGTGTGTATATTTACTCACACACACAGATGTTTTGCCTTGCAATTCTATTTTATACTGAATAAGTTGTTTTACCAAGTGAGAGTTCACATATACAGCACACTAAAGCACAAAAGTTCTGTCATAGTATCATGCAGGTTAACAATACAGAGTATATTTATATTTAACCCTCTTTGACAAGATAGCTTCTGTACAGTGCATTTATGCATAATATATACGGATGAGCTTTCAGTTCAGGTCGAACATAAGTTCAACTCGAACATTGGCTGTTCGCCGGTTCGTGGAAAACAGAATTTTATGGGCCGTTCGCTCCAAATTCCAGCGGTACATAATGGCCCATAATGCATTGCGGGAGCACAGTGCATTGCTGTATGATAATTGGCCAAAGCATGCACCATGACCTGCATGGTTTGGCCAATCCCAACACCCTCAGCTAAGAGAGCAGGGTGCCTTTTGCCAATCATGGTTCAGGGGTACTAAGTCCACGCCCCTCACTATATTCGGTGAGTTTAAACCCCCAGGGGGACGTGTGGAGCACTGTGTGGAGGATAACGGTGTTAAATGCACTTACCGATTGATCTATCTACAAACTCACCCACTCATCCGCTGTTTCACGGACTTGTTTTATTTCCTGCACATCTATCGCTGTATTTATAACTATGATTATTAGCACTATTTTGAGTCTTTTGTGTATATTTTAATTATGTACATTAATGTCAATAGTATATGTTGACTGGAGCGCTGCTTTGATTATTGAAGATTATTGAATTTTAATTGCTTTTAAGCGGTTGTAAAATTGTTTTATATATATATATGTATATATATATATACACAGACAGTCTCATGTATATATATATATATATTTATGGTGTAGAGCCCTCTGACCGATACGGATAAGGATGACAGACAAGGATAACATAAACTCGCTTACTTGAAATGGACTTGAAAGTGTGCCTTGGTCTAACGTACGGTATACCAAAATAAGGGGGCATACCTTAAAATGAAATAAATATGAAATGGGTGAAATGAGTACTCATATGAGGAGTGTGCTAGGGTAAAGGCCTGAAAAAGGGGCGGGTGGGCGGGTATCGCGCACTGGAACCGACGAGGAAGGATGGGCGAACGGCTGCTTATATACCACCGGGCTCCACCCATAATTTCAGGCCACCATACTGGCCTTTCTATTTATGGTGTAGAGCCCTCTGACCGATACGGATAAGGATGACAGACAAGGATAACATAAACTCGCTTACTTGAAATGGACCTGAAAGTGTGCCTTGGTCTAACGTACGGTATACCAAAATAAGGGGGCAAAACACTCAGGTAGGGGAAGCATTTTATTGAACACAGACTGTTTACTGGGTAAGCTTGACAAAGGCCTGGGCCATCTCAATCTGCGGATTGGGTACGTAACGTGCAAAACAGGAGGACTTCCATCTACCCAACTTTTTAATAACATGGACCGGGACCCCTTGGCGGGAGGCCGTTGAAGCTGCCCCGATGCGAAACGAATGTCCTGAGTAGTGCGCAGGATTGAGGTGAAGGATGCCCAGGAGTATCCTGACATGCTCCATGAACTGGGCTGCGTTGAGAGGTTTTGAGTGAAAGGGTAGAAGTGGGCCAGTCCCTGGTTGATCGGCCAAAAGGGTCAACAAGCGGGAGAGGACAGTAACCGGACACCAGCGGTTGTAGGTCTTATAGAAATGTATGTCCGTCCCTGGGCCAAGCTGCTGTGTCTTGGAAACCGCTAAGTGCAAGATGAAGTGGTCCTCGAACCTGACTAGATGGTGCTTGCACAGCATACGTGCCGAGGGGCTACTGCAGGTAAACTCGCCTGGCCGCAGGAAGCCGTAGAAGGCCAGATGTATGGCTGCTTGCAGGACGACACTGACATGGAGACCGAAAGGTGAAGAGGCCAAAATGTCGGACATGTCCCTGAACACTTCGCCTGTGATAGGCAGCCGTTTGACGCTGGAAACTGGCCGACGTTTCTGAATGCCGCGCATGAGAGCCCGGACGGCGTGAAAGGTAAATAAGGAGGGCTTGGTAGGGTCCTGGAGGGACGTGAAGTGTTGTACCCCGGCCAAGTACAAGCGGATTGTGTTGAAGGATAATGCCAAGTCCGAATGGCAGTAGGAAAGGAAGGCAAGGACTTGTTTGACCCGGGAGGACTCTGTATTGTGAGATGATGTGAAGCGACTAAAGGCCCTCCAGGCCGACTGATAGGCCTTGCGGGTATTGTCTGAGAGGGAGTGATCGATGAGTTGCGTTGCTGCTGACAAGTGTGGGGCTAATCCAAGATCAGTTGAGACCAGTCCGGGATAGCTGCTGATGTTGGTTCGGCTCCGGGTACCTGATCAAAAAATGAAACAAAGTTAAAGCGGGAGAGAGCATCCGCCGCCTGATTAAATTTGCCGGGAACAAAGGAACAATGAAGGTTGAACTGAAACAATAATGAGAGCTGGGTCAGTCGCCGCAGGAAGGACATAATCTGTAGAGACCTGGACCTGCCTTTATTAACAATCTCCGCAGTGGCCAGGTTATCTGTAGAAAAGACCACCATCTGGCCCGACCAGCTGCGGCCCCAGGTGTGTGCAGCGGCTACAATGGGATATAGCTCAAACAGGGAGGACGTCTCAGTGAAGCCAGGAATAGCCAGTATCTGTGGAGGCCAGGGGGCTGCGAGCCAGAGGTTGCCAAAGATCGCCGCAAAGCCCGTGGAGGCCGCCGCGTCGGTCACCACCCGAGGTGAAAGGGCGGACACGGAGGGGACGAACAGGGACACTCCGTTCCAAGAAGATAAGAATTCCTCCCACATGGCTAGGTCTGCCATAGCCGCGGAATCCAGGCTGAGTACTTGCTCCGGGTCCTGAGAGTGGGATAACAAGGCTAACAGGCGTGACACGAACGAGCGCCCCTGGGGGATGATGCGCATAGCAAAATTAAGCATACCAAGAAGGGACTGAAGTTGTCTCTTGGTACAAGTTCTGGCATGAGTGAAGTCCCTCAGGACCGTCCTGATGCGGGTCAGTTTATCCGGGGGAAGGCTGGCCTGCATAGTGTTGGTGTCTAGGCTGACCCCGAGGAAGGTGATAGCCTGCGACGGACCCTCCACCTTGTGCTCGGCGATGGGGACATTAAGATTATTGAAGACTACCCTCAACTTACCCAGATCTCGTGGAGGAGAGCCGGGTGGCTCTATCAGCAGGAAGTCATCCAGATAATGAATGACTTCCTGACACTGGGCTACATGTAACAAGATCCAAGCAAGAGCCTGCGCGAAGGTGTCGAAGAGCCAAGGACTACTTTTGGACCGTGAGTTTAGTGGCAAAGTAGTACCGCTGCCTCCACTTGATTCCATGCCAGCACCAGAGGGACGGATGGATGGGAAGAAGTTTAAAAGCGTTTGAGATGTCGGCCTTGGAAAGCCAGGTACCTGTGCCTGTTTTAAGAATGGCCTGGATGGCCATGTCTACTGATGCATATTTAAGGGAGAATTCCTCAGAGGGAATAAGAGAATTGAGGCTGGGAACCGTGGAGGAATGAGGCGCTGACAAATCATAAACCAATCTGAGTTTATTAGAGAACTTGCCCTTGACAAGCCCAATAGGGCTGACTCGCCAGGTGCTGAAAGGGGGCTGTTCAAAAGGGCCGATGACAAAGTCCTGATCTAGCTCAGATTGCAGCAGTTGGTCGATGGCTTGTTCATCCGTGGCTGCTGACCGTAGGTTCTGGCATTCATGCGTGAAGTGAGGGAGAGAGACAAGTCCAGTGTGAAAACCTTCTGTGAAGCCCTGGACGAGGAAGGTGGACAGTGAGGGGGTAGGGTGACTGGAAAGGTAGATACTAAGCCATGCGACATTGAGCCGGCTCAGTCAGGACCTTTTGAGCTGCTTGACCTCACACATGAGCCGGGGGTGAGCTCTATGGCACTGGGTGCACACATGGAGCAGCCTACACTGACTGAAGTTACACGACCCGCTGTTGTAGTTATTGCAGATCGGAGCACCGCCCATGGTCTTAACTGGGCGCCCTAGCTTATCGGTCTGTGGCGGGCGAGCTGGTGCTTGCAGGCCCTGAGCGGTACCCGAGGTAGATGGACCGTCGAAGGGAGAGGCTGCCACTGAGGTAGCGCACCAGGCCGCAGTATGTGTTGCTGACTGGCATATTGCACACAGAGGGGACCGTAGTGGCGGCAAAACAGTTCGGTGTCCATGGTGCTCCAGTCCGTAGGGGTCTGGAACTGGGAGAGCCTGGCAGCTGCTCTAGCGGAGAAGGAGCGGTGATAGTCATAGAATGAAAACCCGCTGTACTTGTACCCCAGGTCAACTACCACATGGAGGTACCGATCTAGCTCCTCCCTTCTGCCAGGGGAGGCTGAGCAAATGATGTCCCTCATCATGCCGAAGGCCAGGGAAAACTCGGTGATAGAGAGTTTCCTGTCTATTCTGGGATCCTTGGCCTTGAGGACCACTGATACGTCCCCCCAAGTATATGCCTTATTCTCTGCCAGCTCGTGAATCCAGATCAGAAGAGAAGCCAAATTGACGTCCTTGCCCTCTAATATGTCTTTTCTGATGTTTGCTGACACCAAATGAGATGGGTACACTATTGGTGCACCTCCGGAGATACCTGCGGGAAGACTAACAACTGGCTGGGATGCTGGCACTGGCGGAGAAACAGAGGGGTGGGTCTCGAGGAGGGCCACTCGGCCCTGTAGATCGGACATCGAGGTTGTGAGGGACGACACCAGGGTGTGGAGCTGCGAGATAGAGGAGGCGATGGAGCCCAATGAGGCCTGCTGAGCCGAAGCCTCCACCACCGCGGGGGGAGGAAACAGGAGCCGGAAAAGCTCTGCCTTTCTGGCTGTTGCTGGAAAGGGGACGCCCCTGCGTCTCAGCTCGGCTGTCAGCCTGGGAATGGTCCATGCTCTGAAGGCCCTTTGACTGCCATTTTCTGAAACGGATGGGGACAATGGAGCCGTGAGGTCCTCGCTGTCAGCCTGGGACATGGTAACAGAACGTGGGTCTGATGAGGCTACGCCCTCTGATCCGGGTTTTCTCCTAATACGGACCTACAAGGGGTGACATGGATTATAACTGGTTGGAGACTCCTACAGAAATACCTGTTTTAAGGAAGGATGCTTTGCTGAAGGGCGTTTTCCCCCTAGATGATTTATGCTTACCGAAGGAGGCACCGTCCGACCAGGTGCAGGCTGGACCTACTGAACTCGACTGACCTGAGGAGATGAAGGTGAAGTTTTTGTTTGAGACTCGCACCTGATGAAGGCTAGCTAACAGTGGAGGTGAGACTTCAGACATGAGATGAAAATGACACCAATGAAAGAAACAGATGAAATTTCTCTTCTCTTCCCCCCTACCCCCTTTATTATATATATATTTTCCCCCCTCTTTTTTTTTTTTTTTTTTTGTGAAATGAGGCTGACGAGCAAGGGCCCCCCGATAGGAATCCAACATTGAAGAATCAACTGGACTAGAAGCGGGAAGCGATACGTGACTGTGAAATGAGTAAATCTGCCATGACAGAGATCCGAATCGCCATGCCACAGACTTGCGACCGAGCACGAAACGGAAACTGGAGCATGTACTGAAATGAGGCCAATCCTGGGGCACGCCGGGACGAATTGGATCGTAAATGTGATTTATTCGTACCGGAACGTGATAGGTGAAATGAAATGAAACCCATGACAAAGACTGGAATCAGAAGACGAGCCCATGCACCTAACAGATGAATCCTGTCTTTGGAGCATGTACTGAAATGAGGCGTAGCAGCTGGGCACACCGGGACGAATCGGTGCATCCAATAAATGCAACAAGATTCGAATCGGAGCGTAATAAGTGACAGAAATGATATCCCATGACAGAGACAGGAATCAACGACTGGACTGATGGTAGCAACAAAGAATCCGTCTCTGGCGCATGTACTGAAATGAGGCGTAGCAGCTGGGCACACCAGAATGAATCGGTGCATAACAATATGCGACAGGATTCGAATTGGAGTGTAATAAGTGACAGAAATGATGTCCCATGACAGAGACAGGATTCAAGGACTGATCTGTAGGTTTACAAGAGAATCCGTCTCTGGAGCATGTACCGAAATGAGGCGTAGCAGCTGGGCGCACCAGGACGAATCGGTGCATAGAGGAATGCGACAAGACTCGATTTGGAGCGTAATAAGTGACAGAAATGGTATGCCATGACAAAGACAAGAATCGGGGACCGTGCGTGATCCTGCGAGTGATTCAGTCTCTGGAGCATGTACAGAAATGAGGCCGAACCCTGGGGCACTTCAAAGCGAATCGGTGCACCGGAGGTGCGACAGGATTCGCGCCGGAGCGCGACTAGTGACAGAAATGATTTTGAGACAGTAGAAATGACTGGGACTGAAATGAATGAAACGAGATGAAAAATTAGACACATAACATAATTGCATGAATGAAGAGACATATTCGAACTGGAGTAGACCAAGCGAAACGTGCGGACTGTTTGCCTTGTCGTAACAAGCAGTCGGCTGTGAGTCGAACGATTCGACCGCTACAAATAGAAATGCTCGGGCAGTCGAACGGTTTCGACTGCCGTACCTGCGAATGAATCGCCTGACGTGGCGAAATCGAACGTGTCGAATGATGATAACGACTACATCGAAAGTAGAACATAGTGACATGCGTACGAGGCCACCGAAAACATTCGATATGAAAGGACCGAGCGGCTCGTGAGTATAAGCATGATGACGGTACATCGAAAACGTAATGAAAAGAGGGTGCCGAAGCCCTACCTGCGACAGCCGGCCCGAGGCGTAGCGACAAATTCGACGGGTACAACGACACTCCGACGGCGAAAACCTACGGATGCTGATGGATGAGAGACGGTTTGTCAAAAAATTGGAGACGAATAACGCGGGAGCTGACGAACAGGCTCACTGCGTCTGGTCTGGATAGTCGGCCCTTGATATCTGACGTATCAGGTATCGCGCACTGGAACCGACGAGGAAGGATGGGCGAACGGCTGCTTATATACCACCGGGCTCCACCCATAATTTCAGGCCACCATACTGGCCTTTCTATATATATATATATATATATATATATATATATATATATATATATCCACGGTATCCAGTTTAGCTATATCTGACTGCAAGCCGTTCCTGATGTACTTTTTTACTTTTTCTAATATACTGTACTTCTGGCAGGCAGGTTATTCTGCATATATATATACAGTCTCATATATATATATATATATATATATACAGTCTCATATATATATATATATATATATATATATATATATATATATATATATATATATATATATATATATCGACTGCATACAGTTTACCTATATCTGGCCGTTCCTGGTGTACTTCTTCTAATATACTTTAGGTTGTGTACACAGTACTCAGTACCGTGCACTCCTAGTGCAGTAGCTACTACTTTTCTGGTGGTGTACACAATACAGTACGCCCATAGTTGTTATTACACTTCTGTTGGTGTACACAGTACCATGTACCCATAGTGCAGTTGCTACTACTTTTCTGGTAGTGTACACAGTATACAATACAAACAGTGCACCCATAGTTTCTATTAGACTTCTATTGGTGTACACAGCACCGTGCACCCCTAGTGCAGTTTCTACTACTTCTCTGGTGGTGTACACTGCACACAATACAAACAGTGCACCCATAGTTGTGATTACACTTATGTTGGTGTAAACAGTACTGTGCGACTATAGTGCAGTTGCTACTACTTTTCTGGTGGGTGTACACAGTACACAATACAAGCAGTGCACCCATAGTTGGTATTAGACTTCTGTTGGTGTACACAGTACCGTGCACCCCTAGTGTAGTTGCTACTACTTTTCTGGTGGTGTACACAGTACACAATACAGTGTAGTGTGGTGTTGCAAAACAAAATCTCAATCATGTCCGGAAGGCCACCAAGGAGAGGCAGACGCTCACAGGCCACTTAAAGAGGGCCAGCAGGGTCTGTGTCTACAGTCCCCAGTGCTGGTCATGGTTATGGTACATCTTCCACAGGTAGCCGTGGGGCATGCTTGTCCTTTTTTTCTACTGCTGGGACAGGGGCAGAAAAATTGGGCCTTTGGTGGTGGTGGGGCCAGAACACTGTAACCCCTCACAGATACTCTTGTTGGGCACAGGAATGGGCCCTGCTGTGAAATGTTAGATCAAAAATTGTAATTACATGCCCCTGTTAAACAAGGACAAAAAAACTGGGCCTTAGGCAGTGGTGGTGGTGCCCTAAACAAAAAATATTGTTGGAAGCTAGCATCATCAAGATTGAGGAGGAATAGGATAGTCACTCAGCACGGGCAGTCTTCAAGGGATCCCACATCCATAGAAAAATCAATCAGTTACATCAGCATCAGGAGCTTGATAGCGCACTCTATGATCCATTACAAACCCTCCAGCACCACTGAATGTGCGTTCAGAAAGAACGCTGGATGCAGGACAGGCCAGTAGCTCAACTGCATATTGAGCTAGTTCTGGCTAGTGGCCCATCCTCAAGACCCAGTAACCTAGTGGATGCTCTGTTGGAAAGGTCTCCAAGTCAGCTCTTGCCCCTAGATATTCCTGCACCATGTAATGCAGATGCCGGCAATGGTTGCTTGAACTGATCAGACCTTGGCGCTGAGGACTGAAAAATTGTCTAAAGGCATCGGTCAGCCGGCCACCTTCTCCACTGCTCTTCCTCTGACTGAACGAAATCTCAGTAACACATTGTTCAGCACCAGGAAATTGTAACCTCACAGGGTCTGGAAATGCATTGCACAAACCTTTCTTCAAGGCCTCCTGAAGATGTTTCATCCTCTGCTCCCTCTGGGAAGGCAGCATGAGTTCTGCAACCTTACCCTTGTAATGTGGATTAAGAAGGGTTGCCAACCAGTAATGATCACTCTCTTTGATACAATAAATCCTAGGGTCCTTATGCTGCATGGCCTCCCTGATTCTGCAAAGCCTGCAAAAGTTTGCAGAGGCATTCAATTCTGAGTCCTCTGGGTCACCAAGGATCACATGATCTGTAACAACCTCCTCCTAGCCTCGTACAACTCCTTGGGTTTCTGGGGACTGAAAACCATCCCTTGAAGGCTGCTGTTGAGTGTTATCCTCCACATCCATGCTGACACAATCCTCCTCCTCTTCTTCCTGTGAGTTTGGCGGGCCTGCAGGAATAATATCTGGATAAAGGGGGCCTTGAGAGGTAATCCTCCTCTTCCTCCCGCTGTTCTGCCTCAAGTGCCCTGTCCATTATTCCATGAAACGTGTGCTCCAACAGGAATACAAATGGCACAGTATCACTGATGCATGCATTGTCAGTGCTCACCATCCTCGTGGCCTCATCAAATGGTGACAGGACAGTGCATGCATCCTTGATCAGTAGCCACTGGCGTGGCAAAAAGAAGCCAAACTCCCCTGACCCTGTCCTTATGCCATACTCACACAGCTACTCATTGATGGCCCTGGTGGATATGTCACAAATGAGACAGTTGGTGGGCAAGTTGCATTCCCTTTCAATATCAGCCAGCCGAGCACTGGCATTGTATGACCGTTGGAAATGACCACAGACTTTTCTGGCCTGCCTCAGGAGATCTTGTAAGCCTGGGTACCTGGGTACCTGCTCAAGAACGGCTGCACCACCAAATTCAGAATGTGTGCCAAACTTGGAATGTGGGTCGAGTGTCCCTGTCAGAGGGCAGAGAGAAGGTTGGTGCCATTGTCGCCTTACAACCATTCCTGGCTGAAGCTGGTGTGGTGTCAACCACCTCTATGCTTGTCCCTGCAGAGCTGACCCAGTGTGGCTCCTGTCCCCTAAGCAGTGGTTTAACCTTAAACTACGTAGAGGGTTCTTTACTGTAAGAGCAGCAAGGATGGGGAATTCCCTTCCACAGATGGTGGTCTCAGCGGGGAGGCATCGATAGTTTCAAGAAAATATTAGATAAGCACCTGAACGACCAAAACATATATACAATTTAATACTGACATATAATCACACACATAGGTTGGACTTGATGGACTTGTGTCTTTTTTCAACCTTACCTACTATGTAACTATGTAATTCACGCACCACGTGGCATCTTTTTGCCTGAGTGCTTGCATGGCCCCTTGAACGCTTACGGAGCACCGCTGGTTCAGATAACAAATCCGCAGAAGAGACCATAGAGGAGGAAGAAGAGGAGAGGGGGGAGGAGAGAGCTGTGGCAGAATCACCGCTAGCATTTTGGAGGCATGGTGGCGGAACAAGCTCCAATAATACTGAACCCTGTCCTGCATCCTTCCCAGCTGCCAGCAGAGTTACCCAGGGCACCATGAAGGAATGATAGCATTCCTGCCCATGCCTGCTAAACCATGAGTCTGCGGTAATATACACCTTACTGCTGACCACCCTGTCCAACAAGACAAAAACATTGCTTTCCACGTGTCGGTAGAGAGCTGAAATGGCCTTCCGTGAAAAGAAATGGCGTTTTGGAACCTGCAACTGAGGTACAACACATTCCAAAAATTCACAAAAGGGGGCAGAGTCTACCAGCTGAAAAGGCCATAGTTTCAATGCTAGCAATTCAGACGCTGAGCATGTGGATAGCTGGGACCGAATTTCTTTTTACAGTTTAGCAACTGGGGTAGGGAAATTTGCCTGCTAAAATCACATGGTGATGTACTGCTAGCAGATTGACTGCAAGTACTTGGGACACATATGCAATGAAGGGAGGCCGACCCATAATAAATACTTAACTTCCCAGGAAAAGTTAAGCTCATGCTCAGAATAGTCACAAGGATTTGCATTAAAGGGGGCTGACTTATGCAAAGTATAGGGATTAGAGATGTAGCCTGTCCTTAACCAGGAACAGGGAAGCTTACCAATCAGAGCCACGCTATGCCAACCAATGATGCATCAGCATGTAATGATATGCACAGACTAGACGGGAGGGAAACACAAACTTTTAGGGGAGAGCAACCATCAAAATGGAACCTTGGTGCAAAGGGTAATTATGGGAAAGGTCTGCATTTTGTAACTAAATATGTTTGTAAATTAATGTTTTCAGGAATATACTCTGTATTCCGTCATGTAATTCTCTTATTTTAACCTAATATTTTCTTCCTTGGTGTACACTATAGATAGATTAGATAGACTTTCAACTACTCACCAATAAATTGTTATTGTGTTAAAACTTTCACTCATGGTCAAGGAACTCTCATTTAACCCAAATCATATCTGAGAGATATTAACCACTTCAGCCCCGGACGATTTTACCCCCTTCCTTACCAGAGCACGTTTTGCGATTCGGCCCAGCGTCGCTTTAACTGACAATTGCGCGGTCGTGTGACGTTGCACCCAAACAAAATTGACATCATTTTATTCCCATAAATAGAGCTTTCTTTTGGTGGTATCTGATGACCTCAGCGGTTTTTATTTTTTGCGCTATAAACAAAAGAAGAGCGACAATTTTGAAAAAAACACAATATTTTTTATTTTTTGCTATAATAAATATCCCATTTTTAAAAAACAAAAACAAAAAAACAATACAAACAATTTTTTCCCTCAGTTTAGGCCAATACGTATTCTTCTACATATGTTTGGTAAAGAAAAATGCAATAAGCGTATATAGATTGGTTTGCGCAAAAGTTATAGCGTCTACAAAATAGGGGATATATTTATGGCATTTTTTTTTGTTTTTACTAGTAATGGCGGTGATATTCAATTTTTTCCGTGACTGCAACATTGTGACGGACATATCGGACACTTTTGACACATTTTTGGGACCATTCACATTTACACAGTTCTATAAAATTGCACTGATTACTGTGTAAATGTGACAGGCAGGGAAGGGGTTAACACCAGGGGGCTCTGCAGGGGTTAATATGTTCCCTATGAGAATGATTCTAACTGTGGGGGGAGGGGACTCACAAGGGGAGGAGATTGATCGGTGTTCCTCTGTACTGGGAACACACCATCGGTTTCCTCTCCACTGACAGGAAGTGGATCTGTGTGTTTACATACACAGATCCACGGTCCTGCTGTGTTCCCGGGCAATCGCGGATGCCCGGTGGACATCGCGGCCACCGGGCACGTGCACCCTAGGTGGCCGGGAATGGGAGGACATCATATGACGCCCACCCAGGATGGGAGATCCCATCTGTGGGCGTCGTATGACTATGGGTGGGTAGGGAAGTGGTTAAATCTCAAATATAGTATACGAGAAAAAGACTGCATGGGAGGTTGTCATATGTCTGGTCAAGCATGTGGTGCTTGAAGAGTAACTGTGAGGGCTTACAGTGTTCTGGTACATCCAACACCTAAGGCCAAATTTTCTGCAGAGTGTATAGGGCAGGCCGTATAGTATATACAGGCGGTCCCCTATTTTCAAACATCTGACTTACAAATGACTCCTACTTACAAACGAAGGGAGACAACAGAAAGTGAGAGGAAATCTACCCCTAGGAAGGGAAATTCTCTCCTGTAAGAATTAATATGGGAAAAAAGTGTCTGCACTAATGAGTTATCACCAATCCTTGTTTCCCTAATAACCCAAAATTTTCAAAATTCAATTGTCATTGGGACAGAAAGTGAGGTGAAATCTTCTGAACAGGGGCACACACAGCAAAACAAATGTTAAAGTGGTCCCTATATTATCCAAAAAGCTTAAAAAAAATTTTTTTTGGACTGGAGCTACACTAAAACAATGTACCTGTTCCAAATTACAAACAGATTCAACTTAACAACAAACCTATCTTGTTTGTAACCTGGGGACCGCCTGTATACTGCTGTTCAGAGTATATAGGTCCTGGGGGCCCCACGCCTTTTTTTTATGTAAGTGCGGGGTTCCCCTTAATATCCATACCAGACCCAAAGGGCCTGGTAATGGGCTGGGGGGGAAGCAGTTTTGAATGACTTTTTTCCTTTAGAAATGTCATTTTGTGCAGGGACGGTTCTAAACATGGGAAGAATGCACCACTTTACAGGCATACTATAGACCCCCCCCCCCCCCCGGTACGATATTTAAAGGAATATTACGCATTTATTGTTTCACTTTAAGCATTCTTAAAATCACTGTACCTGAAAAAACGGTCTTTTAAAACTTTTTTTGCATTGATACATGTGCCCTGGGGCAATACCCGGGTCCCCAAACACTTTTTATGACAATAACTTTCATATTAGCCTTTAAAATTAACACTTTTGATTTTTTACGTTCGAGTGCCATAGACTTTAATGATGTTCGCGTGTTCGCACAAATTTTTTGTCAGTTTGCATGTTCTGCTGCGAAATGTTCGGCTCATCCCTAATAATATATGCAGTTTATTTTTTTTTATTTCTGTCATTGTGTATGTTAGTATAATAATCACTTAATATATTGTGATCACATAATCTTAGTAGTAATTAAAATCAGACACCTAATCCAGGTTTATATAATTACTTTTTATTCCCTTAGTATTAAAATAAAGTTCTTAATTCCAGCTATATATATCCATGTTTACCTTACTTAGCAACATCTAATTAAAAAAATCTTGATCAAATATTAATAGAGTTGAACTTCAGTGCAACTGTTTTCTTTTCAAACTGTGAAAGATAGACAAAAGAGCTTAGTGAGGTATAATGCTACACGGCGTATTTAAAATAATGAACCTCATCCGAGCACAAGCAGTTTATTTGATGCTGAACCATAGCAACAATATGTTTATCCAATGTGTGAACAGCTGTTCATCTCCCATTGTTAGTAACTGACTTGTACTGTGCTATTGTGGTACAGTTACAAGACAAGTTCATACTTTGCAGTGTATCTAGAATTCATATGGCCTTATTTCCTAAAGCTGAACTCTGGGCAGATGTAATGGACACAAATTAACAAACTTGTCAAATATCGAATTCACCAGTTCCAAATGGAGTATGGAGGCTTAACCCATCAATTCTACATAACCACAGCTACCAGGAGCAGATCAATGAGCAACTAAACAGTTTTTTCCAATGTAATGTTGGGTCAGCTGAGAATATTCAATCATTGTGGTTCACCAACAAAGCATATATGAAAGGAGTTTTTATTAAGCTGGGCACTCAGAAGCGTGAGAGGACACAAAAAGTAGCAGAGATAACGGAGACCATACGCACCCTAAAGAAAAAAAACAAACCTTCCCTGATAGGAATCAGCAACTCAGGGACCAACATGACTTTCTCCTAAAGCAACTTAAATTAAATCATTATACAGCCGATAATAAAGTTGGCTTATACCTTGCAAGAAAATTAAAAATAAATCAACCAACAATCACATAGCATACGTTCTTGACTCCAAAAACAACTGAATTACTAACCCGGTGCATATCGTAGATAAATTCGCTGAGTTTTACTCTATAATATAAATACAGATAACCCATCAAAAACCCCTACCGATGCACAGATCCAAAACTTTCTTACATCCCTTAAACTCTCTAAGGTATCTCAATAGTCTCTCTGTACCCTTCACCATATCTGAAATCCAGCAAGCCATACGAAAACTACCCCTACACAAATCCCCAGGCCCAGACAGATTTGGGAATGAATATTATAAATCCTTATCACACCTCCCTGTCCCATATCTACAACAGCTGTATGACCAGGCTGCCACCCAAGCGTCTTTCTATAGAGAAGGACTTGAAGCCCTAATAGTAACCCTGCCAAAACCAGACAAATCACCAACCTCCCCAGCCAATTATAGGCTGATCTCTCTATTGAATTCTGATATTAAAATATACGCCAAATGAATCGCCTCTAGACTGGATGGCATTCTCCCCCTTATGATCCACCCAGACCAAACATTGGATGGCACGAGATGCACATTGAACCTTCTTCAATGGGCTGAGCAGAATAAAACGCCCTCTCTGCTCCTTTCTCTGGATGCAGAGAAGGCGCTTGACCGTGTGCATTGGCGCTACCTGTATGTAGTGTTGGACACCTTTGGACTGTCGGGCTACATAAACTGTGCCATTAGAGATTTATACTCTAACCCATCGGCCAGGATACTTACCTCAGGAGTCCTTTCTAGTCCCTTTTTCATATCAAATGGCACGAGGCAGGGATGCCCCCTTTGCCAGATAATATTTGCACTAGTCATAGAACCCCTTGGCCAGACCATTCACTCCCACCCCAGCATACAGGGATTCTAAAGAGGGGATAAAGGATACAAAATTGGACTGTATGCTGACAATGTAGTCCTTTCCCTTTCTGAACCGTTAACATCCCTAAAGTCCCTTCAGTCAGTACTAGAAGACTTTAGCTTGGTCTCACTATACAAAGTGAATATTTCAAAATCACATATGATACCCATAGCACTAAATGAAAACCTTAAAAAGTAGAGTAGCCATAGTCAAATTGTCACTACTTCCCACAATATTATACCTCTTCAGGACTCTCCCGTTCCCGCTCTCATCATCTTACCTCCAAAAACTTCAATCCACTGTTAACCACTTTATTTGGAATGGGAAAAAACCTAGATTCAAATCCTCAATTCTCTACAAACCCAAACTAGACACAGAGATGGGAGTTCCTAACCTGAAAACTCACCACATACCAACAGATATAATATCCTTCTTTACTGACACATTTCCAAAAAAACAAAGGCATCTCTTTCCTCTACCAGACTATCAACCACAACCCTTTTCTCAAACAAAACACCCTCTATGGAATTATGGGAGGCTGAACTTTCACAACAATTCAATACAGATCAGTGGCGAAAGGCCTCTCAACTACTTGCTACATCCTCAATGTACCACCCATTGGGAATCATCCCTAAAGATTCTTCACAGATGGTACTACTACCCTACTAAATTGTCTAAAATCTTTCCATCCCGGTCACTGTTGTGCTGGAGGGAATGCAGAAGCCATGGATCCCTACTACACATATGGTGGGAATGCCCTGTGGTCAAATTTCTATCCTCTGTATCAACAGTACCTAATAGAAGGCAACCCTGCAACAACCCTGCAACAGCACTACTACACCATGAATCCTGGGCCTCAATACAAACCCCTTTGCTTGTACATGGCATCATAGCAGCCAGGAGAATGATAGCTGTTGCCTGGAAATGAACTGAGCCTCCGTATCTCTTTCTTCAACACCTGAACACTAGCACAGAATTCAAACTGTTGTTTGCAGTTAAAAATGGCAACCATGCACCCTTCTGGAAGCATTGGCATTAATGGCTGATTCATTTGGACTGCATAGCAAGTATCTAACAGTATAGATTATCCTGGCCTTTTAAGGCTCACCCTAGGTATCCCGTAGAGGCCTTTCCTCATCTACAGTTTTGGTCTCTTGCAACTTACTATGTTGTAAATAGCACCCCCACTCATAGGTTCCACTCTCCTGTACTCCTTAACCGCTCATTTGCATATGTACCATATTGCTGAAATGTTTTATTACTGTACAAGCTCTGTAATTACTAACTCTGCCAGCGTTTGACGCCTTGTTTGTTAATTTTGCACTCTTAATAAAAACTAAAGATTAAAAAAAATAATAATAATAATCTGACTATATGCAAATTTAATCTCACACCATGCGCAACAGTGGGAATGGTTTGTTTTTGATGATGTACAGTGTTTGGCATAAGCCAAACACTGTACTTGAGGAGTTTTCAAACTACAGGCCTTAAGCTGTTGCGGAACTACACGCCCCATGAGGCATTTTAAAACGGTGACATTCACAGACATGACTAGGCATGATGGGAATTATACTTCCTGAACAACTGGAGGGCTGTAGTTGGAAGACTCCTGCTGTATGTCATCAAAAACAAACCATTCCGACTGTGAAGCATGTTGTGAGATTCCGCTCTGCAGCTCTATCCTGGAATACCTGTAACGGTAATTGGTAGAATGAATACAGTAAAACTGAAGGTGAATCCTGGTAGGAAACCTGTTATGGTATGCAAGAACTCTGAGCCTTGGGAGGAAATCTGTCCACCAGCAGGACAAGGATAATGGCCCTTAACAAAGCAGAGTCCTGATCTCAATTTCTTTTGAGAGTTTGAGGCTTGACTTGAGAAAGGTTGTTCTCTTACAATCCCAATACAACCTGACAGAGCTGGTGCAAAATGTGCCAAGTGGAATAGAAAAAAAATGCAGTGCCCAGATGTGTAAAGTTTTGAAAAGCTATACAAGACCCATCCATACAGACTCAAGTCTGTGATTGCTGTCAAAAGTGCATCTAACAAATACAGGGGGGTGTCAGTGATTTTTGTGTGTAATTTTTCATTTAAATCAGTTTGCAAAAATCTGTTATAACTTTGACATGCTTTTATTTTTATGAGTTCAGTGTTAAACACAAGGTTAAAGCCGCTAAATATAAAGTTTCTACAAAACATGAAAAACTCAGAAGGAGTCAATACTTTTTATAGTAACTGTATATGAATAAATGTTTGAGAACAGTCTGAAATAGATAATAGCGGCATTTATGGATGAGTAGATATATTTGCTAGTCCATCTAATCCTTTATAATATAAAAATCTGTTGTGGAAATAACTTCCCATGCCACTGTTTCCAATTTAAATTTGCCAGTGACAAAATTGTTGTGTGTATATATATAAACCCAATGTCATATGTATTTACTGTATAAGGCTTAACATGGCAAAGTAAGTTCAAAAGTAATTTTTTAAATGTTTGAATATTCAGATACCTATTGATCCTCTATGAAGGTTCTTGTGCAGGCACTTCCTGCTAAAAGAGTGGCAACACTATGTCACTTTGCTCCTGCATGGGCACCATGTCATATGCTTCCCCCAATGGAGAATACAAGTAGTGTGCTGATGCACATTGCACGGACATTTTTCACTATTATTGCATGTAGACAAAAAGCAATTCCAAACGGCCAAAAAACATTGACATTATTTTATGTTACAAAGTGTTGAAAACTAAATGTCAGTTAGGGTTTATAAAACTGGTTGAAAATCTCAGTATGCTTACAATGGTGTATAAACAAGTATTCACAAGACTGCTTTTGAAACCTGGTCCCTGCAGTTGGGCCTACCCCGCATTATTGCATAGCCTTAGCAAGTGTGCAACTTAACCACTTCCATACTGGGCACTTAAACTCCTTCCTGCCCAGACCAATTTTCAGCTTTCAGCGCTGTCGCACTTTAAAAGACAATTGCTCGGTCATGCTACACTAAATTTTTATCATTTTGTTCCCACAAATAGAGCTTTCTTTTGGTGGTATTTGATCACCTCTACGTATTTAAATTTTTTGCTAAACAAATAAAAAAGACCGAAAATTTTGAAAAAAAATAGTTTTTTTTGTTTCAGTTATAAAACTTTGTAAATAAGTACGTTTTCTCCTTCACTGATGGGCACTGATGGGGCTGCATTGACAGATACTGATAAGGCAGCACTGATGGGCACCGATGAGGTGGCACCAATGAAGTGGCACTGATGAGGTAGCATTGATGGGCACTGATATGTGGCACTGATAGGCGGCACTCATGGGCACTGATGGGCGACATGGTTGTGCACTGATAGGTGGCACAAATTGGCACTAATAGGTGGCACGGATTGGCATGGATAGGCGGCATGACTGGGCATGGATAGGCGGCACAGATCGGCATGTATAGGTGGCACGGATGGGCATGGATGAGCACTGATAGGTGGAACGGATGGGCAGTGATAGGGGGCATGGATGGGCAATGATAGGCGGCATTGTATTGTATTGTATTTTAATAATGGATGCCAATCAGTGCCAAACAATAATGCATGCCAATCAGTGATGCCCATTCTGGGCACTGATTGGCATCCATTGTGGGCACTGACTGGCATCCCTGGTGGTCTAGGGTGGCATACCTGGTGCTGGGCATCCCTGGTGGTCTGGTGGCGTCTCTGGTGGTCCAGTGTGGGCATCCTCAGGGGGGCTGCGCTGATAATCAATCAGCACAGACTCCCCCTGTCAGAGGAGCAGCCGATCGGCTCTCCTCTACTCGTGTCTGACAGATGCGAGTGAGGAAAAGCCGATCAATGGCTCTTCCTATTTACACTGTGATCAGCCGTGATTGGACGTGGCTGATCACGTGGTAAAGAGTCTCCATCGGACTGAAAGAGAAGATACATAAGTAAGATACATCACTCACTAATATACTGTCCATTTGAAAGAACGATTTGAGAACACGAAATTACGAATATACATATTAAGATACACTTACACTGCCCATTCAAAAGAATGATTCGAGAACACGAAGAAACGAAATTACAAACACATGAAAATACGAACATACAAAATTACGAACAGACAAAGGATTGAAAATACAAAATAATTTGTTAAAGATGTAATTTTCTTTCTTTTACTGTTTTGGAGTTTCATATTTTCGTAAGTTTGTCCGTTCGTAAGTTCGTATTTTCGTGCGTTCGTTATTTTGCTTATTTGTAATTTCGTAATTTTCGTATTTTGGTTCTTTCAGCTATTCGGATGTTTGAATTGATCCAAATGTACAAATAACAAATTTGTACGAAAATCTATTCATTACGAACCAAATCGTACATGTCTAGCTAATAATTTGTCATGCTGTGTTGACTTTTTAAGTGTAAACCATGCAAATGACTTGTTATGGGTATTGTCAGTGTTTATACCAGGGGTAGGCATCCTTTTGAGCACAGTGTGCCGAAAAATGTTTTCAAAGAAATTGAGCGTGCCAATTTTATAACAAAAAAAATGTTAACTTCACACTCTCAATCACGAAGAGGATTTTTTATAAAGTAAATGCTAGTGTAAACTACCTGAGTAATAGTGACTAACATCCTGCACTCCCACTATGACTCCCTTCTCATCTGGCCCATCACTGAACCCTCCCTGCTCTTCTCTTTCCTACCACTGTAACCCCCTTCTCATCTACCCTATCACTGTAACCCACTTGCTCTTCTGTCCAACCGCTTAACCCCCTTCTCATCTCTTCCTCCACTGAACCCCCTGCACTTCTGCCCCACCATTGTACCCTCTTGCTCTTCTGTCGCACCGCTAAACCCCCCTGCTCATCTGCCCACCACTGTACCCTCCTACTCATCTGTTCTACTGCTGTACCCTCTTCTCATCTATGATTTGCGCGATATGCAGAGTGGTGCAAGGAAGCAGAGATGAGACACACATACCTGTCCTGGCACACCCATCCCCGCTGATCCACCTTTTGAATCCGGGCCACATGCTTGTGTGTGATGTCACATACAAGCATCTGGAATTGATGTGCAACGTTGAGCTAAGGTCAGGGGCATTTTCTGAAAGCAGTGGGCCTGTATGCAAGATCGAGCCCCCCGTAGTTCAGAAAAAGTGCGGTGCCGAACGCCGCAGCAAAATTGGGTGTGATTTTCATTATGCTGAATACTGGCTGTGGCTTAGGGACACAGAGTGCAGGTGTTCAGTAGTAAGTGATACATAGTTCAGGGGTCAGGTGTAAGTGATGCAGAGTTCAGAGGTTGGGAGTAGTGATGGACGAACTTCCGACGGGACGTTTCGCGAACGCGAAATGCGAACGGACCCAAACGTTCGCGAAACCGACCGTTCGCCGCGGGCCCCATTGACTTCAATGGGAGGCGAACTTTGCAAACCTTCATGTCGAATTTGCGGCCACGTGGTAATTATTAGGGGGTAAAACGTAGTCCCACCATCTGGACAATGACATAATACATGTATGAGGTGAATTTGGGATCGATAACTACAAGCATTTTTATTTTATTTGGGAAATTGTTCTAACAATTCAGGACTATGGAGCTAATGAAGGCAATGGAGGAGAGGGAAGGTCAGGGACCAGGGTAGGCAAAGAAGAGGGTGCAGGAGATGATCACCAGCAGCGTGACATACCGGAATGACACATGCACCGTGATAGAGGCATCTGACAGCAGCACCGTAATACAGAGCACTGACAGCAGCACCGTGACATACAGCGCTGACAGCAGCACCGTGACATACAGCGCTGACAGCAGCACCGTGACATACAGCGCTGACAGCAGCACCGTGACATACAGCGCTGACAGCAGCACCGTGACATACAGCGCTGACAGCAGCACCGTGACATACAGCGCTGACAGCAGCACCGTGACATACAGCGCTGACAGCAGCACCGTGACATACAGCGCTGACAGCAGCACCGTGACATACAGCGCTGACAGCAGCACCGTGACATACAGCGCTGACAGCAGCACCGTGACATACAGCACTGACAGCAGCACCGTAAGCAGCCCCAGGAGGAAGTCAGCACAGCACAGGGATGGTGTGATCCCCTCATAATAAGAACCCCCAGGAGGAAGTCAGCACAGCACAGGGATAGTGTGATCCCTTCATAATAAGAACCCCCAGGAGGAAGTCAGCACAGCACAGGGATATCATAAGCAGCCCCAGTAGAAATATGACACCGCTCAACCTCTTCAAAGAGGAGGGTAGGGGCATATAGTACGGTGTGCTTTTTTGGGTCAAGGAAGTGAGCCAAATGAATTAAGAAGGTCTGTGTGCTTGATTAAAAAAATAGTTTATAGACATATACATGGTCTACTGGTCACATGTGTTGAATTCCTCCGAGATCCATGCCTCATTCATTTTTAGAAATGTGAGGTAGTTAACACTGTGGTGAGCTAGGCGAGTACGCTTATCGGTCACAATCCCCCCTGCTGCGCTGAACGTCCTTTCGGACAGGACACTGGATGAGGGGCAAGCCAACAGTTCGATTGCAAATTGGGCAAGCTCTGGCCAGAGGTCAAGCCTGCCCACCCAGTAGTCTAGGGGTTCATCACTCCTCAGAGCGTCCACATCGGCCGTTAACCCAATGTAGTCGGACACCTGACGGTCTAGGCGTTCCCTGATGCTGGATCCGGATGACACCTGTCGATGGGTCGGCTGAAAGAATGACCTCATATCCGAAGTCACCAACACATCTTCAAACCGGCCTCTTCTTGCAGGCGCTGTTGGATTGGTACCCGCAAATCCTTCTCTGGGAGTGGGAATTGCTCCTCTGCCAGCGCACGCAAAAGCAGAATGCAGCATTTCTCGAAGCAAGGCCTGGAAGTGCTGCATTCTGACAGCCCTCTGCGACGGCGGTAACATTTCCGCCATTTTGTGTTTGTACCGGGGGTCTAAGTACGTTGCCACCCAGTACTGGTCCTTGACCCTCATGCTTTTTATACGGGGGTCCCTATTAAAACACTGGAGCATGAAGGCCCCCATTTGCACTAAAGTGGAAGCGGTGTGGTGGCCTGGCTCCTGCTCATCATCCAGGATAATGTCGTCCTCTTCATTCTCCTCTCCCCATCCTCGCACAACAGGGATCCCAGAAAGGTTTAAAGCATGCTCTTCTTGCTCCTGCTCATCCGCCCCGGCACCATCCTCCTCTGACTCCTCATCAGACTCCTGTTGTTGACTTGTCTCAGATAGAGTAGCCCCCCCTGGGAATTCATCCAGCATTGCGACTTCCTCATCTTCCCGCTCCTGCTCCTCCACAGCCTGATCAATGACACGACGCAATGCACGCTCCAGAAAGAAGGCATAAGGTACCATGTCACTGATGGCGCCATGGCTGCGACTGACCAGTTTGGTGATCTCCTCAAATGGCCGCAGAAGTCTGCATGTGTCGCGCATGAGCAGCCACTGGCGCGGTGAAAAAAAACCCAGCTCCCCAGAACCGTTTCTTTCGCAGAGTTCATACAGGTAGACGTTAACTGCACGTTTCTGCTGGAGCAGCCTATCAAGCATATAGAAGGTTGAGTTCCATCGCGTCGGGCAATCGCAAATAAGACGTCTGACCGGCAGATGGTGTCGCCGCTGAATGTCAGCAAGGCGAGCCATGGCCGTGTAAGATCTTCTGAAATGGGCCGAGATTTTCCTTGCCTGCCGCAAGATGTCCTGGACCCCAGGGTATTTGACAAGGAATCGCTGCACGACCAAGTTTAAGACGTGTGCCATGCACGGCACGTGCGTGATTTTGCCCTGTTTCAATGCGCTAAGCAGATTGGCACCGTTGTCACACACCACTTTACCAACTGTCAAATTGAGCGGTGTTAGCCACTCATCTGCCTGTGAACGCAAAGCTGAAAGGAGTGCCGGGCCAGTGTGGCTCTTTGCTTCCAGGCACAACAGACGCAGCACGGCATGGCAACGTCTCACCTGGCATGTGGAATAGGTTCTGGGGAGCTTGGGCGGTGCAGTGGAAGAGACGCTAGCAGCGGAAAAGGAGGAGGCAGCTGAGGAGGAGAGGGAGGAGGATGGAGTAGGAGGAGGAGAAGAAGAGTCAGGCCTGCATGCAATCCGTGGCGGTAAAACCAAATCTACACGGGTGCCACGGGTTACATGCTTGACGGCCGTCAGAAGGTTCACCCAGTGGGCAGTAAAACTGATATACCTTCCCTGCCCGTGTTTGCTAGACCACGTGTCTGTGGTCAGATGTATCTTGGCACCGACACTGTGTGCCAGAGATACATTCACTTGCCGCTGAACATGGCCATATAGCTCTGGGATGCCCTTCTCTGAGAAATACTTCCTTCCTGGGACCTTCCATTGTGGTGTTCCAATGGCCACAAATTTGCGAAAGGCCTCCGAGTCCACCAGTTTATATGGCAGTAGTTGGCGGGCTATGAGTTCTGACAAGCCAGCCGCCAACCGTTGGGCAAGAGGGTTATCCGGCATCATCATTTTTTTACGCTCAAACATTAGGCCCACGGAAGCCTGCCTTTTTGCAGAAAAATGTGAGCTTGGCGTGATGGAAGGTGGAGTGGAGGACAATTGTGAGGAGAGAGGAGAAGGAGAAGTAGAAGACGAGGCTGGACGGTGAGAGCCTGCAGTGTGGCTTTGTGTGTTCCGTTGCTCCCACTGGGCTCGGTGATGGCTGCTCATGTGCCTTCTTAAGGCGGTCGTCCCTAGGTGAGTATTGGGCTTACCGCGACTAACGCGTTGACTGCAAAGATTGCAGATGGCAACGCTATTGTCAGCAGCGGACACGTTAAAAAAAGCCCACACTGCGGAGCCATGTGCCGGTGTCCTGGGAGCGCCAGATGTGACCGTACATGGTCGATGACTCGCTCCTGATACATTTGCAGTCTGCTTTGTCCCTGCTGTGCAATGTAAGTCATTGCTGCTTCTCCTCCCTATCTGCTGGTCCATATCTCCCTCTGAACTCCCCTCCTCTTCCTCTCTTGTGGGCACCCACGTGACATCACTAGACACGTCATCATCAACGTCACCTTCCCCACCGCTATAAGTAGAGATCTCGGAGTAGGCAGCAACACCGGGGACCAACCTCCTCCTTGGGCTGATCTGGGTACTGGCGTCAGACTGCTGAGTAGCGCTTGTTGCTACCTCCTCTTCCTGATCCAATACCAAGAGTGGCTGCGCATCAGAAATGTCCTCTTGATATGGATCGGAAAATAATTCCAGTGACTCAAGCGGAAGGTATGTGGTGGTGGTGGTGGTGGTCGTGTTGTTGGTGGTAGTGTCTTTGGGGGTGCACATAGCAGAGAGTGAAGAAGAGGGTGCAGATCGAGAGGATGAGGAGGGTGCAGAAGAGTAAGGCTGAGCGAGCCACTCAACCAAGTCTGGTGCATCCTTTAAAGTAATTGAACGCACCTTCTGCAACTTCCCACTTTGGCTCAAGCCTGTTGCTCCTGCCCTACCCCTACCACCCCTGCGGAAGGGCCTGCCTCTTCCTCTGCATGTCATTTTTTAAATGACCCTGTGACAAAACTCTTAGTCCCTATACCGCTGAAGGACTGCTGCAGTATAGGTGAGCGGTCAGCAGTGGTGCACGTCAACCCTATCTATTGTGGACCTATAGCGGTCCTTACAGAACAGCAGACTGTACCGCACTCAAGCCTATGTACCGTAGCACCCTATACCAAGTTACCAGTCCTTATAAGAACTTTTGTGGACCAAGCAGGTTGTGTATTAGTGTTTAGCAGACTGTACGTCAGTCCCTATACCGCTGAAGGACTGCTGCAGTATAGGGCAGCGGTCAGCAGTGGTGCACGTCAACCCTATCTATTGTGGACCGATAGCGGTCCTTACAGAACAGCAGACTGTACCGCACTCAAGCCTATGTACCGTAGCACCCTATACCAAGTTACCAGTCCTTATAAGAACTTTTGTGGACCAAGCAGGTTGTGTATTAGTGTTTAGCAGACTGTACGTCAGTCCCTATACCGCTGAAGGACTGCTGCAGTATAGGGCAGCGGTCAGCAGTGGTGCACGTCAACCCTATCTATTGTGGACCGATAGCGGTCCTTACAGAACAGCAGACTGTACCGCACTCAAGCCTATGTACCGTAGCACCCTATACCAAGTTACCAGTCCTTATAAGAACTTTTGTGGAACAAGCAGGTTGTGTGTTAGTGATTAGCAGACTGTACGTCAGTCCCTATACCGCTGAAGGACTGCTGCAGTATAGGTGAGCGGTCAGCAGTGGTGCACGTCAACCCTATCTATTGTGGACCGATAGCGGTCCTTACAGAACAGCAGACTGTACCGCACTCAAGCCTATGTACCGTAGCACCCTATACCAAGTTACCAGTCCTTATAAGAACTTTTGTGGAACAAGCAGGTTGTGTGTTAGTGATTAGCAGACTGTACGTCAGTCCCTATACCGCTGAAGGACTGCTGCAGTATAGGTGAGCGGTCAGCAGTGGTGCACGTCAACCCTATCTATTGTGGACCGATAGCGGTCCTTACAGAACAGCAGACTGTACCGCACTCAAGCCTATGTACCGTAGCACCCTATACCAAGTTACCAGTCCTTATAAGAACTTTTGTGGACCAAGCAGGTTGTGTATTAGTGTTTAGCAGACTGTACGTCAGTCCCTATACCGCTGAAGGACTGCTGCAGTATAGGGCAGCGGTCAGCAGTGGTGCACGTCAACCCTATCTATTGTGGACCGATAGCGGTCCTTACAGAACAGCAGACTGTACCGCACTCAAGCCTATGTACCGTAGCACCCTATACCAAGTTACCAGTCCTTATAAGAACTTTTGTGGAACAAGCAGGTTGTGTGTTAGTGATTAGCAGACTGTACGTCAGTCCCTATACCGCTGAAGGACTGCTGCAGTATAGGTGAGCGGTCAGCAGTGGTGCACGTCAACCCTATCTATTGTGGACCGATAGCGGTCCTTACAGAACAGCAGACTGTACCGCACTCAAGCCTATGTACCGTAGCACCCTATACCAAGTTACCAGTCCTTATAAGAACTTTTGTGGACCAAGCAGGTTGTGTATTAGTGTTTAGCAGACTGTACGTCAGTCCCTATACCGCTGAAGGACTGCTGCAGTATAGGGCAGCGGTCAGCAGTGGTGCACGTCAACCCTATCTATTGTGGACCGATAGCGGTCCTTACAGAACAGCAGACTGTACCGCACTCAAGCCTATGTACCGTAGCACCCTATACCAAGTTACCAGTCCTTATAAGAACTTTTGTGGAACAAGCAGGTTGTGTGTTAGTGATTAGCAGACTGTACGTCAGTCCCTATACCGCTGAAGGACTGCTGCAGTATAGGTGAGCGGTCAGCAGTGGTGCACGTCAACCCTATCTATTGTGGACCGATAGCGGTCCTTACAGAACAGCAGACTGTACCGCACTCAAGCCTATGTACCGTAGCACCCTATACCAAGTTACCAGTCCTTATAAGAACTTTTGTGGAACAAGCAGGTTGTGTGTTAGTGATTAGCAGACTGTACGTCAGTCCCTATACCGCTGAAGGACTGCTGCAGTATAGGTGAGCGGTCAGCAGTGGTGCACGTCAACCCTATCTATTGTGGACCGATAGCGGTCCTTACAGAACAGCAGACTGTACCGCACTCAAGCCTATGTACCGTAGCACCCTATACCAAGTTACCAGTCCTTATAAGAACTTTTGTGGACCAAGCAGGTTGTGTATTAGTGTTTAGCAGACTGTACGTCAGTCCCTATACCGCTGAAGGACTGCTGCAGTATAGGGCAGCGGTCAGCAGTGGTGCACGTCAACCCTATCTATTGTGGACCGATAGCGGTCCTTACAGAACAGCAGACTGTACCGCACTCAAGCCTATGTACCGTAGCACCCTATACCAAGTTACCAGTCCTTATAAGAACTTTTGTGGAACAAGCAGGTTGTGTGTTAGTGATTAGCAGACTGTACGTCAGTCCCTATACCGCTGAAGGACTGCTGCAGTATAGGTGAGCGGTCAGCAGTGGTGCACGTCAACCCTATCTATTGTGGACCGATAGCGGTCCTTACAGAACAGCAGACTGTACCGCACTCAAGCCTATGTACCGTAGCACCCTATACCAAGTTACCAGTCCTTATAAGAACTTTTGTGGACCAAGCAGGTTGTGTATTAGTGTTTAGCAGACTGTACGTCAGTCCCTATACCGCTGAAGGACTGCTGCAGTATAGGGCAGCGGTCAGCAGTGGTGCACGTCAACCCTATCTATTGTGGACCGATAGCGGTCCTTACAGAACAGCAGACTGTACCGCACTCAAGCCTATGTACCGTAGCACCCTATACCAAGTTACCAGTCCTTATAAGAACTTTTGTGGAACAAGCAGGTTGTGTGTTAGTGATTAGCAGACTGTACGTCAGTCCCTATACCGCTGAAGGACTGCTGCAGTATAGGTGAGCGGTCAGCAGTGGTGCACGTCAACCCTATCTATTGTGGACCGATAGCGGTCCTTACAGAACAGCAGACTGTACCGCACTCAAGCCTATGTACCGTAGCACCCTATACCAAGTTACCAGTCCTTATAAGAACTTTTGTGGACCAAGCAGGTTGTGTATTAGTGTTTAGCAGACTGTACGTCAGTCCCTATACCGCTGAAGGACTGCTGCAGTATAGGGCAGCGGTCAGCAGTGGTGCACGTCAACCCTATCTATTGTGGACCGATAGCGGTCCTTACAGAACAGCAGACTGTACCGCACTCAAGCCTATGTACCGTAGCACCCTATACCAAGTTACCAGTCCTTATAAGAACTTTTGTGGAACAAGCAGGTTGTGTATTAGTGTTTAGCAGACTGTACGTCAGTCCCTATACCGCTGAAGGACTGCTGCAGTATAGGTGAGCGGTCAGCAGTGGTGCACGTCAACCCTATCTATTGTGGACCGATAGCGGTCCTTACAGAACAGCAGACTGTACCGCACTCAAGCCTATGTACCGTAGCACCCTATACCAAGTTACCAGTCCTTATAAGAACTTTTGTGGACCAAGCAGGTTGTGTATTAGTTTTTAGCAGACTGTACGTCAGTCCCTATACCGCTGAAGGACTGCTGCAGTATAGGGCAGCGGTCAGCAGTGGTGCACGTCAACCCTATCTATTGTGGACCGATAGCGGTCCTTACAGAACAGCAGACTGTACCGCACTCAAGCCTATGTACCGTAGCACCCTATACCAAGTTACCAGTCCTTATAAGAACTTTTGTGGAACAAGCAGGTTGTGTGTTAGTGATTAGCAGACTGTACGTCAGTCCCTATACCGCTGAAGGACTGCTGCAGTATAGGGCAGCGGTCAGCAGTGGTGCACGTCAACCCTATCTATTGTGGACCGATAGCGGTCCTTACAGAACAGCAGACTGTACCGCACTCAAGCCTATGTACCGTAGCACCCTATACCAAGTTACCAGTCCTTATAAGAACTTTTGTGGAACAAGTGAGTTGTGAATGTTTAGCAGACTGCAGCAGAAGGGCAGCAGTCAAGTATAATATCCTTTCTATATTTGGAAGAAAGAATATTATACATGTACAAGCCTATTACTGTACCACTGATACCAGTCCTGAAAAGAACCTTTGTGGAACTAATAATAACAGCAAGTCTTTAAAATTACCCTCACTGCCTGACAACACTGCTTCCTTCCTGTCCCTATACAAATTGGCAAAAAAAGAGAACGATTAGTGGTTACTGGAACAGCTCTTTTGTGGACCTTGATAGTAACAGCTAATGATGATGATGATGATGATGATGATGAAAGACTAATCTGGCTGTCCCTGTAGCATACACCGTCCTTTCCCTTTCTCTAAACTAACAAAAGACACTCAGGCTGCTGCAAGAATCAGCAGCACAGCAAACCTATCAACACCTAACACCTATACCAGTCCTGAAAAGAACTTTTGTGTACCAAATAGCTAGTGGTTTATCTCTCCCTACTCCACACAGGAACCTGTCCCTATCTTAACAGAAGAAAGAATGTAAAATGGCCACCGGATCGGGTGTATTTATAGGTTAGGGGGAATGTACAAGTGTCCATGTGCTGTCATGTCTCAATTGGCTGTCCTGTATCACATGATAAACGTGTCACCAAAGGTTAAAGTTCTTGTATACATTAAACACGTAAGTCCGCCGCGGCGAACGACGGAAAAAGGCGTTCGAACGTGCGGACCGCGAATGTCGGAAATTCGCCGCGAAACGACCGCCGGGCGAACCGTTCGGCCATCACTAGTTGGGAGTAGGTGATGTAGAGGTTATTAGTAGTTGATGATGCAGAGCTGAGGGGTCAGTAGTAAGTGACACAAACACACACACACACATATATAATATATACAGTGGATATAAAAAGTCTACACACCCTGTTAAATGACAGTTTTCTGTGATGTAAAAAAAAGACAAAGATAAATAATTTCAGAACTTTTTCCACCTTTTTAATGTGATCTATAAAGTGTACAACGCAATTAACCACTTCCCGACCAGCGCACGCCGATGTACATCGGCAGAATGGCACGGGCAGGCATATTGGCACACAGGTATGTCCATTTCTAACCAATCAATAATAGCTTATTGCATTTTTTTACCAAAAATATGTAGAAGAATACGTATCGGCCTAAACTGAGGGGAAAAAATGTTTTTTTTATATATTTTATATATATATTTTTGGGGGATATTTATTATAACAAAAAATAATGCGTTTTTTTCAAAATTGTCGCTCTATTTTTGTTTATAGCGCAAAAAATAAATACCACCAAAAGAAAGCTCTATTTGTGGGAAAAAAAGGACGTCAATTTTGTTTGGGAACCACGTCGCACGACCGCGCAATTGTCAGTTAAAGCGACGCAGTGCTGAATCGCAAAAAGTGGTCTGGTCTTTGGCCAGCAAAATGGTCCGGGGCTGAAGTGGTTAAGCAACCACATTATTTTAGTTTTTTATTTTTACTTTCCCCCTATTTCAGTTTGTTTTTCAATTGCGTTGTACAGTTTATAGTTCCCATTAAAGATGAAAAAAGTTCTGAAATGATTTATCTTTGTCTCATTTTTTTACATCACAGAAACCTGACATTTTAACAGGGGTGCATGGAGTTTTTATATCCACAATGTGTGTGTGTGTATATATATATATATATATATATATTACAGTATATATATATATATATATATATAGATCTATATATACAATTTTCAACAGTAATTCCACAAACTGTCACCTGATTGTGTTTTTTTTCAACACAGTGAATTCCTTCTTCTGAGATTAGTAGTGGCAACCAAGCGAGTCCTCTTCCTTCATACATCCGTCTTCTGTCTCCACTGAGGAGACACTGCGGGGATCCCAGCGCTGACGTTTCTTATATTAGGAGGGCGGGGCCACCTGTCACCTGACCCCGCCCCCTCTGAGGGGAGCTAGGGATTCCCTAATGACGTATGGGTGACCCCGCCCCCTCTGATGTAACGGAAACCTGCATTACATCAGAGGGGGGCAGGGTCACCCATACATCACTGGGGAACCCCATAGCTTTCCTCACCAGCGTCATACGGGGCGGGTCAGGTGACGGGTGGCCCCGCCCTCCTAATATAAGAAACGTCAGCGCTGGGATCCCCGCAGTGTCTCCGCAGTGGAGACAGAAGACGGATGTATGGACAGCGCTGGACTGAGAGATCCCCCATCGCTGGATGAGATCAGCCATCGCTGGACCCCGGAGAGATGAACATCCATCGCTGGATAGCAAGAGTGGATTAGCACCGCTGGAATCTTTTTTTTTTTTTTTTTTAATAAAGGAATTTTTCAAAAGTGTGTTTGTCTTATTTAACCATTTTTACACTTGCTTTGTGAAATGGTAGGTGTACTTTTGTACCCCCTTACCATTTCAAACAGGGGGGGGGCGGGATCTGGGAGTCCCCTTGTTAAAGGGGGCTTCCAGATTCTGATAAGCTCCCCGCCCGCAGACCCCCACAACCACCGCTCAGGGTTGTGGGGATGAGGCCCTTCTCCACATCAACATGGGGACATGGTGCTTTGAGGGGTCACAGACCCCCAAAGCATCCTCCCAATGTTGAGGGCATGTGGCCTGGCACGGTTCAGGAGGGGGGAGCGCTCTCTCATCCCCCCCTCTTTTCCTGTGGCCTGCCAGGTTGCGTGCTCGGATAAAGGGTCTGGTATGGATTTTTAGGGGGACCCCCACTTCAAATTTTTTTTAAAAATTGATGCGGGGTTCCCCTTAATATCCATACCAGACCTGAAGGGTCTGGTATGGATATTTAGGGGGACCCCCAGGTCAATTTTTTTTTCTAATTTGACACGGGGTTCCCCTTAATATCCATATCAGACCTGAAGGGCCTGGTAATTAAATTTAGGGGAACCCCCATGCTTTTTATTTTATTTTATTTTTTTTATCAATGAATGAATTGTCGGCTAATACAGAGAACACTCATTGAGTGTTCTCTGTATTACGGGAGCCGACAATATAGCCGCAAGTGATTTTAAAATACTTTTTTTCCTGCACAAATGACACTTTGTGCAGGGACAGTTCTAAGCACGGGAAACATGCGCCCCTTCACAGGCATACTATAGACACCCCCCAGGTACGAAATTTAAAGGAATAATACACTTTTATTGTTTCACTTTAATCATTATTAAAATCACTGCTCCTGAAAAAACTGCTTTTTTTTTAACTTTTTTTTGCATTGATCCATGTCCCCTGAGGCAGGATCCAGGTCCCCAAACACTTTTTAGGACAGTAACTTGCATATTAGCCTTTAAAATTAGCACTTTAGATTGTGAACGTTCGAGTCCCATAGACTTTAATAGGGTTCTAAAGTTCACATGAAGTTTAGGTCTGTTTGCAGGTTCTGGTGCGAACCGAACAGGGGGGTGTTCGGCTCATCCTTAGTGCTGAGGGTTGCCTAACATTGGTTTATACTGTTTAAATATCAATAATCTTAGTTTTTAATAGGGGTTCTGTTATTTTTCAGGTTGTCAATAAAAAATGTGATCTGTCAGTTTTTCATGTTTTGTTAGTAAAAAATGCTGTGGGAGGTTGGCAACACTGGTTATAGGATTTGGGGAATAGGTGCAGATGAGAGGTTGTAGACAGGAAAGTTAGTTGCAGAGGAGATCATGGATTCTCATGCATTGATGCAGTGCCTATAGGACTGAATACTCTAAGGTTATATTTTATTGTTAGAAGATTATTTTTATTTCATGTAGTCCTGTTCTTTCTTCTGGCCCTCAGAGCTGTATACTCAGCCAGGATCAACAGTTGTGAAATTCCCTGAGAAAATAGCTATTTTAGGGAAAGAAACAAAACATCCATAAAGGTTGGCCATTGCTGCAGACGATTACCAAATGCATATGTGTTGATGAACTCTTGAACCCTGTTTGAGTTTATCAGTTAAGCAAAAGAACTGCATAGATCAGCTGAACTCTGTTGTTTTTCGAGCATCTCCAGGTAATACCTAAAAGCTATTGCACACTAATCAGTGGCTGTCTTTAGATATACAATCACAGATTGGGAATCTTATGAGTCTCTGTTGAGTCTCCTTAAAGTGGAGGGCCACCCTGAAAAAAAAAAAAACATTAAAAATTAGAAAAAAATCAGGATAAAAAAATGAAAAACACATTTTTTTTAACTTACCAGAAATGCCTGTTGCTAGGCACATCATCCTAATCTGCCTCTTTCTCCTCCGCGAAGATCTTCTTTCTCCTCTCCCCCGTCGGCATCTTCTGGGTAATGGGTCGCGCTGTGTTCTGGGAACTGTGTGTCCCAGAACACAGCGCGCCCCATTCACAAAGCGCTGCGCGACTTGCGCATGCGCAGTAGGAAACGGGCAGTGAAGCCGCAAGGCTCCACTGCCTGTTTCCCTTAGATAGAATGGCGGCACCGGGACCCGAGAGCCGAGGGACGGGTCGGCCTCGGGTGGCCGACATCGCGAGTGCCCTGGACAGGTAAGTGTGCTTATTAAGTCAGCAGCTACAGTGTTTGCAGCTGCTGACTTTAATTTTTTATTTTTTTAAACCGGCCCTCCTCTTTAACTGGAACCAGGATATGACTAGTGCATTCCAGGCTCCAACTAGTGCCATGTTTATTAGTCCTGCCCACTAGGCAAACTGTCTTGAGCAGCAAACCTATACTCCCAATCTCTTGGCTAGCTACATAGTTACATAGTTACATAGTAGGTGAGGTTGAAAAAAGACACAAGTCCATCAAGTCCAACCTATGTGTGTGATTATATGTCAGTATTACATTGTATTTCCCTGTATGTTGTGGTCATTCAGGTGCTCATCTAATAGTTTCTTGAAACTATCGATGCTCCCCGCTGAGACCACCACCTGTGGAAGGGAATTCCACATCTTTGCCGCTCTTACAGTAAAGGACACTCTATGTAGTTTAAAGTGGATGTAAACCCACTCTCATCCTTTCTAATCTACTGCAATATTGGTTATCTAGAAGGATATACATGCCTCCTGCATGTATTCTTATCTGTCAAATGTCTCCCCTCTGTTTGTTATGAGACCTGAAAAACTGCAGATTTTGTGGGTGGGTCTGTTTTCCAGGGCTCACTGGGTGGAGACGTGATGTCAGTAGACTCCCCGCCCACCTCTACAGTCCCCTTATCAACATGCATTTTCTCCTGTGTATTTCTTACACTGAACTTCTGCAAAGATCCCTAACATCCAGTCAAAACCCAGAAAAGTGCCAAATCATGCTGAGGTGTGGAACAGCCAATCCTTGCAGAGCAGCAGAAGAAAGGAGTGGGAGGGAATTAAAAAATAATGCATGTCGTTTAGGCTAGTGCACGAGATATGTACATCACCTGTCACTCACAGCAAGGGGGAGGATTTGACAAAGTTTTTCTCTGTTTGTCAAGATTTATCTCACTGAACAATAAAAGAGGATTGCTCAAAGCTGGATTAACTCTTTGTGGCAAGACTGGGTTCAAATGATAGGAAATCGTATACTCTACATTATGACATAAAAATATATATATTTTTTCGGGTTTATATCCACTTTAAGGTTAAACCTCTTTTCTTCTAATTTTAATGAGTGGCCACAAGTTAAACTTCCTTCTACAAAAAAGTTTTTTATACCTTTGTGTTTATTTGTATATTGAAAGCATATCCCCTCTCAAGCGTCTCTTCTCCAGAGAGAATAAGTTCAGTGCTCACAACCTTTCCACATAATTATTATCCTCCAGACCTTTTATTAGCTTTGTTGCCCTTCTTTGTACTCGCTCCATTTCCAGTACATCCTTTCTGAGGACCGGTCGGGGAGGGGCGGACTGACCATTCGGGCACTCAGGCACTCGGGCCATGCCACTAAGGGGCCCCATCAGGGTTGCCAGCCTCAATAAGACCAGGGACAGTATGTAAAAATCAGTTTTTTTAAAAAAATCCCAAGATTATACCTTTTCTGTGTGTGTATGTGTATTCTGTGTGTGTATACTGTGTGTGTATATTGTGTGTTTGTGTGTGTATACTGTATGTGTGTGTGTGTGTGTGTGTGTGTATACCGTGTGGCCCCATAATCTATTGCCTGGGGGCCCCATATTCTCCTATTGCCTGGGGGACCCATAATCTCCTATTGCCCAGGGGCCCCATAATCTTCTCCTATTGCCCGGGGGCCCCATAATCTCCCATCTCCCATGAGTTGTCAGTCCGCCCCTGAACACATGCCAATATTCTGTTTGCTTTGTTAGCAGCAAGGTCCTTTTCCATCCTAGATTCCCCTAGAGGTCCTCTCCCCAGCGCATAGATTGCATTGATATTTTTGCCACCCAAATGCATTATTTTATATTTTTCTACATTGAACCTCATTTGCCATGTAGTTGGCCATCCCATTAATTTGTTCAGATCTTTTTGCAAGGTTTCCACATCTGGCAGAGAAGTTATTGCCCTGCTTAGCTTAGTATCATCCATAAATACAGGGATTGAACTGTTTACCCCATCCTCCAGGTTGTTTATGAACAAATTAACCACTTGCTGACCAGCGCACGCCGATTTATGTTGACAATCGTGTCACGAAGAGGAAGAACGGGGAGATGCTTTTGTAAACAAAAGCATTTTCCCATTCTGCCTACTGACAGGACAGTGATCACAGCTCTCTGTCATCGAGAGCAGTGATCTCTGTCCTGTGTGTTGAAGCCCAGCCCCCTCACAGTAAGAATCACTCCCCAGGACACACTTAACCCCTTCACCGCCCCCTAGTGGTTAACCCATTCACTGCCAGTGTCATTTACACAGTAATCAATGCATTTTTATAGCACTGATTGCTGTATATATGACAATGTATCACAGCAGATCGCCGCATAACTAATAAAAAAAAAAAATAATAATAAAAATGTCATAAAACTATCCCCTATTTTCTAAACGTTATACATTTTGTGAAAAACAATCAATATATGCTTTTTTTACCAAAAATATGTAGAAGAATACATATCGGTCTTAACAGGAAAAAAATAGTTTTTTTATATATTTTTGGGGGATATTTATTATAGCAAAAAGTAAAAAATATTGCTTTTATTTCAAAATGATCACTCTTTTTTTGTTTATAGCACAAAAAATAAAAAATAAAGCTCTATTTGTGGGGAAAAAATTATTTTTTTTGTTTGGGTACAATGTCGCACAACCGCGCAATTGTCAGTTAAAGCGACGCAGTGCCAAATCGCAAAAAAGGGCTCTGGTATTGATGTTAGGCTAACTGGTCTGTAATTCCCAGACATGTATTTTGGGCCCTTTTTAAATATTGGTGCTACATTGGTTTTTCTTCAATCAGCTGGTACCATTTCAGTCAGTAGACTGTCAGTAAAAATTAGGAACAATGCTCTGGCAATTGCTTCACTGAGTTCTCTAAGTACCCTTGGGTGCAAGCCATCTGGTCCCAGTGATTTATTAGTGTTACATTAATGTTACATTTCCCAAGTCTAATTTTAATTATTTCCTCTGTTAACCATGGAGGTCCTTCCTGTGATGTGTCATGAGGATAAACACTGCAGTATTGGTTACTGAAGCCCCCCGATCCCCTTGTGAAGACTGAGGAGAAGAATAAATTCAATAACTTCAATGGCACTGGAGGACAGGGAGGTAGTGTGTAAGCCAATATTATACATTGCAATTTGTTATTGACAGTCAGCAACATGATTTGCAAGTGTTTGTATGCCACCCCAGGAAACCCTGCTGCCCTAGGCCTATCAGAAACTTTGTTTATGTTTTTTCTAAATAACAGCTATGGATACAATTTTCTACATTTGGATATGAAGAGATTGCATGAAAATGTGTACAGTCCTAACAAATAAGACCTGTTAGGTGTGACCACCTTAGCAAAATCCATGATACATAGATGATTGATCTAGCACAAGCTGGGGCGCCTTTAAAAAAAAACTACACAGGGACATTTTTTTCTCTCCTCTGAATAGCACCTGCAGAGGGAGACAAGAGGAGACTGTGCCCTGGATTGGCTGTTGCTGCAGCGTTGGAGAATGCACTAAGCCCGTGCCTGCAAGTAGAGCTATGATTGGCTGCCAGTGCAGCCAAGGGCCAGTGCAGCTGGGTGGGCAGGAGAATTCTGACTTGCTGCCAGTACCGCTAAGCTCCACCCACAGCTGGGCTGCAGAGGGAGGGGCTGATATTCATCATAGTCATATCCTAAGGAGAAAAAGCTGTCCTCTCCTAGTTGGAAGTGTTAGTGCATGATGGGAGTGTAGTTCTCTGGAAGCAGCCCTGAATAAAAAAAGACTGTGTGAGAGTACAAGTCTCAAGAGAATTGTGTCTGGATTGTGGATTAAGGATTGTGTCTGGGGAATAGGAGGAGAGATACGGAAGCCTGAAGCTGCAAGGGACAGAGAATAAGGGAAGAGCTCTGTGCAATATGTGCCACCATGAGTTGCTAGGGGCATGTGAAGAAAGGGGAAAAGAAGCATAGGTGCTGTAACTGTGTCCTGTGCTGCCCAAAAAATCTCTGCTGCACCTTCCCAGAGACCACTATTGATGTAGCATCAGTTGTGTATTTATGACAAGGACTGCTCAAAGGAGCGGGGGAGCCAACAAGGCTTGAAGCAGATGACTGTGCACTGCAGTTTGTTTCCCTTTTCCCTTCCTGTGCCTCTTGTATCCAGTGACTGTTCTAAACACCCCAGAAAAAGGGAGGAATGTATGTGGTAGACTCCAGAGTGATGAGAGCCTTTTTGCCACAGATCTTTGATACATTAACATTGTTGTTGTTCAGTCGTTTAATCATGTCTGACTCATCATGACCTCATGGACCATAGCGCACCAGTCTTTTCTGTTCTCCACTGCCTCCTGGAGCTTGTTTAGTTTCATGTTCATTGTTTCGATAATGCTATCTATCCATCTTGTTTTCTCCTTTTTCTTTCCATGTTTCCCAGCATCCTGGTCTTTTCCAGTGAATCCTCTCTTCGCATTAGATGGCTAAAGTATCTGAGTTTCATCTTCAGGATCTGTCCTTCCAGTGAATATCCAGGGTTGATTTGCTTCAGGATTGACTGGTTTGATCTTCTTCCCGTCCAAGGGACTTTCAAGAGTCTACTCCAACGTCATAGTTCAAAAGCATCAATTCTTCGCTGTTCAGCCTTCCTTATGGTCCAACTTTCACAGATATAGGTTACTACTGGGAATACCATAGCTTTGACTATACAGCACTTGAACCACTTCACCCCCGGAAGGTTTTACCACATTCCTGACCAGAGCACTTTTTACAATTTGGCACTGCGTCGCTTTAGCTGGTAATTGCGTTATCATGCAATGCTGTACCCAAACGAAATGTGCGTCCTCACAAATAGAGCATTCTTTTGGGGCTATTTGATCACCTCTGCGGTTTTTATTTTTTGCGCTATACACAAAAAAAAAGAGTGACAATTTTGAAAAAAAATGAATTTTTTAGTTTTTGCTATAATAAATATCCCCAAAAATGTTTATAATAAAACAAATGTCTTCATCAGTTTAGGCCAATATATATTCTTCTACATATTTTTAGTAAAACAAAAATGCAATAAGCGTATATCAATTGGTTGCGCAACAGTTAAAGAGTCTACAACCGATGGGATTTATTATTTCTATGTTTTTTTTTTTTTTTTTGTAATGTTGGCGGTGATCTGCAATTTTTAGTGGTATTGCGACATTACGGTGGACAGATCGGACACTTTTGGCATGTTTTTGGGACCATTGACATTCCTACAGCTATCAGTTCTATAAAAATACACTGATTACTGTGTAAATAACACTGGTAGGGAAGGGGTTAACACTATGGGGCAATCAAGAGGTTAAATCTGTGTTCCCTCAGTGTGTTCTAACTGTATAGGGATATGACTGAGTAGGAGAGGAGTCGCTGTTCTTACTTACTAGGAATTAGGGATGAGCCGAACACCCCCCTGTTCGGTTCGCACCAGAACCTGCGAACAGACCTAAACTTCGTGTGAACTTTAGAACCCTATTAAAGTCTATGGGACTCGAACGTTCACAATCTAAAGTGCTCATTTTAAAGGGTAATATGCAGGTTACTGTCCTAAAAAGTGTTTGGGGACCTGGGTCCTGCCCCAGGGGACATGGATCAATGCAAAAAAAGTTTTAAAAACGGCCGTTTTTTCAGGAGCAGTGATTTTAATAATGATTAAAGTGAAACAATAAAAGTGTAATATTCCTTTAAATTTCGTAGCTGGGGGGTATCTATAGTATGCCTGTGAAGGGGCGCATGTTTCTGGTGCTTAGAACTGTCCCTGCACAAAGTGTCATTTGTGCAGGAAAAAAAGTCTTTTAAAATCACTTGCGGCTATTGTCGGGTCCCGTAATACAGAGAACACTCAATGAGTGTTCTCTGCATTAGCCGACAATTCATTCATTCATTGATATAAAAAAATAAAAAAAAAAGCGTGGGGGTTCCCCTAAATTCAATTACCAGGCCGTTCAGGTCTGACATGGATATTAAGGGGAACCCCGTGTCAAATTTTAAAAAAAATTGACGTGGGGGTCCCCCTAAATATCCATAACCAGACCCTTCAGGTCTGATATGGATATTAACCACTTCCCGACCAGCGCACGACGATGTACGTCGACAGAATGGCACGGGCAGGCATATTGGCGTACAGGTACGTCCAATATTCGATGCCGCCCTGCCATCGGGAGCGCCGCCAGGCCGGCGGCGCGCTCCCGCGCTGGTCAGGACCCCCGTGAGTCCGGCCGCGGGACCCGCGGACTCCATCGCCGCGGGCATCCCCGCGGTCGTCTCACGGAGCGGCCGAATGGAGGAAATGCTGTGTAAACAACATTTTTCCATTCTGCCTAGCAACTAGTGACGCTGATCTCTGCTCCATGTGATTGGAGCAGAGATCAGTGTACACTAAATGAAAGCCCAACCCCCCCACAGTTAGTAACACACCCCTAGGAACACTTAACCCCTACACTGCCACCCACTGGTTAACTCTTTCACTGCCAGTGTCATTTACACAGGAATCACTGCATTTATATAGCAGTGATTACTGTATAAATGACAATGGTCCCAAAAATGTGTCAAAAATGTCCGATGGGTCCCCGACAATGTTACAGTCACAATAAAAATCGCAGATCGCTGCCATTACTAGTAAAAAAAAAAAATAATACAAAATTATTAATAAAAATGCTATAAAACTATCCCTATTTTGTAAACGCTATAACTTTTGCGCAAACAAATCAATAATCGCTTATTGTGATTTTTTTTACCAAAAATATGTAGAAGAATATGTATCGGCCTAAATTGAGGGAAAAAAATGTTTTTTTATATATTTTTGGGGGATATTTATTATAACAAAAAGTAAAAAATAATGCGTTTTTTTCTAAATTGTCGCTCTATTTTTGTTTATAGCGCAAAAAATAAAAACCGCAGGGGTGATCAAATACCACCAAAAGAAAGCTCTATTTGTGGGAAAAAAAGGACGTCAATTTTGTTTGGGAGCCACGTCGCACGACCGCGCAATTGTCAGTTAAAGCGACACAGTGTCGAATCGCAAAAAGTGGTCTGGTCTTTGACCAGCAAATTGGTCCGGTCTGAAAGTGGTTAAGGGGAACCCCGCATCAAATTTTTTAAAAAATTGACGTGGGGTCCCCCCTAAAAATCCATATCAGACCCTTTATCCGAGCACGCAACCTGGCAGGCCGCAGGAAAAGAGGGGGGGACGAGAGAGCGGCCCCCCCTCCCTCCTGAACCGTACCAGGCCACATACCCTCAACATTGGCAGGATGCTTTGGGGGTCTGTGACCCCTCAAAGCACCTTGTCCCCATGTTGATGAGGACAAGGGCCTCATCCTCACAACCCTGGCCGTTGGTTGTGAGGGTCTGCGGGCGGGGGGCTTATCAGAATCTGGAAGCCCCCTTTAACAAGGGGACCCCCTGATCCCGGCCCCCCCCCTGTTTGAAATGGTAAGGGGGTACAAAAGTACCCCTACCATTTCACAAAGAAAGTGTCAAAATGGTTAAATAAGACAAACACACTTTTGAAAAATTCCTTTATTAAAAATAAAAAAAATAAAAAAAAGATTCCAGCGGTGCTAATCCACTCTTGCTATCCAGCGACGGGTCTCCGGGGTCCAGCGATGGATGATCATATCCAGCGACGGGGGATCTCTCAGTCCAGCGCTGTCCATACATCCTTCTTCTGTCTCCACTCCGGAGACACTGCAGAGATCCCAGCGCTGACGTTTCTTATATTAGGAGGGCGGGGCCACCCGTCACCTGACCCCGCCCCTCTGACGTTGGAGAGGGAAGCCAGGGGTTGGAGAGGGAAGCCAGGGGTTCCCCAGTGACGTGTGGGTGACCCCGCCCCCTCTGATGTAACGCAGGTACATCAGAGGGGGCGGGGTCACCCACACATCACTGGGGAACCCCTGGCTTCCCTCTCCAGCATCAGAGGGGTGGGGTCAGGTGACGGGTGGCCCCGCCCTCCTAATATAAGAAACATCAGGGTTCTCTGCAGTGTCTCCGGAGTGGAGACAGAAGAAGGATGTATGGACAGTGCTGGACTGAGAGATCCCCCGTCACTGGATATGATCATCCATCGCTGGACCCCGGAGACCCGTCGCTGGTGGGCAAGAGTGGATTAGCACCGCTGGAATCTTTTTTTTATTTTTAATAAAGGAATTTTTCAAAAGTGTGTTTGTCTTATTTAACCATTTTGACACTTTCTTTGTGAAATGGTAGGGGTACTTTTGTACCCCCTTACCATTTCAAACAGGGGGGGGCCGGGATCTGGGGGTCCCCTTGTTAAAGGGGGCTTCCAGATTCTGATAAGCCCCCCGCCCGCAGACCCTCACAACCAACGGCCAGGGTTGTGAGGATGAGGCCCTTGTCCTCATCAACATGGGGACAAGGTGCTTTGAGGGGTCACAGACCCCCAAAGCATCCTGCCAATGTTGAGGGTATGTGGCCTGGTACGGTTCAGGAGGGAGGGGGGGCGCTCTCTCGTCCCCCCCTCTTTTCCTGCGGCCTGCCAGGTTGCGTGCTCGGATAAAGGGTCTGATATGGATTTTTAGGGGGACCCCACGTCAATTTTTTTTTTAATTTGATGCGGGGTTCCCCTTAATATCCATATCAGACCTGAAGGGTCTGGTTATGGATATTTAGGGGGACCCCCACGTCAATTTTTTTTTTAATTTGACACGGGGTTCCCCTTAATATCCATGTCAGACCTGAAGGGCCTGGTAATTGAATTTAGGGGAACCCCCACGCTTTTTTTTTTATCAATGAATGAAGGAATTGTCGGCTAATGCAGAGAACACTCATTGAGTGTTCTCTGTATTACGGGACCCGACAATAGCCGCAAGTGATTTTAAAATACTTTTTTTCCTGCACAAATGACACTTTGTGCAGGGACAGTTCTAAGCACCAGAAACATGCGCCCCTTTACAGGCATACTATAGATACCCCCCAGCTACGAAATTTAAAGGAATATTACACTTTTATTGTTTCACTTTAATCATTATTAAAATCACTGCTCCTGAAAAAATGTCCGTTTTTAAAACTTTTTTTTGCATTGATCCATGTCCCCTGGGGCAGGACCCGGGTCCCCAAACACTTTTTAGGACAATAACCTGCATATTACCCTTTAAAATTAGCACTTTAGATTTCTCCCATAGACTTGTATAGGATGTTCCGGCTTTTCGAATTTGCTGCGAACAGCCCAAATTGTTCACTGTTCGCTGAACAGGCGAACAGGCAATGTTCGAGTAGAACATGAGTTTGACTCGAACTCGAAGCTCATCCCTAGTAGGAATAAATGACATGTCTCCTCTCCTCTGATGGCACAGGGATTTGTGTGTTTACACACACAAATCCTCGTGCTGATGATAGCGACCACCGGCCACTCGCATCGGGTCCCCCTCTCATGGAGCACATGCCCTATGTACCTGCACGAGTTTTCGGCAGCAGTGCCATTGTGCCACAGTATATGTATGTGAGCAGGTTGGAAACCGGTTAACAATAACATTAGTGACCATTAAAGGCACAGCGCTACCCCTTTCTGGGAACTCCAGGGATTGATTGTGAGCAGTAATTATTTTTACCACTGGGAATACAAACCTTTGTTAAAAGCACTCCAACATAGATTTTGGGCCCCAATGCCAGCTCCCAACACATATTTATGAATAGCCAGTGGGAAGGTGATAAGCAAGGTCCGTATCTTTAGAAACCCTGTGTGTATCTCACATATTTTAGGGCCTTAAGTCAGGGCTGAGGAGATATATAAACGTTGCCCTTAAAACCAGGTTGTTATACGTGACTTTGACATTTGTAGGTTGCGCTATTACTGTATATACATTATTTATTGGCACTGTTTACTGTGCCAGTTGCCTCAATAAAAAATCCTTCTATCAGCCACAGTGTGTCAGAGAGTGCAGTATGGCCTAATGGGTTGCTAACACAAGGAGCATGGGAACCCAGAAATCAGCAGCTCTTTTGGGGGTAGGTGCTACATTTAGGTATTGTAGACAAATATCACCTGCCTATATTTCAATTTTCAATACAATATTATTGTGGAAGGCTAAATGCATTGTTTCACCATGAACACAACTTCCTTTTTAAATGCACCTGAACACCTTATTTAGTTTACAAAATAAAAAAGATGAGTCAATGCATGCGACATGTCTGACCATAGAATGTAGGAAAATGAAAATATGTTTGGCAAGCAAAGAAAGCAATTCTGGTAAATGTATTCCATCCTTGATCATTTATTGTGTCCTTCAGCAACAACTATTTCATTATAACATTTAATAAAAATTGTTTTTCTTTATGTCTGTAGTGGCCATAACCCTTGGTAGGGCGGCCTTAACTTTTGGGCTTACCAGTTACCTCCGCTTGGCTTGTTCTTCCAGGTCTAGGGGTTCCCAGGGTAAGTACCCAACAACTTTGGATGCTGACACCATAAAAGTCCTTTAGAAAGGTTTTTATTTGCAGGGGTATCCAACAAACACAGTCTCGTATGGGAACAGAGGGCAAGGGTGAAGAAACTCAGGCACCTTGAACTGCTAATCATCAGAAAGTCTCTAATGCCTCCCAGAGAGTAGCCACTCGCACCTGGGCGGTTCAAGGCTGAACAAATCTCTAGCCAGAGATTATGGCAGTCAGCACTTTGATCTGGTGAAATAATAAAAATGGTGCAACGCTTAGATTATGACAGTATCTATATAATCTTTTACCAGTGTAAATAATATAATCAACTTTAATAGTGAAAAAAACTCTGCATAAATTAACACTATTAATGATTCTATGTTTTAGACAACACTATATCCAAATATACAAAATAAATAAATTGATATACGTATATCCACCAAGGTGAACGTGTTAAGAGTCCGTAAGTGAAACAATATGGTGACAAAGTGCAATATCTTGAGAAGTTACTTCAGTGAATACTTTGCAGAAATCCACCACCACTTGAGAGGAGGCTTACCAGATGTTATGGACCCAGTTAGGTTTATACCTAGTGAGTCACACGAGTTTATTGATGTAAATCCACACGAAAAAACAGCTGGCAAAACTTGTAACTTCTCATGGGTTCCAGAGTAGACAGAGAGATGACCCAAAAATAGATGAAATGGCTATCCACCTTTTGGGGTGACTGAGAACAGAGATTCTTCCACGTATATTATAGGCCAAAAAGAAAATACAACCTCATAGTGAAATACTGTTTAAAACTTTTATTAACATTAAAAGCGTAAATGGGTACTCACATATTACAGGCAAATACAAGCATGGAAATAAAATCTGGCAACGCAGTGGCATCAACGAGCCCTCCCGACGCCTTTCGCCTAAACAGGCAGGCATCATCTGGGGATCTGGAACTTGTGAAATCTCTGACCTTGAATAATTGGTAGCAGAAAGTGAACAGGAACCTTTTCCTCAGTACCTGGAACGTTCTCTGTCTCCTTGGTAGTTCTGGAAAAGCATGGATTCATTGTCCTTCACAACCCAGAAACCAGGCACTTCTTGGGATGCCAGCTTGTTGGCCCTCCTCCGAAGAGTCCTCCCTGGTCGCTTACATGAGGTGTGATGCCCCTCCAAGCCGAGAGCTTACCTGGACACCTTGAAGCCTCCCTCAGTTACTATGCCTCAGACCAGCCAGTTCTGAGACTCTGGAACAGACCGATCCTTACCCCAGAACAGGCGAGTCTATTGGGATTAGTCACCCGAACCATGTTGCGGGCGACACATGGTCCCGTGACCAGGACCCCTCGTGGGGCTACCCCAGTCCAGAATCAGGAACAGGCCACTATGGCCTCACGAATGAACCTGGAACACGTGACTTTAACAACTTAAGTACCCTTCCCCAGACTCCTCAGCGGGGCCCGGCGCACCCACTGATTGGTTTCCGGGGAACACTGAACCCAAAGCATCCAACCAGGCCTGGTTCTGAGCCTGTCATGTGCACTTAACTGTACACATGACCAGGCAGAACTCTAACACAGCCCAGCCAAACTGATGTCAAAGTTAAACCTACATATTTAACCCTCAGAACCCCTTTACTGTTCTGAGGCAAAAACGAAATTTGTACATGACAGACACCTTGTCCAAAGTGTCATCGCTACATGTCTTATAATTAAAGTTTGAAATGCAGTGTACAGACGATCAGACATTCCGACAACAAAACCGTGGATTTTTTTCCGACAGATGTTCAAACTGGTCTTGCGTACACATGGTCACACAAATGTTGTCGGAAATTCCGAACGTCAAGAACACAGTGACGTACAAGATGCACAACGAGCCGAGAAAAATTAAGTTCAATAGCCAGTGCAGCTTTTCTGCTTGATTCCGAGCAAGCATGGAATTTTGTGCGTCGGAAATTGTGTACACACGCTCAAAATTTCGGACAACAAGTTTTGTTGTCGGAAAATTTGAGAACCAGCTCTCAAACATTTGTTGTCGAAAATTACGATAGCAAATGTCCGATGGAGCATACATATGTGGTCGGAATTTCCAACAACAAGCTCACATCGAACATTTGTTGTCAGGAATTCCGCCCGTGTGTACGCGGCATTAGATGTGTGTTATGAAAAAAAATGTTAAACTTTAAACGTAGGACCTCAAAGTTGGCTTAGTATGAGATATTTTTCAGGTTAAGTGCCTGCTGTCTAATTTTGTAAGTATAACACTTCCAGGTTTTATTACTTCTCACAGAGATCACAGCACTTCTCACAATGCTTTCATCTGCTTTCCTCCAAAGAGAGATAGAGCCATCTTTGTCCAGATATCATCCAGGGTCACCACTTACTGCAGCCTCTCACCATGTGAACTGTTACAAAGTCTGGTCACAGGAGATTGAAGAAATGCCTTCTCCTGCTTGCAGCAGATGGCATCATCTTAACCTAGGTAAAGTCACTGCAATGGAGCTCAAGGACTGATTTTGAATGATAAAAGGTACAGATTTTTTTACAATTATACTGCTGCTGTATATTGTTACATACCAGAAATGTATTCATTCAAACCTGTAAAGTAAGTGAAAGGCGCACTATACATATACCGCAGCAAGAGAGCTCACCTGTGCAGAATCATGTTCCTGTATCTGATCCTGCACTTCTGGGTCTGGGCACAGCGGGAGCCAATCAGGAGGTCCGGTGGATTCAATGTCCACCGGGACCCCCTGGTCATTGAGGTGTGAATTGCAGCTCAGGTTTCCCTGCGAAGAGAAAACTCAGTTGTTCAGCATTTCAGGTCAGTTTTTGATCAGTATCAACTCAGGATTGCTTCAGTCTCAGCTTAGGATTGCTTCAGTATTTTTATCCTTTTATCATATGCGTGCCCATACAAGATAATGGGCATGAATTAGCACTTGAGCCAGACCGCACTGCCTAGAAAACGCACACGTTTTTTGTGCAATGCGGAGTGCGAATACACCGCAGATATGTAAACCAGCCTCATTAAAATGAATGTATTTTGAAATGTCCTGTGAAATGGATGCATCTAATTCACATAGGTGTTAACGGGGCATTAAACAAGGCAGATTGCCATTCTGTGAGAAGGGAAGGTAGTGATCCTGTGTTTCTTAAAATCAGGAGCTGCCTTCCCATAGTACAAGCACCTCTGCCACAGTTAGAAAGCACACCCTAGGCACACATATAACTCTTTGCTCACCCCTGATGTTAAAACCTTCCCTGTCAGTGTCATTAGTACAGTAACAGTGCATATTTTTAGCACTGATCACTATATTAGTGTCACTGGCTCCCAAATAAATTGTCAAAAATGTCACTTAGTGTCCCGATTTGTCCACTACAATGTCGAAGTCCCACTATAAGTCATTAATCACTGCCATTACTAGCAGTAAATAAATAAATAAATAAAAATTCCATGAATATATCCCATAGTTGTAGACGCTATAACCTTTGCACCAACCAATCAATATACGCTTATTGTCATTTTTATTTTATTTTTTCTCAAAAATATGTAGCAGAATGCATATTGGCCGAAATTGATGAAGAAATTAGGTTGTATACGTTTTTTTAATTCAATACGTTTTATAGCAGAAAGTAAAAAAATATTGTTTTTTTTTTTTTCAAAATTGTCGGTCTTTTTTGTTTATAGCGCAAAAAATAAAAACCGCAAAGGTGATTAAATACCATCAAAAAGCTCTATTTGTGGGGAAAAAAAAGGACATCAATTTTATTTGGGTACAGTGTTGCATGATTGAGTAATTGTCAGTCAAAATAACAGTGTTGTATAGCTACAAATGGCCTGGTCATGAAGGGGCGTAAACCTTCCGGAGCTGAAGTGGTTCAAGCTGAACTCTATACAGATATTAAAAAGAACATTACAGTTATATAATAGATAAAATATATTATAAAATGCAGCTAGCGTGAGCACTGACTTTGTCTTGATGTCATGTATTTCCCTGTACAGAGAAGGGCAGCACTAGGAGCCAATAAGGCTTTGCTATAGGAAGCATACTGCATTATATAATTTTATAATGCAGATTTACAAGATGCAATGCAAATTAAATTTATAATAAGGGGTCAAGTAGCTTAAAGAAAAAAAAATTAATTTTAATAAACACATGCCATTTCATCAGTTACTTTTATTAAAGATGTATTTTCTGTTTATTTAACCACCTTCTTCCCCGCCCATAGTCAAATGACATCCGCAGGAGGGATCTCCCATCCTGGGGCAGGCGTCATATGACGTCCTCGGCTTCCCGGCCGTGTAGGGGATGCGCACGTGCCACTGCGTCACTCGGGAGCCGAAGTCCGTCGGGCACCCGTGATTGCCGATAACAGAGCAGGGTACATGGATCTGTGTGTGTGAACAAACAGATCCACATTCTGTCAGGGGAGAGGAGACCATTCGTGTGTTCCCAGTACATGATCAGTCTCCTCCCCTTGTAAGTATCCTCACCCTACAGTTAGAATCACTCCCTAGGTAACACATTTAACCCCTTGAACTCCCCCTAGTGTTAACCCTTTCCCTGCCAGTGACATTTATACAGTTATCAGTGCATTTTTATAGCTGTATAAATGGGAATGGTCCCAAAATAGTGTCAAAAGTGTCCCATCTGTCCGCCGCAATGTCACAGTAACGATAAAAATTTCAGATCGCCACCATTACTAGTAAAAAAATTAAAATAAAATAAAAATGCCATAAATCTATCCCCTATTTTGTAGACACAATAACTTTTGCGCAAACCAAACCAAATCAATATATGCTTATTGCGATTTTTTTTATTTTTTTAAAATTGGGATATGTATTATATCAAAAAGTACAAAATATTGTGTTTTTTTTTCAAACTTGTCACTCTTCTTTTTATAGCTCAAGAAATAAAAAATGCAGAGGTGATCAAATACCACCAAAAGAAAGCTCTATTTGTGAGGGAAAAAAATGCTAAAAAACATATGATATAAAAATGCCATATGTGTACAGTGTTGCATGACCGTGCAATTGTCATTCAAAGTGCAACAGCGCTGAAAACTGAAAATTGGCCTGGGCAGGAAGGGGGTGAAAATGCCCAGTATTGAAGTGGTTAATATAGAACACTTTCCAGACACTCTAAAATATTGCAGACAGTTTGCAAATTGTGAAACACATTTTTGTGCTAATACTATTAGTTAATTCAGCCCTTGAGGGTGAGTTTCCTTGACACACAAGGAATAAAATGGCACAAAGAACTTTTCTTTCCTTCAGAGAGTCATAAATAAGCAACGCTGGGAAGCAGTTCATAGATGACCATGAAATTCTATTAGTAAACAGTTTAATTTGTACATTTTTCTCTGTGATATTCATGTTTCCACATACTTTATATTTAAAGAGAAACATTGATAGAAATATAGGGAAATCTATAGCTGACAATCTGACAAAAAAGGTTGTCTTGTACTCATCTGCAGGAGCAGAACCCTAGGTAGAGCTAAGAAACCATAAGACCGCCGAAGGTGGCCCCTGCAGATGGCTGGGGTAAAAAGCTCAGTTAAATGATACAGCAGTGCAAAAAAACTATTATCTAGCCCTGGTTCACATTGCTGCATTTTGACATGTCAAATCGGCAGCAATTGCCAGCAATGGCACCGTCCTAATTGGTGCGACGCTGCATTTGCGGCGCCGCACCAATTTCATAATGTAGTTTCTGTACTACTCTTTGTAATTTCAGGGTACCATTTCCATTTGCATCTGTGTAGAAAGCCGCACCGATGACTGTGAAATCGCTGCTGAAATCAGGACTGACATGCGGGAATAAAATTGTGTGAATTCAGCTGAACTCGCACGGTTTCATTCATGCAGCTCAGTGTGAACCAGGGCTCAAACACACTGGCAGCATCAAAGTGGGTGATGTGTGGCAGGAAAAAGAAAAATTTAGTTTTTGTGATATAGATCCTGTCCTTTTGGGTTAACCCAAGCAGTGCCACAATAGTGTAGGGGAAAAAAAAAAAAACAGATTAAGACATAAAGGGATTGTAAAGTGATTTTTTTTTTTTTTTTTAAATAACAAACATGTTATACTTACCTCCACTGTGCAGCTCGTTTTGCACAGAGTGGCCCCGAACCTGCTCTTCTGGGGTCCCTCGGCGGCTGTCTCGGCTTCCTCCCGCAGGTGCTTCTCACGTTCAAGCGAGCTCACTCGCATGGTGAGAAGCATCTGCAGGCGTGCTCCCGTGATACAGCCGGCGGCTATAGCCGCTCTCTGTATCACACGGCCCCGCCCCCAGCGCTCCGTGTCAGTGGATGTGATTGACAGCAGCGCAAGCCAATGGCTGCGCTGCTTTCCATCCATCCACTCCAGCCAATCAGCGGCCAGGCTGAACGGTGGAAAGGACGTCGGGGGACGAGCGCGGGACTTTCGAGGGGTGAGGTAAGTAAAACGGGGGGGGGGGGGGGCTGGGGGCACAAGCACTGTCAGATGTTTTTTCACCTTTACCTTTACAACCCCTTTAATTTACACTATATTACCAAAAGTATTGGGACACCTGCCTTTACACGCACATGAACATTAATGGCATCCCAGTCTTAGTCCGTAGGGTTTAGTATTGAATTGGAAAAGGAATAGTGCACCTCTGTCGGTACCAGTGAACTGTGCTAGATTATTGTCACATTAACTTTAACATCAAGGTTAAGGGGAGGAGGAAAGACTGGGGGAGCACTTGCAGCAGCACTGAAGGAAACAAATAGTAAAAAACGTAAGGAAACAAAAGTAAAAAACAGAAGGCACTTCTAAGTGACACTGTCACTAGGCAGAACGGGGAGATGCTTATTTACATTTTACATTAGCATCTCACCGTTCTTCCTCTTCTTCCTCTATGTGAGACGATCGCGGGTATCCCCATGGACATCAAGTCCGTGGGACCCGCCACCCGACTCATGGAGCTTGCCACGGTCCTGCAGGCTGCCTCTTAAAGGGCAATGTACAGGTACGATAGTTTGCCTGTACATGCCCTTCTGCCGCAGTATATCTGTGTGAGGTGGTCAGAAAGCGGAAACCATACAGATATAAAACTGTACAAATGTATGGAGAAGTACAGGTAACAACATTATTGACCTACAGCATTGGTCATTAAAGAACCGGTATAATGTTATTTTGGGCTATTACTATAGTTGTAGAACAAGATACATCCTCCGAAGAGGAACTGCATGACCAGCGGCATACCCATTTAAGACAAGGGGTCATCTTAGCCATGAATCAATCATGGCTGAGAGGTCATTATGTTTGAATACACCACCCACAAACTGGGAGTGGGACCAATGGCGGTTGACCAGCAGTCCTAGATCACTCCCCAAACTATCAAAAGGTTTAACAAGTAGGAAAGAGGAGAAGGAAAACAAAAAGGAAAAAGAAAGGGATAAAGGGCGAAGAAAGGGGAGACCCCTGGATTACAATTGCACTTTTACTGTTACAACCCTCTTATTAATGAGTTTTCACGTGAGAACTCATTTTTTACTGCTCTGGGTTACTTTTCAACTTACAAGTTGTGAAGCCAGAGATGAAATCAGACTGTTTTACGTTTTGCGTTCCAGGACATATACCTATGCTTTTTAGTTGCTCCAAGTGATATTGTTTCCAGAACATTTGGCAGGGGATACTAATTACAGATGATATGTGACACCTTACAAAGTGATTGCTGATGGTATGTTTGCTTGACACAAAAATTACCTCACTAAACAAGTTTTCATTATTTAGTATTCCCATTAGACATATGCTGCAACATTCATACAAATGTGTATGTTTGTGTAGCTAAAATAGGTCTGTAATACATAATCTCTAACAATTGTCAAAACCTTGCTACAAATAGAATAAGGCCACAAGGGCAGCATTGAATTTAATAATAACATACTGTATAATACTTGATCAGGAATATCTGTCAAGTACCAGAAAATTACAATTGTAAACCTTTCAGACAGGTCAGACATTTTTTTGTTGTTTTTAGGCCATGGTATGTAGTCCACCAGCAAAGATACAGTTTCCTTATATCCTTTGCTGCCATATAATACATGTAAAAAAGGCCAGATACAACTTTATTTCAATAAAAGTCAGGGGCACAATCCAAAGAATACTCAAGGGATATTTACTAAAACTGGAGCATAAGGATTGTGCCCAATATCGATGTCCATAGACATTTCTTAGTAGGATCAAACTGTGGAAAAGAAAGCTGATCAGCAGCGCCGACTGTAGCAGAGAGGGGGGAGGGGGGGGGCACTACACCTGGTACCGCTGATCAGCTTTATTTACTCTAGTTTGACCCTACTGAGAAGTGTCTCTGGACATGGATATTGGGTGCAATCCTTATGCTTCCAATGGATGTCTGACTTAAAGATACAGGCGTGTATGCTGTTGTAATAACAGCCATCATCTCTGGTGAGTGTCCACTTCACTGGGGTGAAGCAATCTTCGGGGAACAAATTTTCACTTCAGAAGGTGTTAGTTCCAATCTGCATTATTTCTTCACAAGTACTTTACTTTTGGATTAAGATTTTTCATTTCACAGAGGATTGATCTTGCTATTGATGAACATTTACACAGTTGCTTTATCTTTGCTGAAATGGTTTTATATATATTTTTTTCAATTGTTGGCACTACGCATTTTACACATTATGACACTGTACTGCATTAGTGAAAGTATGTAAAAAAAAAAAGAGAAAAGCATACATTTTATTTAATTTCTTAATTTTTCAAAAAAATTGTGACAAAAATTACAACTTCAAAAACCTTGCTATGCCTCTTGCTAAATACCTTGGACTGTCTACTTTCCAAAAACTGGTAATTTGAGGGGCATTTGTACTGTCCTAGCATTTTAAGGGCCTCAAAAAATTAGATATTCCCTGTACACACTGTTGAACATTCCGATGACAAAATGCGTATTTTGGCCCAAACTTGTCCTGCATACACATGGTCGCGCAAAGTTGTCGGAAAATCCGATCATTCAGAACAAGGTGATGTACACCATGCATGACGGGACTATAAAGATACCAATAGCCAATAGCTTTCGTCTCATAATTTATTCTGAGCATACGTGGCACTTTGTCCGTTGGAATTGTCTACACACGATCGGAATTGAAACAATTGGATTTTGTTGTTGGAAAATTTTAGATCCAGCTCTCAAACTTTGTCGGAAATTCAGACGGAAAAAGTCAGATGGAGCCCACACGATCGGATTTTCCGACAACACGATCCGATTGCACATTTTCTGTCGGAAAGTCTGACCGTGTGTACAGGGCAATAGACCATCAGTTCATCAGGATTGAACAATTTTCAAATATATATATATATATATATATATATATATATATACACACACACCATAATTTGTAAACTCTAACGTTCAAATTTAAAACAGAAACTAAAAAAAATTTGCTTTTTTCCCATTTATTTTTAATTTATAAAGCAAAAAATTAAAAAACGCAGGGGTGACTAAATACCACCAAAAGAAAGCTCTATTTGTGTGCAAAAAAAAGATAAATATTTAATTTGGATAGAGTGTTGCATGACTGAGCAATTGTCAATTAAAGTAGCAAAGTGCTGAATAGCAAAAAATACTCTGGGCATGAAGGGGGTAAAACCTTACAGAGGTCGGGTGGTTAATTGGCTCCTGTCTAACTTGGCAATAGTATGTGTATGTATGAATGTGAGCTAGGGACCTTAGACTGTAAGCTCCTTGAGGGAGGGAAATGATATGAATGTTAGAGTATAAGAGTATATGGAGTAGAACTCATAGCAAAATATATGTGAAAACAATCTGGCTGGAAAACGAATTTCTAATTGTTTTTGGCTAACAAAGCAGATATACGACTGCAGAATGGGAATTGTCCAAATCATGCCGGTAGTGATATAGACAACCAGAGAAAGGACCAATCCAGGAAATAAACAAAGGACCTAGCACTTAAAGTAAAAATTTGGATTTTGGATATTATTTTTTGGGGGGGCTTTAAGGATTAGTAAGCTAATATGTTGTAATATCTTGCAAAAATATTAAAAAAATAGAACCTGCTAGCCAGTAAAGAGAAACTATTTAATGTGTTGCTAACTTAAAGTGGAGCTCTTAGTACCATAAAATAGTAAATATATGTGGAAGCAGCACACCACCTCCAAGATTTCTCCATACACCAGAGTTTAATCTATGACATCACCCACAGAAGAATACACATAGTCAAATAAAGAGAATGTTTCTATTTGCATTTTCTATCTATTGCATGTTTCATGATAAAAAAAATATATGTTTTTTTATATTTTGCTAAAGTTTAAGGCTCCGCGCTAATAGTTCCTGTCCTCAGAATGTTTCTAAGCCATGTTAAGTAAGACATGTAAAGAAAAGACTGTCAGACAGCTGAAAATAATTATTCAATTAAAATATTTCCTACATCTAGTCTACCTACCTAATGTAAATTTTGGGCAAGGAAAATATCTGTTACTTGATCCTCTCTAAGAAATGTATTCCCCAACGTAGCTCTAAACTCTTCACTTTTTTCTTTTTATTCTGGTATTTACAATCCTCAATTATAGAGGCTTGCAGAAGAGGTTTAGCACATCATCATTTATAGGTTATTAAGCTTTAAACATGTAAAATACATTTAAATACAGATCTATTTATAACATTACTACAAATACTTTTAAAGATTCCCTTAAAGAATCTGATATTTAAAATCTTTTTACATTTTTGGTGTGTACATTTGTATTTGTTGTTAAACTGGCCATAGCAGGGAGGGGCTGAATTTCGTTGCATCTATTGATATTCCCATTCAAGAGCAGCCAATCCAAGCACTAACTGCTCTCAAATCAGGCTTGTTGGAAAATGTTGCTTTGCAGGTACAGTATTCTGATGGTGGCACAGGAGTCCCGCTGTCAGAATATAATGATACAGCAGGGCAGATTCCCCCATTCAGCTAGATTGTGCAGATGGAGTAATCTGCTGGCTGATCAATAAAAAAAAATAAAAAAAAATACGTGTATGGCCAGCTTTATCATCCATTGTAGGCTGGAGGGAGATGGACTGCAGTGTTCTTAGTTAAGGAAGTGTAGAGTGACTTGGTATAGATTCTTTCATTCTTACTTATGATCTTGACTAAAACCTAGTATTTATAACATTTCCTTTTTTAGTCAGACAAAAATGCATATGATTATTAAGAAATGTCATACACAGTTAGGAAGTGGAACCCTTGGCACAGGTTTTACAACCTGTCCTTAGCTTTTCTGTTGAATAAAGCATGTTTACAGAGTGCAGTAGCCCAAGCTGTAATTCAGTCACACAACTGTTACAGTGACTCATCTCTTGCATCCCTCCCTCTCCCACCCTTCAGGTAGCATCCTTCAAATTTCATTTAGAGGCAGATAGTCTGAAAGTAAACAGCTTCTCTTGTAATTAAAAAACCTCATGATGCTGTGGTAATCCTGCCACATAGTTTTTCAATGTGATAAATGTTTGGTAAACAATACACACCTACTGTAAAGACATGACCCAGCAGAGGAACCTGTGGTGATCTTGCGAGCCAGGTCAAGCATGCATGTCTGAAGAGCATGAGAAATTTGGGAAACATCAGGCATCAACAGATGCATATTTGTCTACAGAAAAAAGGAAAACCATTGCAACTTACTGATTTATTTTAAAACCTAATTACACTGGTGGAATCATTTGTCACAAAAAACCATGTCAGTACAGCCCCAACAATGCCCATCAATGCTGCCATGCAGTGTTCATCAGTGCTGCCAATCAGTGCTGCCTGTCAGTGACCCTCATTGCTGCCTTTCAGTGCATATCAGTGATAGTTATCAACGCCGCCTATCATTACTGTCTATCAGTGCCCATTAGTGCCTCCTTTCAGTGCTGCATATCAGTGCCCATCATTGCCACTTATCAGTGCTGCATATTAATGCCGCCATATCAGTGCTGCATATCAGTGCTGAATATCAGTTCCCGTCAGTGCAGCCTCATCAGCGCACATCAGCGAAAGAAAAAAAATACTTATTTACAACATTTTATAACGAAAACTAAGAAAAACGTTTTTTCCAAGATTTTCGGTCTTTTTTTGTTTGTTTAGCAAAAACTATAAAACTCCGCGGTGACTAAATACCACCAAAAGAAAGCTCTATCTGTCTCACAAAATGATACAACTTTCATGTGTACAGTGTTACATGATACTTTGTATCTATCTATCTATCTATCTATCTATCTATCTATCTATCTATCTATCTATCTATCTATCTGATAAAGAAATCCTGAAGCAGAAGGGGCAGGTGAAGCTGTCGGAACGTATGGTCTGGTCAAGTTCCTCATCAAGGACTCAGGACAGTGAAAGGTCGGAGAGTGTTACCACAGTGGAAGACTGGATGTGCTAGGAAGTCTGTGAGAGAACTTTCCTTCTACATGGTCATTAGCAAAGTCTTCATCAAGTACACAGTGAATGATGCGGAGTCCTGGATCAGAGGAGAGACTGTTGGAATCTGTGTCAGATCGATGTGGCCCAAGGGCACAGGATTTGCAAGTTGAGCTGGCTGGGAACAGTATTCCACCATTCATCAGAAAGCTTTTAAACTACTAGGCCTTCGGGGAGAGGTACTGCAGACCTCAGGTCTAGTAGCAGTAAGCAACCAGAGCCTGCTAAAGGACTTATTCAGAGTGGGTCCTTTTTGCCTTAATAGAAGAATATGTGACATTGCTTCAGTTCAGAATAAGTTTGTGCAGGGAGGGAACTTGAGGAGAAGTTTTGTGCAGGAGGAAAGACGTTTCTGGGATCATCATTTCTATATGGTCAGAAGTGGTGTCCACATTTCCTACACGGTATTAAATGAGGAATCCTTGAAAGCAAATAGTCTGCGGGAGTAGAGCAGAGGAGGAACAGTCTGCATGGAAATGCAGGAGGAGAAACATAACTTTTATAGAATCGTATCATACCTTCTGGCTCTAACTATGTTCTAGTGTAGGAATGAGCTTCGTGTTCGAGTCGAACGTACGTTCGACTCGAACATTGGCTGTTCGTCCGTTCGGCGAAATCCGAACTCTTGGTCCGTTCGCGTAAAAATTTGTGTGGCGCGCACGGCCCACAATGCACTGCGATGGCGCAGTGCATTGCTGGCTCATGATTGGCCAAGCATGCACTGTGACCCCGCATGCTTGGCCAATCGCAGCGCCAGCAGCGAGGAGAGACATGATTGGCCACAGGCATCATAGCTCAGGCTGTGTAGTGCACGCCCCACACTATATAAGGCCGCCTTTGAGGCGGCCTCGTGTAGTGTGTTGGCATCTGAAGCAGTGGGTGTTCTGTGTACCTTCAACACAGTACGCACCGATCGTTTTTGGCTGATTTCCTATCTTGCTGTTGTGTAGTGGTTATTGTCTGTGCCCTGACCGCAGTATACACCACTATATTCACCTCACCTATATAGCTAGTGATCTATCTTTAATAATAGAGCTTGCAGTCAGTAGTGTTAAGAGATAGTGCGTGCTGTCTGCGTGCTCTGTACCCAGTACATACCGCTATAATCCACCTACATAGCTGTTCTCTATTTGAGCCCAATTGCCATCTGCAGGAGTTATTGGAAGTTGTGTGTGCCTCCAGCACAGCACAGTATACATCTGTATATACCCCTTTATCTCTGCTGTTTTCTGGTTATTGTCTGCGTGCCCTGACCGCAGTATACACCGTGATATTCACCTCACCTATATAGCTAGTGATCCATCTTTAATAATAGAGCTTGCAGTCAGTAGTGTTAGGAGATAGTGCGTGCTGTTTGCGTGCTCTGTACCCAGTACATACCGCTATAATCCACCTACTTAGCAGTTCTCTATTTGAGCTCAATTGCCATCTGCAGGAGTTATTGGAAGTTGTGTGTGCCTCCAGCACAGCACAGTATACATCTGTATATACCCCTTTATCTCTGCTGTTCTATAAAAAAGGCATCTGCAGGAGTTAGTGGGTGTTGTGTGCCTCCAGCACAATATAAACTACCCAACTACTGTTTTACCCAACTCCCTTCAGGCCATTACCATGTCTGGAAGGCCAGCAAGGAGAGGCAGACAGGCGCGAACCGATAAAAGAGGGCAAGCAGGCTCTGTGTCTAGAGACAACAGTGCTGGTCGTGGACGCGGTGCATTGTCATCAGCACGTGGCCATGGGACATGCTTGTCCTTCTTTTCTGCAGCTGGACATGTTGAACCGCAACATGCCAACGACTTGGTAGAGTGGATGACCAAGCCCTCTTCATCCTCCTCATCCTCTCTCACCCAGTCTCAGGGTAGTAGCAAAGCAGCTGCCAACGCATCGTCTTCCCTCCTCTCAATGTCATCATCAGTGACTCCTTCCCTAGACCCACCACGTCCTCCTGAGGAGTCTCCTGAACTCTTTGAGCACAGTGTTGGGTACATGCTCCAGGAGGATGCCCAGTGTTTGGTGGGCTCTGATGATGACACTCAGCTAGAGGAAGGCAGTAGCGTGAGCGCAGAGAGAGGGGATGTTCAAGAAGGACAGCAATCTGGCAGTCATGTTCCACAAGCTGCAGCATACTGCCAGGTTTGCTACAGCGATGAAGAGGGAGGGGATGATGAGGGCACTGACTCCACGTGGGTGCCTGGAAGGAGGGAGGAGGAGGAGGAGGAGGCACATGTCCAACGAGGCAGGATGCCCTCCGGGGGCCAGCTTAGGAGCAGCACACCGACTGAATCACACCGCAGAGCTCCGCCTGCGCAGATCGCTTCCTCTGCGCGTTATTCTAAAAGTTCTTTGGTGTGGGCCTTTTTTGAGACGAGTGCATCAGATCGCACCGCTGCTATTTGCAACATATGTCTCAAGCGTATCTCACGTGGCCAAAACATCAGCCGCTTGGGCACCACATGCTTGACCAGACATATGTTGACCTGCCATGCAGCTCGTTGGCAAGCGTACCTCAAAGACCCACACCAAAGAACAAAGCGGACCTCTCCTTGCTCCTCATCAGCTGGCATCTCCAACCCCACTAGACCTTCAGTCCTCTCTGAAACCTGCTCTGAGAGGAATGAAGGTGTAGAATTAGGTGTGTCACAGCCAAGTGCTTCCGGGAACTCTGCTAGTGGTATACCCACGTCCGATTATAGCAGGTAAATGTCCCTGTCCCAGCTGCTGGACCGGCGGAAGAAGTTTACTCCCAGCCATCCACATGCCCAGCGGTTGAATGCTAGCTTGGCTAAATTGCTAGCACTTCAACTGCTGCCTTTTCAGTTGGTAGACTCGGCCCCCTTCCGTGAGTTTATACAATGTGCGGTTCCTCAGTGGCAGGTCCCCAAACGCCACTTTTTCTCACGGAAGGCGATTCCGTCTCTCTACCGGCATGTGGAAGGCAATGTCCTTGCCTCGCTGGACAGGGCGGTCAGCGGTAAGGTGCATATTACCGCTGACTCATGGTCCAGCAGGCATGGACAGGGACGTTACCTGTCTTTCACGGCCCATTGGGTCACTCTTCTGGCAGCTGGGAAGGATGCAGGACAAGGTGCAGTAGTGTTGGAGGTTGTTCCGCCACCACGCCTCCAAAATGCTACTATTGGTTGTGACACACCTCTCTCCTCCACCCCCTCCTCTTCTTCTTCCTCCATGGCCTCTTCCAGTGCTCTGTCCTCAGAACCAGCGGTGCTCCGTAGGCGTTCCAGGGGCTACGCAAGTATGCAGGCAAAACGATGCCATGCCGTGCTTGCGCTGGTTTGTTTGGGGGACAGGAGCCACACTGGGGCGGATGTTTTGTCAGCTCTGCAGGGGCAGGCCGAGAGGTGGTTGACGCCATGCCAGCTTAAGCCAGGAATGGTGGTTTGCGACAATGGCACCAACCTCCTCTCCGCCCTCCGACAGGGACAACTGACCCATGTGCCCTGTGTAGCTCACGTCCTTAACCTGGTGGTGCAGCGGTTCTTGGGCAGGTACCCCGGCTTACATGATGTCCTGAAGCAGGCCAGGAAAGTCTGTGTGCATTTCCGCCGATCATTTAATGCCTGTGCTCGGCTGGCTGAGCTCCAAAAGGAGTTGAACCTGCCCAAGAACCGCCTTATATGTGACATGCCCACCAGATGGAACTCAACATTGGCCATGCTGCAGCGGCTGCACACGCAGCAGAGGGCCATCAATGAGTACCTGTGCGACTACGGCACCAGGACAGGGTCAGGGGAGCTTGGTTTTTTTCTCACCACGCCAGTGGGGCATGATCAGGGATGCATGCACTGTCCTGTCACCGTTTGAGGAGGCCACAAGGATGGTGAGCAGTGACAGTGCATGCATCAGTGACACTGTACCTCTTGTCCACCTCTTGGAGCATACGCTGCGTGGAATAATGGACAGGGCACTTGAGGCAGAACAGAGGCAGGAAGAGGAGGACTTCCTTGCCTCTCAAGGCCTCCTTTATCCAGACAGTGTTCCTGCTGTGCCACCCATCACACAGGAAGAGGATGAGGAGGAGGAAGAGGAGGAGGAGGATGATTGTGTCAGCATGGAGGTGGAGGCTGGCACTCAGCATCAGCATCAGCAGCAGCAGCAGCAGTCTTATAGGGATGATTTACAGTCCCAAGAAACACGTGGACTTGTACATGGCTGGGAGGAGGTAGCTGCGGATCATGTTGTCCTTAGTGACCCAGAGGACTCCGGACCGAATGCCTCAGCTAACCTACGCTGCATGGCCTCCCTGATCCTGCAAAGCCTGCAGAAGGATCCTCGTATTCTTCGGATCAAGGAGAGGGACCATTACTGGCTGGCCACTCTCCTTGATCCACGGTACAAGGGTAAGGTTGCCGACCTTATCTTGCCATCGCAGAGGGAGCAGAGGATGAGACATCTCCGGGAGGCCTTGCAGAAAGCTCTGTGCAACGCGTTCCCAGAGACTGGGAGGTTACAAACTCCTGGTCCTGGACAACGTGTTGCTGAGGCATCGGTCAGAAGGAACGGTGGAGAAGGTGGCCGTCTTTTAGTCCGCAGCCCCAAGGTATGATTGGTTCCAGCACCCATCGCCAGCGTCTAATTTACATGGTGCAGGAATACCTAGGGGCAAGGTCAGACTTGGACACCTTTCCCACCGAAAATCCTCTGGCTTACTGGGTCTTGAGGATGGATCACTGGCCAGAGCTTGCACAGTATGCAATTGAGCTACTGGCCTGTCCTGCATCCAGCGTTCTTTCGGAACGCACCTTCAGTGCTGCTGGTGGCTTTGTTACCGATCACAGGGTGCGCCTGTCCACCGAATCAGTTGATCGACTGACCTTCATCAAGATGAATCAGTCTTGGATCACCCACAGCTACCAAGCACCTGAAGCTGATGTAACCAAATAATTTTTTTTCAAATACCACATCCCTTCAAGACTGCCTATGCTGATGCTGAGTGACTGTCCTGTTATGTTGATTGTCTATCCTCTTCCTCCTCCGCTGATATGTTGGAAGAACATTTTTGGTTCTGGGTGATGCCAGCAGCCCAATTTTTCTGCCCCTGTTTAACAGGGGCGTTTAATTACAATTTTTGATGCAATGCTTTGCAGCAGGGCTAATTCCTGCAATAAAACTAGAGTATATGGCAGAGGTTGCAGTGTGGTGGCACCAGCAGCAGTGCCTAAGGCCCAATTTTTCTGCCCCTGTTTAATAGGGACATGTAATTACAATTCTTGATATAATATTTCACAGGAGGGCCCCTTCCTGTGCCCACCCAGAGTAACGGTGAGGACTTACAATGTTGTGGCAAAACCAACACCTTGTTCCGTCATTTCTGCAGAGCATATAGGGGAGGCCCCTACTTTCAAACATCCAACTTACAAACATCTCCTACTTGCAAACGCAAGGAGACAGCAGCAAGTGAGATGAAAAAAGATGGACGACAAAACAAATTATACAAGGGTGATAACCCTTCCCTATGTTTTCCAAAAAGCTTAAAAATAGTTTTTTGGACTGGAGCTACACTTTAAAAATGTACCAGTTGAAAATTACAAACAGATTCAACTTAACACAACAAACTTACACAGTCCCTGTCTTGTTTGCACCGCCTGTATACTGCTGTTCTGAGTATATAGGGCCTGGGGGCCACACGCATTTCCTTTTTTTAATATGGGTACAGGGTTCCCCTTAATATGCGTACAAGACCCAAATAGGCTGGTAATGCGCAGGGAGGGCTACCCATGCCATTTTTCTCAATGATTTTCAACCATATTGCAGGAACCAGATATAACATTAAAACCGCAAGCAGTTTTAAAATGGTGTTATTTCCGTTTAATGTCATTTTGTGCAGGGACTGTTCTAAACACGGGAAACACGTGGCACTTCACAGGCATACTACAGACACCCCCCAGGCACCATATTTAAAGGAATATTTCACTTTTTTTTTCACTTTAATCGTCATTAAAATCAGTGCTCCCGCCAAAATGGCCGTTTTTAAAACTTTTTTTTGCATTGACCCATGTCCCCTGAGGCAGGAGTCAGGTCCCCAAACCCCTTTTAGGACAATATCTTGCATATTAGCCATTAAAATTAGCACTTTCCATTTCGAACGTTCGAGTCCCATAGACTTCAATGGGGTTCTAACGTTCGTAACGAACGTGGGGTCCGTTCGAAAGTTCTGGTGCGAACCAAACCGGGGGGTGTTCGGCTCATCCCTATTCTAGTGCAATAATTTGAATGATGTGCATCGCTTCTCTTTTTCTCTCCTCTTTTTTTTTTCCTTTTTTCTAGTCTCGATAGAGACGGTGATTTTAGAGCGCTATGTACATTCTTATTGCTGTTATGTAAATGGCTGAAAATTCTATAAAAATAAAGAAGTATAAAAAAAAAACTATGTTCTAGTGTGTATATTCTCTAAAATATGATGCCAATTAAACTATCCTATGAACACCCCATATGCCCTTTTCCCCAACCAAATTGTACCCCCCAATAAAACAACAGCAAAAGACTGTTCATTGTCTCTGCAAGTGATGTATGAAGTTTGGCAGCGGGGTGAATTGGTGGATTGTCTGTTACTAGTGGCAACTGCACATCTATCTATCCATCTATCTATCTATCTATCTATCTATCTATCTATCTATCTATCTATCTATCTATCTACAGGGCTGGACTGGGACATAAATTTGGCCCTGGACTTTATCCAGGCCGGCCCACTTTAATTTTGCAAACACACACAAAAACAGTATATAAACTATACGCAATTGCGCAAAAAAAAAGTGGTCAAGTGGTAACCAGTGGTCAGCCATTAATGCATCAGTGACCAGTGGCAATACATTCATTCATCATCAGTGATCATGACCAGCAGTGATAGTACATTAATTCATCAGTGACCATGACTACAAGTGAAAGTACATTCATTCATCAGTGACCGTGACCAGTGGCCACAAATTCATTCATCAGTGACCATGACCAGTGGCAGTAAATTATTCATCAATTACCGTGACCAGTGGCATTAAATAATCAATTAATGTGACCAGTGGCAATAAATTATTAATCAGTTACCGTGGCAGTGGCATTAAAATTATTCATCAATTACCGTGACCAGTGGCATTAAATTATTAATCAATTACCATGGACAGTGACATTAAATTATTAATCAATTACCGTGGCCAGTGACATTAAATTATTAATCAATTACTGTGGCCAGTGATATTAAATTATTGATCAATTACAGTGACCAGTGACATTAAATTATTAATCAATTACTGTGGCCAGTGATATTAAATTATTGATCAATTACAGTGACCAGTGACATTAAATTATTAATCAATTACTGTGGCCAGTGATATTAAATTATTGATCAATTACAGTGACCAGTGACATTAAATTATTAATCAATTACTGTGGCCAGTGATATTAAATTATTGATCAATTACAGTGACCAGTGACATTAAATTATGAATCAATTACTGTGGCTAGTGATATTAAATTATGAATCATTTACCGTGGACAGTGGCAGTACATTTACCCCTACCCCCTTCCCCCGCCATGCTGCATATTACAGATATCACAGACACTGACAATAGCAGCCTGCATCCAGTATAGCATTCGATTAGCTTATTTAGTGCTTACTTGTTACTCTAATGACACTGGTGAGGTGATGGACTTTTCTTTGTCCCTGACACTGTCTGTGCTGCTGTCTGGAGTCCTGGGCTTGCTCAAAGCAACGTTCTGGTCCCTCCTCGGCGGCACTTTCTCCTCTTGAACGCAGTCTCAGGCCAGGCAGCTAAGCCTGGACAGCAGCTGCTACGCTCCGACTCCTCCCATGTCCCCGGGCCGCCTCCGCCCTCTGGCCGTGAGTGACGTCATGGCGCTGGGACAAGGAGGCTGCCAGTAATGTTAGGGGGAGTGAGTGGCAGCGTCACAAGGGTGTGGTACTTGTGTGGCGGCCCGGGTGCTGGAGCAGAGCTGCAGCCACGGCCGGCGTTATATACAAACTACTACAGAAATGGAGAGTCTAGCCGCGGCAGACAGAAGTGTAGTGTACACTGTCTGACAACCGGCCCAGTGGCCCACTGAGCCAATCGGCCCACCGGGAATCTCCCGGTAGTCCCGATGGCCAGTACAGGCCTGTCTATCTATCTATCTATCTATCTATCTATCTATCTATCTATCTATCTATCTATCTATCTATCTATCTATCTATCTATCCATCTCATGCCTGACAAAGGGGTTCTGTGTGTCTATGAAACATTGTGCTTCTTTGGAGGGATGTGATCTTTCTTCAATAAAAAACATTTGGACTTCATTTGTTGACCTGAGACTACAAAGTCATTGTGCTGACACACATTGTGAAGGCATGGTCCATGGTTTTCACTATAAGGCAGTTAGTCCTGAGCAATGATGTGCAGTTGATGGTGAAGATAAAAAGTGGTTGAAAAAGTTTGGAGGAGATCAGGGGTACAAAGATCCCAAAAGTTTCAAAAATGGCAATCTTTCATAATACAAAGTTATTTAACAAACTTAGGGGTTTATTTACTTAACCGGTTCCCGACCAGCGCACGACGATGTACGTCGACAGAATGGCACGGGCAGGCATATTGGCGTACAGGTACATCCAATATTCAATGCCACCCTGCCATCGGGAGCGCGCCGGCGGCGGCGCGCTCCCGTGCTGGTCGGGACCCCCGTGAGTCCGGTCGCGGGACCCGCGGACTCGATCGCCGCGGGCATCCCCGCGATCGTCTCACGGGACGGCTGAATGGAGGAAATGCCGTGTAAACAGCATTTCTCCATTCTGCCTAGCAACTAGTGACGCTGATCTCTGCTCCATGTGATTGGAGCAGAGATCAGTGTTCACTAAATGAAAGCCCAACCCCCCACAGTTAGTAACAGACCCCTAGGAACACTTAACCCCTACACTGCCACCCACTGGTTAACTCCTTCACTGCCAGTGTCATTTACACAGGAATCACTGCATTTATATAGCAGTGATTACTGTATAAATGACAATGGTCCCAAAAATGTGTCAAAAATGTCCGATGGGTCCCCCACAATGTCGCAGTCACAATAAAAATCGCTGATCGCCGCCATTACTAGTAAAAAAAAATAATAAAAAATTATTAATAAAAATGCTATAAAACTATCCCTATTTTGTAAACGCTATAACTTTTGCTCAAACCAATCAATAATCGCTTATTGCGATTTTTTTTACCAAAAATATGTAGAAGAATACGTATCGGCCTAAACTGAGGGAAAAAAATGTTTTTTTATATATTTTTGGGGGATATTTATTATAACAAAAAGTAAAAAATAATGCGTTTTTTTCTAAATTGTCGCTCTATTTTTGTTTATAGCGGAAAAAAATAAAAACCGCAGGGGTGATCAAATACAACCAAAAGAAAGCTATATTTGTGGAAAAAAAAAAAAAAAAGGATGTCAATTTTGTTTGGGAGCCCTGTCGCACGACCGCGCAATTGTCAGTTAAAGCGACGCAGTGCCGAATCGCAAAAAGTGGTCTGGTCTTTGACCAGCAAAATGGTCCAGTCTGTAAGTGGTTAAACTGGAACAGGCAAAACCTGGTGCAGCTCAGCATAAAACCCCTCAGTTTCCAGGTTTTATATGTAGAAGAATGCGTATCGGCCTAAACTGGGGAAAAAAACATTTTTTTATATATTTTTGGGGGACATTTATTATATCAGAAAGTAAAAAATAATTTTTTTTTTCAAAATTGTCGCTATTTTTTTGTTAATAGCGCAAAAAATAAAAACCGCAGAGGTGATCAAATACCACCAAAAGAAATCTCTATTTGTGGGGAAAAAAGGATGTCAATTTTGTTTGGGAGCCACGTCGCAAGACCGCGCAATTGTCAGTAAGGGGGTATATTCTTCTGGGGCTGAAGTGGTTAAGTTGATAAAATCAGCACAGACGCCCCCCCCCCCCCCCCCCTGTCAGGAGAGCTGCCGATCGGCTCTCCTCTACTCGCGTCTGCCAGACACGAGTGAGGAAAAGCCGATCAACGGCTCTTCATGTTTAAATCATGATCAGCCATGATTGGACACAGCTGATCACATGGTAAAGAGCCTCCGTGGGAGGCTCTTTACTGAGATCAGTATAGCGGTGTGTCAGACTGACACGCCGCACCACCGTTCGCTGCGATGTGCGCCCCCACGGGCGCATGAGAGCAATCGTTCTGAGAGGCCATAATATAATGTCCACCCAGAATGAGAGGCGCGCCGCCCAGTCATCATTTCACGGCTGGCGGGTGGGAAGCCGCTAATGACCAGGTCATTTTTTGCAATACAGCACTGCTCCGCTTTAACTCACAATTGCGAGGTCGTGCGCCACTGTACGCAAACAAAATTGATGTCCTTTTTTTCCCACAAATAGAGCTTTCTTTTGATGGTATTTGAGCACCTCTGTGGTTTTTATTATTTGCACTATAAACAAAAAAAGAGCGACAATTTTGAAATAAACTCAATATTTTTAACTTTTTGCTATAATAAATATCCCCAAAAAATTAATAAAAGTAAAAATTTCTTCATCAGTTTAGGCCAATATGTATTCTTCTACATATTTTTGCTAAAAAAAAAATCGCAATAAGCGTATATTGATGGGTTTGTACAAAAGTTATAGCATCTACAAAATAGAGGATCTATTTAGTTATGTTTTTTTTTTTTTTACTAGTAATGGCAGTGATAAGTGATTTTTTGCGGGACTGCAACATTGCGGCAGACAGATCGGACACTTTTGACACTTTTTTGGGACCATTGACATTTATACAGCGATCAGAGCTAAAAAATAGCCACTAATTACTGTATAAATGTCACTGGCAGGGGAGGGGTTAACACTAGGAGGTGATCAATGGGTTAAGTGTTCCCTAGGGAGGTGTTTCTAACTGTGGGGGCAGTGTACTGACTTGGAGTAGAGAGCGATTGCTGTTCCTGATCACTAGGAACAGCAGATCTCTCTCTACTTCCCTAACAGAACGGGGATCTGTCTATTTACTTTGACAGATCACCGTTTGGGCTCTCTGAGGAGTGATCGCAGGTGGCTGGTGGACATCACGGTTGCTGGTCACGCGCATCAGCTCCTACATCGTGCCACAAGTGTGCTCCGTATACCTCTTAAAGCGCCTGCCGTACAGCTACGGCGATTCGTGCAGGGGAGCCAACCTGCCGCCGTATAACGACGGCGGCTGGTTGGCAAGTAGTTAATTGAACAAGCTGAAGTTAAAAGCTGATTGGATACATTGCACAGCTGCACCAGATTTTGCACTCTCCAGTTTTAGTAAAGCAACCCCCTAAATGTCATCTCGTTAGGATTAAGATTTAGGAAAGATGTCAAAAAGAAGCTAAGGTGTCTTTCAATTGGAACACTAAGGCCTCTTTCACACGGACGATCCGTTCAAGTCCACCTGTCAGTTTTTTAGGTGGACCTGAACGGACCCTCTATAGACCTCTATGGAGCACCGGATATCAGCGGTGACATGTCTGCTGACATCTGACCTTCTCCGATCCGAAAACGTGTGACGGAGGAAAAAACTGCTTTTCCACGCGTCTGAGGATCGGATGACAATGGACTCTGCAGTCTGTCCTCATCTGATCCCCCATAGGGGAGAGCGGCGCTCTGATAGGTCTGTCCCTGTACAGTGTGCAAAGATGGACCTGTCATCTGCCTGCTCAGCGGGGATTGACGGAGTGATCCCCCGTTGAGCAGAGCGGGCTCCGTACACGAACACGTCCGTGTGAAGGAGCCATAACAAAAACGAACATAGTTCAATGTTCAAAAATGTTTGTCATTTATACGGATAATATTCTTAAACCTTTTCATATATATTAAAGTTATTGTTACATAAATGTTACGGTTTCTTTAAGAACTGCCTAAAAGGTAACATAAATCTATCTAGGCATATACATTGAAATAATAAAGATGTTGCTGTCTGGAAATGTTTATACTGCTCCATTCTGGGCAGACTTGTGCGGCAGACACTTTCCTGTTCGGAGCCAGAAGTATACAGAACACATCAGCCATGTTCACGGTTACGGGGTTACTGTTGCAATTCTCAGAGGGATTTTTGACACCTTGTTAATAGGTTGCTTATGAGTTGAAGCTGCTCCTATTTTACCAACAGTAATGTGGGCACCGGTGATAAATTTCTGCAAGGCCAACTATTCCTGGTAATTCTGCCTAATTAACACCAGACCACTATATATTAGACCTATGTGTTTCTGATATAAACAAGATTTTGTCAAGAGTTGAAGAAAATTAGCTACTAATCAAAATTAAAACCTATATTTAGCCTTTACAGACTTATTATTCATACGTAAATATATAAATTGTCAGAACACCCCTGTTGCTGCTTATTTGGGGAAATTTGAGAAGAAAGCATTTAAGCAATTTTAAGATCTAGTATTTCAGAGCTGACTGTAGATTTATGATGCAAACATGCTGCTAAGTTGTTAGACGATCAATCTTATAAACGATTCCATTTTTGGAAGTAATGAGTGACAACCGTCTTAATTGTAATGCTGCCCTCTGATTTCCAAGGACACCAGAGACTGACAGAATTTAGATATTTGCCACATAAATGTCAATCTGATGCAAATGGCTGTTGACAGCTCTCTTCAAAATAAAATGCAATTTTCAATCATAACATGGATACCGAGTGCATACTTATACCAAAATGATGCTACTTTTTACATCATGCATTATACAATTAAAATTAACCGCACATTGAAAATTAACCCCACAACAATTTAACCGCTTGCCCACCCGAAGGTTTACCGTCTTCCGGACCATTTTTTGCGATTAAGAAATATTTAAAAAAATATAATAATAATTTTTCGAAATTTCTGTATGTTTTCCTTTATATAGCAAAAATGTAAAAACCCAGTGGTGATTACCCACTTGCCTACTGGCCTCGTTTACCACCTTCCTGACCAGGCCAATTTTAAGCTTTCAGCGATGTCGCACTTTGAATGACAATTGCGCAAACAAAATATTCATCCTTTTCTTCACACAAATAGAGCTTTCTTTTAGTGGTATTTGATCACCTCAGTGGGTTTAATTTTTTGCGCTAAAAACAAAAAAGTCCAGCCATTTTCAAAAAAAAAATGTTTTACTTTCTGCTATAAAACATATCCAATAAAAAAATATAAAAATAAAATCAAATTTCTTCATCATTTTAGGCCAATATGTGTTCTGCTGCATATTTTTCACACAGAAACCCCCAACAAGTGTATATATATGACTGGTTTGCTCAAAGTTATGGTGTCTAAAAACTTTGGGATATTTGTAATTTTATTTTTTATTTTTTTACCAGTAATGGCGGAATAGCAGAACTGCAACATTGCGGTGGACAAATTTGACACTTTTTGGGGACCAGTGACTCCAATACAGAGATCAGTGCTAAAAAAAATATGCACTGTCACTGTACTAATGACACTGGCAGGGGGTTAACATCAGGAGCAGTCAAAGGGTTAAATGTGTTCCTAGCTACTTCCCGACCGGCCCACGCTGATGCAGGTCGGCAGAATGGGACAGACAGACAAATGAGCGTACAGATACGCCCCTTTAAATTTGCCGCCCTGCTATCGTGTGCGCGCCGCTGGGACCTCCATAAGTCGGATTGCGGGTCCCGCAGACTCGATCGCCGTGGGGATACCCGCGATCGTCTCACGGGGAGGAAGAACGGGGAGATGGTAATGTAAACAAGCATCTCCCTGTTCTGCCTAGTGACAGTGTCATTGATCTCTGCTCCCTGTCATCGAGAGCAAAGTTCAGTGACATGTCACATGTAGCCACGCCCCCACAGTTAGAAACACTCCCCAGGGCACACTTAACACTTACACTGCCCCCTATTGGTTAATCCCTTCACTGCCAGTATCATTTACACAGGAATCAGTGCATTTGTATAGCACTGATTGATGGTCCCAAAAATGTGTCAAAAATGTCCGATGTGTCCGCCATAATGTCGCAGTCATGATAAAAAATCACTGATCACCACCATTACTAGTAAAAAAAAATTATTAATAAAAATGCCATAAAACTATCCACTATTTTGTAAACGCTATAACTTTTGCACAAACCAATCAATAAACGCATAATATATAAATGGATTAAATACTGTTTATATTATTTGCTTGGAGTTCTTTTTCAAAATCTGTGACCTTTTAAAGTCCAACTACAGGAATTAGAAGAATCTGTCCTTGCAGTGCCCCCCGCAAACACACACTGCAAGGGTTGGATGCTCATTATGCTTAGGGGTACAGGAATGGAATTTCACCCTCTTCCTGCCCAGACCAATTTTCAGCTTTCAGCGCTCTCGCATTTTGAATGAAAATTACTCAGTCATGCAACACTGTACCCAAATGAAATTTGCGTTCTTTTTTCACACAAATAGAGCTTTCTTTTGGTGGCTTGTGGGTTGTTTTATTTGTTGTGCTATAGATAAAAAAACACAGAAAATTTTGTAAAAAAAAAAAAAAGCCTTTTTCTTGGTTTCTGTCATATAATTTTGCAAATTAGTAATATTTCTTCATAAATTTTGGCCAAAATTTATACGACTACATATCTTTGGTAAAAATAACCCTAATTAGTGTATATTATTTGGTTTTTGTGAAAGTTATAGAGTCTAAAAGCTGTGGTGCAAATCAATGAAAATTGATCACACCTGATCAAACCTGATGTACTGAAGACCTATCTCATTTCTTGAGACCATAACAAGCCAGGAAAGTACAAAAATTACCCTATTTTGGAAAGCATACACCCCAACGTATAATCTATGAGGCATAATGAGTCTTTTGAGCTGTTCATTTTTTTCCAGACGTTTTTGGAAAATGTGGAAAAAAAATGAAAACGTTTTTTTCCCACAAAGTTGTCAATTTCCAACACATAGCATGTACATAGAAAAACTGACACCCCAAAATACATTCTGCTACTCCTCCTGAGTATGGTGATACCACATGTGTGAGACTTTTACACAGCCTTCCCACATACAGAGGCCTGCCAGTGAAGTAGCACCTTCAGGCATTCTACAAGCATAAATTACACATCTCATTTCTCAACCACCTATTACAATTTTGAAGGCCCTGGTGCCCCAGGACAATGGAAACACCCACAAAATGACCCCATTTTGGAAAGCAGACACCCCGAACATCTAATCTATGAGGCATAATGAGTCTTTTAAAATGTTAATTTTTTTCCAGAAGTTTTTGGAAAATGTGGGGAAAAAAATGAAAATGCATTTTTTCTCCACAAAGTTGTCAATTTTTAAGATATTTCCAACACATAGCATGTACATAGCAAAAATGACACCTCAAAATACATTCTTCTACTCCTCCTGAGTATGGCAATACCACATGTATCAGACTTTTACACAGCCTGGCCACATACAGAGGCTCACCATTGAAGTAGCACCCTCATGCGTTCTACAAGCATAAATTACACTTCTAATTTCCTGACAACCTTTTATTTTCGAAGGCCCTTATATTTCTAGCATATAGCATTTACATACCAAAAATTACACTCCAGAATAAATTCTATTGAGGAAAGGGTAAAAAAAAAGCATTACCTGTGGTTTTTGTAGTGTCCCCAGAGGAGGGAATTGGTCCAGGCAGCAGGCAGCAGGCAGGGATGTGCTTAGTAACAATAGTAATTATCCAGGCAGCAGGCAGGAATATTGTCTATAGTCAGCACAAGGATATCGTCAGCACAGCCAAAGCATTTGTCCATAGAAATTGTCCAGGCAGAGACAGCCAGCACAGCCATAATATTGGTCCTGGTACACCGTTACCTGCCTGCATTCATTGTACTGCTCCCCAGCCCTTCATAAACATACTGCCTCTTGCTACAGCTAATTATTTCCATAGTTCAGGTAGCAGGCAGAGGTGTGGTCAGTTTATGCTGAATGCAGGGAGATAGCGGCAGTAAGTCAGCAGCAGGCTGAGGGCCGCAATCAGGTAAGACCTGTGCACAGTAGCACAGGGGTAGAGGCTTCGACCCACCTAAATCTCTATGAAGTCTCCGGAATCCAGACCCTAATCCGGAAATTATAAAACCCGGAGACAACAAAAAAATAGTTTTGTCCATCTGGAAAAACATTTCTGGAGCCCCTCACATGTGAGGCCTCTGTGTAATACAGTAGCAGGGCAACAGGACAGTCCAAGCAGTAGGCAAAAGCATAGTCCAAAAAACAAGCCAGGGTCAGTTCACGTACAAGCAGTCCAAGCGGTAGGCAGAAGCCTAGTTGATAAAACAGGCCAGGGTCATTTCACGTGGAAGCAGTCCAAACGTTGGCAGAGGCATAGTCAAAAAACAGGCCAGGGTCAGTTTACCTGGAAGGCAGTGGCATGGTTATTTGAGGACGCATGGGGAATGGTCAGCACAGATGATGAAAATGGGAAATGGTTAGGAATATGGGCTAATATTTTAGGGATGTGTGATATAATCTGAAGCATTCACCAATGCAAAGGCCAGGTTCGGAGGGACACTGGGGACAATGGTAGCTGGTATTTCTTCCTGATCCATTTGCTGCATACTCGACATCTATTTTGGCGTCTTCGGCCTGCTTCAGATGGTGGAACGTGGTCCGGGAAGTGGCGTTCATGAAGTCGGCTAACAACATCAGAGCAAAGGTTTTCTGGGGGGGATCTTTGATGGTAGATGATGGACATGACCACTTCTATGATTTTTAGGAAGTGTGCAGGGCTTTCTGTGGATTTGGTGTGAATTATGTAGGCATTATAAATGGGCAAATCAATTAAACCTCCTTATTACTAAATAGGGATTAAGCATTTGGTCATTGAAATCCACCACCCCATGTACATATTGTAATCTTGCACACATGTTGGTTTAACAATGGGACCTCATCTTCTCTGAACTTCAACTGTAGTGTCGTCATGGATGGTAGACATCACGTACACATTCCTGGTATCCTTCCACCTCAAGGCCAGCACTTTGTTGCATCTCAAAGTTGCTCTTTTTCCCCTTCACAATTTATTTTTTACTATTGCTTGTGGGAAGCCCTTCCTATTCTTACTGGAGGTTCCCCAGGCCAGGGTTTCTGCGAGGTATAGGTGTTTCAAAAGGGGCAGGCTGGTGTAGAAGTTATCCAGGTATATGCGGTAACCTTTCTTCAGCAGTGGGTATGCCAGGTCCCATACAATTTTACCAGTTGTGTCCATGTAGGCCGGGCACTCAGGGGGCTGGAGCTGGGAATCTCTTCCTTCGTATATGTGGAACGCATACAGATATCCCGTGACTCTTTCGCAAAGCTTATAAAATGTCATTCTGTATTTGGCCCTTTTAGGGGTGGGGGATTATTAGATCCCCTGCAGATTTTGTAAGTTTGTCCACTTACAAAGAAATTAAGGGTCTATAATTTTTATCATAGGTGTATTTTAAATGACAGAGACAGAATATCAGCCAAAAATCCAGAAAACACATATGATATAAATTGCAGTTCAGTGAGTAAAATAAGTATTTGATCCTCAAGCAAAACAAGACTTAGTACATGCTGGAGAAACCCTTGTTGGCAAGCAGAGGTAAGATGTTTCTTGTAGTTAGTGACCAGGTTTGCACACATCTCAGGAGGGGTTTTGGTCCACTCTTCTTTACAGATCATCTCTAAATCCTTAAAATGTATTGGCTGTCACTTGGCAACTGGAAGTTTCAACTCCCTTAATAAAGTTTCTATAGGATTAAGGTCTGGAGACTGGCTAGGCCACTCTATTACCTTAATGTGCTTCTTCTTGGGCCATTCATTTGTTGCCTTGGAGGTATGTTTTGAGTCATTGTTATGCTGGAAGACCCATCCATGACACATCTTCAGTGTTCTGGATGAGGAAAGAAGTTTCTCATCCAAGATTTTATAATACATGGCCCTGTCCTTTGGCCCCTCAATGCGGCAAATTTGGCTTGTACCTTTAGCAGAGAAACAGCCCCAAAGCATCATGTTTCCACCTTAGAGTTTGACTGTAGGGATGGTGTTCTTAGGGTCATAGTTAGCATTTTTCTACCTCCGCCAGCTGCCCAGAGACCCAAACGAAGCCAGAAGCGGCTTCCATCAGGTCTCAGATCTAATAACCCAGGAAGCAATGTTATGACATTTCTTCTCGTTTACAGAAGACCTAAAGGTGCCAAACTTTAAAAAAAATGATAGTATTCAAAACTGCCAAACTTGGCCTTTTGAATGCTTTTAATTGCAAAAGAGGGATTTGGGGTCCTGTAGACCCCAGATCCCTCCATAGAGAGTGTCGGTCACTGTTGATTACTGGGCTTACACTGCAGTGAACACAGACTTCAGTGCCGATCACATGCGATGTCTGTGCAATGCGAGATCAGCCATACAGTTGTATTTCTAAACTCACATTGGATTCACAGAAACATGCTGCAGGGACTTTTTCCCCCCGCACTGGAATTCCTGTCTGAACGTTCGTCTGTATGCTGGTCCGATGGACCAACTACGATGCAAGGTAAGCTATTGGCTACTGGCTATTGAAGTTCCTTTTTTAGACCCTTCTTACGTCATCAAGTTCAAAACAAACAGACTTTCAAACGGACTTAGGCCGCGTACACACGGGCGGATTGTCTGCCCAACTAAGTTCGTCAGACAATCCGACAGACAGTCCGTTCAACTTTTGAATGAACGGACTTGACCACACACGATGAACAGACAGTCCGCTGAAAACTTGCGCGATGACGTATACAGCACGTACGACGGGACTAGAAAAACGACGTCCAATACACTGCAATGCAACCTTCGGCCGTGTAAATCCTTTCTGAGCATGCGCCATACTTAGTCCGTCCAACTTGCCTACACACGAGCGGACTGTCCGCTGAAACCAAGTTTGGACGGACAAAACCAAGTTTGGACGGACAAAATTACGGAAATTCCGAAAGACTAAGTCCGTCAGACTGTCCGCTGAAAAAGTCCGCTGAAGCCCACACACGAGCGGATTGTCCGCTGAAACACGGTTCAGCGGACTAAGTTGGGCAGACAATCCGCCCGTGTGTACGCGGCCTTAGTCCGTTCGTGTGTGGCCAAGTCTGTTTGTTCAGAAAGTCCATCAGAACTCCGCCGAAAGTCCGTCGGGAAGACCGTCGGACCTAGTCTGCCAGAAAGTCCTGTCGTGTGTATGTGGCATTAGTATCAGAGGCTGGACATTATTCTAACAAAACTCCAGCACACATATTATTTGCATTAGTTTTACTGGGATGACTGGCTCTACTGCAAGACCCTGCATTTCATACATGAAGCGAGAGCATATTGGGGAGGAGGGAGAAAATGGAGAAAATAGGATATAAAGATGAAAGCAGAGGCAGAATAGGGAGACATGGATAACAATGAAGAGGAGAAGGGTGTGCACAAAAGAGAACAGTGAGATGTCAAAGAAAGATTGCTGACGGACTTGAGGTATTGATGATCATTACTGCATGCATTTATGCATATTTTTGTACATGTTATACTTGCTTTTATTAACTTTTTGAATCATTTATTATGCATAGGTAGGATGAAGCATTCAGAATAGGGATCACCCATAATGCTCTTGCTTTAGGAACATACAAAACTATAACGATACATATGAATATCATTCTTTTCTTGTAATATCACGTCTAGGCCAGAAAGAAAAACTATAAAACTAAACAAGTTTTGACTTGGTATACTTGCTCCAGGTCATTGATTCAGAAAGCAGTAAAAATATGGATCTCCAAGGAGCTAGTATTTCAGAAGGTTAGAAAGGAAAGCCTTCATATTTTAATAAAATACAGTTTTCCATTAAAGTGGACTAAAATCAGTTTATAGCTCGTCAGAGTCTATCTGAGAGTGTCAATCTACTGTGTCCCCTTAAAAACTCACCGGTTCCTGTGAATTCCACTACAGGACACAGGAGATGAACACTTCCAGAAGGGTCAGTTTCCCAGCATAATTTAGGGGATGATCCCTCAGCAACAGAGCAGCATTTGAGTAGCAGGAGAGACAAGTATTTGCACGCAGGTGGAGTCAAAACTACTACAAGTGCAGTAATTGAAGAAAAGTTGGCTATCCTCATTTCCATATATATCAAGGATCAGTGATTTGGAGTTCTGAACAAAGCATCAACCTGACAAGAAAGCAACTAGCAATTCCAGGGAGATGTCAATAACAGCAACCACGTACTTCTTTCATGACAGCTGTAATTGCATTGCTGAAAGAAGAAGAAACTTTATGCACATTATGTAGCAATGGTTTCACTAGGGGATCCTGCCTACTTTCAATTTTGCTCTACCACTCAACTAAATCCAATGTTTCTTTCAGGAAAAATGAGTCCATGCGATGGGTCCAAAGAACAGGGAGGTTTATTAAATTTAACACACTGTACAGCGATCCTAAAATGCCATTACCAGAAAAATGTAGCAGACTACATTTTGGCCTAAATTTATGAAGAAATATTTTTTGTTTGCAACATTTTATATCAGAAACTAATGCCAGCTGGACTTTTCGTCGGACTGAACTCCGAAGGACTTTTCGACAGGGTTCCGACGGAGTTCCGCGGAAATGGACTTGTCTACACACAATCGCACCAAAGTCCGACGGATTTGATGACCGTGATGACGTACGACCAGACTAGAATAAGGAAGTTCATAGCCAGTAGCCAATAGCTGCCCTAGCGTCAGTTTTCGTCCGTCGGACTAGCATACAGATGAACAGATTTTTCGACCGGACTCGAGTCCGTCTAAATGATTTGAAACATGTTCTAAATATAAAATCTGATTTTTCGACAGCAAAGGTCCGATGAAGCCCACACATGGTCGATTAGTTCCGTCGGATCTTTGCTGTCAAAAAGTCTGGCCTTGTGTACATGGCATAAGAAAAAACCTGGAAAGCAGGTTGTTGTCTGAGGGCCCATGAGCAGGACAAAGAGACTCAGTCGATCAAACAGAGTCTGTAGCTTTCAGACTGACACTGACAGTTCTGACCACATTCAGACAATGTAGGGCAATGTTCTTGTCATGATTTGGGGCAGGACCAAGAGAAGGAAAATGATGTGAGGTGGAAAGAGACCAGGTAGGAAGGAAAGTTCTGGACTCAAAACCTTTCTTGTGCAAAACAAGAAAGAACTATTTACAGAAAAAAAAACTGGCAATTCAGAAACACACTTGACATAATATGGACCAAGAAAGCAATCTTACATATGAGGTCTTGCAATGGAATACTGATAATATGTTGAAAGAGAAGTTTCTGTACAGCAGGTTGAGATCCTAAGGTGACACAGGTGGTCAAATTGGGGGTTTATATAAGCAAAGCTGAAGAAAAATCTTGATTAGCGATTGCAAGTTAAGAGGTTTCTGGAATAAAATGGATAAAGCAGAAATCTGCCCCTTAGCCCCTGTACACACAGTCGGACATTACAGCAACCAAATCCGTCGGATAAATTCCGACGGATTTAGTCCGGAAGTGGTCCAGAAGTGGCGTTGCATACACACGGTCGGACTAAGTTGTCAGAATTTCCGGTTGCCAAGAACGCGGTGACGTAAGCCGCGTACGACGGCACTAGAAAAGGGAAATTCAGCTCATGTCCGGCACCCTTTGGGCTCCTTCTGCTGATCTCGTGTTTATCGCGTGTTAGTAGAAGTTTGGTGAGAGACGATTCGCGCTTTTCAGATTTGTGCTTCAGTTCGTTACTGCTCTTCAGTTTGTGCTTGTCTGTGTGTATCTGATTATCAGTGCGTGTAGTCAGTAAGCATTTGTTGCTCATTGTGAACTATATCTTGGTATAGTATGCTTTGATTTGCATTGCTTATTGTCTGCTCGTTTCTGCTTTTCAGGTCGTTCTTTCAGGCATTTCTGTTTATCGGTGCTTTCTGTTGTCTGTTCTGACCAGCCAACCGTTTTAAGCTATGTTTCGTGTACGTACTCGTCGTAGAGTTTGTGCTGTGCAGGGGCTTGGTGTTGGGCTTTTAGTTTTGACACAAGCCCGGTCCATGAACAGGACGAGGAGGAGTTTGTGGACCAAGAATTGGTTGCGCCAGAGTGACCAGTTCTCGCACATGCCTTTGCTCCGTGAGATCCGGGAGAATAATCCTGATGATTTCAGGAATTATCTCCGGATGACGGAGCCCGTTTTTCACCATCTGCTGGCTTTGCTGTCCCCTTATATCACCAGGCAGGATACCTGCATGCGGCAAGCCATCACTCCGGAGCAGAGGCTCATCACCACGTTGCGCTACTTGGCGACAGGGAGAAGCCTTTAGGACCTGAAGTTCTCCACAGGCATCTCCCCCCAGGCTCTGGGGATCATTATTCCAGAGACCTGTTCTGCCATCATTCAGGTGCTGCAGAAGGACTATATGAAGGTAAGTTTTCTCCTTTAACGTATTTAATGATTGCTAATGTATTGGATTTCTTTCCTCATTCCCTAATTACCATGATTGCAATATGCTCTAATTGATATGCTGTGCCCCTTTGTCCTCATGCATGCTGGAAGTTTCAAGTTCCTTTTTTGTCCTTCATGCATATTTGCCTTCACTAACTTCCCCAGCATGCTCTTCTGGGCCTATAAACCTATAGTCTAGTCACTTAGCAATGTCTTTTGTCAGCTCCATATTATTGCTTTCCCCTAAACACCCCCTAAAATGTGTACAAATGTTATGTGTGTGCTTAAATTCATGCAGAGTGCCAGATATTTTTTTTTTGGTTGGGCCAAACTCATTAGGAACCCCCCTCCCCCCAACTGCTAGGTCAGCTGATAGAAATCCTCTATCTGCTGACTTTGGAAAACCCAATACCCACTCTACCTACCTTTTTCCTGGTCAGATTTATGGACAAATTCACCAAAGCATGTAGTGCAAGGGCCTGCCTCCATACTTTCAAATTCTACAGTTTCAAGTATTTTTTATCCTATTATTATCTTGATAGGTAATAGCAGAATGTCAAAATGTGCTTCCATTTGTTCTATTTTTTTTGGTATTATGACACTTCTTACCCTTCCGGTGGGCTTCCAATAGTGTAAGTAAGGAGGAGCTGGCCAAAGTATCACACATTATTTCTGCATTCACCTTTCAGTGAAGTGGAGAGGGTTACCTGTCCAAAACATTCCCCCCTCATTTTTGCAAGGGCCCCTCAGATGGGGGGATGGGGGGGGGGGGTGATGACTCTGATAAGGGGACCTTATACTTTAGGCTTTAAATACTAATTTCCCAAAATGTTATACTGATATTGTCCAAAAATGTTTGTGTCTAATCTGCTTGCAATGTTGATGTGCCAAATTACTCATTTTTTTTCTTGTTTCACTCCACAGTTTCCTTCAACGCCACAGGAATGGAAGACTGTGGCCTCCCACTTTGCCAGCTGCTGGGACTTTCCCAATTGTGGAGGTGCAATTGATGGGAAACACGTCCGCATCATCCCACCCCCCAACTCGGGGTCGTACTATTATAATTACAAGGGGTTTAATAGTATCATGATGTTGGCGGTGGTGTCAGTGACCTATGACTTCCTTTATGGGGACGTGGGGCAAAATGGCCGGATGTTGGATGGTGGAGTGTTCGCACGGACGGAATTCTACTGGCGTCTCCAGAGTGGCAGTCTGGGCTTGCCACCTCCAGAGGAGAATCTGGAAGGACTCCCATTCATTTTTGTTGCGGATGAGGTGTTTGCTCTGTCAAACCATCTGATGTGGCCTTTCCCGATGAGGACCCTCACCCCGGATCAGAGGATCTTTAATTTCCGGCTGGCCAGAGCCAGAACAGTCGTGGGGAACACTTTTGGAATACTGGCCAGCCGGTTCCGCCTATTTTTGATGCCAATCCACATGGCGGAATATAAACAAAATCACATTGTGCTTGCCTGCTGCGTTCTGCACAGTTTTTTGAAAAGACATTCAGCTAACTATGTGGTCTCAGTTGGCCCAGATGCAGACTTGCCGGAAAATGACAACCTCACGGGCCTTGAAGCTGCTCGTCCTGGCTTGCCCCCCCAAAGCGCCCGCGAGGTCAGAAACCAATACATGGAGTACTTTGTGGGTAGGGGGGCCATTGATATGCCAGACAATGTCTGAGAGGCATTTTTTTTAATACATTTTTTCTTTGAAACTCCAATAATCTTTGTTTTCATTTACTGCTTGGCTTTGTTTTAGGTGTCTCATAGGTATTTTTGCTGTTTATTTTTGGGCCTTTTTTAACAACAGTGCAAACCCAAGTTGAGAGCGAGATGAGGTGACAGTCTCTTCTTCAGATAATCTTATTATGTTGTGGGTCTGCTATACACACCTTGTTTTTGTTGCTAATGTATGTAGTGCATTACTGACAAAAATATTGCTCTTTTTCAGCACCATGGCAGAAATATGTGGGGTCATGAAAATGGCGTGATTGGGGAAATGTAAATATCATTGTGCACTACAAGTGCACTGCAAAAGTGCACCTGAAACTGCACTTGGAGTGCAAAGTGGATTTGCCTTTAGTAAATAACACCCATTGCCACAGAAAACAACTTTACTCCAAATACTGCTTTTGCGCATTGAAAAAGAAAGCCACACATTGTTGATAATTTCACTTTTTACTCAAAGCATATTCACATGTGCGTTCAGAAAAGGGTTTTACAACAAACCAACATATTTGGTGTATAGTAAAAAACTTGATACACACCTCAAAAATTGCCACCTAAGTGTATCACCACCGCACCAACAACCCCTCTCCCAGCTGCTACTTAAATGTATGAATAAATAAACAAGAAGGTGAATGTAGCTAAACCCATCCAAATAACCATAAAATATCACCTTGTAGCGCTAAATTAGTGTAAAAGTAATCAAATTGAAGTTACCCCTCAAACAACAAATTGTGTGAATCACAACAAAATATCTCTAAAGAAATGGAAAATATATATACCGTATATACTCGAGTATAAGCCGAGATTTTCAGCCTCTTTTTTGAGGCTGAAAGTGCCCCCCTCGGCTTATACTCGAGTCATCGCTGTCTGCCTGCTCGATCAGCGTGTCGAGCAGACAGACAGCGGACATTCTAAAATTCAAAAGCCGCGCCTCCGCCTCCGCCTTCGCCTGTGATAGGCGGAACACTGAATTTCCCAGCAGTCAGTGTTCCGCCTATCACGGACATCCGCTCATCCTCGTACTACGGACGAGGATGAGACGATGTCCGTGATAGGCGGAACACAGGCTGCTGGGAAATTCAGTGTTCCGCCTATCACAGGCGAAGGCGGAGGCGCGGCTTTTGAATTTTAGAATGGCCGCCGAGGCGCCGACGAAGAGCGGCGATCCTGGCAAGGCACGGGACGGAGGCAAGGCACGGCACGGGACGGGACGGGACGGGACGGAGGCAAGGCACGACACGGGACGGAGGCAAGGCACGGCACGGGACGGAGGCAAGGAGGCAAGGCACGGCACGGGACGGAGGCAAGGAGGCAAGGCACGGGACGGAGGCTCGGGACACAGGCTCGGGACACAGGTAGGCTGGACACACACACACACACACACACACACACACACACATGGACACACACACACAGGGATGGATGGATGGAGACACACACACACAGGGATGGATGGATACACACACACACAGGGATGGATGGATGGAGACACACACACACAGGGATGGATGGATGGAGACACACACACACAGGGATGGATGGATGGATGGAGACACACACACACAGGGATGGATGGATGGATGGACACACACACACACAGGGATGGATGGATGGATGGACACACACACACACAGGGATGGATGGACGGACACACAGGGATGGACGGACACACAGGGATGGACGGACACACAGGGATGGATGGACACACACACAGGGATGGACAGGCATGTCTCACCCTCGGCTTATACACGAGTCAATAAGTTTGCCAGTTTTTTTGGGGGTAAATTGGGGGCCTCGGCTTATATTCGGGTCGGCCTATACTCGAGTATATACGGTATGTGAAAAGACTCCCATGAATAAGTCCTATGACGAAACATGTCGGGGGTGTGGCTATCTGGCAACTATCTTTGATACACTGAGCACTGCAACCAAGGCGGAAGGAGGTGTCTAATACGAGGAACAGAACTGGGAGAGTGGCGAGCTGTGTTTGAACTGTGAGCTCTGCTGTGAGGTACCAAACAGCAGAAGGAAGGGTGAGAGACAGTATTTATGCTACTTATCTAACCAGTATCCACTGTGACCACCAATGCCTTGGAGTAAAGTGCGTTGTGACTAAGGAGTGGAGTGATTTTGAAGTGCTTTCGTTCAAGCTGTTTACATGTGAGTGCATTAATGAGTGGATTTTAATTTTGGAATTAAAGAGTTTTTACAGTGTTTCACTATGGGAGATTTTTGTTCTTCTTTCTGAGGTGCTTTGAGGGGTTGCTCCATTAAAAGCCTTAAAGGAGAATATACATTGAGTGCTGGATACCTGCTGTCATCGCTTGAGTGATCTAAACGCATATCTAGCCTGGCACGAGAGTGCTGGGCGCCGCAGCTGGTGAGTTCTCCAACGAGGGGGGCACGGTCACTGAGGGTGTATGGTGAAGGCTATACCAGTATTATATGAACACTGATAAGATTTGCACATGAAAAGGATTTAAACTTTTTTTCATGGAAGAGTTTTTACAGTGTTGCACTATGGGAGATTTTTGCTCTTCTTTCTGAGGTGCTTTGAGGGGTTGCTCCATTAAAAGCCTTAAAATGAGAATATACATTGAGTGCTGGATACCTGCTGTCATCGTTTGGGTGATCTAAACGCACATCTAGCCTGACACGAGAGTGCTGAGCATTGCAGCTGATGCTTTGAGGGGTTGCTCCATTAAAGCCTTAAAGGAGAATATACATTGATTGCTGGATACCTGCTGTCATCGTTTGAGTGATCTAAACGCACATCTGGCCTGGCACGAGAGTGCTGGGTGCCGCAGCTGGTGAGTTCTCCAACGAGGGGGGCACGGTCACTGAGGGTGTATGGTGAAGGCTATACCAGTATTATATGGACACTGATAAGATTTGCACATGAAAAGGATTTAAGCTTTTTTTATGGACTATTGATTTCATCTATGTATTATTATTTTAAGACTATCACATTGAGTCTTTTCACAAATATATATATTTTCCATTTCTTTAGAGATATTTTGTTGTGATTCACACAATTTGTTGTTTGAGGGGTAACTTCAATTTGATTACTTTTACACTAATTTAGCACTACAAGGTGATATTTTATGGTTATTTGGATGGGTTTAGCTACATTCACCTTCATGTTTATATATTTGGTGTATAGAAAACATTATTTTGGGTAACATTTTTATAACTTGGCGTTTTTGTGTAAACAGGCATGTATCAAAGCATAACATACAGAACACAGGAACTTACAAAGTTCAAGTATGTACAAACTGTGCTGATATTGCCTTCATGGGATGGGGTGTCACCACTGGAAAAGCCAAATTTGGAAGATGCACACACATTGAGAATACAAAAGTGGCCATTTTCCTCCTGATTCCATGCCCAATGTCAACATGTGCTATCTCCCATCATGGGGTATCAATGTACATGTTTTGGGGGTGCAACCCCTTCATCTCAGCCACTTTCCACAAAACACGTAGATTGATCCCCCATGATGGGAGATAGTACATGTTGACACACTGTGTGCATCTTCCAAATTTGGCTTTTTGAAAAATATAAAAGTTTAAAAAAAAAATATGCTAGCTAGTTTGGGGTGTTTCAGACTCTCCCCAAAACATCAATGATGTTCTTCATTTTCTGTTGAACATCATTGATGTTTTTCTGTATATTTTCTAAATCGCGATTGCACCCCATTATCTCCCCAATGAGGATCTGGGCACTTTCACTGGTAAAATGTGATTCTTCTTCCACATCACCTAAAAAAAAAAATAAACACACCATGTATTATAAATATGCACACATACATTGATTCGCTTACCGGAAGCTGTGGTCTCCGGCACTCACCTGTTGTGGTGCCAATTTGTCCAACTTCAACAATCTCTCCTTCCTCCTCCTCCTCCTCTGCTTCTGGTGTTGGAATTTTGCCTTCTTTGGGAGGTGTGGGGTCCCTGGTGTCCTCAGACGCCCCGTGTCTTCTCTCCCCTATGAAAATGTAAAAAAGGAATACTTAGCACACAGAGGGCAGAAATAGGAATATGAAACATTGCTTGGAAGTGTCGTACAATTGTGTTTTTTGGCCGAGTTCAAAGGTGAGAACATTATTTTGGACACTTTCTAAAGCTGGAAAACAACCAATACCTGCAATGTGAAGAAATGTAGTGAAGTGTAATTTGGGAAAACACAGTTTTGGGAGTGGGCTAACGAACAATGTTTATTACGAACGATTGAACCCATGAACTTGAAAGTGGCCATTTTAAACTGTACAACATTAAATCAAAGCACATGGAGCAGTATGCAAGCAATAATAATAATATGAACACACGACATCTACTTACTTTTTTGAAGAACTCACTTGATCCTTCTGTACTGATCGTGCTCCCTCAGTTTCAGGTCTGACCAGCGTTTTCTCAGTTGATCCTTGGATCGTCGTACCCTGGCCGAGGGATTATGTATCAATGCAAAAAAAAGTTTTAAAAACGTCAGTTTTTTCAGGAGCGGTGATTTAACCACTTGCCGACCGCCGCACGACGATAAACGTCGGCAGAATGGCACGGGCAGGCATATGGGCGTATATGTAAGTCCCTGCCTTCCCGCGGGTGGGGGGCCCGATCGGGCCCCCCCCCGGTGCCTGCGGCGGTCGGCATTCGTTCGGGAGCGATCCGGGATGAGGGGGCAGCCATTCATTCATGGCCACCCCCTCGCGATCGCTCCCGACGAATAGAAATGCTCCTTGACATCACTTCCTCTCCTCACAGGAGAGAAAGTGATGTAATCTCTCCTCCGTGTCGGTATTTTTCGTTCCGGCACCGAGGAGAGAGGATCGGTGAGTTGCACCAACACACCACACGTACAGTAGAACATGCCAGGCACACTCACACCCCCCCTTTACCCCCGATCACCCCCCCAATTACCCCTGCCCCCCCCCCAGTCACAGTGACACCAATTGCATTTTTTTTTTTTTTGCATTGGTGTCATTTGTGACTGTAATAACTGTTAGGGCAGTTAGGGTTAGCCCCCTTTAGTTCTAATGTGCCCCCCTAACCCCCCAATAAAGGTTTAACCCCGTGATCACCCCCCGTCGCCAGTGTCAGTAAGGCTGGGTTCACATTGCAGCGGTTTATGAGAACGAATGTGATTCGCACCGCACTGCAGTGCAAATCACATCCGATCTCTGTGCGATTCGAGTTCAGCCATACAGATAGTATGGCTGAATTCGCGCCGCACCCGCCGCAAATTCGCACGGGACCCTTTTTTTGGTCCGCAGCAGAATCGGATCGCATGGGTGTTCACACCATGCGATCCGAGTTTGCAGATCGCACTGCGATATGCGAACTGATCTGGGGGTGTCATTAACATTTCACTGACACTCCCAGCAGTTCGCATAGGGCAGTTTGAACTGCCGCCGGGAGGCATGCGATGCGGGAACCCGCCGCGGATTCGTGGCGTTCCCGCATCGCTCCAGTGTGAACCCAGCCTAATAAGCGATCATTTTTCTGATCGCTGTATTAGTGTCACAGGTGACGCTAGTTAGGCAGGTAGGTATTTAGGTTCGCCGCAACTTTTTATAGCGCCAGGGACCCCCATATACTACCGCATAAAGCCCCCTGATTGCCCCCTAGTTAACCCTTTCACCAGTGATCACCATATAACTGTTACAGGTGACGCTGGTTGGTTAGTTATTTTTTTATAGTTTCAGGGCACCCGCCATTTATTACCTAATAAAGGTTTAACCCCCTGATCACCCGGCGGGTGTCATTTGTGACTGTAATAACTGTTAGGGCAGTTAGGGTTAGCCCCCTTTAGTTCTAAGGTACCCCCCTAACCCCCCCAATAAAGGTTTAACCCCGTGATCACCCCCCGTCGCCCGTGTCACTAAGGCTGGGTTCACATTGCAGCGGTTTGTGAACGGATGTGATTCGCACCGCACTGCAGTGCAAATCACATCCGATCTCTGTGCGATTCGAGTTCAGCCATACAGATAGTATGGCTGAATTCGTGTCGCACCCGCCGCACCCGCCGCAAACTCGCACGGGACCCTTTTTTTGGTCCGCAGCAGAATCGGATCGCATGGGTGTTCACACCATGCGATCCGAGTTTGCAGATCGCACTGCGATATGCGAACTGATCTAGGGGTGTCATTAACATTTCACTGACACTCCCAGCAGTTCGCATAGGGCAGTGTGAACTGCCGCCGGGAGGCATGCGATGCCGGAACCCGCCGCGGATTTGTGGCGTTCCTGCATCGCTCCAGTGTGAACCCAGCCTAATAAGCGATCGTTTTTCTGATCGCTGTATTAGTGTCACAGGTGACGCTAGTTAGGCAGGTAGGTATTTAGGTTCGCCGCAGCTTTTTATAGCGCCAGGGACCCCCATATACTACCGCATAAAGCCCCCTGATTGCCCCCTAGTTAACCCTTTCACCAGTGATCACCATATAACGGTTACAGGTGACGCTGGTTGGTTAGTTATTTTTTTATAGTTTCAGGGCACCCGCCATTTATTATCTAGTCTCACTAGTGTTCCCCTAAATTTAGGGGTGTCTACTTTCCAAAATGGGGTCATTTGGGGGGGGGTTTGTGCCATCTTGGCATTTTATGGCCTTCAAAACTGTAACGCCCTTAGAAAGCCTGAAGGCGGTGCTTGGTTTTCGGGGCCCCGTACGCGGCTAGGCTCCCAAAAAGTCCCACATATGTGGTATCCCCGTACTCAGGAGAAGCAGCAGAATTTATTTTGGGGTGTCATTTCACATATGCCCATGGCATGCGTGAGCAATATATCATTTAGTGACAACTTTGTGAAAAAAAAAAAATAAAATAAAAAGTTTGTAATTTTCCCGCAACTTGTGGCAAAATATAAAATATTCCATGGACTCAAAATGCCTCTCAGCAAATAGCTTGGGGTGTCTACTTTCTAAAATGGGGTCATTTGTGGGGGTTTTGTGCCATCTTGGCATTTTATGGCCTTCAAAACTGTAATAGGTAGTGAGGAGTGAAGTCAAATATTTACGCCCTTAGAAAACCTGAAGGCGGTTCTTGGCTTTCGGGGCCCCGTACGCAGCTAGGCTCCCAAAAAATCCCACACATGTGGTATCCCCATACTCAGGAGAAGTAGCACAATTTATTTTGGGGTGTCATTTCACATATGCCCATAGCATGTGTGAGCAATATATCATTTAGTGACAACTTTGTGTAAAAAAAAAATAAAAATTTTTTTGTCATTATTCAATCGCTTGAGGCAAAAAAATAAAATATTCAATGGGCTCAACATGCCACTTATCAATTTCCTTAGGGGGTCTACTTTCCAAAATGGGGTCATTTGGGGGGGTTTTGTACTGCCCTGCCATTTTAGCACCTCAAGAAATGAGATAGGCAGTCGTAAACTAAAAGCTGCGTAAATTCCAGAAAACGTACCTTAGTTGTAGATGTGACAACTTTTGCGCAAACCAATAAATATACAGTTATTGACTTTTTTTTTACCAAAGACATGTGGCTGAATACATTTTGGCCTAAATGTATGACTAAAATTGAGTTTATTGGATTTTTCTAATAACAAAAAGTAGAAAATATCATTTTTTTTCAAAATTTGCGGTCTTTTTCCATTTATATCGCAAAAAATTAAAATCGCAGAGGCAATCAAATACCATCAAAAGAAAGCTCTATTTGTGGGAAGAAAAGGACGCAAATTTTGTTTGGGTACAACATTGCATGACCGCGCAATTACCAGTTAAAGCAGTGCAGTGCCAAATTGTAAAAAGACCTCTGATCATTTACCAGCAAAATGGTCCGGTCTGAAAGTGGTTAATAATTAATTAAAAAATTAAATAATACTTTAAATATCATGCCTGGGGGGTGTCCTTAGTATGCCTGTAAAGTAGGGCATCTTTCCCATGTTTAGAACAGTACCACAGCAAAATGACATTTCTAAATGAAAAAAAAAATGTATTTTAAAACTGCTCACGGCTGTAATGTATTACCGGATCCTGGCAATATAGATAAAAATCATTGAAAAAAAGGGCGTGAGCCCAATTGGGTCTGGTATGAATATTAAGGGGAACCCTGCACCAAAATGAAAAAAAAATGCGTGGGGGTCCCTCCAAAATCCATATCAGGCCCTTATCTGAGCATGTAACCTGGCAGGTCGCAGGAAAAGGGGGAGACGAGAGAGCGCCCCCCCCCCGAACCGTACCAGGCTACATGCCCTCAACATGTGGCGGAGGGCTTATCAGAATCTGGAAGCCCCCTTTAACAAGGGGGCCCCCAGATCCTGGCCCCCTCCCTATTTGAATGGGTATCGGGTACATTGTACCCCTACTCTTTCACCAAAAAAAGCAGTAAAATGCAACCAAAAACTATAGCTTTTTTTGACAATTCCTTTATTGTAAAATATCTCTGAGCGGTCTTCTCCCCAAGCCAAGTCTCTCTTGGCGCCATCTTCTGTCGCTGTTTCTCCTGCCGCCGCCTACTTCTCCCGCTGCTTTGTTCTTCCTTGCTGCCGTTTTATTCCATTGTGTTGTCACCCACTGTCTGATGTCTCTTACACAGTCATGGCGCGTGATCATCCATTGACATCACATGGGAAGCCCGCCCCCTTTTTTTCAAGGGAAAGGGGTCTTATGGACCTTAAGTTGTATGAAAAGGTGGCCAAGTGTGAAAGGAACTTAATGAGATTCATTGATAACACCTTTGAATTAGGCCCCATTTTCACTTGTGCGACCAATGCCAGTGTAATCTTGCAGTATATGGACTTCAAGTCGCATCAAAGTCAAACCAAAGTAGTGCAGGGACAAATTTGACCCACTTGCAGGATGAACAAGTGAGAATAGGGCCTAATTCAAAGTTATTATCCATAGTAAGTTGTGATTTAACAAAGTGGTTTACATCTCAATAGACAGTAGTGACCAAAAATGATTGGGACAAGAATGAAAAATGCTGGGCTCAGAATGATAGTCTGTTCTATTTGGTAACATTCAATTTGCAACAGTCATGAGCACAAAATTGTGGGATTGATGACCAAAAAACTAAAACTATGTCCCATTTTCATACACAGGAAGACCTCAGCCGGGAGGAGGCTGTGGCAAGTGGCAGCCGGGAGATCCACCATCTCCCTCCTCCTCCTGTCACAACTATAGGAGCCGAGCCACAGCCTGGAAGGAAGCCTGGTGGGAAGTGCCTAAGGAAGCCTAGAGAGTGATGGCCTGGGTTCAGTCTGGTCTGACAGAAGATGCAGCCTCTTGTAGGACCACAGCCTGGGGACATAGATGGCATCTGCTTATCCTGATCTCTTGGACTTCTGGACCAGACTGTTCTCCCTGAGATATGTACTCCTCAGGCCACCAATTTAGCATTTTCTAATTAGTTCATGTCTGCCCTGGGGGCCAAAGGCTTCGCCAAATTGACCATTTTCTCCAGCGTTGCCTTCCTGTTTATTTGTTTGACACCTAAATAAAGGTTTTTTTTTGGTTGAAGAAATATTCGCGTATGTGTTTTACTTCAAAAAGGACAGTTTATTTGTGAGTTGGCAGGTACATTTCAAAAATACAAAGTCAAATGAATAACAAGAGGCACCAACACCAAACAACCTCCTCTAGATTAAAAAAGAAAACAATAAATTAAAAAGATAATAATGGTGTTGTGGTAAGTTGACACACAAAACACACCAAAAAAAAATGCAAAGATGAGCAAACTGTCAAAAAGGAGATGCTGATTAAAAAAACCAACCACAAAATGAAAAAAAAAATAAAGAACAAAAAAAAAATTGGGTAGATGTGACGAATTCAAATATTGTATTGCTGAAATTAGTAAAAAGAATAAAGAAATACGTTTGGGAGAAGTGTGTGTGAATATGAGCATCAAAACAACTTCATTCTTGTAGCATTGTAAAGAAAAAGAGAATGCGCTGCATGAAAGAATTTTTAACATTGCAGCGTGACGAATGTGCTATATTGATTACGAGCGGTAGTTTTACCTGAGCGAGCGATTCCATCTCAGAATTTTATTGTGAGCATGCGTGGCACCTTGTCCGTCGGACTAGGCTACACATGATCGGAACTGACGTGATCGGATCATGTTGTCAGTAAATTTTATAGCCCAGCTGTAAAACTTGGTCTGTCGTATATTCCGACAGAAACAGTCCGATGGAGCCCACACAATGTCGGATTATCCGACAACGTGGTTCTATCGGACATTGTCCATCAGAATATCCGACCGTGTGTACGGGGGCTAAAGGGTAAACCGGACCAGCTGCTGGTTAAGACCAGAATCTGGATGGGTGAACAGCTGTCAAGAATGCCTGCGGCTTTTGCTACGGGACATGATAACTTTTTAAACATTATCTACATGTGTTGTTGTACAGCATTAATCTGTTTGTACAGCACCTGCATTTGTTCCAGTAGTGCAGCATTTGTTTGCTGTTGTGCAATATTAGAACAAAAACTGGCTTAGGCTCTCCTCTATGTTTAGGCTACTTTCGCACTGAGGTGCTTTACAGGTGCCACAGCGCTAGAAATAGAGCCTGCATAGCGCCTATAAAGAGCCTCACCTGTCTCTCCAGTGTGAAAGCCCGAGGGCTTTCATACTGGAGTGGTGCTCTTGCAGGACAGTAAAAAAAAGTTGAGTACAATGTACGTTTTCAGGACGTGATACCATTGGTGGGATTCAAACCCAAAGCACAATCATACATAGAAAATACTATTACTAATGTTGAATTCTTTTCATTCTATACAATAATGTTTTGCATTTGAGGCATTAATATTATGGTACCAACCATGCTCATGTGCCATTGGCTATTGGGTAGGGATGAGCCAAACAACCCTGGTTCGGTTCACACTAGAACTTGCAAACAGGCAAAAAAGTTGTGCGAACATGCGGACCCCATTAAAGTCTATGGAACACGAACATGAAAAATCAAAAGTGCTAATTTTAAAGGCTTATATGCAAGTTATTGCCATAAAAAGTGTTTGGGGACCCGGGTCCTGGCCGAGGGATCATGTATCAATGCAAAAAAAAGTTTTAAAAACGTCAGTTTTTTCAGGAACCGTGATTTAATAATTTATTTAAAAATTAAATAATACTTTAAATATCATGCCTGGGGGGTGTCCTTAGTATGCCTGTAAAGTAGGGCCTCTTTCCCATGTTTAGAACAGTACCACAGCAAAATGACATTTCTAAATGAAAAAAAAAATGTATTTTAAAACTGCTCACGGCTGTAATGTATTGCTGGATCCCGGCAATATAGATAAAAATCATTGAAAAAAAGGGCGTGAGCCCATTTGGGTCTGGTATGAATATTAAGGGGAACCCCGCACCAAAATGAAAAAAAAATGTGTATCAGGCCCTTATCTGAACATGTAACCTGGCAGGTCGCAGGAAAAGGGGGAGACGAGAGAGCGCCCCCCCCCCCCGAACTGTACCAGGCTACATGTCCTCAACATGTGACGGGGGCTTATCAGAATCTGGAAGCCCCCTTTAACAAGGGGGCCCCCAGATCCTGGCCCCCTCCCTATTTGAATGGGTATCGGGTACATTGTACCCCTACTTTTTCACCAAATAAAAAAGCAGTAAAATGCGACCAAAAACTATAGCTTTTTTTGACAATTCCTTTATTGTAAAATATCTCTGAGCGGTCTTCACCCCAAGCCAAGTCTCTCTTGGCGCCATCTTCTGTCACTGTTTCTCCTGCCACCACCTACTTCTCCCGCTGCTTTGTTCTTCCTTGCCGCCGTTTCATTCCATTGTGTTGTCACCCACTGTCTGATGTCTCTTACACAGTCATGGCACGTGACCATCCATTGACATCACATGGAAAGCCCGCCCCCTTTTTTTCAAGGGAAAGGGGTCTTATGGACCTTAAGTTGTATGAAAAGTCAGCCAAGTGTGAAAGGAACTTAATGAGATTCATTGATAACACCTTTGAATTAGGCCCCATTTTCACTTGTGTGACCAATGCCTGTGTAATCTTGCAGTATATGGACTTCAAGTCACATCAAAGTCAAACCAAAGTAGTGCAGGGACAAATTTGACCCACTTTCAGGATGAACAAGTGAGAATAGGGCCTAATTCAAAGGTATTATCCATGAATCTCATTTACACTGCTGTGACCTGAAATTCACGCTATTTTGCTGCCACAACTTAGCCCCAACTCTTGGGGATTCCTGTGTAATATTGCACCCTATGTATCTCAAGTCACATGAAAGTCACACCAAAGTAGTACAGGGACTATTTTGAAGTTGTTGCAACTTGAAGTAGCACAGATATAAATGGTTATCGTTGAGAATCATGGGGTACAACTTGTCATGCAACTCGGAGGTCCATATTTTCTGGAAAAGTCACCCAACTGTGAAACCAGTCATATATATTTTAATAGAAAGGAGTTCTCATTTATATTTGCAAAGTTCTTACTGATTTACATCAGCAGAACAAATACAGGAAGTGGTGTGTGCACATGGGCCAGAATGTGTGATGATTAGGGATGAGCCGAACACCCCCCAGGTTTGGTTCGCACCAGAACATACCGAAAAAGCAAAACATTCAGAACTGTTCTCCTGGTGAGAGGGGCCCCCAGACCCCCTGACACGGCTAGAGCCAGAGATGTCCTGTGCCACATGCACTTTTTTTGTTGAGGAGGAAATCATGCAACAAGCTTAGCAGAGGGGCCACTTTAGCATTCGTCCAGATCTTGCCGCCACAACTCTATGGAAATCTTCCCTCTTCCCATCCTTTCCCCTCTCCCCTCTCCCCTCCCCTCTTCCTCCCTTTACCTTGAATCTACCCTCCTAGTTCCACTAGAAAATGTACTTAACTATTTCACTGTATGGCCAATATGGCTGGAATTGTCATTATGGTCTTCCATGCATACATCTATGTTCATCGGTTTATTGTTGTTATCTGCTTTATGGTTTTCTATTTTAAAAGGAAACATACATACATCAGTATATATAAAAAGCTAGGTTTAAATCATGTATAGTGTATTAACCAAAAAATAAAGAAAACCCAAAAGGAAAAAATATTCAGTGAAAAATATTATAATCACTAGTCCATACCCACTTTTCAAAGTGCAAGTGTCACTACAGTCCAAAATGGAAAAATCCAGTGAATGAATGTAGAAGCCCCACTTTTACGTGAACTCTTCAAAAGTGAAAAAGACACCACCACCACTGTGAAAATGGAGGAGGCTTACCAGAAAAATTGGACTTAGCTGGGCTTATGCTCCCCAAGTCACACAAGGCTTGTGTATAAGAACCGTCCTGGTAGGTATAGACAATCCTCCATCTCGACTCCAATAGCAGACCGTCAGAACATCAGTAACAGATAATGGATCATTTTCCAGAAGCATCAAATGGAAGGCAGGATGGTAGTATTGTATATAAAACCATGTAAATAAATAGCTAACATAGCGTGATACCGTCACAGGAAGAGGAAGTTAATGTAAAAGATATATAAAACACTCACATTTCAGGAGTACAAATCAGCATATAAACATGTGCAAGCGATATCTGGATGTATTTCCATGCTTTTTTGTCTACAGCTGTGTTGGCTGCTTAACTGTAAATTATTATTTCACAGCGCAGTATATACACAAATTTTTCAAGCCTAAGGGACATGAACATGAAAAATTTAAAGAGCTCATGTTAAAGGCTTATATGCAAGTTATTGTCATAAAAAGTGTTTGGGGACCCGGGTCCTGCCCCAGGGGACATGTATCAATGCAATTTTTATTTTTTTATTTTAGACTTCAGTTTTTTTGGGAGCAGTGATTTTTTTTTAATGCTTATAGTGAAACAATAAAAATGAAATATTCCTTTAAATATAGTGCCTGGGGGGTGTCTATAGTATGCCTATAAAGTGGTAGATTTTTCTTGTGTTTAGAACCGTACCACAGCAAAATTACATTTTTAAAGGAAAAATTGTAATTTAAAACGGATCGCGGCTGTAATGAATTGTCGGGTCTCGGCAATATAGATAAAACTCAATGGAAAAAAAAGCATAAACCCCCCCCCCCCCCTCCAGTCCATTACCAGGCCTAAATAAAAAAAATAAAATAAAAAGCATAGGCTCCCCCTAAAATCCATACCAGGCCCTTCAGGTCTGATATGTAAATTAAGGGGAACCCTGTGCCAAATAAAAAAAAATGGCTTAGGGGCCCCCCCAGACCCTTATCCGAGCACAGAACCTGGCGGCCCCCCCCCCTCCTCAACCGTACCAGACCACATGCCCATGTTGATGGGGAGAAGAGCATCATCCCCACAACCCTTGCCTGGTGGTTGTGGGGGTATGCGGGGGGCTTATCGGAATCTGGAAGCCCCCTTTAACAAGGGGACCCTCAGATCCCAGCCTCCCCCCTATGTGAATTAGTAATGGGATACATTGTACCCCTACCATTTCACCAAAAAAGTGTTAAAAATTGTAAAAAAGACAAGAGACAGCTTGGGAAAAGTCCTTTATTAAAAAATAATTTTTTTTTAAAAATATCGATGTAAATTCATGCTGCCCGACAGATGGAAAAAGAAAAAAAATCCACAACCGCTACGCCTCCATGGGAGGCTCCCGCCGACTGACGCCGCTTCTTCTTATATAGCTGAGGGCAGGGCCATCCGCCCCCCCCTCTGACGCCATGGAGGCTCCCCCGTGGCATGCTCGAATAAGGGTCTGGTATGGATTTTGTGGGAGACCCCCACACAATTTTTTTTTTCAATTTTGGTTCGAGGTTCCCCTTAATATTCATACCAGACCCAAAGGGCCTGGTAATGGACTGGGGGGGTCTCATGCTCTTTTTTTCAATGAGTTTTATCTATATTGCTGAGACCCGACAATTCATTACAGCTGCGATCAGTTTTAAATTACAGTTTTTCCATTAGAAATGTAATTTCGCTGTGGTACTGTTCTAAACCTGGGAAAAAACGTTTCACTTTGCAGGCATACTATAGACCCACATGCACGATATTTAAAGTGGTGTTGCCACCAAAAAATTAAAAGCTGCTTAAAATTCGTAAAAAAAAAAAAAAAAAAAAATAATTGGCAAAAAAAATTTTTTTACTCACCTCTAAATACCGGTTGCTAGGGGGTCCCTTGTAATCTGCCTTCTTCATTGCCCGGGCTGGTGACATCACTTCCCCTCGCGCCGCACATTCACCTGGGACCTGTCATGTGTCCTAGGTGACTGTACGGCGTATCACGGTGCCCTGCGCCGCTCGCGCATGCGCAGTGGGTGCCCAGCTGTGAAGCCACAGCCGGGTGCCCACAGTATGCATGACGGCGCCGCGAGCGGAGCGGGGAGCGAGGGGGGGCTTCGTTCCCCCGCATCGCTGGACCCTGGGGCAGGTAAGTGTCCGATTATTAAAAGCCAGCAGCTGCAGTATTTGTAGCTGCTGACTTAAAAATTTTTTTTTTTAGGGGGTACCCCACTTTAAGGGAATATTTCATTTTTATTGTTTAACTTTAAGCATTAAAAAAAAAAAATCACTGCTCCCGAAAAAACGTCTGTTTAAAAAAAATTACATTGATACACATGCCCTGGGGCAGGACCCAGGTCCCCAAACACTTTTCATGACAATAATTTGCATATAAGCCTTTAAAATTAGCACTTTTGATTGTTCATGTTAGTGTCCGTAGACTTTAACAGTGTTTTTCGGCGGCTTTCGAATTGTTCACTGTTCGGCTAGAACAGTGATGGCGAACCTTGGCACCCCTGATGTTTTGGAACTACATTTCCCATGATGCTCCACTACACCGCAGAGTGCATGAGCATCATGGTAAATGTAGTTCCAAAACATCTGGAGTGCCAAGGTTCGCCATCACTGGGCTAGAACATTGGGATCATCCCTAGTGATGATGCCAAACAAATCAATGAACTCCACCTACACTGAATAAGTACATATCCTACACTTACCTGGAAAATGAGCCAGTACCCCCTCATGCTTTGCCATGTCCACCTAGATGGAGATCCTGAGGCAAAAAGGAAGTTCTGGAAAGCCGCACTCCAGAATATAGCCTTCATTTGTAAAAAGTCCAACAGATACAAGCCACAGCAAAAAATGGGACAAACGAACTGACGCGTTTCACACTTAACAGTGCTTAGTCATAGCTATTAGATGGAGATCCTGACCAGCACAGGAACTTCCGGGTCAGAAGGTGAAACCATACACTTTTGCGCGCAGCTGCGAAAATTTGATCGCAACCACGATTGAAATTTTGTTATTTTTGTTAATTTGCAGATATGCGAATCTGTATTTCTACATATAACGAATGTATAACTTATAAACTTAAGGGAGTTTGATAAGAAATCATGTCCCTGGTATAGCAGCAGGTGAATTACAAAGACAAAGGCCCAGTTTGAGCCCTGGTTTACACTGACAGTGGGAAGAAATTGTGCGAGTTCAGCTGAATTTCAGAGACATCTGTGTTTCAACTCTGAAGTCGCCAAAAAGTACAAAAAACATTTTTGGAAATTGCAGAGCCGCACCGACTAGGACAGTGCAATTGCCGCGATATATCAAATCGCACCAATGTGAACCAGGGCTGACACATACAACACTGCCTAGCCACCAGCTGAATTCATTACTTGCAATTCTCCACAGCTGTTATATATAAAGATTACACCTTCATCATTTACTTGCAGGTGTGCTGAAGAGATTAATTTTTTGGTGCACAAATACATATAGAAATAAGATATAAAAAAAAGATATTGCACTTCCCCAAAACCACCACCCCCAAAACTAATTAAAAAGAAGAAAGAAAAGAGAGAGAAAAAAAACAAACAAGCTCAATGTACTTTTACATTACTTTTACCAGCAGAAACAAAACTATATACATGAATTTACTGACATAAAAAATATTCTACAGGATATATGGTGCTACATTTAGCAAAACAGTTAGCAATTGGGTTTTAAGGGCCCTGCTCATAGGAGTGTACAGTCTAAGTTTTTCTAGACCTTAGAGTGGACACAGCTTTACTTTTAGTGTATAACGGGTAATTTCATAGTACAACTACTCACCCACCAGCCCACATCATTTTTATCTGCAAGATTATAGAAACATACTTAACAGTCATTATTCTTACAAAGAATTCCAACATAATATTAAAAACATATTCAAAATATAACACCACCAGCCCACAATCCACACACATACATTGGTGAGTTTGTTCTGCTGGAAGCTGCATTTCTGTGTACATGATTACGCAATGGGATCAAAGAGTAAAAGGTCAGCAGATGCTCCCAAACCATGAATCACATAAACACACTTTTGATGGAAAAAATGCACAAGAATTTCAGCAAACAAACAGCCCTAGTTGGACGTTTGTCAATATGCACAATATCATTCCTTCTCCCCCACAAATCACAGCAAAAAACCTGGCCAAACAAACCCCCCCACTGCAGCCATTTATATAAGGTAGGTTGTATTGTTAGCACACTGACACACGCCCAATAGAAGTACACGCCCACCAGTATCTTTCAATCTGTCTCTTCATGTATGTCTAAAGTGATTGCACCTGATGAGCAGGAACACATAATACTATTTGCAACTGTGTTAGCCCTTGGCTATGTGCATTAAATCTCCAACTACAGGCCAGATCGAAATCCATTTGCATGCACATAAACAAAGCAACAGTTTTCTTAGCATATGTACCTGTGAAGTGTAAACCCTACAATTTTAAATGTCCAAGTCCCTGGGTATGATTACTGCTAACAAACATTAACATCAGTCCCTGGCTGCAATGAGCTTCCAATCTAAAGTCCAAAAGGAACTGTCTTACATTAGAGACTATTTTGACAGGAGACAATTAAGCCGCCAGAAAGTCCATAGCCATGCTCAGTGTCACAAGCAATATACAATATATTGTCCAAAGTATTGGGACGCCTGCCTTTATACGCACATGAACTGTAATGGCATCCCAGCCCTTGTACACACAGTCGGAAATACCAACCACAAAATCCGTCAGATATTTTCCGACTGATTTTGTTGGTGTTGCATGATGACGTTTGTTCATTACGACGGGACTATGTTCAGGCTAGTAGCCAAGAGCTTTGGTTTCGTAATTTGACCTGAGCATGCGTGGCACTTTGTACGATTGGAGTTCTCTACAAACGATCGGACAAAGTCCGATCGGATCATGTTGTGGGAAAATTTTATATCCTGCTCTCAAACTTTGTTGGTTGGACATTCTGACGGATAAAGTCCGATGCAGCCCACACACGGTCGGATTATCTGACAACACAGTCCGATCGGAACTTTTTCCGTCGGAATTTCTGACCGTGTGTACAAGGGCTAAGTCCATAGAGTTCAAAATTGATTTGGCCCACCCTTTGCAGTTATAACAGCTTCAACTCTTCTGGGAAGGCTATCCACAAGGTTTAGGAGTGTGTTCTTCCATAAGTGCATTTGTGAGGTCAGGCATTGATGTTGGATGAGAAGGCCTGGCTCGCAGTCTCCGCTCTACTTCATCCCCAAGATGCTCTGTTGTGTTGAGGTCAGGACTCTGTGCAGACCAGTCAAGTTCCTCCACCCCAAACTAACTCATCCATGTCTTTATGGACCTAGCTTTGTGCACTAGTCCAAATCATTTGGCGGAGGGGGGATTAGGATGTGGGGTTGTTTTTCAGGGGTTGGACTCGGCCTCTTAGTGGCAGTGAAGGAAATTCTTAAGGCATCAGCATACCAAGACATTTTGGACAATGTCATGCTCCCAACTTTGTGAGAACAGTTTGGAGTTTGCCCTTCCTGTTCCAACATGACTGCACACCAGTGCACAAAGCAAGGTCCAAAAAGACATGGATGAGCGAGTTTGAGGTGGAGGAACTTGACTGGCCTGCACAGAGTCCTGACCTCAACCCAATAGAAAACCTTTTGGCTGAATTAGAGCAGAGACTGTGAGCCAGGCCTTCTCATCCAACATCAGTGCCTGGTTTCACAAATGCATTTCTGTAAGATTGCTCAAACATTCCCTTATGCCGCGTACACAAGATCGGACAATTGGCCCGTGTGTGGGCTCCAGCGGACTTAGAAAGAAGACTTGACTCAAAATTGTCCCCCGGACTCGGCAGTCTGGGGGACAATCCGCCCGTCTGTGTGCTAGTCCGCCGGACTTTTCAAATGAACGGACTTGCCCACACACAGAATGACCGGCCAGGCTGAGTGCTCAGATAAGGGTCTTATATGGACCTTGGGGGGACCCCCACGCCGTTTTTCGTGTAGGGCTTCCCCTTTAAGTCAATATCAGGTGACGGGGCCAGCGACGTGCCAATCTCGCCGCCGAATGCAACGACATTGACTTACTTCGCTAGTCCCAGCTACCTGGAGCCGCGTTCAAAATGAACAGACTTTCCTCCGTATGTGGGCAAGCCCGTTCATTTCAAAAGTACAGCAGACTCCCGCCATAGTCCGGCGAACCTAGTCCGCCGGAAAAGTCCGGTCGTGTGTGGGCAGGTCCGCTCATTCGGAAAGACCGGCGGACTTTCCGGCGGTTTGTCCGCCAAACTAAGTCCGCCGGATAGTCTGATCGTGTGTACGCGGCATTATGCCGCGTACACACGAGCGGATTGTATGGCATACTTAGTCCGTCATACAATCCGACGGACAGTCCGTCATACTTTCGACTGAATGGACTTGACCACACACGGATGCACAAACAGTCCATCGAAAGCTTGCGCGATGACGTGTACAGCACGTACGACGGGACTAGAAATAGGAAGTCCAATACACAGCAAAGCACCTTTCCGCCGTGTAAATCCTTTCTGGGCATGCGCCATTCTTAGTCCGTCGAACTAGCCTACTGATGAGCGGATTGTCCGCTGAAACCAAAGTATGACGGACAGAATTTCTAAAAATCCGAAATACTTAGTACGCCAGACTGCACGCTGAAAAAGTCAGCTGAAGCCCACACACGAGCGGACTGTCCGCTGAAATGTGTTTCGACGGACTAAGTAGGCCATACAGTCCGCCCGTGTGTACGCGGCATTAGACACACTAAGTGGACAGCCTTCCCAGAATCTGTTCTAGCTGCAAAGGGTGGGCCGAATCAAATTTTAACCCTATGGACTAAGACTTGGCTGGCATTAAAGTTTATGTGTGTGAAAAGGCAGGTGTCCCAATACTTTTGGCTAGATAGTGAATCTGGCTTTAGACATAGTTTTAGGACCTGGGAGACGAAACAACTTCTCTACATAAAGCAGCACGTTTGGGATTCAAACCCAGACGCTCAGGGATGCTAAGCAGAAGTTCTAACCTCTAATGGCGTGTACACACGACCGGTTTTCCAGTTGGAATAAACTCCGAAGGTTTTTCCAATGGAGTTCCACTGAAACTGTCATACAAACACACGATCACACCAAAGTCCGATTGTTAAGAATGCGGTGACGTACAGCAAGTACGATGGGACTAGAAAGGAAGTTCAAGACCCAGTGCCCCACCCTTTTGGTTCCTTCTGCTGATCTTGTGTTAGTAGAAGTTTGGTTAGAGACGATTTGCGCTTTTCAGACTCATGCTTATTCCAATCATTTTACCGCTGTTCGTTTTGTGCTTGTGGATTTGTATCTGGTTTTCAGTGCGTGTAGTCAGTTCGTATCTGTTTTTCAGTGCGTGCTGGTCTGCTCTTTACTGATTTTCAGCTCGCTCTTCACAGGCCTTGCTGTTCTTCAGTGCGTTCTGTTAAGTTCGTTCTGACCAGCCGACCATTTTGAAACCATGGTACGGGTACGTACTCGTTGTAGAGTTCGTGCTGTGTGGGGCTTGGTGTTGGGGTTCATACTTTGACCCATGCCCAGTCCATGAACAGGGCGAGGAGGAGTTCATGGACCAAGAATTGGTTACTCCAGTGTTACCAATTCTCGCACATGCCTTTGCTTCATGAGATCCAGGAGAATAATCCTGATGATTTCAGGAATTATCTCAGGATGACAGACCTCGTTTTTCAGCGTCTGTTGGCTTTGCTCACCCCTTATATCAGCAGGCAGGATACCTGCATGCGGCAAGCCATCACCTCGGAGCAGAGGCTAGTCACCACCTTGCGGTACATGGCGACTGGGAGAAGGCTGCAGGACCTCAAGTTCTAGACAGGCATCTCCCCCCAGGCTCTGGGGATCATAATTCCAGAGACCTGTTCTGCTATCATTCAGGTCCTGCAGAAGGACTATATTAAGGTTTTCTCCTTTTAACATCACATTAAATGTATTTAATGTTTGCTAATGTATTGTATTGATTTCATCATTCACTAATTACTATGATTGGAATATGCTGTGAATGTCCCCTTTCCTGACAGACTCCATGACAGCCTACGGGGTTAATCCCGCCTCTCATACCTCATAGGACCCCACTCCCATAAATTTTTGCTCTTAATCAGAGACTGTGTTCCTTTTTTGTCCTCCTCCTTAAGGACCAAAGGGGTAGTTCCTACCTGAAGGAGTCGTGAATCCGGTTCTGGTTCCTGTTCGCAGTTCGCACGAATGATGGAATTTTATGGTGTCTGGAGTCCAGTATCCCAGCTACTAGCAGGGAGGACATGGGGATGTATGCCATGAAGAGCTTACTATCTAGCCACTGGCTGGCAAGCGGCAGTATGGCCATTCGTCCTAGCTACTAGCGGGAGGCCATTCCCTTAATTGATCCCCAAGATCGTGCCTATGGATGGGAGCCAGGTCGGGTGGTCACTGCGCTGGAATGGTATCGTATGGCAGCCTGTGTATGTGTATGTTGTCTTCTCTGTGTCCTGTGCCGATCGTTTTGGTGGGGGGTGGCCGCTGGAGCGCATATGCGTTCCAGTTCGCCGCTCTGTTTTCCTGTATTGCGCAACCGCAGGCCTCGGTTGAGATTGAGGCTTGGTTTGCTCTTGCGCAGTACGGTCAATATGGCGGCGACTGCGCATGCATGCGAGCGCCGTGGGGACAACTCCATCGGCGTCATGACATCATCCGGCGGCAGTTTTAAAAACCTGTCAGATTCAGACAGGTTTGCTGCTGCTTTCTTAGCAAAAAAAAAAAAAAAAGAGAGAGGATGTTTTCTCTGCTTGCTCTGTGGAATTTGGAGGTAAGAGTTTATTGCTTAAACCTGGCTGAATTAACTCTTTACTGGCTAACTGATCTTGAGCACTATCTGTATTGTGTCATTCATTGATTGATTTTTGCTATTGACTTAGTTGCAGCTTGTCTGAATCTATTCCTGTAGATGTCTCCTCGCCCCCTTGTGGCCAGCCCTTGCTCCGCAGGTAGGATGGAATTTTATTGTTGCTTTCTGCCTGTTTGTTGGGTTGGTTTGGGAGTAGTAAAAAAAAAAAGAAAAAAAAAGAAAAAAGAGAGATCTCCCTGTATCTATTTTTAGCCCTTCCGTACCGGATCTTCGTTCGTCAGCATGTGAAGATAATACTCAGTCTGGGTCACATCGTGGCCATTCAAGATCAAATTCGGGACATCATAAGTCCTCTTCCAGATACCGCTCTGAAAAATCAAGGTCCGGCACTATTCCCACCACCATTCTGGTCGCTCGGAAAGGAAAATCCTGTTGGGGTTGCAGAGCTAGAATTCCGGAAGACAAATCGCTATGCGATTTATGTTTTTATTGAGTCGCAAAAGAAAGAGATACTGAGGACCAGCAGGTAGAGGCTTTGGTCAGAAAGGTGGTTCAAGAATCTCTGAGTAGATCAGATGCCACGCATGCGGCCATTCCTCCCTCTGTGCCAACTTCAGTTGTTGAGATGGAAGACCTTGAGGTGCCGGGTCCCTCCCGCGACAGTTGTTCCTTCAGTGGCTCCTCCGACGGTGAGGCTGAAGTGGATGATGCTAATGCAGGGTTTGATTTCTGTCTGGTTCCTCATCTAGTCAGAGCAGTCAAAGACGCACTAAGATGGGAAGAGCCTGTGGAAGCACCCGCTAAACAGAGAAAATACTTTAAGCATCTTAAAAAAGAACGCTCAAATTTTCCCCTTTTGCGGGAACTAGGTGAAATCATCTCGGATGAATGGAGCAAAGTCGAAAGGAAGAATTCTTTGATCTCCAAAGTGGCGAGAATGTATCCATTTAAGAGTGAGGAGGTGAGGCACTTAGAGTCTGCTCCTCTTATTGATGCAGCCTTGATGAGACTGGTAAGACATGTCACGCTCCCTCTGGAAGACACCGTCTCTTTTAAGGATGGTCTTGAAAGGAAAATCGATATAGATTTGAAGCGTATCTATATTACGGCGGGGATGGCCTGTAAGCCAACATTGGCACTGGCAGCTTTATCTAAAGCTATGGAGTGTTGGACTGAGGATATGGGTGCGATTTTGAGAAGCATTTCCGAGGATGCATTTAAGAACTCTCCACTACACGAGATGAAGATGGTGTCAGCGTTTCTGGGTGAGGCATCCCTGGACATTATTCGCCTAGTAGCACGTGTCATGCTGTCTTCTGTTACAGCTAAACAGGCCTTATGGTTACGCCCTTGGGTGGCGGATCCGGCCTCCAAACAGGCCTGGTGCAAAATTCCCTTTGAGGGCACCTCCCTCTTTGGGAATAAGCTGGATTCAGCTATCACGCGTGCTACCGGGGGCTTTTAGGTCAAAAGAGGGCCCAAGCAAGACAAAATCCGGAATGTGCTAGGGATGCACGTCGTTACAGGCCGGGTCGTGAGTTTAGGAAGAACTGGAGGAGAAACCAGCCTTCTGGTCAGAAGTCTTTGAAAACAACTTCCTCCGGGAATCGAGAAGGCGTCAAGTCTTTTTGATATAGAGCCTGTCCAGGCGAAGCAGGTAGGGGCCCGTCTACTCCATTTCTACCATGTCTGGGCAGCCTCGATACAGGACTTTTGGGTCATCAAAACAGTTTCCCAAGGGCATGCTTGGGTGTTCAGCAGTCCACCCATACACCGCTTCGTTCCCACGAGTCTTCCTCAATCAGAAGAAAAGAGAGAAGTTCTTCTGGCTTACACGGATTCCCTTATTACTCAAGGCGCGGCCATTTTGGTCCCAACAGGGGAAACATTTCAAGGGATCTATTCCCCTCTTTTTATGGTCCTCAAAAAGAACGGGTCTTGGAGACCAGTCATTGACTTGACTTATCTAAATTCCTTTATAAAAAAGGAAAAATTCAAGATGGAAACTTTACTGACTATACGACAGACAATACAACCAGGCGATTGGTTAGTCTCGATAGATCTGAAAGACACATACTTTCACATCCCAATCGCAAAGGACTTTCAGAAATATCTCAGATTCTCAGTGAACCAAAGACATCTCCAGTTTGTTTGTCTCCCGTTCGGGCTTACAACATCACCGCGGGTGTTTTCAAAGCTCTTTCTGGCGGTGGTTGCCTTGATCAGAGTCAAAGGTATCAGGTTACATCATTATCTGGGTGACCTACTTCTGCTGTCACAGGACAGGGAGCAGTTGCTGTCACACCCAGGTCAAGTCATCTCTACTCTGATAGAGTTCGGTTGGCTATTAAACAGGGAAAAAAGTCACCTGGAGCCAACAGGTAGCCCAGGGCAGGTGGGATTTTCCACCTCAGGGGGTGGTTTCGAATGTATTGGAGCTTCGAGCTGCCTTCCAGGCCCTTCGGGCTCTCCTCCATCTGACATCAGGGGCCTCAGTCCTCATGAGATTGGAAATACGACAGCAGTATCGTATATCAAAATACAAGGGGGCACTCGCAGTCTCTCCCTTCTGAAGGGGGTGAGTCCAATCATGTCCTGGGCCCAGGCGAACTTGACGGATCTACGGTGGTGAATCTTCCTGGAGTTCAAAATGTTCAGGCGGATTTCCTTTCAAGAACCGCCCTAGACAACAACGAATTGTCTCTCCACACAGAGGTGTTCGACTGGATCCTGTCGCTAGGAATGATTCCGGAGGTGGATTTATTCGCATCCCCCTGCAATGCCAAGATGAAGAGGTATTATACGAGGGGTTGTTGTCCTCAAGCGACCGGAGTAGATGCTCTCACGGATCAGTGGAGGTTCCACAAGGCGTATGCTTTTCCTCCAGTCCCGGCCATTCTTCGGTTTCTTTCAAGGCTCAGACAGGAAGTAGCTGAAATACTGGCAATCATCCCATATTGGCCCAACAGGCATGGTTTCCTCTCCTGTTACAACTGAGTTACCGGGACCCAGTTCCACTCCCTTCCAGGCCGGATCTTTTTCTACATCCCTTCATCCATGCCCATCTCATCTCCATCTGATGGTCTGGTGGTTGAGAGGAAGAGGCTGGAGGCATTAGGATGCCCAAGTTCTGCATTGTCTACCTTGTTAAATGCCAGGAGACATGGTACGAATAAGGTTTACCAGAGAATCTGGTCTAAATTCATGGACTTCATCTCATCTTCCGGTGGTTCTTGTAACAACCCAGAAATTAAGGATGTCTTAGGTTTTCTCCAGTCGGGTTTGGATTTACCATTGTCTGTAAGTTCTCTACGAGTCCAAGTGTCTGCAATTTCTGCTTTTACTGGTATCTCTTGGGCAAGACATCCTCTTACCAAGCAATTCTTTAGAGGAGCATCAAGACTTAGGCCTCAGAGAAAGCCAAGGTTCTCCAAATGGGATCTTTCCCTTGTTCTGGATTTCCTCTCAGAAGAGTCATTTCAACAATTGGATCAGCTGTCTATGAAGGACATTTCTCTTAAAACAGCGTTTTTAGTGGCTATAACATCAGCTAAGAGAGTATCGGAGATCAGTGCCTTGGGTTCTAAGGAGCCCTTCCTTACCTTCTTCCCGGGCCGAGTGGTTCTGATCCCAATGTTAGGATCAAATCCTAAAGTGACATTGGTTTTCCACGAGACTCAAAAAATTGTTCCTCCAACCTTTCAGTCAGTCGAATCTTCATTTACCCATCCTCTGGATGTTGGGGAAGTTTTGAAGTGCTATCTGGAAGCTACAGCATCTTTTAGGAAGTCAGATCATTTGTTTGTGTATTTTTACGGAAAAAACAGAGGATTGTGTGCTTCCTCTAGAATCATTGCGGGCTGGATTGTACAGACTATCCAAAGGGCGTATAAGGCTAAGGGGCTGGCTCCTCCGGAGGCCGTGACGGCTCATTCCACCAGAGGAGTATCGACGTCGTGGGCAGCTTGCCGACACGTGTCAGCAGAAGTAATATGCAAAGCGGCTTCCTGGTCATCAATAAATACTTTCATGAAGCACTATTGTATTGAGCCAGCGGCTCTTTCTTCTGTTAATTTTGGTTTAAATGTACTATCTGTTTGACCGGTGCTAATTAAACCTTCCTTTTTTTTGAACCAGCAATTTGTGCCCACCCGAGTGTATATGGCTAGTTATTTCCCATATGTAGGCTGCCACGGAGTCTGTAAGGAAAACGGAAAATTTATATCAATACTTACCGTAATTTTCCTTTCCTGATGGACTCCATGGCAGCAGGAGTTTCCCTCCCATTTCCTGGAGTAGGCTAAGTTATGGAACACGGTCTCTGATTAGGAGCAAAGATTTATGGGAGTGGGGTCCTATGAGGTATGAGAGGTGGGATTAACCTATATGTAAAACAATAAAAACAGTGTAGCGCTTCAGTAGTAATAATAAATGTAAACAACATAAATTATAAGAATAGCAAAAAAACACATGGATCTAAGTGCCTGAAAATAAAAGTCCAACATTAGACGTTCAATCCACTATGTTGATGGCATAGGAGTGACCAAACTGTCACACGGAAGAGAAATGATGTACTAGACGAATGTGTTCATGCTGGTATACTTGATTGTAAAACATCAGAAAAAAGTAGATAAATACTTCTTACCGGAACAGTTGGACTCACACAGTCATATGACGGTTGAGTCTAGAAGGCTTGAGGTCACAATCTAGGACCAAAGAGTGTAGGGAGAGAGGTCAGTTGAGCTGATGGAGGAGCTCCGGGCGGTTGTAGGCTCAATGATGGATCCTTCCTAATGGAACGTCAAGGTGTCCAAGCTCAAACGCAGCCCGCTGTGCCAGTACTCCAGCCTCCCCCGAATGGGAAGGGAGATGTTTGTGAGGATTTTAAACCAATGTCTGAATTAGTATACTCTGATTAGACTAAAATTGTACACTGCAGCTTTAAGAGGTTGTCTGAGATTGGATTCCCCGCCTCCTGCTAGGTGGAACCTTTCTCTCATTCCCTATATATTTGTTAGCAATGTGGTGGGTCTCAACATGCCCCAGTTGAAGACACATATGTCGAAACGCGTCGGGCGAGCTGTTGATACCCCACATTGCTTTTATTTTATTTTTGCTTTATGTGATCACTAAGTCATTTATTACCCTTTGACTTCAATAAATCAACGTCTTTTTATCGTTTGACCCGCACCATGTGGAGCCTCTTTTTCTTTTCTTTTATTGCTTTGGTTTAAAATCCTCACAAACATCTCCCTTCCCATTCGGGGGAGGCTGGAGTACTGGCACAGCGGGCTGCGTTTGAGCTTGGACACCTTGACGTTCCATTAGGAAGGATCCATCATTGAGCCTACAACCGCCCGGAGCTCCTCCATCAGCTCAACTGACCTCTCTCCCTACACTCTTTGGTCCTAGATTGTGACCTCAAGCCTTCTAGACTCAACCGTCATATGACTGTGTGAGTCCAACTGTTCCGGTAAGAAGTATTTATCTACTTTTTTCTGATGTTTTACAATCAAGTATACCAGCATGAACACATTCGTCTAGTACATCATTTCTCTTCCGTGTGACAGTTTGGTCACTCCTATGCCATCAACATAGTGGATTGAACGTCTAATGTTGGACTTTTATTTTCAGGCACTTAGATCCATGTGTTTTTTTGCTATTCTTATAATTTATGTTGTTTACATTTATTATTACTACTGAAGCGCTACACTGTTTTTATTGTTTTATCTGTTGAACTTCGTTTGTTTTTGGTGTTGGCTGCTGTTGTGGCCGTTGTGGCCATTTTTTTATAAACTATAGCGCAGTGTTTTCCCCCTTTTTTGTATTTTCTTGCTGTGACCTATTATCCACTGCAGCTTTTTCTAGTTTCTTTGTCTTTTACACAAATTTTTTTGTTATATTGTCTCTTTCTCCACAATGGATATCTTTGAATATAGGACCTCTAGATCCCTCAACACTGATGGTGTGTTTACACCTAACTTCACTAACACTGAAGTTAGTGGTCTCTTTATTAGACTCAAGAATGTGATGGTCTCAGAAATCCATCTTCAATGGGACATCGCATTCTTGAGGCAATACACTAAAGAGAAAATGGTCCCTCGTGGTCTACGTTGGGACATACATCCCCAACAAGGAGAGGTTGAGTTTGATGCCTGGTTCATCTTTTTCAATGAGATGGGTATTAAACTGCTAAATTTCTTGATAGATAAAAAACAGGCCAGGTTACCCCTCATTGATAAGGAAATTAAAGATATCAAAGAAAAACTTACACCAGCATTGGGTACACCAGAGTATAATACGTTATCCTCCAATCTAAGAAATCATCTGGAGAAAGAGGAAAAAGATCAACGTATCAAAAAACAAAAAAAGTATAATCGTGATGTTAACGATTATAAATCCAATGCTGTCTTTAATTGGCAGAAAAAAATTGGTTCAGAACCAGCGAATGACCCGCCATCAGACACTATGCGACCTGAGGCTATGGAGACGGAAAGGAGGTTAATATATGAACCCCCTCCACCTCCGCCCAGGCCCAGCGGTCCTTCTAGAACAAATAATTATGTATACAGATCCCCTGCCCAAGTCCAATACCCTAACTTTCAAGGGAAAGGTTCCAAACCTCGACATAAGGGTAAGGGCAGAAACAATCAGGGTTATGGCCCAGACAGACACCATGGAAATAACAATGGTGGTCACCAACATATTTCCCGTGAACACAGTAGATCCCGGAGGGATGATAACTACAGTCACAGTAGGGACGATTATCCACACAGTACTCCAATTCATACCTATAATCGTTACCTACCCCTTAGAGATGAGGAGCATTACGATTCTCAACGTGACCCTCCCCCTTACATGACTTACAATGATGAACCCCCGTTTAGACCCCCATATAACCGCAATCATCCATCAGGGCCCCCTTATTATCAGGATTTTCACAGGGATACCCCCATACGTGGAGGAAACCAAAAACTAAACGAGGCACCAGAGGGGGGAGGCGCATCCAGCACAAAAAGAAAAAGGACTCAGTAGGTGCGGGCATTTTTAATCTAAGTACAGTAACATTATCAGCGAGTGAGAAATGCATTCTAGATAAGGGTCTTAAATTTGTCCCACCTAGAAAACTCAACAAATTTAACACATTTATTGATGTGCATAAGTTCATTCGCAAGTTACACATTCAGAGACATTTTTTGTCTCTTCCAAGTGTAACCAATAAGATTTCCAATTCTACATCAGTTAAACACTCTGGTTTGAGCAATCCATCTTTGTTCAACCCAGGGATCCTACCACCATCCATTAATGTTTTTAAAAATCTTGTTTTAAATGATTTAGACAAGTTACCCATAAAAAGGACACATCAAGACCCTTCCATAGCACAGGGCCTCAAATCTCTGTGTGAAAGGAAAAATCTTATCATCCGCCCTGCAGACAAGGGGGGTGGTATAGTGGTTTTAGATAAATCTCGCTACATAGGGGAAATGAATAGATTATTGAGCGATGATACCACCTACAGCCGCTTACCAGGGGACCCTACCCTTAAATACAAAAAAATACTTATAGAGATCATAAACGAGGGTTTCTCTCTGAACATTCTAAATAAGAAAGAAAGAGAATTTATGATCCCATTGGCTCCACGCATTCCGACAATATATCAACTCCCTAAGATACATAAGGATTCTGTGAACCCTCCTGGCCGCCCCATTGTGAGCGGTATAAATTCCATCACCTCGCGAATAGGGAAATACATAGATTCCTATTTACAGCCCCTAGTAAGGAATATACCTTCCTACTTACAGGACACAGGTGACACAATTCGATTACTAGAAAATATTGAGTACCATGATGACCTTATTCTTGTTACAGCAGATGTTTCTGCACTATATACCTGTATCCCACAGGATTTAGGCCTGAGAGCTGCTGAATTGTTTCTCTCCAGGGATCCTACACTTTCCGTGATACATAGGAATTTCCTAATGCAGCTATTGGATTTTGCTATGTCTCACAATTATTTCTGGTTCCAGGGTACTTTTTATACCCAAAATAGAGGTGTTGCCATGGGGGCCAAATATGCACCCAGTTTGGCCAACTTGTTTATGGCCCAATGGGAGGAGGATGTCGTCTATGCCCTCAACAGACCCGAATTGGTACTGTGGGCTAGGTATATAGACGACATCCTCCTCCTATGGAGGGGCAGTCGGCCTTCCCTTGATTCCTTCATGGCAACCCTTAATGCTAATGACCGTGGTATCCAGTTGACCTTTGAGGCCAGTACAACCAACATCCATTTTCTTGACCTAGAGGTTGTAGTAGTGCAGAAACGCCTGGTCCTGAAGACTTTCTTCAAACCCACGGATCGGAATGGGTACATTCCTGTTGACAGCTGTCATCATAGCCAGTGGCTTAATTCCATCCCACGCAGTCAGTTTCTCAGGCTCAGGCGCAACTGCACGAATGTCAGTGATTATATTTCGCAATCTTACACCATCCGCAAGAGGTTTCAAGACAAAGGTTACGATCCACGGATTCTTGATGTAGAGATTCAAGCAGCTTTACACACTGACAGGGCCTCTCTTACACAAAAAAAAGTTAAAACAGTAACAAGTGACAAATATAAATGGTCTTTTTTCACAACTTTTTCCACACAACACAACGACATAAAGAGAATTATTAATAGGCACTGGAAGGTATTACAAAGTGATAAAGTTTTGAGTGGGATTATTCCAGAAAAAGCTGGAACCATCTACAGGGGAGCCCGATCCATTCAAAACGATATCGCTCCCAATGTAATAGATATACCCAAACCGATACAATTTTTTCCACAGAGTAAGGGTTACTTTCCATGCAGAAAATGTAACGTCTGCCTACACAATATGCTGGGTAAGGGGAAAAGTGACTCCTTTACATCTTCAACAACTGCGCGCAGATACCTTATGAAACACTTTACCACTTGTGTCACCAGATACATAGTATATTTGATTACCTGCCCTTGTAACCAACAATATGTTGGCCGCACTATTCGCAATTTCTCTATTAGAGTCAACGAACATCTCAGTAAAATCAAAAAAGGGTGTGATAAACACCCGGTTCCGAGACACTATCTTGAGAAACACAATAGAGACCCTACGGGCACCCGTTTTCAAATCATTGACAAATTTGTCCCAAACTGGAGAGGCGATTCATGCCTGAGGGGGGTCTCGCGCCTCGAGACATTTTGGATCTATGAATTGAGGTGCTACTCCCCCTTCGGCATGAATACAGACTGGGACATTAACAGCTTTATCAACCAGGCCTAAACTATTTCACTATGGTCTATTAGTGCCCTATACTATTGTAGTTATCCATCTGATCTATAGCTGTATTTTTTATATTTTCATTTTTTGGTTTCACATACCAACATACTTCCACACCTATTTATATGGCACTCTAGTTATAATATTTTCCCATATTTGTGTTTTCTGCGACATAATGTCTCATTCACTATACAAACTTTGTATTGCCATCTTATTTCCCCTTTTACACATTCCCCTTTCTAATTTTTGTCCCCTGCCTGATTCTAGATACATGCGTTTTTTATGCATTCTTTCTGGATCACGTGGGATCTTGGACTGTTATCCCTATAAAACACTTCCTTCACACTATTGTTCAATTTCACTTTTGGTTTTTATTGAGAATATGTCACATTCATCATATTCTTAGGCCTTTTTAGGTTTCTGGCACCTTAAAATATAAGGATAGGTTATTATGCGAGCAATTTGCATGCATAGCATCTTGCTTGCGGTATCATTATTTTTATATTTTTTATTCTTACTTCCCTCATAGTTTCTGGCTATTAGTGACAAAATCTCTTAAGTAAGAAGTATTCTCCGAACATGGAGTGATATTTTGCTTCCTTTCTTTTGTTTCTGTAAATGTGTCCCTATTTTTTGGGTATTTCCTCGATCGTATAAGCCATGTTGTTTCTCCGGTTGTCATGGTTACGTCGGGCTTCTATCACTAGATGTGACGTGATGCCGTCACATCTTTTTCATTCCCCGCGATCAGCTTGTAGTATTTACTCCCGATCCACCACTGCGCATGACATGACGTAATCGCGTCATTTGTCATTGCGCACGAGCAGAGCGATACATCTCCGGATTGGCCTTTGTATTGCCGGCCACGCCCTGTGGCGTGTGACGATTATCTTATGGTATTTACTCCCGACCCGCTACTGCGCATGACTTGACGTAATTGCGTCATCTGTCACGGCGCACACGTAGAGCGATACACCCTCGGACTGGCCTTCTATTGTCGGCCACGCCCCGCGGCGTGTGACGCTCTCCACGTACGAAATTGGCGCCAAATTTAGATGCCTCCTCCTTCTCCATACTTCTGTGCATAGACACAGAGCGTGATGCTCACGCTTACACGCCCCCTTTACACCTTTGTATATGTATACAACATGTGACACTTATACACACACGCCCCATTTCGTTGTTATGCACGCAATGAGCGCTCACGTTGCTTGCTTTGATGCGCAACGTGGAGTGCACAATAAGGATTATTTGGCGCCATGAGCAGGATGACACCCCCTTCTCACACTCTTGCTCAATGATTTGTAAACATACACACCTCCATCTTATTGACGTGACTTTCTTTCAATCACTCCCACATTTAGTCACATGACATATAGACTGAGTGATTGGTTTAGCCTTTCATGTGTGTGTGTATGTCATGACAGTTTAGAACATCAGATCTGAATTTTACAACATTGATCATTATGTAAGAATTATCACCATGGTTACTCATGCACATTTTCAGGTTATACACCGCTGGTACAACAAGTAAGAGACATTTTAATTACATAATGACAGATTTTTAATAGACAGTATTATTGAGTCTTTTATATTTCCATTCATGATATAATACAAACAAATTAGTTTGTTTTTGGGTTAGTATGATGCAGCCTATGCAGAATTGACAATGCATGTTTGAGATTCGGTACTAGAACTGGATGTTCGTTGTATATGCTCTGTATGTGCATTGGGGCTTCATACACTTCACGAGTCTGATGAGTCTGTGAATAATGGAAATTTATGTTATTTATGTATAGCTAATAACGCATGTTTGATCTTTTCATATGAGTACTTGATCTGTTCTCTGTATATGATTTATAATTGTATTGAATCACTCTGTATCTATATATCAGATCAGGCTATGAACAATGCAATATGGTTAGTGTTATTCACATGCGAGCATGATGGCTTACTTTTTATTTATGTCCTAGACTTTATTGTCATCAATATTCATTTTAACAGTTTATAAGAGTGATATCTTTAGATGTTATTTGCATTTGTTTACAATGTCTGAATTAGTATACTCTGATTAGACTAAAATTGTACACTGCAGCTTTAAGAGGTTGTCTGAGATTGGATTCCCCGCCTCCTGCTAGGTGGAACCTTTCTCTCATTCCCTATATATTTGTTAGCAATGTGGTGGGTCTCAACATGCCCCAGTTGAAGACACATATGTCGAAACGCGTCGGGCGAGCTGTTGATACCCCACATTGCTTTTATTTTATTTTTGCTTTATGTGATCACTAAGTCATTTATTACCCTTTGACTTCAATAAATCAACGTCTTTTTATCGTTTGACCCGCACCATGTGGAGCCTCTTTTTCTTTTCTTTTATTGCTTTGGTTTAAAATCCTCACAAACATCTCCCTTCCCATTCGGGGGAGGCTGGAGTACTGGCACAGCGGGCTGCGTTTGAGCTTGGACACCTTGACGTTCCATTAGGAAGGATCCATCATTGAGCCTACAACCGCCCGGAGCTCCTCCATCAGCTCAACTGACCTCTCTCCCTACACTCTTTGGTCCTAGATTGTGACCTCAAGCCTTCTAGACTCAACCGTCATATGACTGTGTGAGTCCAACTGTTCCGGTAAGAAGTATTTATCTACTTTTTTCTGATGTTTTACAATCAAGTATACCAGCATGAACACATTCGTCTAGTACATCATTTCTCTTCCGTGTGACAGTTTGGTCACTCCTATGCCATCAACATAGTGGATTGAACGTCTAATGTTGGACTTTTATTTTCAGGCACTTAGATCCATGTGTTTTTTTGCTATTCTTATAATTTATGTTGTTTACATTTATTATTACTACTGAAGCGCTACACTGTTTTTATTGTTTTATCTGTTGAACTTCGTTTGTTTTTGGTGTTGGCTGCTGTTGTGGCCGTTGTGGCCATTTTTTTATAAACTATAGCGCAGTGTTTTCCCCCTTTTTTGTATTTTCTTGCTGTAACCTATATGTAGGCTGCCATGGAGTCCATCAGGAAAGGAAAATTACGGTAAGTATTGATATAAATTTTTAGTTTTATCCTAATGCATGCTGGAAGCTTTTAATGCTCCTTTTTTGGCCTACATGCATATTTGCCTTAACTAACCTCCCCAGCATGCTATCCTGGGCCCATATACACCTATAGCCTAGTCCCTTAACAATGTATATTATCAGCTCAATTGTACTGCTTTCCCAAAAACACCCCCCCTCCTTAAAATAAATGTTGTACTGATGTTGTGCAAGAATGTTTTTGTGTAATCTGTTTGCAATGTTATGTACTTATTTTTTTTTCTTCGTTGACTCCACAGTTTGCTTCAACGCCACAGGAATGGCAGACTGTGGCCTCCCATTTTGCTGACCGTTGGGACTTTCCCAACTGTGGAGGGGCTATAGATGGGAAGCATGTCCACATTGTGCCACCACCCCATTCGGGGGCTTACTATTATAACTATAAGGGGTTTAATAGTGTAGTGTTAATGTCGGTGGTGTCGGCACACTATGAGTTCCTCTATGTGGACGTGGGGAAGAATGGCCGGATGTCGGATGGAGGAGTCTTTGCCCAGATAGAGTTTTACCAGCGTCTCCAGACTGGTGGCCTGGTATTGCCACCTGATGGGGATAACGTGGAAGGACTCCTCTTCATCTTTATTGCAGGTGAAGCCTTCGGTCTGGGCAAGCACCTGATGAGGCCATTCCCCCAAAGGACCCTCACCCCGGAGAGGAGTGTTTTTAACTACCGACTGGTCAGAGTGAGGAGAGTGGTTAAGAATACCTTCAGGATAATGGCCAGCCAGTTCCACCTGTTTCTGACAGCAATCCATATGGCGGACTACAAAATCAACCATAACATCCTATGCTGCTGCATACTGCACAATTATTTAAGAAAAAAATCTCTGAATTATCTAGCCTCAGTTGGGCCTGAGGCCAGACTTATTACAGACAATTCTATGAGAGGCCTGGATACTGGCCGTACTGGCTTGGCACCCCAAAGTGACCGCGAAGTTTGGGAGAACTATGTTAATTATTTTACAGGTGGGGGGCCATTGCAATGCCAGACAATGTGTAATTTTTAGTAATAAAACTAAATTTTCAGATCAAATCTAGAATTTTCTTTAATGTTTGCTTTTTTTTTGGCTGTCTCCTAGGTTCTCCTAGTGCACTTGTAGTGCCAAGTGGATTTTCCTTTAATACATTTTACATTGTCACTGTAAACACAAAATTACTTACAAAACTGGTATTGAGCATTGAAGAAGAAACCACACATTTTTGTATTTCAAAATGTTTACTCTGCACATTCACACTTGTGTGTTTAGAAAATTTGTTAAAATGTTTTATTTATTTTTTTGCAAACACGCATGTTTTAAACATACATAACATACACAACTCTGGAACTTACAAAGTTCAATGTATAAAAGCTGAAGGCAATATCAGACATTTAGTGTCAAAAATGTCTTGCTATTGCTGTAAATCTGATGGGGTGATGTCACCCCTGTAAAAGCCAAATTTTGAAGATACACACAAATTGGGAGTCCAAATGGGTAATGTCAACATGTGCTATCTCCCATCATGGGGGATCTATGGACGTGTTTTGGGGGTGTAACCCCTTCCTCTTACCTACTAGAGTTATGAGGAAGGGGTTACACCCACAAAATGCGTACATTGAGATCCCCTGATGGCACATAGCACATGTTGACACACTGTGTGCATCTTCAAAATTTGGCTTTTAAAATGTACAACAACAAACTTTTTTGGGGAATATATATATAAAAAAAAAACAGAATGTGAGTAGGGAAAAAGTTAGATTCTCCCCAACACATCTATCATGTTCTTCATTTGCTGTTCCATAATGTTGAGTCTATTTCTAATAGCGTTGATTTCCCCATTCCAGGTCATTATTTCCTGGATGAGGTTTTGGACGCTGGCCCTAGTGAAAGGTTCCGCGGCTTCCTCTTCCACAACCAGCACATCACCTAAAAAATTGTTTAAAAAACATGTATTTAGAAATATGCAGGCATACATAGATTACCTGAAGCTGGGGTGTCAGACACTCATCTGTTGGGGTACCCATCTCACCCACTTCCTCCACCTCTCCTTCCTCCAGATCCTCTGGGGGGCTTGGGCTAATTTGCCAATCTGGTTGCCGATGTCGGGGGTCCCTGGTGTCCTCTGAGTGCTGTCCGAGTCTTTTCTCCTCTATGAGAATGAAACAAAAGGCATACTTGGCACACAGATATTTGAGTCCAGAAATAGGAATATGAAACATTGATTTGAAGTGGTGTACAATTGTCTGTTTGGGCAGAGATCCAAGTTGAAGACATGATTAAAATTCCCTTTTAACCGAGCTGGAATACTTACCTTTTTTGGCCAAGTTTCACAGATGGACCCCCCAAGTATCCACTGGAGCACCTGTGTGGGTTACCATAAAACATGTGCTCTGGTGTCCCACACTTGTGCTCCTGAGTTCAGATATGTAAACAGCTACTGAGTGTCCTCTCCTTACTTTCCAATGAATCAAGTTTGCAATTCATTCAAATTTCAAAGACATCTAAACAACAATGTCCTAAACTTCTTTTAATAAGACAAATTAGCATGACCAAAATGTAGTTAAAACCCTGTATCAGCTAAATACATTGTATTTATTTGCAAACTAACAATGTTTCCTACGAACGATTACTGTGCCCACAAACATGAAAGTAGCCATTTAAAACTGTACAACAGTAAAGAAAAGCACATGGAGCAGCATGCAAGTTAATAATCATAATAGGAACACACGATAAGTACTTACTTTTTTGAAGCACCTTCTTTATTTTTCGATACTGATCCGGGTCCCTCAGTTTAATGTCAGACCAGCACTTCCTTAATTGCTCTTTGGACCGTCATACCCCAAATGTATGCTCCAGAGTGTTCACAACTGTTGTTATGATTTGGTCCTTGCACAAATTGGGATGGGTTTCCCACCATAATCCTCCCGCCGTAAGATCTCCACCATTTCCTCAAAAGCCATGTTAGTCACCTTAAATCTCCTTCTGGATCTGAACGTTTGAGGCTCCGGGCTTTCCACCTCACTCGATGACAAACTAGCAACCACCTGTGTCTCTGCCATGTTGCTCCTACTGCGCACCGAAGAGAGAAGAGGCGGGGAATATTTGTGAAAAAGAGCATCAGGGGTGGGCGACGCGGGCGTTTGACACATGCAAGGTGTATATAAAGCTAACACGCATGTGTCGTACGTACGATCTGCGTGTGTGACAAACGAATGGAAGTGGCGAGCGTGCCAAACAAAGGTAAAATGTGAACTTGGCCCATCACAGTGGCCTATACTACTTCAAGATTGAGGCCCATATTGGGATAAGATAATGAGAGTTTAGGCTGACATTAGTGTTTTTGTCTTGTGTATTGTCTTACAGGAAAGATGAATCAGTTTAAGGACCCAGAATTTATGGGCAGTTTCATGGACAGATACAGGGAGATGAGGAATTTGTGGGAGGTGAAATAGCTTAAATTATAATAAACAAGCTAGGAGGTCATCGCTGGAGAAACATCTGGAATTTGTGAAGACTCGGGTCCCCAAAGCAAACGAAGTTTTTGGAAAATAAAATTGGGATCTTGAGGAACATGTATAAGAAGGAGCATAACAAGATCCAGAAATCACTCCAATCAGGAGCATCAGCAGAGAATGTTTATGTCCCCAGGCTGTGGTACTTCAACAAACTGTGGTTTCTGGATGACCAGACTGAAGCCGGGGAATCTCTGTCGACCCTTCCCTGCAGCCTTCCCTTCACCATTCCCTCAACCCCAGCAGAGGCTGAGGAACAACCTGGGCCTTCCATCCTGGAAGAAGTGGATGCGCCCAGCTGGAGTGAGGTATATTATTTTTTGACATATTTATTGTCCTAATATTAATGATATTAACTAGATGTTATAACTGATTACAAATCAATGATCTTATCCAAAAAATGAGTTATCCATATCACTAGACAGTAGTGGCCAAAAATGTTTTGGACCAGCTTAAAAAATGCTGGGGTCAGAATGATAGTCTTTTCTATTTATTAACATTCAATTTGCAAGTCATGAGCTGAAAATTGTGTGATTGATGAAGCAAAAAAATTGGATTTTTGTACTCACTGTAAAATCCTTTTCTCTGACGTTCATTGACGGACACAGCATCTTCCCCTTGACCTTAGGGTTAAATCACCCCTTTAGGCGAGGACTAGGCAGAAAGTGTTAAAAACAGCAACACTTGAACAGTACTGCCCAGGGGGCAGTCCTACTGGCTATAACCTCTCACACTGCATCCAGAAGCTCAGTTCATCAAAAGCAGTACAAACATAAATAGGAGGGGTGGGTGCTGTTTTCTGTCAATGAACTTCAGAGAAAAGGATTTTACGGTGAGTACAAAAATCCTTTTTTCTCTTTCATTCATTGATGGACACAGCATCTTCATCTTGACCTTAGGGACGTACCCAAGCAGTGTCAAAGAAACGAGGGGTGGGATCAGCAGGAAAATAACTCCACCCATAACAACCAGAACTCCTCAACGGAGGAGTTGCAACCTTAAACAGCCGCCTGCAAAACGTTGCGGCCGAAGCAAGAATCTGAAAATGCGCTCATATCAACCTTGTAAAATTTTGTAAAAGTGTGAACAGACAATCAGGTCGCCGCCTTACACACCTGGGAAACAGACGATTGATGTCGGAAAGCCCAAGAGGCACCAATTGCCCTGGTAGAATGTGCCGTGACAGGAAAGGAAGGCTCCTGCCCCCTTATGGCATAAGCCAGAACCACAATCTGTCTGATCCACTGAGAAATGGTGGGCGATGAGCCTGCCAGTCCCTTCTTCGGACCAGCCACCGATACAAACAGCGAGTCCAACCTCTGAAAAGGAGCCATAGCAGAGGGATACACCCACACAGCCCAGACCACGTCCAAGGAATGCAAAGCCACCTCTTTGCGGTGTGACGGCCGAGGACATAAGGACGGAAGCACAATGTCTTCCTTTAAATGAAAGGCTGAAACAACCTTTGGCAGAAATGAAGGCTGCGGAGACTTGCAAGACAAGACCGCCAACTCAGAAACCCTCTTGGCAGATGTAATAGCCACTAGAAAGACTACTTTCTGAGAGAGTGCCAATAAGGGGATCTCCCTAATGTTGGTTTCTGAAGCACCGAGAGCACCAGATTCAAATCTCACGGAGGTAGCGGTGGTCGAACCGGAGGGGCAACATGTTGAACAAATGTACTCACCAATGAAGGAGTCGCTAAGGGTCACTGAAAAAAGACAGCCAAAGCTGATATCTGCCCCTTGATGGTGCTTAAGGCAAGTTTCTGATCCACTCCTCGCTGCAAAAACAGCAGGATCCTGGAAATCGAGTATGTGCGCGGAAGCCACCCCATCTTCTCACACATGGAGATGTAGGCCTTCCACGTACGATGATAAATCTTCTGAGAAGATGACTTCCATGTCCTCAGCAAAGTGGATAATACCGAATCTGACAGACCTCGGTCCCTTAGCACCTGGCTTTCAACAGCCATGCCATTAAAGCCAGCGATGGTAAAGCAGTATGAAGTATTGGACCTAGAGACAGAAGGTCCTCTCGCATCGGCAGTCACCAAGGAACATCCACCACCATTCGTACTATGTCGACGTACCACAGACACAGAGGCCAATCTAGGGCAATCAGAATTACCAGAATCCCCTCAACGTGGTAGAAGTTTGAGTGGGGGAAAAGCATAAATCAGCCCATAATGCCCCCATGGAGCCACCAATGCATCTGCCGCGTCTGCCCAGGGATCCTTTGACCTGGCCACAAACCTCTGTACCTTCCGATTGAGTTGAGAAGCCAGGAGATCCACATCTGGCATGCCCCACCTTAGACAAAGGAGCCAAAATTCATACGGATGTAGCGACCATTACCCATGGTCCAGCATCTGACGACTTAGGTAGTCCAAGTGCCAGTTTTCTACGCCCGTAATATTCATGGCCAATAGAGCTGGCACGTGCCGATCTGCCCACCGAAGGATGTGAGTGACATCCAGTGCTGCAGCCAAGCTCCTTGTTCCTCCTTGATGGTTGACATATGCCACCGCTGTGGCGTTGTCCAACTGGATCCTGACCGGACACCCCTGCAGCCTCTGTGACCATGTGGAGAGGCACCACCTGATCGCCCGAAGTTCCAGCACTTTCATCGGCAGGCGGGATTCTTCCTGGGTCCAGCAAACCCCTGCTGACTGTTCGCCCCAAACTCCCCCCCAACCGATCAGGCTGGCGTCTGTTGTGATCACCGTCCAATGAAGAGGAAGGATCGACTTCCCATACCGAAGGACCAGTGACCTCAGCCACCAGAGCAGGGAATCCCTGACTAGCTGTCTGACCCAAATTTGACAATCCAGGGACAACGGAGATTTGTCCCATGTGTGGAATTGAGAATACGGTACCACCTTGAAAGTGGCTACCATGAGACCCAGGACTCACATTCAAAAACGCAGCAACAACCACCTGCGGGACACCAACAACTTCACCGCAGCTTGCAGAGTCTGCAGCTTGTCCGAAGGGAGAAAGACTCTCGCCTCTGAGGCCCAGGTACTCCAGTCATTGAGTCGGCACCAACACCGGCTTCTGTAGGTTCAGTACCCAACCAAACTCCCAAAGAGTTAGCATGGTGATTGCCACATCCTCCCTTAATTCTGAGGCGGAAGTTGCTCTCAGAAGGAGGTCGTCCAGGTAACCCATCGCTGCCTTAGCAAAGCCAAAATTGGGGCTAGCACCTTGGTGAAGACCCTTAGTGCTGACACCAGGCCAAAAGGGAGAGCTACAAATTGGTAGTGCTCTTCCCCGACCGCAAATGCTTGATGCATACAGGGACATGCAAGTATGTGTCCTTGATGTCCAGGGATGCCAGGAAATCCCCCTGATGGAGTGCAGCAACCACTGAGTGAACTGATTCCATCCTGAACCTTTGTACCTTCACAAAGCTGTTGAGGGCCTTGAGGTCCAGGACCGGACGGACCCCTTCCTCCTTTGGGACTACAGATTGGAGTAGAATCTCTGAAACCTTTCCGGTGTCACTACAGGTACTATCACCCCATGCACTGCCGCGAACAGAGCTTCCCGACGAGCCGGAAGAAGATGAAGGTTGGAGGGAAAAAATCTTTTTGGCAGACAAGAAAGAAACTATCTTGTATCCTGATGAAACCAGTTCGCAGACCTACTGTTTGGAAAGTAGGGAGGTCCACCGGGCTTCAAACTCCCAAAGGCGACGCCCCACCCGAGAGTCGGGCAAGGGCAAACCTTAATGCAGTTACAGATTTGCTTGCAGGCTTGTTTGGCTTGCGAAACCAGGGACACTTTTGTCCCTCAGCAGGCACTTTGTCGGACAGGGAACACTTGCCTGCCAACCTGGGCGGACAAAAAAATTGCTTCTGAGTGGAAAAGGACGGCCCTTGCCTACGGCGGAGCTCCTTACCTTTTCTGGACTGTGGGAACAACGTACTCTTACCGTCAGTAACATTCTTAATAATGTCATCCAGCGAGGCCCCAAATAGCCTCTCTCCCTGGAAGGGCAAGTCCGCCACTGCTTTCTTAGATGCCTGGTCCACAGACAAGCATTTCAGCCAAATCAGGCGACGTAGCACTACTGCTGATACAGAGGCTTTAGAGAGCAAGAGGGTCATATATAAGACTGCATCATAGACATACTTTTTTATTTAAAGATGTGACACAGATATTAACAACAGGATAACTTCACATTGAATAAAGATTGTTACGAATGCATCAAATACATCAAACATACAAATCAATTACTTGTGGGTGGAGGGAACTACTTAATCAAGCTCACTCCTTTAGCTGAAGTCTAATACAGGATAAACAAAAACTTCTGTGCCCATCACTTTTCTCTGTTGTTTGAAAAAGAGAAATAGAAAAAGGACAGGAAAGAGAAAAAAGGAAGTAGAAGAAAGGGAGAGACAAGAGAGAGAGAGAGAGGAAAGAGGGAAGAGACAAAAAAAAGGGGGAGAGGGGCAATTACCCTCAGGTAGCCAAGGTCGATTAACACTGAACAGGTGATGGGGATCCTAGACGGAGGATCCCAACATGTATTGGTGGAATTCGTCGGAGAAGCGAAACAGGTTCCAATGAAACCATCTGATCCCATGTTCCTCTCATTTATCTCACAAAGCGGAGGTCAGATCTTCCATTTGCTTCAATGTCCCTCACCCTTGTGAACCATTGGGCCATCGTTGGTGCAGATTGTTGTTTCCACAGGGGTGGAATGCAGGCATTAAGGAGATGTTTGAGAAGGGATTCATGGTAACGTTTCCTTGATAAGGGGGTAAGGTTAAGGAGGACTGCCGCTGAGATATCATGTAGGGATATATCCGTGAGTTTCTGTATAAGCTTAAGCACCAGCTGCCAAAAAGTTTGGAGCATGGGGCAGTCCCAAAAAATGTGTAAGAGGGTGCCTGAGTGTAGGCCGCAATGCCAGCAACGATCAGTTTGTAGAGAAAATATCTTAGCCAGCACAGAAGGGGTTCTGTACCAGCGCGTCACTATTTTGTATGCGGTCTCTTGATATTTGCTACAAAGAGAAGATGTCTGTGCAAAAAACAATATGCATTCTTTTTGGGGTTGTGTGAAGGTGACTTGTAAATCTCTCTCCCATTTTGCTAAGAATGGAGGCTCTCCAGTGGCGTGAAGGTCTAGCAGGGACTTGTAGGAGGTTGATAAGGACCTCCAGGCCGTTCCTTCTCCCAGGCAGAGTTCCTCAAAAGAGTGGAGCTTTCTGCCAAAGTGGGTTGGTTTGGGTAACAAGCCAAGAAAATGGGAGAATTGGTTGACCCTCCAGCGATCCCAAAAGAGTGGAGCCAGGCCTGAGAGCAAGGTCTACATGGTTGGCCAACCAGAGGAGTGTAAGAACAAGGAGGCCCTCATGAGTCCCTGAGGAGCCTGCGAGAGGTAGGATGGGTCAGTGAGGCCAGGCATAAAGTCTGGATGACTAACGAGTGGTGTCATTGGTGATGGAAAGTTACTTAGTGAGGATACCGTATATACTCGAGTATAAGCCGAGATTTTCAGCCTCTTTTTTGAGGCTGAAAGTGCCCCCCTCGGCTTATACTCGAGTCATCGCTGTCTGCCCGCTCGATCAGCGTGTCGAGCAGACAGACAGCGGCCATTCTATTCAAAAGCCGCGCCTCCGGCTCCGCCTTCGCCTGTGATAGGCGGAACACTGAATTTCCCAGCAGCCTGTGTTCCGCCTATCACGGACGTCGTATCATCCTCGTACTACGGACGAGGATGATACGACGTCTGTGATAGGCGGAACACAGGCTGCTGGGAAATTCAGTGTTCCGCCTATCACAGGCGAAGGCGGCGGCGCAGCTTTTGAACTTTACAATGGCCGCCGACGAAGAGGGCACGGGACGGCACGGCACGGGACGGGACGGGACGGGGGCAAGGCAAGGCACGACACGGGACGGATGCAAGGAGGCAAGGCACGGCACGGGACGGAGGCAAGGAGGCAAGGCACGGGACGGAGGCTCGGGACAAAGGTAGGCTGGACACACACACACACACACACACACACACACACACACACACACACACACACACGGATGGAGACACACACAGGGATGGATGGATGGATGGATGGAGACACACACACACAGGGATGGATGGATGGATGGATGGAGACACACACACACAGGGATGGATGGATGGATGGATGGAGACACACACACACAGGGATGGATGGATGGATGGACACACACACACACAGGGATGGATGGACGGACACACAGGGATGGACGGACACACAGGGATGGACGGACACACAGGGATGGACGGACACACAGGGATGGACGGACACACACACAGGGATGGACAGGCATGTCTCACCCTCGGCTTATACACGAGTCAATAAGTTTGCCAGTTTTTTTGGGGGTAAATTGGGGGCCTCGGCTTATATTCGGGTCGGCCTATACTCGAGTATATACGGTATACAGAAAAACCTTTTCATTTCCATGAGAGTTGGTCCAATCAGTGGGTGAGTAGTCAAGTGAGTGGCAGGAGTTTTCCCTGCCCCGGGTAGACCCACTAATGGGGCCTGGGCAGCCTCCTGTTCCAGCGACACCCATAGTTTTGAATCCCTATGACGACACCAGTCCATGACCCTGGTCATATGTACCGCAGTATGGTATAGCGCTGGATCTGGAAATCCGATGCCGCCTTTAGTCTTTGACCGTAGTAGTAGCGCTCTGCAGAGGGGTGGGTCTTTACCACGCCAAATTAATCTGATAAATATTGAGCGCACGGTGTGAAAGAACATCTGAGGTATCTTGATGGGCAATGCCTGCATCAAGTACAGCAGTCTTGGCATGGCATTCATTTTAAGTATATTGCAACGGTCAAACCAGGAAAGGGCCAGGGAGTCCCACTTTTTAAGATCAGCCGTGAGCATGGATAAGAAGGGTTGAAAGTTGAGTGTGATAATGTCATTCAAGTTAGCAGGAATTTTTGTTCCCAGGTATTGGATTGAGCGAGCAGCCCATTTGAATGGAAAAAAGGGCGTAGGTTAGAGATAGTAGTGTCTGATAGGAGACATTCAGGGCCTCCGATTTTTGTAGATTAACCTTAAAATTGGACAGGTTGCCATATCGCTTCAGCTCCTGTAGCAGGTAGGGTAAAGAGGTAAGGGGTTCAGCAATGTAGAATAAAAGGTCATCCGCGTAGGCCGCAACTTTGTGTTGGCATTGGCCTGATTGAATGCCTCTAATGGACTGATTCCCTCTGACATGGTGCAAGAAAGGTTCAAGAGAAAGGATGAATAGCATAGGAGACAGGGGGCAGCCCTTTCTGGTGCCATTTGAGATAGAGAAAGGGTTGGAGTCATAGCCATTTACCTAAACTGCCGCTGTGGGATTATGATAGATGGCTGATATCCATGACAGGATGGGGTCTGGCATACCCACAAATTTAAGTCTCTCCTGTAGAAAAAAACAGTCCACCCTGTCAAAAGCCTTCTCGGCATCCGTGGATAGGAGCAGCAGGGATATATGGGATCGTTTTGCTTTTTCAATGATATTCAGTGTCCGAATGGTGTTGTCTCTGGCCTCTCTAGCCTGGATAAAGCCGACCTGATATGTTCTAATTAGATGTGGTAGCAGGGCATTCATCCTAGAGGCAAGGATTTTTGTGAATAGTTTCACATCACAGTTCAGGAGCGAAATGGGCCTGTAACTGGCACATAACAGTGGGTCCTTACCCGGTTTAAGGATCACCGATATGGAGGCGCGCAACATGTCTGCAGGAAGGTTGTGTCCGTTGATCGCTGCATTAAAAGCCATAAGAAAGAAAGGTGCCAGAGTGTCCTGAAACATTTTGTAATAAGAGAGAGTGAATCCGTCAGGTCCAGGGGCCTTACCGGACTGAGTGTCGGCTATGGCAGATGCAAATTCCTCTGTGGTAATAGGCTTAGACAAGTCTTCTCGTTCCTCCGTTGTCAGTGTAGGAAGGTCAGTTTCTTGAAGATAATTGCGAATATCTAAAGCATTTTGGGGTATCGACCAAGAGGTGGAATTTGAGTCTAAATGATACAATTTGGAGTAGAAAGCACAGAAAGTATCCGCTAGATATGGGGATGGGGATGAATGAACCCCCCTGAGCCTGATGCCGTGGGAAGCGTGGGCACATACTGTACGTCTGAGAGCGTAGAGTGTTGGCCAAAAGACTACCGCACTTGTCGCCATATTCGTAAAAAGAGCGACTGGTCTTCCGCAGTGTGTGTTTCGCCTTGTACATGGAATGATCCCGTATAGCCTCCCTTAGGCGGACCAGTTCCGCTTCAGTTGCACCATCTGACCTGTTCTTGTGTTTACATTCCAAAATGTGTAGTTGAGCCAGGAGGTCAGCCAGGGTCTTAACGTGATGCTGCTTGGCCGCATGGCCATGTTTAATTAGTATGCCTCTAATATAGTACTTATGTGCTGGCCACACTGAGGCTGGATTGTCCACAGATTCTGTGTTGATAGAAAAGTAAGATTTAAAGAGGGATTCCACCTGCAAAAAAATATTAAAAGCCAGCAGCTATAAATACTACAGCTGCTGACTTTTAATAAATAGACACTCACCTGTCCCAGGGTCCAGCGATGTCGGCAGCCGAGACCAATCGATCGGGTCTCGGCTGCTGCCACTGCCATTCTAGGTGAGGGAATCAGGAAGTGAAGCGTTGCGGCTTCACTTCCCGGTTCACTACTGCGCATGCGCTAGTCATGCAGCGCACTAGGAGTGGTCCGCACTGTCTTTGGGACCCGTGTGTGTCCCAGCAAACAGCGCGGCGGGACAGGAAACGGCATAGACTCCCGTGGGAGTCTATGCCCAGAAGTGGGTGCAAATACCTGTCTTAGACAGGTATCTTCTCCCCCCTCCCCCCTGAAAGGTGCCAAATGTGACACCGGAGGTGGGCAGGGTTCCGATGAGCAGAAGTTCCACTTTAGGGTGGAACCCCACTTTAAGTTCCCTAAGGACATCTGCAGCAATTTCGAGATCCTTTAGGAGCCCCTCGTTAAGTCGCCACGTAGAAGTCCGGTGGGACGCTTGTGAAATAGATAGTTCTAGCAGAATTGGAGCGTGGTCAGAAAGTGCGATGTGACCTATATCTGTTTTAGTGACCAGGGGGATTGCTGAGTTTTTTAAGAGAAAAGGGTCGATTCTGGAAAATGACCCATGGGCGGCAGAGTAAAAGATATAATCACGCTCTTGTGGATGGACTAGTCTCCAAATATCGACTAGTTGATGTGAGTGCAAGAGATCTTTTAGGTGAAGTCGGGTTCCCCATGGCAAGGACGACAAGTTTGAGGACGAATCTTTATGAGGGTCCATCACAGACATACTTAAGGCCCTGCACCAACTGATCCACCAGCTCCACGCAGACCGGGGAAGCCTGTTGCTTCTCCAACTCACAGTGCAACAATTTAGCCCATTCAGTAAGCGTCTGTGACACCAGGGCCATGGCTAACACTGGCCGGAATGCTGACCCCACCACCATAAACATGGACCAGCCAATCACCTCGGCCCTTCTGTCAGCAGGGTCCTTGAAAGCAGGAGTCCTTTCCACTGGAATTGTGGTTACCTTATTTAACCTGGATACTGGAGGGTCAACAATCGGAGATGTCCATTTCTTCAGGAAATCCTCCTCAAAGGGGTAACGCACCGCCATGTGTTTCGGGACTGAAAAGGCCCACTGCGGTTTTCCCCACTCCTTGTAAATAAACTTATCAAAATAAGTTGCGGGCCGACTTGTGGGACCCGAAAATGGACCGACACCTCTATAGATGCCCCCGCTGTATCATCCATCTTTAGGGTAACCCGCATCGCTGTAATAAGTGCTCCTACAAGTGCATTTTTCTGCACCGCCCCGGACATGGAGTCATCTTCACTGTCCGAACGGTCCTGGTCCGCATCCTCTGAGAGAGACAGGGGCCGCCTGTCATAGCGGGGCCCGAGTCTGAATCAGAGCTCTCCACAGAAGACGGTGAGGGAGGAGGCATTTTTTACCCCCCTTGCGCCTGCACGCCACTTCCACCCTGGCAACATAGGCCTCCAGGACCGCCGACAGAGCATCCATAGGCACCGCAGGTGCAGGGGAGCCAGTTGCAATAACAGGGATGTCTGGGGAAGAAGCGCCAGCTTCCAACTCCATGCTGACTGTCACCACTTAGGGAACCTAAGGCAAGTCACACGAAATGTCCACCCTCCTAGCTGCCACAGACTGAGGGGCCCACCGCAGGACTCACCACCCTGACCCAGGTACTGCGCGGTGCTGCTGCTGTCCACTCTCCCCTGTGTCATCCACGAGGTGTCTTTGTGAAAAGCGCGCTGTTCTAGAAGGAAACAAGCACCCAGCGCTAGAGACAAAACTACCTGAGGCTGCTAGAAAATGGCAGCCGACCCCCTCAGCAAGAACGTCTGAGGCTGCCGAGAAAATGGCTGCCGAACTTCTAGAAAATGGGCGAAAGGCAAAAACTGGCTGTGGGTGCAAAAAAATGACCGTGGCCCCAGGAAAATGGCCACGGAGCACGTGGTGGCCTCCCCACATGTCAAACACAGCACAAACACCCCACTGTGGCCCAGAAACTGGGAAGAGGATGAGCGGACCCCTCAACACCCAGTGCAGTCCCCTGCCAGGACCCAGAGTCCCCCCGAAGAACCCCCGGCCAGGTACATGCACCGCACCCCCATGTGCCCAGTCACACAGCGGCCGATAGCATGGGGAGAAGGGAAGGGACAGGAAAAGAAGAAAGGGAGAGTGAGAGACCCCCTAGTCGACCTCCCAGGGAATGCCCAGCTGCTCCATCCTGCCGAGACAGGTGGAAACATACTTACCCCCAGCGGGGACTGCTAGACACATTCCAGAGACAGACCCATCAACCGAGCAGTACGGGGTGGCTGTTGGCCACGGCACACTGTGACACAGACAGCAGTAGCCCAGTCATATGTGTGCCCTGGAGCATATAGCTCACCGGCTGCCCCTGGATCAGACGGGGCATGTCATGGCCGACCCAACATGTAGCTAGGGCCTGACGCTCGATGGCTGTTGATTGTAGATCACAGGAATCAAAAATGCAGAAAAAAGAAAAAAATTCCCAGGACCAATGGTCCCACCGGGAGCCAGGTCCTTCTCCTATACTAGGCAGAAAAAAACTGAGCTGCTGGATGCAGTGTGAGGGGTTACAGCCAGTAGGACCGCCTCCTGGGCGGTACTGTGCAAGTGCTGCTGTTTTTATCACTTTATGCCTAATCCTCTCCTAAAGGAGCAATATAACCCTAAGGTCAAGATGAAGATGCTGTGTCCCTCAATGAACGAAAGAGAAACTACAACTATGTCCCTTTATTATACACAGGATGAGCTCAGCCAGGAGGAGGGTCTGGAAAGTGTTAGCCAGGAGGAGGCCATGCCCAGTGTCAGCCAGGAGGTGGCTGGGTCCAGTAGGAGCCTCACCCAATCTCAAGTGACTCCCCTCTGCCTTACCACCAAAAGGCCCAGGAAGGGGACAGTGACGGAGGAGGCAGCACTGGGCTTCATTAGGGAAGCCAGCCATATGGCTGCGATCTAGCCACCAGGTTGCTGAAATTGGAGAAGGGCCAACACCTCTTCTGTGAGAATTTTTTTTATGATGCCCTTTAGAAGGGATTGAGGCACCAGCCGGCTGAGAACAGCCACGTATGTGAGCTCGCCCATCCTTCTCCTCCTGCCACAAGACCACCATCAGAGCTACAGCCTCCAAGGAAGGCTGCAGGGAAGAGAAAAAGTGATGGCCTGGGCTCAGTCTGGCCTGACAGAAGACGCAGGCTGTTGTAGTACCACAAACTGGGGACAGATATGTCATCCGCTGCTGGTCCTGATCTCTGGCATTCCTGGAGCAGATTCTTCTCCCTATTATATGGACTCCTCAAGCTACCAAGTTTCTTTTCCTCAGACTTGATGTGTGTTCTTGAGGCCAAAAGGCTTTGCAAATTCAAAAAGTTTGTCCAGCGTAACTTCCTCTTTATTTTGTTACCCAGAATAAATGGATATTTTATTTTCACAAAATACTTTCCTATGTGTTTTTATTTAAAAGGGACAGTTTATGATTGGGCAGGTACATTTAAAAAAGACAATGTCTCCTTGAGGTTAATAAAAAATATAAGATTATAATGTTACTGTGGTAACTTGACAGTCCAAAAATAAAAAAAATAATTATATGGAGATCACTAGAAAATAATTTTTAAGTAATTGTAAAATAAATCTTGATTAAATAAAAAATTATAAAAGATGAGTATAAAAAATAATTGTAAACATTAATTTGGAGAACGGGTTTTTAAAAAATTGATTAGTCATGAGATGAGGATAAATAAAGAAGAAATTCGTTTGTGAGAACTCTGTGTGAATATTAACAGTAAACCAACGCCATTCTTCCAGCATTATAAAGAAGAAAAGAATGTGCTGCATTAAAAGATCACAGAATTAGCAGTGTGAGGAATGTGCTAGTTCCAATATGAATGCTCGTTTTACCACACCGAATGCTTTAGTCTCAGAATTGCTGCCCGCCAGAAAGCCAACATGGCGTCATGGCTCCTCTCTCCCATCGCGAACGAGGCATTGACAAGGGCAAGGACGTGAGTAAGCCCCTTAAAACACCTGAGGGCACAGTCAAGGACCCCCCCCCCCCAAGACATGCTGTGCGGGGGAGGATATGCTAGCCACCCCGGCCGCTTTTCATCCACAGCCGGAGGATGCATGGTTTACACTAGGCCCCACACAGGACACTGACCAGCCATCCCCAGACATAGAGGAGAAGGAGGTGGGGGACGAGGGAGAGCAACCCACCCTGGCTGCTATACTGAAAGCAGTGCACAGATGCACGGCCTCTGTACACACTCTCCAGGAGCACTTTGAGGGCCTTAAGGAGGAGCTGGTCTTTATTAGACACGATTTGCAGAAAATCAGAGAATGCACTACAGCAGCTCAAGGATAAGCTAACCCCACTCCTCAGAGACACAAAAATCACTGCCAGAATTACAAGAGCGAATGAACTTAAGTCGGATGACATTGAGAATTGCCTGCACAGGAACAACATATACGCATCGTGGGGCAAGGAGGTGTTTACCCCACTATACTCGGTGGAATGAGCACACAGAGTGCCATCTAGACTTCTTCCGCACCCACCCCACACTCTTTTAGCCCGACTACTTAATTACAAGGAAATAGTGCTCAGACAGGCCCAGGAGAGGCAGTTTAATGGAACCAGAATCTCTTTCTACCCTAAATATTCTGCGGCTGTTCAAAAATTCAGAGCCAGATTCACAGATGTAGACAAAAGACTACAGCGTTAGCGGGCTACTTACGTCATGCTGTTCCCCGCAAAGCTGCGGATCTTTGTGGGGAGACAGTCACATTTCTTTGAGTCAGCAGAGGACGCCTCTTCCTGGCTAGATACCAACGAGCATGTCTTTCGCCAGGCCGGGAGGGGGGACGCGGAGAGAGACTGAGGCCGCGTACACACGCGGGGACTGTCTGCCGAAACTAAGTTCGTGAAACAGTCCGCTCAAACTTTTGAATGAACGAACACGCCCACACACGGCACTTTTTGAGCGGACAAATACGGCAAACTTTGTTCGTCGTACTAAGTCCGCGCAACTTTTGAAATGAACGGACTCGCCCACACACGAGGCAACAGTCCGCTCATTTCGAGCGCGTGTGCAGGTAGGCGGGGCCCGCGACGGAGACGTCGCGGGCTCCGCCGCCTGGAATGTACTTAAAGGGGAACCCCAACGCCGAAAAAAATCGGCGTGGGGGTCCCCCCAAAGTCCACAACAGACCCTTGTCCGAGCACGCTACCCGGCCGGCCAGGAAAGGGGGGCGAGCGAGCGCGCCCCCCCTCCCGAGCCGTACCAGGCCGCGTGCCCTCAACATGGGGGGTGCCTTGGGGAAGGGGGGGCCGCGCGGCCCCCCCACCCCAAAGCACCTTGTCCCCATGTTGATGAGGACAAGGGCCTCTTCCCGACAACCCTGGCCGTTGGTTGTCGGGGTCTGCGGGCGGGGGGGCTTATCGGAATCCGGGAGCCCCCTTTAATAAGGGGGCCCCCGGATACCGGCCCCCCACCCTATGTGAATGAGTATGGGGTACAATGTACCCCTACCCATTCACCTGTAAAATAAAAGTACCCAAAAAAAAAACACAACACACGAGATAAAATATTTTATTGCACAGCTCCGGGGGTCTTCCGTCTTCGGGGGTCTTCTCGCCGGACTCCTCCGCTATCTTCTTGTAGCTCTTTTGCTAGCGGAGGAGTCCGGCTTTCTTCCTCCCCGCCGCCGACCTCTTCTTCCGACTTCGGGGGGTCTTGTCCCCCTCTTCGGTTCTTCTGCCGGGCCACCGCGCCTTCTTATAGCTCTTTTGCAGGCGGTGGCCCGGTCTTCTGTCGCCGCTGCCGCTCTTCTGCCGGGCCACCGCGCCTTCTTATAGCTCTTTTAGAGGCGGTGGCCCGGTCTTCTGTCGCCGCTGTCGCCTTCCGGTCGCCTTCCGTTCTTCTTCTTGTTCTTGTTCTTGTTCTTCTTCTCCAGGAGATGTTGACACGTCGCTCTCTCCGGCCGGAATGCCAGAGCCGCGCTGTGCGGCCACTTATATAGTGACAATGGGGCGGTGTCACATGGTATATGTCACATGGGTTGGTCACATGGTGACCCCGCCCCCTTACGATGTCATAGTCCCCATGTGACATCAACCCATGTGACCAACCCATGTGACATATACCATGTGACACCGCCCCATTGTCACTATATAAGTGGCCGCGCAGCGCGGCTCTGGCATTCCGGCCGGAGAGAGCGACGTGTCAACATCTCCTGGAGAAGAAGAAGAAGAACAAGAAGAAGAACGGAAGGCGACAGCGGCGACAGAAGACCGGGCCACCGCCTCTAAAAGAGCTATAAGAAGGCGCGGTGGCCCGGCAGAAGAACGGAAGGCGGCGGCGACAGAAGACCGGGCCACCGCCTGCAAAAGAGCTATAAGAAGGCGCGGTGGCCCGGCAGAAGAACCGAAGAGGGGGACAAGACCCCCGAAGTCAGGAAAAGAGGCCGGCGGCGGGGAGGAAGAAAGCCGGACTCCTCCGCTAGCAAAAGAGCTACAAGAAGATAGCGGAGGAGTCCGGCGAGAAGACCCCCGAAGACGGAAGACCCCCGGAGCTGTGCAATAAAATATTTTATCTCGTGTGTTGTGTTTTTTTTTGGGTACTTTTATTTTACAGGTGAATGGGTAGGGGTACATTGTACCCCATACTCATTCACATAGGGTGGGGGGCCGGTATCCGGGGGCCCCCTTATTAAAGGGGGCTCCCGGATTCCGATAAGCCCCCCGCCCGCAGACCCCGACAACCAACGGCCAGGGTTGTCGGGAAGAGGCCCTTGTCCTCATCAACATGGGGACAAGGTGCTTTGGGGTGGGGGGGCCGCGCGGCCCCCCCTTCCCCAAGGCACCCCCCATGTTGAGGGCACGCGGCCTGGTACGGCTCAGGAGGGGGGGCGCTCGCTCGCCCCCCTTTCCTGGCCGGCCGGGTAGCGTGCTCGGACAAGGGTCTGTTGTGGACTTGGGGGGCACCCCCACGCCGATTTTTTTTGGCGTTGGGGTTCCCCTTTAAGTCCATACCAGGCGGCGGGGCCCGCGACGTCTCCTTCGCGGGCCCCGCCTACCTGGAGACGCGCTCGAAATGAGCAGACTTTCCTCCGAGCGGGAACAGTTTGCTCATTTCGAAAGTGGCCTACACACGGGCGGACTGTCCGCTCAAACCAAGTTTCAGCGGACAGTTTTTCGGAATTTCCAAAAAACTGTGTTTGTCAAACTGTCCGCTGAAACTGTCCGCTGAAGCCCCACACACAAGCGGACTGTCCGCTGAAACACTGTTCAGCGGACAAAGTTGAGCGAACAGTCCTCCCGTGTGTACGCGGCCTGACAACCTGTTTCACCAGATCAAAGTTTGTACCAAGTTAACCTGTTTGGCTGGGAAGCCGTAACCTTCGTCTATATCAACAGCGTTGAGAGCAAGTGAGACTTCACAGCACCGTTTGGAGACTTAATACAAATTGTTCCCCACCAGTCCAGCCCATGCCAGACAAGTGGATTGTTAGTCAGCACGGTTAGACTGACTATATGGTTTTTCCCACTTATATTCAATCCCCCTGGATTGCCATAACCCCCCGTCATGTCACCTGCCAAATACAAGGGGGCGAGGTAGTTGATCAGGCCCCAGATAGGGGTCTCCACTGGCTCGGGGTTCCCTTGGGACTTTGTTTAACTTTATTGTTTTGCACTGTTTTCTTTTTTACTGTTTTAACCAGCAACAATCGTGGGAACCGACAACTCGGATGAGGTAATATTCTTCCGGAGGCCTCTGGCATGGGTGACCCCAGGCGAACAGAGGTGGCACCATGACTCAAGTACACCCGCTGACCGACAAAGTCAGGAAGGAAATTACTGTATCCCAGGCACCTATGTCTCTAGAACTACCTTACCACAATTACTGACAAATGAGTGTGTTACCAATACTATCTTGGAACGTTAGAAGCTTACAGAGCCCCCTAAAATGCACTATGGTGTCCACCATCCTTAAAAAATACTCTCCTGTCATATATGCCTTGCAAGAGATGCATCTGGTACCGAACTCGCTGCCCTGTGTGAACTACTCATGGGTGAGCTGGGTGTACCACTCCACTCACACCTCATACTCTAGGGGTGTGAGTGTCCTGGTGCACCACATGGTTGATTTCCAATTGATGGATAAGTTAATAGATGTTTATTATGTTTTATTACATCCAGTACCTGGTGAGGGGTGTGTCGGACCACTCGCCCTTGGTGGTATCCTTGTTGGCCAAAACCGTCCATGGACTTACCCAGAGCTCCGTGGAAACGTAATGCATTTTGGCTTAATTTGTTTCCCACTCCTGGGTAAATATCTGAGGGGATCTCCAAGTTCTGGGCGCACCATGCAGAACACCCTGATCTCAACCTAATGTGGGACACTTTTAAAGCGTTTTTGAGAGGGTTACTTATTAACCTCCCTGGCAGTAATCCCGAGTCTGACTCGGGTTGGGATTTTAGTATCATAAACGGTAACCCTGAGCCAGACTCGGGATCGCATCGCTGGATACAGGGAGAAGTTACTTACCTTGTCCCCTGGATCCAGCGATGTCCTCCACGCTGTGTGATCGAGCTGTCCTCCGCTCGATTCACACAGTGTCCGAGTGCCACGAGCTCCATTCCCTGCGACGTTACAGCGCACGGGAGCAGAGATCGGGGCCAAATTCAAAAAAAGTAAAAACACACACAGTACTGTAATCTTACAGATTACAGTACTGTATAAAAATACACACCCCCTATGTCCCTAGTGGTCTGTCCAGTGCCCTGCATGCACTTTTATATTACAAATACTGTTTTTTCTGCCTGGAATTTGAATATTGTCCATAGCAACCAAAAAGTGTCCCTTTATGTCAAAAGTGGTTATAGACCACTTGCAGAATTGAGCGATAGCAATTTGTGGGCAAATTCGTCATCAAACGCCAAATCTAATGACAGTGACAATCCTGCAAATGAGCAAATTTCAGTGTTTTTGGATTTGATAACATTATTGAATAATTTTTATTATTATTTATTATATTATAAACTTTATCATACCCAGGATGTCTGCTAGACTCTGGTTTGAACAGATTTAAGAGAGTTATTCCTAAGAATTACAGGACTACAATATAAAATGCCAAATTTCCATGCAAAATAATTGTACCGCTTTCAGCACCTAAAACCAGAACTAATCATACCGCCAGGGAGGTTAAGGAGGTAAATGGGGTGAAATCAAAAACTAGTGCCTAATATGAGCAGGCTGCCCAGCTGGTCAGTAGGTTAGAGGAGGAGTTTGTGGCAGATCCATCAGACGCAGCAAGGGAGGCAGGGCTAGCCGCACAGGAGGCAGTGGACAGAATCACTGGCTCTGTGGCGGATCGGAAAAGGATTTTCAATAGACTAGCTTTCTATGAGGAGGGGGAGCAGACGAGCGGACTATTAGCAAAGATAGGAAGGGCTTCCCAAACCTCCCCATCTATTGGTGCACTACGCCAGGAAGGAGGAAGACTGGTGAACACCCCTGATCTCATAATGCAGACACTCGCGGGGCTTTACTTGGATCTGTATAGGTTGGATTATATGCCAGCTGACTATCTACAAGAAATAGAGCTACCATGCTTAACGGATACACAGAAAGTGTTACTAGATGCCCCTATCAAGATTGAGGAGCTACAGGAGGCACTTAGCCTCTTTCCCAACTTTAAGACCCCATGGGAAGGTGAGCTCCCCATAGAACTTTAAACAATGTGGAAGTAGCATATCACCACAATTACATAAGGTACTTAATGCAGCCAGAGAATGCCAATGTCTGCCTGAATCTATGACTAGGGCCAACATTGTGCTTATCCTCAAGCCCAGTAAGGACTACAGGAATATCCTTCATGGGTTAAAAATAGGGATTCTGTAGGGCAGAGAGAACCAAATTAAGGTCCCAGGGAAGCACAGGTGCTGCAAGAGGGGCCCAATACAGGAACATCTTGCATACAAGTTTTCACAAGGGAGTGAGAAGCCAAAAGACTTTGGAAATGGATGAATACAGTCTGATATCTGCCCTTTCAGGGTCTGAAGAGAAAGATTCTAGCCAAGACTTGTTTGCAGGAAGGCCAGAATGCAAGACACGGAGTAATCTCTGGGACTGAATTGACTGTGCTCGCACCAGGCAAAGTAAGGTTTCCTGGTAAGATAATAAATCTTCCTTTTCCTGGAAACAGGAGGTAGGAATCACAGACTAAGAAATTCCTCTATCCCTTAGATCCTGGGTTACAACAGCTATGATGTTAAAGTCCGAGACTGAAGTAGAATGGAATACAGCCTGTGAAATAGGAGATCTGGCCTATAAGAAAAGGCCAGGGATCATCTGCCAGAAGTCTGAGTATGTCTGTGTACCGGGTTCTTCTGGGCACATTTGGAGCCTATAGAATCATTGGTTTCCTCTTTGTGGAGCAGGCCAGGCAGAATCTGCAGCAAGGGGGAAGGCGTAAATAAGCCTGAACTGAGAACAGGGGACAGAGAGCATCCAAGCCCAGAGCTACAGGACCCCTAGTTCTGGCAGAAAACAGAGATAACTCCTGTATCTGGAGGCTAGCATGTCCAGATCCAGACTCCCCCCATCTTTTGCACATCAGATTTAAACACATCTGGATGAAGAGATCAATTTCCTGGGTCCAAGGGGTGGGCGCTAAGATAATTGACCTGCAAATTGTCCATTCTTGGGAAGTGATAAAAAAAGGTGCAGCGCTTAGATTATGACAATATCTATATAATCTTTTACCAGTGTAAATAATATAATCAACTTTAATAGTGAAAAAAAACTCTACATAAATGAACACTATTAATGATTCTATGTTTTAGACAACACTATATCCAAATATACAAAAAACAATTGATATACGTATATCCACCAAGGTGAACGTGTTAAGAGTCCATAAGTGAAACAATATACAAAGTGCAATATCTTGAGAAGTTATAGTGACTTTAGTGAATACTTTGCAGAAATCCACCACCACTTGAGAGGAGGCTTACCAGATGTAATGGACCCAGTTAGGTATATACCTAGTGAGTCACACGAGTTTATTGATGTAAATCCACACGAAAAAACAGCTGGCAAAACTTGTAACTTCTCATGGGTACCAGAGTAGACAGAGAGATGACTCAAAAATAGATGAAATGGCTATCCACCTTTTGGGGTGGCTGAGGACAAAGATTCTTCCATGTATATTATAGGCCAAGGTCAAGAGTGCCAAGATGTCAAGAGTGCCCCTGGATGATGCAATTTTGTTGCGAAACGCGTAGGGCTGAGCGGTGCGCTACTTATCACCTCGGTTTTGCGATGGGTTCCAGGAGAAACGAGTCTGTCCGTGTGCGTCCGGCCGGCGCCACGGACTTAAGGCGCTTTTTCTTTTACACACTTGTAAGTGTATTTTTATATTTTTATCCTTAAAATAAAAAAGGTTTTACACTATTTTGAGCTTTATTTTTCCTCTATGGTTTTGATGCCCCTGGCTCTGAGTCTGTTTGGACTTCTGAGTTGAGTGTCCGGGAGTGAGTTCCCTTCCCAAGATTTCCCAAAACAGCGAAGCCAGGAAGACATCGAGGAACCCCGTTTACCTTGTGGTTGGAAGTGACGTCCATCCTTATAAAGCCCCGTGTGACCCTCTGTAGTGGGGGGTCATTTACATCTGGTAAGCAGTAAATCTTATCGTGTGTTGGTGGTGGATTGAACACAACTGCTCCCATATTTGGATTTCCAGGAATAGTGTGGTTTATATTCAGAGGACCATCATTTGGTCTTACGTTAACCCCTTCTTGTTTTTCATACGGACTCATTGCTCATACACTGGGTGTTTATATTTTATATTTATTTCCTATATTACAGGTGTATGTCATGGACTCTTATTACATGTGTCTAATAGCAGTGGTGGGTCTTTGGGATCAGAAATTTTAATACTTATATATTTTGCATCACGTATATGTATTTATACATATAGGGTGCTATACCCTATATAATATCTATTTCAACATTTATTTTTATAGTATCGCACAAGTAGTTGGTTGTATTTGCTTTTGTATCTGTCTAGCGCGGCTTATGATTTTTCGTTTATTTATTTGCATGCATGTGACATTGCGAAGCCGCAGCTGAACATCCTTATAGGAATTTTACACATATTCACATTTTTCAACCTTAGCGCAGTTATTTTCTCTTTTTCCACTGGTAAAAGATTATATAGATATTGTCATAATCTAAGCGCTGCACCTTTTTTATTATTTCACCATTTTGTTTGTTGCAGTAAGTCTGCGGTGCTGGCAAATATTATTTATTTGTTGTTTGTGGATAGCGCATTTTTTTCTCACTTTATATACACATTCTTGGGAAGTGGACCACATAAATTGATTGACAATCTGTTTCTGGCCAATAGAGAATCTGGTTTGCTTCCTTTAAGGCAGCCAGGCTCCTCGTTCTTTGAGAATTGATAGATGACTTTGTGGTTCCATTCTACAAATGCATCCAAAGTTTCCAAATGTAAGGGAGGAAAGATTTCCCCTCTATTAGAGCTTGAATGGTGATCCAACAGAACAAGAAGGCGGCCATTAACTCCAGAACTCTCATAGCAAATCTAACTGAGATTAACTTTGGCTCTCAGTTGTGAAGCATATGCTCTTAGAGAATTAACCTTTTCTGGGAGAAAGACCTTTATTCACAATCAGACCCAGATATGCTAGGTGCAGAGAAGGCTGGAAAGCAAATTTTCTGAAGTTAATCACCCAGCCAAAGACCTGAAGCAGCTGAATTGTCTTTTGGACATTTTCTGAGTTGCAAGGGAAAGGGAGATGAATCATTCAGGAGAAGGTCCCCTAAATAGCCTGTCACCTGGATTTCCTGTGTTCTGAGAAGGAATTGCAAGGTTGCCAAGACCTTTGTGAACGAAGGATAGGCCGAAAAGTAGTATGACAAACTGGAAGTGGTCGCCTGCTACTGCAAAGAGCAGAAATTGCTGATGAGGTGGATAAAAGGGAACATGTAGACAGGCATCTTGGATGTCATGTGTTCCCCATGTCTTAGAAAGGCAATTAGTGAGCTTGCAGATTCTATGCCAAATTTTTAAATTTGGAGGAATTTGTTGAGGAATTTTAAATCCAGGATATAATGAATACCCCCTCCATTAGACTTTGGTACCATGAACAGCTTTGAGTAGACTCCCTTGAACTTGTCCTGTGGTGGTACTAGTACAGACTCCCTGGGAGAAGAGGTTGTTCAGGGCCTTTTGCAAATCCAACTGTCTTTGGACAGTTTTTGGTTAATTTAAAAAAACAAAATCGGTGAGTGGTGACGTTTTGAACTCGTACCCTTTTGAAACCACCAATTGAAACCACAGATCTGGAATGTCTGTGATACAGGGAGATGCAAACTGCAACAGACATCCTCCCACTCTTAGGCCCCTTTCACACTGGGGCTGTGCGGGGGTCGGTGGTAAAGCATAGCTATTTTTAGCAGCACTTTACCGTCATTTTAGCAGCGGTATTCGGCCACTAGTGGGGCTGTTTTACCCCCCCGCTAGCGGCTGAAAAAGGGTTAAAACCTTTTGCAAAGTGTCGCTGCAGCGGCGCTTTGCCGACGGTATAGCCGCGCTGTTCCATTGATTTCAATGGGTAGGAGCGGTTTAGGAGCAGTGAATACACCGCTCCAAAGATGCGGCTAGCAGGACTTTTTTTCTGCCAGCGCACCGCTCCAGTATGAAAGCCCTCCGGTTTTCACACTGCAGTGAAAGGAGCCGCATTTTTAGCGCTGTAGCACCTGAAAAACGCCTCAGTGTGAAAGGGGCCTTAGCAGTGAGGGCACCCTTTCATTATGAAGTGGCTCTGGGAAGGTCTTGGTGGCCTATATGAGCAAAACCTCATTCAGAAAGGAACGGATGAACTTAGGTTTGAAACTGGAGTAGATTTTAAAATGGAGTAACGCCACAAAAAACAAAACAAAAAAAACACATTACCCTCTGCGTAATCCATGTACTGTACATTGCAATGATTTTAACAAACCTTAAAAGATTTCTACCTTTTGTTATTTAAAGAAATAGCTGTTTGTATCCATGTGCAAAATAAAGGGGAATGGGAGTGATTATCCAGTTGCCGACCGCCGCACGCCGATGTACGTCGGTACAATGGCACGGGCAGGCATAAGGACATACATGTACGTCCCTTGCCTCCCGCGGGTCGGGGGCCCGATCGGGCCCCCGCCCGGTGCCTGCGGCGGTCGGTATTCGTACGGGAGCGATCCCGGACGAGGGGACGGCCATTCATTCATGGCCACCCCCTCGCGATCGCTCCCGACGAATAGAAATCCCCGGTGACATCACTTCCTCTCCTGTAATGTAAACACAGGAGAGGAAGTGATGTATTCTCTCCTCCGTGTCGGTATTTTTCGTTCCGACACGGAGGAGAGCGGATCAGTAAGTTGCACCAACACTCACACACACAGTAGAACATGCCAGGCACACTCACACCCCCCCTTTACCCCCCGATCACCCCCCCAATTACCCCTGCCCCCCAGTCACAGTGACACCAATGTCATTTTTTTTTTTTTTTTTTTTTTGCATTGGTGTCATTTGTGACTGTAATAACTGTTAGGGCAGTTAGAGTTAGCCCCCTTTAGTTCTAATGTACCCCCCTAACCCCCCCAATAAAGGTTTAACCCCGTGATCACCCCCCGTCGCCAGTGTCACTAAGGCTGGGTTCACATTGCAGCGGTTTATGAGAACGAATGTGATTCGCACCGCACTGCAGTGCAAATCACATCCGATCTCTGTGCGATTCGAGTTCAGCCATTCGCCGCACCCGCCGCACCCGCCACACCCGCCGCAAATTCGCACGGGACCCTTTTTTTGGCCCGCAGCAGAATCGGATCGCATGGGTGTTCACACCATGCGATCCGAGTTTGCAGATCGCACTGCGATATGCGAACTGATCTGGGGGTGTCAGTAACATTTCACTGACACTCCCAGCAGTTCGCATAGGGCAGTGTGAACTGCCGCCGGGAGGCATGCGATGCGGGAACCCGCCGCGGATTCGCGGCGTTTCCGCATCGCTCCAGTGTGAACCCAGCCTAATAAGCGATCATTTTTCTGATCGCCGTATTAGTGTCACAGGTGACGCTAGTTAGGCAGGTAGGTATTTAGGTTCGCCGCAGCTTTTTATAGCGCCAGGGACCCCCATATACTACCGCATAAAGCCCCCTGATTGCCCCCTAGTTAACCCTTTCACCAGTGATCACCATATAACTGTTACAGGTGACGCTGGTTGGTTAGTTATTTTTTTATAGTTTCAGGGCACCCGCCATTTATTACCTAATAAAGGTTTAACCCCCTGATCACCCGGCGGGTGTCATTTGTGACTAATAACTGTTAGGGCAGTTAGGGTTAGCCCCCTTTAGTTCTAAGGTACCCCCCTAACCCCCCCAATAAAGGTTTAACCCCGTGATCACCCCCCGTCGCCAGTGTCACTAAGGCTGGGTTCACATTGCAGCGGTTTATGAGAACGGATGTGATTCGCACCGCACTGCAGTGCAAATCACATCCGATCTCTGTGCGATTCGAGTTCAGCCATTCGCCGCACCCGCCGCACCCGCCGCAAATTCGCACGGGACCCTTTTTTTGGCCCGCAGCAGAATCGGATCGCATGGGTGTTCACACCATGCGATCCGAGTTTGCAGATCGCACTGCGATATGCGAACTGATCTGGGGGTGTCAGTAACATTTCACTGACACTCCCAGCAGTTCGCATAGGGCAGTGTGAACTGCCGCCGGGAGGCATGCGATGCGGGAACCCGCCGCGCATTCGTGGCGTTCCCGCATCGCTCCAGTGTGAACCCAGCCTAATAAGCGATCGTTTTTCTGATCGCTGTATTAGTGTCACAGGTGACGCTAGTTAGGCAGGTAGGTATTTAGGTTCGCTGCAGCTTTTTATAGCGCCAGGGACCCCCATATACTACCGCATAAAGCCCCCTGATTGCCCCCTAGTTAACCCTTTCACCAGTGATCACCATATAACTGTTACAGGTGACGCTGGTTGGTTAGTTATTTTTTTATAGTTTCAGGGCACCCGCCATTTATTACCTAGTCTCACTAGTGTACCCCTAAATTTAGGGGTGTCTACTTTCCAAAATGGGGTCATTTGGGGGGGGTTTGTGCCATCTTGGCATTTTATGGCCTTCAAAACTGTAACGCCCTTAGAAAGCCTGAAGGCGGTGCTTGGTTTTCGGGGCCCCGTACGCGGCTAGGCTCCCAAAAAGTCCCACATATGTGGTATCCCCATACTCAGGAGAAGCAGCAGAATTTATTTTGGGGTGTCATTTCACATATGCCCATGGCATGCGTGAGCAATATATCATTTAGTGACAACTTTGTGAAAAAAAAAAAAAAAAAAAAAAAGTTTGTAATTTTCCCGCAACTTGTGGCAAAATATAAAATATTCCATGGACTCAACATGCCTCTCAGCAAATAGCTTGGGGTGTCTACTTTCTAAAATGGGGTCATTTGTGGGGGTTTTGTGCCATCTTGGCATTTTATGGCCTTCAAAACTGTAATAGGTAGTGAGGAGTGAAATCAAAAAATTACGCCCTTAGAAAGCCTGAAGGCGGTGCTTGGTTTTCGGGGCCCCGTACGCGGCTAGGCTCCCAAAAAGTCCCACATATGTGGTATCCCCGTACTCAGGAGAAGCAGCAGAATTTATTTTGGGGTGTCATTTCACATATGCCCATGGCATGCATGAGCAATATATCATTTAGTGACAACTTTGTTAAAAAAAAAAAAAAAAAAAAAAAAAGTTTGTAATTTTCCCGCAACTTGTGGCAAAATATAAAATATTCCATGAACTCAACATGCCTCTCAGCAAATAGCTTGGGGTGTCTACTTTCTAAAATGGGGTCATTTGTGGGGGTTTTGTGCCATCTTGGCATTTTATGGCCTTCAAAACTGTAATAGGTAGTGAGAAGTGAACTCAAAAATTTACGCCCTTAGAAAGCCTGAAGGCGGTGCTTGGTTTTCGGGGCCCCGTACGCGGCTAGGCTCCCAAAAAGTCCCACATATGTGGTATCCCCATACTCAGGAGAAGCAGCAGAATTTATTTTGGGGTGTCATTTCACATACGCCCATAGCATGTGTGAGCAATATATCATTTAGTGACAACTTTGTGTAAAAAAAAAAAAAAATTTTTTTTTTTGTCATTATTCAATCGCTTGAGGCAAAAAAATAAAATATTCAATGGGCTCAACATGCCTCTTATCAATTTCCTTAGGGGGTCTACTTTCCAAAATGGGGTCATTTGGGGGGGTTTTGTACTGCCCTGCCATTTTAGCACCTCAAGAAATGAGATAGGCAGTCGTAAACTAAAAGCTGCGTAAATTCCAGAAAACGTACCTTAGTTTGTAGATGTGACAACTTTTGCGCAAACCAATAAATATACAATTATTGACTTTTTTTTTACCAAAGACATGTGGCTGAATACATTTTGGCCTAAATGTATGACTAAAATTGAGTTTATTGGATTTTTCTAATAACAAAAAGTAGAAAATATCATTTTTTTTCAAAATTTGCGGTCTTTTTACGTTTATATCGCAAAAAATAAAAATCGCAGAGGCAATCAAATACCATCAAAAGAAAGCTCTATTTGTGGGAAGAAAAGGACGCAAATTTTGTTTGGGTACAACATTGCATGACCGCGCAATTACCAGTTAAAGCAGCGCAGTGCCAAAGTGTAAAAAGACCTCTGGTCATTTACCAGCAAAATGGTCCGGTCTGAAAGTGGTTATACAGTATAATTATCAAGCAATTGCTGCACTTGCAGCGTTCTGAGGAAAGTGGCAGCACTCTTCCAGGTTTGTGTACAGAACTCTTCCAGGTTGCCATAATGCACTGCGTTTTACAGAAAATGACAGTTCTGCAAAATGAAAGGTAATTTTTAATAATATTAACATTACAACATGTCACAATTGTATACTGTATAGTATATATATATATATTTATATATATATATATATTTTTTTTTTTTTTTCCTATGAAAGTGGAGTTACGCTTTTCAATGTTAGCAAGCATGTTACACGAAGTTGCCACTTCAATATAGTGATGATTTGGGAGAGAGAAATCTTTTGAAGCTTCCTCCATCACTGCCTCCACATCCTCTCCATTCCCCTCTGATTCAGCTTCCTCAAGGACTGGTATATCAGGGTTCAACTTCAGTTGAGAAATGGGAATAGAAGAGCATGGTTTTTTGAGCTTTGGACAACTGACTGTAGACACACTAGTCTTTGTACTCCTCACCTGGTTGTTGCCACACAAGCTTGACACCATCTAAACTAAATAAGTTTATCTTGGTCTCATCAGACCACAGGACATGGTTCTAGTATTCCATGTCCTTAGTCTGCTTGTCTTCAACAAATTGTTTGCAGGCATTCTTGTGCATCATCTTTAGAAGAGGCTTCCTTCAGGGATGACAGCCATGCAGACCAATTTGATGCAGTGTGCGGCGTATGGTCTGAGCACTGACAGGCTGACCCCCCCCCCCCACCCCTTAAACCTCTGCAGCAGTGCTGGCAGCATTCACATCTATTTCCCAAAGACAACCTCTGGATAGGACACTGAGCACGTGCACTCAACTTCTTTGGTCTACCATGGCGAGGCCTGTTCTGAGAGGAACCTGTCCTGTTAAACCGCTGTATGGTCTTGGCCACTGTGCTGCAGCTCAATTTCAAGGTCTTGGCAATCTTCTTTTAGCCTAGGCAATATTTATGTAGAGCAAAAATTCTTTTTTTTTTCAGATCCTCAGTTTTCTTTGCCATGAGGTGCCATGTTGAGCTTTCGGTGACCAGTATGAGAGTTGGAGCGATAACACCAAATTTAACACACCTGCTCCCCATTCACACCTGAGATCTTGTAACACTAACGAGTCACATGACACTGGGGAGGGAAAATGGCTAACTGTGCCCAATTTGGACATTTTCACTTAGGGTTTACTCACTTTTGTTGCCAGCTATTTAGACATGAACTGGTTCCTGACCGGCTCTCGCAGATATACTGTGGCAGAATAGCTCTCCTACCCTTTTTCAGCCACCAGAGAGCACGTGCGTCCACTGTACGGCGGGGGACCTGATGTGGGTGCACGAGCGCTAGCACAGGGCAAACACACAAATCCCTGTGCTGTCAGAGGAGAGGAGCCATATAGTTTGTTCCTACTAAGTAGGAAAAACAATATGTCGCCTCTCCTAGTCACTCCCATCCCTACACATTTAGAACACACTGAGGGAACACACAATTAACCCCTTGATTGCCCTCTAGTGTTAACCCCTTCCCTGCCAGTGAAATTAACACAGTAATCAGTGAATTTTTAGAGCACTGATCACTGTATAATTGTCAATGGCCCCAAAAAAAGTGTGCGATCTGTCCATCACAATACTGCTAAAAATCGCAGATCACCACCATTACTAGTAATAAAAAAAAAAGTTTATAAAAATGCCATAAATCTTTCCCATAGTTTGTAGATGCTATAACTTTTGCGCAAACCAATCAATATATGTTTATTGTGATTTTTTTTTCACCACAAATATGTAGAAGAATCAATATATTGGCCTAAACTGATGAAGAAATGTGTTTAAAAAAAAAAGGGGGATATTTATTATAGCAAAAAGTAAAAAATATGGTTTTGTTTTCTTCAAAATTGTTGCATTTTTTTTTTGTTTAAACCCCCCCCCCCCCAAAAAAAAAAAAAAAAAAAACAGAGGTGATCAAATACCACCAAAAGAAAGCTATTTGTGGGAAAAAAGGGACACAAATTTTTTTATTTGGGTAAATTGTCGCACAACCATGCAATTGTCAAAGCGATGTAGTGCCAAATTGAAAAAAGTGCTCTGGTCAGGGAGGGGGTAAAATCTTCCGGGGCTGAAGTTGTTAATGGCTGTGTTAGTTATTTTGAGGAGACAGCACATTTATACTGTTATACAAGCTGTACACTCACTATTTTACATTAGCAAAGTGTCATTTCTTCAGTGTTGTCACATGAAAAGATCAAATAAAATATTTACAAAAATGTGAGGGGTGTACTAATTTTTGTGAAATACTGTAAGGAGATTAATAACAGTACATCCATCCAATGCAAAACACATCAACAAAGGGCCAGATAGAAGTCCTAGTGGAATTGTGTACATATACCCAGGTATATATACACCTGGAGCAAAATTTAAAAAATTAAACACTTTTGTGTTTGCCCCTATTTATCATGAGCTAAACGCAAAGATCTATGACTTTTTCTATGTACACAAAAGGCCTTTTTCTCTCAAATATTGTTAAAAAAAATCTGTCTAAATCTGTGCTAGTGAGCACTTCTCCTTTTCCCAAGATAATCCATCCACCTCACAGGTGTGGCATATCAATATGCTGATTAGACAGCATGAATATTGCACATGCTGGCCACAATAAAATGCCACTCTAAAATGTGCAGTTTTACTGTATTGGGGGTCCAAAAACAAGACAGTATCTGGTGTGACCACCATTTGCCTCACGCAGTGCAACACATCTCCTTCGCATAGAGTTGATCAGGTTGTTGATTGTGGCCTGTGGAATGTCGGTCCATTCCTTTTCAATGGCTGTGCGAAGTTGGTGGATATTGGCAGGAACTTGAACATAAAGTCGTAGATCTCATAGAACTCTTTGAGTTCAGCTCATGCTAAATAGGGGCAAACACAAAAGTGTTGCGTTTATAATTTTGCTCAGTTTAATTATAAATAGCGATACCTCCAGATGAACGTTGCAGCAAAGTTCAGTTGCAGAGGCCCCTGATGATTATGTAGTGTCTGTCTGTGTTGGAGACAAGATCAGTGGTCACAGAAGTATCCTCAAACTGTTGTCCAACCAGCCTGGAATAAGACTTTTCACCAGTAGGAACCATGGTGTGGCACTGGAACTCAGAGTCAGCCTATCATGCTGCACTGCAGTAGTTTAGTAGCCTCCCTAGTAGTTTATTGTAGCAGTATGGACAAGACATGTGGCTGAGTCTTGCATTCTCTCCACTTTAAAGCCATAATACAGCGCTCAAAATTCACTAAGTGTGGAGCCTCATATGGGGGGGGGGGGGGGTGCATTGAAAAGGAGCTGATTCTCATGCCAACGAAGCCTCCTGGACCGGTTCCTATGATAGACAGCACATTGGTCCAATGACGGGAAATCTAAGTAGTGTGACGTCTATTATAGCAGCCGGTGCAGGAGGTGGGACTGTGACAGCGGCCCGCATTTTAGATAAAAGCTGTGTTACAGTGGCATATCCTCTGTGATCCAGTCAGCTCTCCTCCCTGTGATTCCTGCACAGAGATAGTCTGCATTCATGGGCACTGATGGAAGTTGTTATCTATTTTTGTAACTTAATTCTGCATAAAACATTTAATAATGTAATTTTATGAGATAATTTACGAGGGCGTGTTTAGAGGCAGAATTAAGGGCGGGGCAGGGTAGCAGTTGGGTGGGGCAACTGGTGGCGAGCAACTCTTAAGGTCTAACTAGTAGCTCAGGACTTGAAATTTTTAGCCTTGCATAATAGTTATGGGAATTTACAAATCCTGACAGTAGAGGACAGAAGATCCCTACACGTCTAGGAGTACACGATATATAGATCATCTTCCAATTAATCTTCATGGCAAAAGAGTGGATCTACCTGGAGCCCTTATAATGTACTCAGGCATAAGTGTCAAAGTGTACAACTGTACAATTAAGATAAAAGCAATATCAGAGTCAGTATTTTATGCAAAAAGCACAGGAAATGTATGTAATGGGAAAATAGCATTAACAAGAACCTCTCCAAGCTACTGCACAGTGAACACCCCTTAGGACACCTTTCTCTCCACTCAACTTCCTTGAGTGGCTAGATGAAGTCTGCCACAAGCACAAAGTGTCTTTATCTGGCCATAGACAGATTATTTCAGCTGTTTCAGCAGGGACCGGCCTAATTTCAGTCAGTGTGTGGCCAATCTCTATGGCTAGCTTTTAGAACCCTGAAGACTTGCTCCTTTTAAAGGTAAAATGAACCCTTCCTCTTTCAGTGCTCAGCTACCCTTCAAAGGACACTTTAAAAACTACAGATGTCTTTTAAACTTGCATGGTTGAGAAAAACAAAACACCACACTAAAAATACAACCACATTAGGAGATCAAAGCTTTTAATGAAACAATGTGCAAATACAAACCCTGGAAAGACAATTGCATAATCCAATTTTTAAATAAAATAAAAAAAATACAGAAAATGTGAAAATAATAAAAAACAATGGATATCAGCATGTTTTTTTAGATAAAACAGTGTAAAGACTTTCAAAAATATATTTGTTTATCTCCATTGAAAATGATCATTACTTTGTGTGGAAATATGTACTGTGTTTGTACCTTTTCCAGATTGTATGCACTGGTATATGAAATAATATTAAAATTTAGTATGACAACAGTACTTATTACTATGATTTTAGTGGTCCTTCAAAACTGGAATTTAAAGATATCAGAGTGAGGTACAGACTTAATGGAGACACTAAAATATAATTGTTGCTGCAGGGTCAATCATGAAAAAGTTAAAGCAGAACTCCAGCCCAAAAATATCAAGATGAACCCAAACAGTCCATTAACCACTTAAGACCCGGACCAATTTGCAGCCAAAGGAGCAGGCCCCTTTTTGCAATTCGGCGCTGCGTCGCTTTAACTGACAATTGCGCAGTCGTGGCTCCCAAACAAAATTGGCATCCTTTTTTTTTCCCACAAATAGAGAGCTTTCTTTTGGTGGTATTTGATCACCTCTGCGTTTTTTATTTTTTGCGCTAAAAACAAAAATAGAGCGACAATTTTGAAAAAAAATGCAATATTTTTTACTTTTTGCTATAATAAATATCCCCATAAAATATATAAAAAAAACATTTTTTTCCTTAGTTTAGGCAGATACGTATTCTTCTACATATTTTTGGTAAAAAACGCAATTAGCGATTGATTGGTTTGCGCAAAAGTTATAGCGTTTACAAAATAGGGGATAGTTTTATAGCATTTTAAATTAATATATTTTTTTACTAGTAATGGCGGCGATCAGCGATTTTTATTGTGACTGCTACATTATGGCGGACACTTCAGACATTTTTTACACATTTTTGGGACCACTGTCATTTATACAGCAATCAGTGCAATTTAAATGCACTGATTCCTGTGTAAATTACACTGGCAGTGAAGGAGTTAACCACTAGGGGGCGGGGAGGGGTTAAGTGCGACGTGTTTTTTTTTACTGTTGGGGCATGGCTTGGCATGTGACGTCACTGATCATCTTTCCCTATAACAGGGAACAGAGCATCAGTGACAGCCACACTAGGAAGCATGGGGAGAGGTTTGTTTACACATACCTCTCCTCGTTCTTCAGCTCTGTGACCCGATCGCGAGGCACCAGCGGCGATCGGGTCTGCGGGTCCCGCGGGCATGGTCACAGAGCTCAGGACCGGGTCGCGAGCGCACCGCCGGTGGCGCGGCGTGCACGCGACCCACGGCTGGGCACTTAAAGAGCAACGTACAGGTACGTGATTGTGCCCAGCCGTGCCATTCTGCCGACGTAAATGTGTAGGAGGCGGTCCTTAAGCGGTTAAAAGATAAAAAAATGCTTTCCCTGCAATATTTGCCTTCAATTCAGGGATTTATCCCGCTGTACATTTTTCTACCACTAGATTTCCTCATTCTGATAGCAAGAATCATCCAACCAACTTCCTTTAAAGTGTTACTAAACCCATTTAAACTATTATACAGTATATTGTTCATCTGGGAATATGACAATAAAAGCAATAGTCTCTAGGTCACATTGCAATACATAGGTTAAAGCGACGTTACACACAACAATGGAACTTCCGCTTTAAGGGAAGGTGACCCCCTGACATGCCATGTTTGGCATGTCATTTTGGGGGGGGGGGGGGGGTAGAAACACTCTATTTGGAGGGTTCCAGCTCCCACTTCCTCCTGTGCGCACCCCAGGGTGCCAGAATGAAGATCCCCCTCTTGGCAATCATCTGGGACACGTCACAGGTCCCAGATGATTGCCTGGCCAGTCACAGAGCGGCTTGTGCAGTGCGTGCCCAGCTGTGAATCCACAGCTGGTTGCCCACAGTGACAATGCCGGTGCTGCAGAGAGGAGAAGGGCGGGGCTTCATTCCCTCACATCGCTGGACCCTGGGGCAGGTAAGTGTCCAATTATTAAAAGCCAGCAGCTGCAGTATTTGTAGCTGCGGACTTAAAAATGTTTTTTTTTGCTTCTTTATCTGGTGGCCACGTGACACAATCCACTTGCTCTACTCCATAGTGAGAGCTCAGTGGGTTTAACAAGCATAAGTCTTGTGATTCAGCATGCAGATGTCACTGCAGGAAGATTACTTTGTTCTCCTGTGGCCACACAGGATTAATTAGTTGATGACATACTGTAAAAACAAAAAACAAAAAATGATCCTAAGGAGCACACTGGTGCTGTGTTTGTAACACAGCTCGCTGTAGGAGATGCCGCCTTATACATTCCACAACTGCCTCACAAACCTCTGGAAGGTCAGTAATATGGGGCAGTTAGCCAAGGAGAGGAATCCTCCAGCAATCATTTCTGAAGCTGCCGTGCGTGAATTGTGGGGTGGAGGCATCAGAGGATTAATGGGGATTCCTCTCCTCGGCTAGCTGCCCTATATTACATTCCAGACGCTTCTGAGGCAGCTCACAGTGTGCTCTGCAGCATCTACAAGATCAGAAAAGAAAGGGAACTGATGATAAAACAGTTGGAGCCACCCCACAAGTGACAAAGAGTCACGTGGGCGGTTTCAAGACGAGAACTAAAGCCTTGTACAGCCGCTAAAGTAGAAACGGAAATGTCACAACTGGCTTCTGTCAAATGAGCATGCTGTAACACCAATCGGCATCTGATCAGCACTTGCAGCCAATGACTGCAAGCGCTGACCGGTGTGTGTTCTGGTGGAGGAGGGTGGGACAGGGAAGATCCCCCAGTCAGAACACAATAGCACAGTAGGGGAGATTTGCTGTCCTAATATCACAGTTAGTATGGTGACCTGTTTTTTTTTCTGATCAGCCTTCTTGGTTGAATGAAAAAAAAAGCAGCAGTTTAAGACAGCAGCCGGAGTATGCGCACAAAGTGTGGCAACAGAGGAGCCAGAAGAACGGCTGCAATGGAATTGCAACACACAATGGGGACATTGATTAAAGTGGCAGGCTCAACAAAGTATTTGCAAATAAGAAGCAGATTGATTATGAAAAGCTTCTTCACACAGGCATAGTGCACAATTTTAGCTACCTCCCACCCACAAATGATTGACGGGCGGGTGCACTGTTATCCTGAATGGACATCAGATGATGTCCTCCCAGGATCGGGTTGTGCTGTGGCACGATATGTCACCCACTGTGCCCACTCGACACAGCGGATGATAGATCAGTGTACTGGGCCGCTACCAGCACTATGTGGTTGCAGTGCCCAATCACAGCAGATCACTTGGCAATTGTACACAATGAATGGCTTCCATTCATAGTGTACTATTGTGTTGATCTCTGTGATTAGTCACACTAATCACATGATAAAGACAGGGCCAATCACATCCCATCTGTACCATACAATTAGCTGTAGCCAATCACAATAGTACACAATGAATGAATGTAATTTTAAAAAAATGGTTGCTTGTAACAGTGATCATTCCTCCTAATACCTTGGACTACTTTCTAATGTGTAATTTGGGGGCATCTGCACTGTCCTGGCATTTTCGGGCCCCAAGAAATGAGACCGAACATCACATTACCGACCAGTACATTAGGACTCATTTTCACAATATATATATTTTATACATATACACACATACATACCATAGATTGTTGACTCTTTAACTTACCTACAGATAATTTTAAATATAATATACACTGGTTTGAGTTTTTTTACCAAAGAAATGTAGCAGTATACATTTTGGCCAAACTTTGAGGAAAGATTATTTATTTGCAAACTTATAACAGAAACAAAAGGAAAACATTTTATTTTTCGAAAATTTTCTAACAAAAAACCCAGTGGTGATTAAATACCACCAAAAGAAAGCTCTAGTTGTGTGGAAAAAAAAAAAATGTAATTTGTGTACAGTGTTGCATGACCAAGCAATTGTTCTTCAAATTAGTCAGGAAGGGGGTAAAGTGTCTGGTATTGAAGTAGTTAAAAAAAAATACACAGATTTGTTTGGGTGTTTATTAACACTTTAAGCCCAGGTCACCCTGGACTCACTTCAGACCATAACTGGACAGTAACAGAAGAAGCATAGTGATGAGCTCATCTTTCTGTTACTCTGCCATCTCTTCCTATCAACAGGCTCCTCGTCAGTACATGAACTTACTGGCTCCTTGTGCTGCTACTTTCTTATACAACTCCACCCTGCTATGCAGGATTACAAGAAGCTGAAAGACTGTCAATATTAGGGACTTTCACTGCTTAAAAATTTAAAAGAATAAAATATAAAACACACGACACCTGAGATGCATTATTTTTAGGGGTGCACCGAATGGAAATTTTGGTGCCAAAACCGAAAAAGGCAGGATGCACTTTTCCGAAAACCAAAACCGAAAATGACAGTTTTTAAAAAATATTTATATTTTTATAATTGTATTATACTGTATTTGACTTTTTTTTATCATCAATTTAAATACATATGAATTTATTTTTGGCCATTATTGGCACCTTTAGTGCAAGAAAGGCCAAGAAAAAATGCAGTCCTCAATGTCCAACCATCTCTTGCATCATATCTGCAATCTCTTACTTAAACACACTGCTAATATTATTAGAAAAATTTCCATTCGGTGCACCTCTAGCAGACATGATACGGGAGATGGTCAGCGACTGCAGACATGATACGGGAGATGGTCAGCGACTGCAGACATAGTACGGGAGATGGTCAGCGACTGCAGACATAGTACAGGAGATGGTCAGGGACTGCAGATATGATACAAAAGATCAATGTAGCCTCACCAGTGCCTGCTTGATGCAGCCCACCAGTGCCTGCTTGATGCAGCCCGACAGTGCCCGCTTGATGCAGCCCGACAGTGCCCGCTTGATGCAGCCCGACAGTGCCCGCTTGATGCAGCCCGACAGTGCCCGCTTGATGCAGCCCACATGTGACCAAAAGGTGCAGCCCACATGTGACCAAAAGGTGCAGCCCACATGTGACCAAAAGGTGCAGCCCACATGTGACCAAAAGGTGCAGCCGTGTGTGCCCGGATCAGTGCGACGATCACCGTGTCACAGAGCTGGACTTGAATTGCCCAGGCCGCAGTAACAATGTTCCACCTCCTGTGAGCACATCACACAGATTCAATGTCCTGCCATTGGATCAGTGTGCCGTCTATCACAGGAGGTGTTTACTGTGGCCTGTGCAATTCAGCCCTGTGACACAGAGATCGCCGCTCTTTGAGAGGGAGGAGGAAGGGGAGAACCGGGACACGCCAGGATGACACCCCCACAATGGGCGGCACCTGGGGCAGATCCGCCCCTTTTCCGGCTTCCATTATCAGGTGTTTTTGTCTTTCAGCCGATGCCCAAAAACAGTTTTTGGCCGATTATTTTCAGCAGGCGAAATTTCGGTACACCACTAATTATTTTCATTTCTTTTTTATCTGTATAGAGTTCAGCTTTACGTTTTAGTACCACTGATGACATATAATGAAGATATGATGAATATTCACAATTCATAAAGAAAGACAGAAGACAGAGGTACAGAGCATTCAGACCTGTACAAAAACATGCACTTAAAAGGTTAACTAAATTAGTTACAAGAACTTTGCTATTGGTTCTTGGTATTGTTCCTGCCCACCTTCAAGTCTCACTCCTCCCATTCTCTCCTTCTGCTGCAATCTCCATATTAATCCCACCTCTTAATATCTGCCACCGCTGGAGTGCAGAGCTAGGTAAAGTGCACACATTTCATATTTTGTATTCATGAAATACATTGGTCAATTAAATTCAGCAATAAACTAAATGTGATCCCTAACTGGATGACATTTAGTTTGCAAAGTATAGTTTGTGGAAGGATCAATGGGTAATTTCTAATGACAGTTACAGATTCAAATTAATTGAAAATTAGCGCTTAGGTTTTGATCTTATTTACACTTTTGGGTGTAAATAAGATCAAAACCCAAGCGCTAATTTTCAATTAATTATACAAAATATGTATACCTTGAAGTAAAATGCATCAGAACAGACCTTTTGGGGTCTGTTCTGATTCATTTTACTTCAAGGTATACATATTTTGTGCCAAAATATAGCACTAAATCATATGCTTTTTCTTACAAGCATGTATACTTAATTTCCAAGAAATTAGAATGATTTTGAACAGAAAAGAAAAAAAAGTTTCAGATTACCAGGAAATAGCATTGCAAGAGCTGTGTGTATTACTATTTAGTGTCTAGATTTATGTTGCAAAAAATAAAAAATAAAAAAAAGGAAGGAAGAAGAATCCCCCATCCTTGCAAAATGAGGTAGAGAGAGGAATCCTCCCTACTGGGTCACTGTATTCTGACAGCGGGACTCCTGTCAAAATACACTGACCAGTGGCTGCAGCAAATCACGTCACATCACGGTTTCAATCATGTTTTTTAGCATTCCCGCATTCATGCAAATTTACTAAGTGCACTTTACTTTTCCACAGCCAATAGCAATTTTAATTTCTGAAGTGAAAGTAGTGTGACATAAATTAAAATACCTATTTAACTTATTTTTTTTTAAAAGAAAGCTAGGAAGTGTGTCTAATAAAAAGGTATGAACAGTCCTTAAAAGCAGTGTTCCCTAACCAGTGGTTAAGGAGGCACAGGTGGCTCTTAGCTACCTTTGATGTTGTTCCAGTCAGCCGTGTACCTACCTTGGCAATGCAGTTAATTGTGTAACGTAACCAAGGCTGGTACCTTTTGATTTATATTTTTTTTTTACAATTAGAGATTCCCTTTAACACAGACTACATGAGTAACATTAATAATGCTGACATTTTTCAAATGTATTTTAACAAGATGTATAAGGATTTCTACAATAGTGCAAAATGTTAAAATTTACTGAAGCATGGTCATTATCCCAAAGACCATTTTGTCTCTATTACAAAACATGTTGTAGTTTCAAAGGTGCTCACTGGACTATAGTCTGTCTTGACCTCTTGGCCTTGCCCTGACCTCTTTACTTGCCTATTCAGGACAAAGTGACAACTTATGTGCAAATTCTACCCCCAACCACTTTATATTCACCTCTTCAGTAACATCCCTACCGCTGCTAAAAATATACCCAATATCGGAGCTCAACAGGAGCAGTGATGTTACCCTCACTGTCATGTTATAGTGCTAGTGACTGGCCTCTAGGTCCAAACATTAGGTGAAGGAGATCACATGCACTGTCAGGCAACAGAGAGTGGATGGAGAGATGAGAAAAATGGTGGTGTGTATTCCAGGTGTCAGTGTCGCTTTAAAAGGCCTTGGTAAACTTTAAGTCTGCAATGTAAAATAAATGAGATGGCTCAAACAGTAATAAATTATGTACCACAATTTAATATTCCCTTAAAACATTGCACCAAGCATGACAACACCACTAGAGACACAAGCAGGTGCAGCATGTAATGCAGGCTGAGCCCTTCAAATACATCTAAAACGTTCTCTCTCTAAGAAGTACATTCAGGAAACAAATAGACTAGGAATGTTCTAAAACACAAGATACAACAATACAATTCCTCAAAATGACAGACCTGCAAGTACAAACATATAAAAAGTATAGTGCAGGCCCATGTAGCAATTATTTGAGACTACCCACACTTTGTTGCGTTCATTATGATTATGCATATTTTATCTTTGACTTTCTATATACATGTCACAATATCAGCTGGGAGACCAATACCAGCATCAAGTATACATATAACAAAATCATGCAACGTGACCAGTTAGATTATTTCATATGTAAGCTTTCCAATATGTGGAGCCTGCAATTTCTTTGCAAGCTGCTGTTTGTGTAGTTTTTTTTCCATACACATATTTCCAATGTTAACACTTTAAGGTTCCAGCTTTTGCCAAGCGGTATACAAGGTTTAGCTATACATTTCTATTCGTTCTTTTATTTCGTTGGTACATACTTTTTGGCATACTCTAAAATGTATAAAAACACAATGCACATTATCACATACAAAGATATCCTCTGCTATTCACTGCCCTACTTACTGGAGGTTGATTAACTGGAGTACTGAAAGTCCACCTAACAAATTGAAGTTTTTTTTTCTAAATAAAACTTTGCTTATTGGATGACTGAAGTGTAAAAAGTTTTATTGTGCCAAGTGATTATCCTCTACTCCTTTAACAAATCAACACCAAAGGCTTCTTTGTGCCAGTTTCCCCATTGTGACTGCACAATGGATTTCTGGTCTGAGCTTTTAAAAGAGAACTAGACTAGCAAAGTAGTGCATATGGCCTTTGCCAGAAGTGTTGGTATGTTTGGTTATATTCTTTAGCTGAATTAAACTTTGAATGGTTTAGTTCAATTTAGATAAAACTGCAGAATGCTCTACAGTCGTACATGTGACCTCTAAAACTACTGGGTTGCCAGTATTGTAAAAGCAAACATTATTGCTCCACGATGATTGATCATGAGCAAAACTGTGACCTAGTAAGCTTTACAAGCTCAGGTTGTTTTTTAGGTTCACTCTACTTTCTTTAGCCAGTGAGTAATATGATATTGCACTGTTGTAATAGTGGGAGAGGAATGACACAGACTAAGGGTCACGAACAATTTTAAATGTGATCATTTATATATAAAATGAGCAGACTCACAAGTGTTCATGAACTTCACTATTTTTTCCATTTAGTGATTCTTACACTACATAGCCTTTCTAAAAAATTATATTAACATCATCTGTTTGCTGTAAGGCATGCTACAGATTAAATGTTCTTGCTTTATAGAAAAACATTTTAAAAATAAATATCATAGAAATTTTACCCCTGCAAAGTAATAAAAATCTGCATAGTTATAAAATAACACACATTTTCTGTGTACTGTAATTATGCCATTTGGTTATTAACTTGGATGCAGGCGTCTAAAAATTGAGTATCCACATTTACAAGTGTATAGAAAAATCCCATCTCTCTGCGTCAAGATTAACTACATCATCTCAATCATTTTTTTGGCAAATTTTGCTGATATTTTACAAGCTTTCATGTTTTTTGGGTCCAGCAGAAATATGAACATGCAAGGAAATGGCATGAATCAACACTGCACAAAAAAAAAATATCCGTCTTCTACAAATGCTGTTATTTTTATGATGTCAAAACCGACTCTCAGTAAAATATAGATAGATAGATAAAGATCAATAGACATATGTAGAGATATGTAGATTTTATTTGCTATCCCATCTAACAGTATCTGTGCAAAGAGGCATGTCACAGTTCTAGCAATCCCTAGATAGCAGCTGTGAAAACTCAGCATGAAAATCAGACTGTTGAAGGTAACATTCATTCTTAAAATGTCTGTCTGGATACAGTAATATATCTCACTTCTTTCCTGACTGGATGAAGGCATTTTTTCCTAATGGCTGAAGTTGGCCAATGTGCACAGGTACTATTGAATAAAATAGTAATTTAAAGCCTAACACGTTTTAATAAGAATTAATATGGATTTTACTGTATTAAACTAAGATTTTTGAAACCCCATTCAATTTTTTAGAATACTTATTCCTGTTCTTTTCAATAGGTTATATAAATTGGAAAAAAAATCATAATCGTGTTCATATTAACATATCATGGAACATTTATCTTCAGTGAAAATACTGGATTGAAAAAACTTTCAGAAATTCACAGCATGAGCATGCTTCTTGCATAGTGGTTTATCTTTCTTTGCAAAAAAGGCTTGTCCCTCCAAGCTTTCACAGCATACCTACAAAAAAGAAAAGAAAATCAGAATGAAAAAAAAAAAAAAAAAAAGGTAAAAGGTAAAAAGCTAGAGTCTACCATGGTTTTTAGAATTCTGAAGTTTATATAAATTAAATCCATGTTTTAGTGAATGTGAAATGGTTTGTTTGAACCAAGCGGGTTCAAGCAATTACCTTCACCACTTCTGGATGTGCCTACTCTGTGCACTGTATAAATTGCATGTACAGTACAGACCAAAAGTTTGGACACACCTTCTCATTCAAAGAGTTTTCTTTATTTTCATGACTATGAAAATTGTAGATTCACACTGAAGGCATCAAAACTATGAATTAACACATGTGGAATTATATACTGAACAAAAAAGTGTGAAACAACTGAAAATATGTCTTATATTTTAGGTTCTTCAACGTAGCCACCTTTTGCTTTGATTACTGCTCCGCGCACACTCGGCATTCTGTTGATGATCTTCAAGAGGTAGTCGCCGGAAATGGCTTTCCAACAGTCTTGAAGGAGTTCCCAGAGATTCTTAGCACCTGTTGGCCCTTTTACCTTCACTCTGCGGTCCAGCTCACCCCAAACCATCTCGATTGGGTTCAGGTCCGGTGACTGTGGAGGCCGGGTCATCTGGCGCAGCACCCCATCACTCTGCTTCTTGGTTAAATAGCCCTTACACAACCTGGAGGTGTGTTTGGGGTCATTGTCCTGTTGAAAAATAAATGATGGTCCAACTAAACACAAACCGGATGGAATAGCATGCCACTGCAAGATGCTGTGGTAGCCATGCTGGTTCAGTATGCCTTCAATTTTGAATAAATCCCCAACAGTGTCACCAGCAAAGCACCCCCACACCATCACACCTCCTCCTCCATGCTTCACGGTAGGAACCAGGCATGCAGAGTCCATCCGTTCACCTCTTCTGCGTCGCACAAAGACACGGTGGTTGGAACCAAAGATCTCAAACTTGTACTCATCAGACCAAAGCACAGATTTCCACTGGTCTAATGTCCATTCCTTGTGTTCTTTAGCCCAAACAAGTCTCTTCTGCTTGTTGCCTGTCCTCAGCGGTGGTTTCCTAGCAGCTATTTTACCATGAAGGCCTGATTCACACAGTCTCCTCTTAACAGTTGTTCTAGAGATGTGTCTGCTGCTAGAACTCTGTGTGGCATTGACCTGTTCACTAATCTGAGCTGCTGTTAACCTGCGATTTCTGAGGCTGGTGACTCGGATGAACTTATCGTCTGCAGCAGAGGTGACTCTTGGTCTTCCTTTCCTGGGGCGGTCCTCATGTGAGCCAGTTTCTTTGTAGTGCTTGATGGTTTTTGCCACTGCACTTGGGGACACTTTCAAAGTTTTCCCAATTGTTCGGACTGACTGACCTTCATTTCTTAAAGTAATGATGGCCACTCGTTTTTCTTTACTTAGCTGCTTTTTTCTTGCCATAATACAAACTCTAACAGTCTATTCAGTAGAACTATCAGCTGTGTACTGTATCCACCTCCTGCACAACACAACTGATGGTCCCAACCCCATTTATAAGGCTTGAAAACCCACTTATTATACCTGACAGGGCACACCTATGAAGTGAAAACCATTTCAGTTGACTACCTCTTGAAGCTCATCAACAGAATGCCAAGAGTGTGCGGAGCAGTAATCAAAGCAAAAGGTGGCTACTTTGAAGAACCGAGAATATAAGACATATTTTCAGGTGTTTCACACTTTTTTGTTCAGTATATAATTCCACATGTGTTAATTCGTAGTTTTGATGCCTTCAGTGTGAATCTACAATTTTCATAGTCATAAAAATAAAGAAAACTCTTTGAATGAGAAGGTGTGTCCAAACTTTTGGTCTGTACTGTAGCTTCAAGCTACAGTGCCTTGCGAAAGTATTCGGCCCCCTTGAACTTTTCAACCTTTTGCCACATTTCAGGCTTCAAACAAAGATATAAAATTTAAATTTTTTGTGAAGAATCACCAACAAGTGGGACACAATTGTGAAGTGGAACGAAATCTATTGGATTTTTGAAACTTTAACTAATAAAAAAATGAAAGGTGGGGCGTGCAAAATTATTCGCCCCCCTTGCGTTAATACTTTGTAGAGCCACCTTTTGCTGCGATTACAGCTGCAAGTCGCTTGGGGTATGTCTCTATCAGTTTTGCACATCGAGAGACTGAAATTCTTGCCCATTCTTCCTTGCAAAACAGCTCTAGCTCAGTGAGGTTGGATGGAGAGCATTTGTGAACAGCAGTTTTCAGCTCTTTCCACAGATTCTCGATTGCATTCAGGTCTGGACTTTGACTTGGTCATTCTAACACCTGGATACATTTATTTGTGAACCATTCCTTTGTAGATTTTGCTGTATGTTTGGGATCATTGTCTTGTTGGAAGAAAAATCTCCGTCCCAGTTTCAGTCTTTTGCAGACTCCAACAGGTTTTCATCCAGAATGGTCCTGTATTTGGCTGCATCCATCTTCCCCTCAATTTTAACCATCTTCCCTGTCCCTGCTGAAGAAAAGCAGGCCCAAACCATGATGCTGCCACCACCATGTTTGACAGTGGGGATGGTGTGTTGAGGGTGATGAGCTGTGTTGCTTTTACGTCAAACATATTGTTTTGCATTGTGGGCAAAAAGTTGGATTTTGGTTTCATCTGACCAGAGCACCTTCTTCCACATGTTTGGTGTGTCTCCCAGGTGGCTTGTGGCAAACTTTAGACAAGACTTTTTATGGATATCTTTGAGAAATGGCTTTCTTCTTGCCACTCTTCCATAAAGGCCAGATTTGTGCAGTGTACGACTGATTGTTGTCCTATGGACAGACTCTCCCACCTCAGCTGTAGTTCTCTGCAGTTCATCCAGAGTGATCATGGGCCTCTTGGCTGCATCTCTGATCAGTCTTCTCCTTGTCTGAGCTGAAAGTTTAGAGGGACGGCCAGGTCTTGGTAGATTTGCAGTGGTCTGATACTCCTTCCATTTCAAAATGATCGCTTGCACAGTGCTCCTTGGGATGTTTAAAGCTTGGGAAATCTTTTTGTATCCAAATCCAGCTTTAAACTTCTCCACAACAGTATTACGGACCTGCCTGGTGTGTTCCTTGGTCTTCATGATGCTCTCTGCGCTTTCAACAGAACCCTGAGACTATCACAGAGCAGGTGCATTTATACAGAGACTTGATTACACACAGGTGGATTCTATTTATCACCATCAGTCATTTAGGACAACATTGGATCATTCAGAGATCCTCGCTGAACTTCTGGAGTGAGTTTGCTGCACTGAAAGTAAATGGGCCGAATAATTTTGCACGCACCACTTTTCAGTTTTTTATTTGCTAAAAAAGTTTAAATTATCCAATAGATTTCGTTCCACTTCACAATTGTGTCTCACTTGTTGGTTATATCTTTATGTTTGAAGCCTGAAATGTGGCAAAAGGTTGAAAAGTTCAAGTAAAATAGCTCAAATTACAATATGAAAGCAAAGAAAAAAAAAGCATGGAATGACTTAAACCTTTATTGCTGAATTCTTCAAATAAGCAAATGATAAATAGAATAGAACAGATTACAACACTCCATATGACTCAAAATAATCCATTAACTGCAGTAAAGTAATGGGCAATGTGAAACTGAAAATTCTCTGGTTAGAATCACATTGTTACATAAACAATGTTGACATTTTCATATCACTAAGGAAAAGTTCACCTTTTAAAAATTAATAATAAATACACATCTTTTTGCAGGTAAAAAAAAAAAAATCAGCAGATTGCGGGTGCCATGCAGGACTCCTGCAGATTGGTCAGTGTATCCATCTGAGAGAATGAACTACCAGAGCACTCAACAGCGCCATGGTAGTTCATTGAAACTACAAGCCAACAGCCGCAAAGACTGACAGTACTTGCATTTTGCCATTCACAGCAGCACTGTGAATAAATGATGCAGCCGGGCAGGCATTTAAGCAAGCGGGGGGAGTAGATTCCCCATTTTAACTAGAGGCAGAGGAGTGGGGGGTGGCTGAAGGAGTGGGAGCAAGTTACACATTCCACCCATGTACCATGTCCCCAAAAGTGAATTTATCCTTTAACCCCCCTGGTGGCAGTCCCGAGTCTGGCTCGGGGTGAAAATTCAGAACCATTAACAGTAACCCCGAGCCAGACTCGGGATCGCAGGATCCAGGATGAGTATGCTTACCTTATCCCCTGGATCCAGGAGATGTCTCCCTGCAGTGCGAGTGGCTCGTCCTCTGCTCGATCTATCACGGAGCCGGGCTCCGTTCCCTGCGAGCGGTGTGACGCATGGGGACGGAGAACGGCCCCAAATTCAAAAAGTGAAACACATACATTACATACAGTATAATGTAATCTGTAAGATTACATTACTGTATGTAATTATTTCACAACCCTTTTGTCCCTAGTGGTCTGCCCAGTGCCCTGCATGCAGTTTTATATTATAAAAACTGTTCTGTCTGGAAACTGGAGATTGTTCATAGCAACCAAAACTATCCCTTTACATCAAAAGTGGCTTTAGACCAGCTAGAAAACAGCGATAATAAATTCAAATCACTCCCAGAATTAAGCGATAGCGATTTGTGCAGAGATCAGTCATCAAATACTGAAAAGTAATGACAGTGACAATTCTGCAATTCTGAGTAAATTTCAGTGTTTTTGATTTGATTACATTATAGAATAATTTGTATTACATTATTTGGTATATTAAGGGCCGGTTCACACTGCAGGCGCGGCGAGGCGTCTCCGACTTGCCTCGCCGCGACCTGCGGCGAGCTCAGCGGCGACTTGCAGAGGACTTCTGTATAGAAGTCAATGCAAGTCGCCCCCGAAGTCGCCCAGAAGTAGTACAGGAACCTTTTTTCTGAGTCGGAGCGACTCGAGTCGCTCCTCTCAGAACGGTTCCATTGTACAGAACGGGGGCGACTTGCGGGAGCGAGGCGAGGCGAGTCGTGTCGCCTCGCATCGCCCGCTGTGTGAACCGGCCCTTATAGTTATTTATTATACTTTAATTTATGATTTTGTTTTTCAAATTTGATCATACCCAGGATGTCTACTAGACTCTGGTTTGGACAGATTTAAGTGAGTTATTCCTAAGAATTACAGGCCTACAATATAAAATGCCAAATTTCCATGCAAAACATTGTACCGCTTTCAGCACCTAAAATCGGACATAATCATACTGCTAGGGAGGTTAATGCCTATTAAGACAATTTACTCAAATGCACCTAATCTTTATTATTTTTAGGCATATAATAAAAGAAACATTGCAGTCTTTTTTATGATGTTTTAGTACATACCGAACACACAAAGCAGGTGTTGTGCCAGGTGTTTCCCAGGGCCTCCAGAAATCGGTCTCCAGCTTCAATAGGGAACTCACATCCATGACACATTGTACCAAAGAGGGAATAATAATCTAAAAAAAAGAGTATATTAGAACATGGATATCTTTATCTTTACCAAACAAGATCAAAAAACATTCAAGGCTTGGTTTTAAGAAAGAAAAGTCTACTGTAATACAGTACACAGGAAGTAGAATGAAGTAAATCATAAAGATGAGCTTCAATGCCAAGCAGTGAGGTAATGTTGAACCTTTTTATGCTAGGCCTAATATTCAAGCTCACTTTAACTTGGCTTCCACATATATTTGTAGTTATGAGATCCTTATCTGAAGAGGATATAGCCATGATGAAACACACAAACATGTGCTTTATAGCTAGAATCAAATAATTGTTTTCATAACCCAGAATCCCATATGTGTATTGAAAACATGCACTGCTTTGTCTCAATGACTGAACTAAAAACAAAAATAAGTTTATACCAGGACCTATGAGACTCTGGGGGAAGCATACTATCCCCTAGAACAATAAATCCTGTACGCTTATTCCAGAACTATACCAGAAGCAGAATTCAAATGTTAAACTAGTATCAGTTACAAAGTCAAGCGTTTGTGACACTTCTTTACAACGTGTATATAAATGCATTTGATTTATATTTAATGTGGATTACAAAAAAAAAAAAAATCAATAAGAAATGCATATAAATATGTAGGATAATGTTGCATTGTAAAATGCATTTGGTTTAATGAACCACTCAAAACATTCTATATTGTTATTTTTATATGCTCTAGCATTAGTATGCTTTGCATCAACTTTCTGAGAATAGTTACAGTAAACCTGCGCAAAGTTAAGCTGTATATGAAATGTATATGGAAAGTTTACGTGGAGTATAAAATGCATGTAAAAGACAAACGGTAGTGGCAGAACTATAATGCAAGATCTTGCCATGTACATTTTCTACCTTTCCTATAAAAGTCGACCTTGACCCCACCCCACCCCACCTGGCTTTCTAGCCTCTCTACTGGCCAGTGATATTGTTTCCTGTATCATATTAGGGTGGCTTGAGTCGAAAGTTTACAAGAACTGTTGAAATTTGCATTAAATATACAGTAGCTGCCCACATCTCTGCATCTTCTGATTGTTTTGAGCTGTAGTTTTCACTACAAGCATTCTACGATTAAGAGTTTTTAGTAACATGCTCAGCCAGAATTGCTTACATTTGCGACATGCTAAAGCCCCGTACACACGCTTAGATTTTCGGACGACAGAACGTCCGTTTTTTTTTGTGGCAAGGTAGTCTCATGTCGAAAGTGATGAGGTTACTCACAACATGAAAATTTTCTTATGACAGAATACGTCAGAAGTGACATAATGGGGGTAATTTATGAAAGGCAAATCCACTGTGCACTATAAGTGCAAACAACAAGTGCAAAGCGCACTTGGAAGTGCAGTTGCTGTAGATCCGAGGGGGACATGCAAACATACAAGGAAAATAAAAAACAGCATTTAGCTTGCACATGATTAGATGATAAAATCAGCAGAGCTTCCCCTTCAGATTTACAGCGACTGCACTTCCAAGTGCACTTTCAAGTGCACTTTGCAAGCGCAAAGTGGATTTTCCTTTTGTAAATAACCCCCTACTATTCAACTATGTGTTGAATAGTTTTGTATGTGTTTTTTTCAGTTTTAAGCATACGTAGACTGCTCTTACGAAATTGGACATCAAGTTCACATCTGACCAAAAATTTTATAGTCTACATATCCAGCTTTTGCCTGACAAAAAAAGCAAAATTGGCGAAAGCACCGTACTAAACAATCTGAAAATCGGCAGACAGCTTGCTGTACAAATTCTTCCATCCGATTTTCGTATCGGGTGTACAGCCCTTTACTTTCAACATGTATTCTGTTGGCAAACAAGAATATTTATTAAGTACCCAGAGATATGACTTTAAAACACAAGAAAGTGGTCTTCTGTTAGGAAAATATATCATTGAAAATATACAATATTTGGCAAGATAGTGAAAAACACAATGCAAGAAATACAGTTACATACAACATTTGCCTTAGTGAAGCTTGAAACCATTTATAATATAATGTAGAACAAGTTCAGTTAAAGTGGTTCTAAAAGGCAGACTTTTACCTTAGGCCCATTTCACACTTGTGCGACTTTTCATGTGACTTTGGACATCAGAGTAGAATGACAAGTCGTACCCCATGATTCCCAATGATAACCATTCATATCTGTGTGACTTCAAAGTAGTCCCTGTACTACTTTGATCCAAGTTCAGGTCCATAGACCTCAAGTTTACACAGCCATTCCCTAAAATTGTGTCAAAATTGTGGCCGCAAAGTTGTGGCAGTGGGAAAGGGGCCTTAAAGTGGATGTAATTCCTCTCCTATACCCGGTGAAATGAAACAAATCTCCCTACATAAGTTTTCCGTGTATATATGCTGTCTTTCCCTTTCTATAGTTTTTAGAAAGTGCACATTGTTAAAAGTTTTTCTTCCTGGTTCAACAGTGGGAGGGAAGTCTGGGCATACACTGTGTGTGAGCTGATTTGAGGAAAGGCATGCACCCCCCCTCCACATAGCCAGAGGAATGAAGGAACTTGCAAAGCCGTTCTGTGAATAGACCAGCTCTCTGCTAATCCATTTATAGCATCCACCCAAATTTTCAGCTGCTTTTATCTCCTGTGTTGGAGAGCTTGTCAGAAATAATCATGCTGAAAACAGAGGAATGAGGCAGCAGAAAGCAACGGCACTTAGGGCTTTGGAGAGAAATAAGTAAACACTAAAGATAGATCTGTCCAGGTCAGATTTTCATGAAATTTGGTTTACATCCACTTTATTGCATTCTATGCATTAAGGTAAAAAAATAATAATAAAAAAAAATAATAATTCTCTATTCAGCCTCCCCCCCAGCTGGATGTCGATCCAGAACTCCCCCTCCTCCTCCATTGCTCCTCTCTTCTCATTGGCTCAGAAGCAGTAGCGAGACCCATTGGCTCCTGTTGCTGCAAATCACAACCAGTGAGGAGGGAGCAGGTACTGATCCAAGCTGCACTGTGTGTGTCAATGGACACACAGATCGTGGCTTGGGAAGGAGTCCTCACGAAAGCTTCCATTGCAATGGGTGGTGGGGGGATGGTTAAGGGTTTGTGCTGTACCAAAAAAATTAGCAGAATGTGTTTTTTTCATGCTTACATTATGAGGGGCTTTAGGGATGTGGGGCTTGGAAACCCTTCAATTGAATGTATTGTTTCCTCCACCCCCCTTTCTAGGTAGTTGCAGAGATGCTGATAGTTAAGGTAACACTCCTAGTCCAGGTGCAGCAAGTATCAATGTGTTCATTCCCTTTGCTGAGATCTGTGCAATGTGGCAGTACTTGGGCTGACATACATACGCATTCCATAACCTGGTCCTGTCACCTTTTGGCTGCACCAGTTTGCTGAAAGTTGATCTTTTTTCAAGGTGAGTGGCAGAAAAAAGCGGAGACACATAGAAGCAAAAAGCTTTATTTCAATGACCTCCCTGTCCTGTGAAGTGTAATGAGGGTTTGGTTTAAATCTACTCGACACACTCACCTCTCTCACAGTAGGGATCTCCATCTTCCAAATGAAAAACGCTATTTCGAATAGGAGTATGGCAGGCCACACAAACAAAGCAAGAGACGTGCCAAGTTTGCTTCAGCGCATTGATAACTTCCTATTAAAGTTAAATGAAGAAATAAGTGTTAATCAATAAAGGATTTGGATATAAATGGTGGACACTTACTGTATTTTGCACTTTATTTATTACAGACAAAAGTCTCAGCTTTCATTGCTGAGTCTTGAGAACCAGTTACATGAGAACCTAATTAATAATTGAAGCATCCACAGCCCAGCTGACTCTTCATTTTTAAAAAGTGTTTATTTCTGGTAATGCAGATTAATTTTCTGGATCAATAAAGATGTGGTTGTCAAGGTGCTCGCATGCAGAGTTGTAACCCTTCAATGCCAATCATAAGCTATCAGTGCACAGTACTATTTCACTCTTAAACTGTAAGCCCTGTGGCATGCATAGCAGTACTATATTACATATTATGATGCTATAAATCCCCAATTTTAGCTTAGACTTTACCATTTCTTTTGCATATACAATTTGGATTATAGTACTATGTGCACTTTCTGAAAGGTTTCTTTAAATGGTCAAACTACTAAAACTAAATTTCCATTTGCTTTTTTGCATAGGTTTATAATGTTCAGGGGAAAAAACACTTAAAACGATTTGCAATATTTTAAGATGGTCATAGTTGTGCAAAATTTTAAAACACATTTTTAGGAAATGAATGTTCTATGAAAGTTCTCTAATCAATAGTGGGTCAAATCCATGTTTGTTTTTGACCACAGTGATGAGAAAATTTAAAGGAGCAGGATGGAAAATGATTCTTCGATGAACAATGTAACAGTATATGTGGTTTCTCTCCAAAGTCAAATGTTAAAAGCAAATTAAATCTTTTGAACGACATAATCCTCAGAATTTTCGTTAGACATTTTATCTATCCATGGCCAGCTTTAGTCAGTCGACACATTTCATATAAAAATGTCATAATTACCACTTGCTGCCAGCAGTTGGGGAGTACAAAGCAACAGAGCCACACCTGGGCACCATTGTTTTTTCACTACCACATTGTGATGAATCTTATGTGAGCCTAAAAACAGTATTTTAACATAATGCACATGGTGCATGGAAAAACCTTGTTTGGATGACGGCAAACCAACAAAGACACCGATTTCTTTATTGTGCAATTAAAAAATCCAAAGACAACATTACAGCTCTGGCAGTTCTACTCACATACTGGATAGAACAAATATCACAAGTAATCACAAATATACAGAGTGCTTTGCAATACCACAGACCACAGAGAATCTCCTCTCAAAATGTGTGCACAGCACTAGCTGTTACCGTGTTCTCCTCCTCACTCACTGATTGTGTGTGAGGAGGAGATTGCAGTAACAGCTAGTTACCGATTGCGCTGTACACCAAATCACACTGATTGCCCCCAGTAATAAAAAGAGTACCTGTCACCAGCCCATCAGAGTACCCGAGTACCTGTCACAACCCCTCAGAGTACCCATCTGCAGCCCAGAGTACCCGCATACCTGTCATCAACTCAAAGTAACGGAGTACCTGTCTGCAGACCATCAGGAGTACCCGAGTACCTGTCTGCAGACCATCAGGAGTACCCGAGTACCTGTCTGCAGACCATCAGGAGTACCCGAGTACCTGTCTGCAGACCATCAGGAGTACCCGAGTACCTGTCTGCAGACCATCAGGAGTACCCGAGTACCTGTCTGCAGACCATCAGGAGTACCCGAGTACCTGTCTGCAGACCATCAGGAGTACCCGAGTACCTGTCTGCAGACCATCAGGAGTACCCGAGTACCTGTCTGCAGACCATCAGGAGTACCCGAGTACCTGTCTGCAGACCATCAGGAGTACCCGAGTACCTGTCTGCAGACCATCAGGAGTACCCGAGTACCTGTCTGCAGACCATCAGGAGTACCCGAGTACCTGTCTGCAGACCATCAGGAGTACCCGAGTACCTGTCTCCAGACCATCAGGAGTACCCGAGTACCTGTCTCCAGCTCAGAGTACCCGTCTCCAGCTCCGAGTACCCGTCTCCAGCTCCGAGTACCCGTCTCCAGCTCCGAGTACCCGTCTCCAGCTCCGAGTACCCGTCTCCAGCTCCGAGTACCCGTCTCCAGCTCCAAGTACCCGAGTACCCGTCTCCAGCTCCGAGTACCCGTCTCCAGCTCCGAGTACCCGAGTACCTGTCTCCAGCTCCGAGTACCCGAGTACCTGTCTCCAGCTCCGAGTACCCGAGTACCTGTCTCCAGCTCCGAGTACCCGAGTACCTGTCTCCAGCTCCGAGTACCCGAGTACCTGTCTCCAGCTCCGAGTACCCGAGTACCTGTCTCCAGCTCCGAGTACCCGAGTACCTGTCTCCATCTCCGAGTACCCGAGTACCTGTCTCCAGCTCCGAGTACCCGAGTACCTGTCTCCAGCTCCGAGTACCCGAGTACCTGTCTCCAGCTCCGAGTACCCGTCTCCAGCTCCCAGTACCTGTCTCCAGCTCCCAGTACCTGTCTCCAGCTCCCAGTACCTGTCTCCAGCTCTGAGTACCCGAGTACCTGTCTCCAGCTCAAAATACCTGAGTACCTGTCTCCAGCTCAAAATACCCGAGTACCTGTCTCCAGCCCATCAGAGTACCAGGTACCTATTTGCAGCCGAGAAGCATATTTCCGTGCTCTCATCATAGTTGAAATCACCCAGTCCGACAGGCCCCGGTTCCTTAGCACCTGGCTCTCAACAGCCATGTCATCAAAATCAGCAATTGCAAAGCAGGATGGAGAATCGGACCTAGACACAGAAGGTCCCCTTGCAACTGTAGTCGGCAGGGAGCATCCGCAACCAGGCGTACTAGGTCGGCGTGCCAGGGACGCCGAGGCCAATTGGGACAACCCGTATTACTGGAATCCCCTCGGCCTCCACTCTGCGGAGCAGACGTGGTAGTAGCTTTAGTGGAGGAAAGCCGTAGATCAGTCTGTACTGATTCCATGGAGCCACCAGTGCGACTGACGCGTCTGCCCAAGGATCTCTTGTCCTGGATACGAATCTCGGCCCATCCGATTGAGGCGGGAGGCCAGAAGATCCACGTATGGTGTGCCCCACTGTAGGCACAGTAGCCTGAACACATCCGGATGCAAAGCCCATTCTCCTGGGCCCAGCATCTGGCGACTTAGGCAGTCCACCTGCCAGTTTTCTACTCCCGGGATGTAAATGGCAGACAAGGCCACTACATGTCGCTCTGTCCACTGAAGGATGTAAGCGACCTTTCTGTGCTGCAGCCGAGCTTCTTGTTCCTCCTTGATGGTTGACATATGCCACTGCCATGGCGTTGTCTGACTGGATCCTGATCGGATGCTCTCATAGTCTCATCGACCATGTGGAGAGGCATAACCTGATCACTCGTAGTTTGAGGACACTGATCGGCAACTTGGATTCCTCCCCCGACCAGAGGCCCTGGGTCGACTGTACTCTCAGTACTCCAACCCAGCCGGTCAGGCTGGCGTCTGTTGTGATCACAGTCCAATGTAGAGATCTGAACGACTTCTCGGACCGAAGTGCCGGGGACCTCAGCCACCAGAGCAGGGAGTCCCTGACTCACCCGAATCTGCCAATCCAGGGATAACGAAGATTTGCCCATTTTGTCAATATCTCCATCTGCAAGACTCTGGTGTGAAACTGGGTGTACGGTACCGCCTCGAAGGAGGCCACCATGAGGGCCAGAACCCACAGGAGCGCAGCGACGACCCCTGCGGTTCATCAATAGTTTTACAGAGGCTCTGAGAGTCTGCAGTTTGTCTTAAGGGAGAAAATTCTCGCTTCCATGGAGTTCAGCAGTACGCCTACGTACTCCAACCGCTGAGTCAGCATGAGCCACCCAAATTCCTGCAGGGTTTGCATGTGGATCGCCATATCCTCCTTTAATTCTGAGGTGGAAGCTGCTCTCAGAAGGAGATTGTCCAGGTAACTTACGATTGCAATCCCGCGTTGTCACAACAACGCCAAAATTGGAGCAAATACCTTGGTAAAGACTTGGGGTGCTGAAGCCAAGCGAAAAAGGGAGAGCCACAAACTGGTAGTGCACTTCCTCAACTGCAAATCGCAGAACCCTCTGATGCTTGAGGCATATGGGTATGTGCAGGTATGCATCCTGGGAGTCCAAAGACGCCAGGGAGCGTGGTTCCTTAGTCTTCCTGGCCTGTGGCGGCAAGGTACTCTTCCCACCTGTGACATTTTTAAAAATGTCCTCCAACGAGGCTCCAAAGAGCCGTTCACCAAGGAAGGGTAGATCCGTCAAGGCCTTCTAAAATGCTCAATCTGCAGACCATCATTTCAGTCAAATCAGGTGCCTCAGCACCACTGCTGACACTGAAACCCTGGATAGCAGAGGAAGCGTATCGAGAGCCGCGTCACAAACGTACTTAAGGCCAAGCACTAACTGGTCTGCTAGTTCCATGCAGACTGGAGTAGCCTGCTGCTCCTCCAATTCGCGGTGCAAGCGTTTTGGCCATTCAGTTAGTGTCTGCGACACAAGTGCTGTGGCCAGTACTGGTCGTATTGCTGACCCCAAAACCGTAAACAAGGAACGGGCACCGCCATGATTTTGGGACCGAAAAGGTCCGTTGCGGTCGCCCCCATTCCTTGTATATGAACTTATTCAGATACGGAAACACCTTAGGTGCCCGAGCTGGCTTACGGGACCCAAAGGGGACTGCTACTTCAGCAGAGGATCTTGCTGTATCCTGAATCTTCAGGGTATCACACACATCTGTGAAAAGTGCTCCAACTAGCGCTTTTCTTGTGGACCCCGACGGGGACTAATCCTCACTGTCGATCGGTCTTGGTCAGCGTCATCTGAAGCAACAGAACAGGGGCCACCAGTCTCAGCGGGGTCGGGGGGGCAGGGGCCACTTTTTACGACCTTGCGCCCGCACACCACCTCCACCCTGGCAAAGAACGTTTTAAGGACCGCCGACAAAGCGTCCAAAGGCACTGCACTGTTTGCAGACGAGCCGGTTGCAATTGCAGGGAGTTCAGGGGAAGAAACGTCAGTTTCTGAAGCCATGCTGACCCACCCTGTCTGCCACTCTTGGGGACTTAGGACAGGGGCACAGTCCCACCCACCTAGCTGCTGCAGACTGAGGGGCCCCCACTGCAGGACTCACCACCCTGACTGAGTTCTGCACCGTTCAGCTACAAGTGCCTGCATCTTGTGTCAGCTCTCAGGTGTCCTGAGTGAGAAACCACGCTGTTATGAGCAGCAGGGACCAGCGCTGAGCATAAAAACCGTGCTGCAACAAAATGGCTGCCCAGTATAAGTGGCATAAATACAGGGAAAATGGCTGCCAAACTACGGCAAAATGGCTCCTGACCATGCTTTCCACTGAGCACCAAACATGGCCGACAAACAACTGTACACAGGGAAAAGACAGTGAAAATGGCATCAGAAAAGCGCTATGGCGATCAGCATATGCAGACCTCATGACACCCAGCGGGGAGACCACAGACACCCAGGCACACAGCCACCCAGCGCAGCCCCCCAGCCAAGTGAGAGCCCCGCTGGGAACCCCTGGCTATAGGCACACACACCGCTCAGCAGCCCATCATGCAGCATCTCCCACGGGGGGAGATAGAGAAGAGAGGGACCCCCGAATTGACCTCCCAGGGAATGCCCAGCTGCTCAACCCGAGGCAGGGAGAGCTGTACTTACCATCTGGACGCGCTGGGGACATCCCATCACAGACCCACTCCCGAAGAGTACAGGGTGGCTGCTGGCCACGGCACACTGACACAGTATTCAGTAGCCCGGTCATGTGTGCCCCGGAGTGTTGTGCTCACCGGCCGCCCCTGGAGCCTGAGGGGCATGTCGTGGCCGACCCATCGTGTAGCTATGGTCTGCACACGCTCGATGGCCAGGCTGGGGAGACTACAAGGATAAGGGTATCCAGCCTGTCACCCAGCCGGCTGTTGATCACAGGATCCAAAAATCTTGCACAAAAGGCAAACTTCTGCAAAAAAATCCCAGGACCGATGGTCCTGCAGGGTTCCTAGGTCCATCTCCTTCATTAGGAAGAAAAAAAAATGGAGCTGCAGGAGGCAGGCTGAGGGGATGTTACTGGAGGGACTGTTTTTTCATATGTATAACATGTTCTGCCTAGTCCACACATGTGCACATCACATGCGATTTCTGTGCAGTGCGATTCAAGCCATACATTTTGTATGGCTCAAATCGCATCGGCACCAAAATGGTGAAAGACCTTTATTTTCTTCACCTGAATCGCATCGCATGGGTGTTTACACCCATGCAATGCGATTGTGGCAATCCCACTGTGTTTTGTGATCTGTTTTGGAGCATTAATCTAACATTGACACGTGTAGCAGATCGCATGGACACCATGCGATGGCTATGCAGTGTGATGTGGGTAAAACACAGTGAATCTTGCACGTTTCCTGCATAACATCATTGTGAACCAGGGCTCAGTGCATCAACCCCAATTTATTCCATTCCTTATATTTTGTTGCCCTGCATTCTATTTAAGAAACAGGTAAATAAATGGGGACATTTTTCTGTTTTCATCAGCCTAACCAGGAGCTTTAATGCAGAAAAATATTTGAAAATACTCTTTTCTGTACCTTTATGAATTTCCATCTTCAAACACTGTGGGTACAATTAGCCTCATAATTCAAGTATGCTTCAAAAAAAAAAAAAGATAAAAATCTCCAACACTATTGATAAATGTCAGATATCATGTATGAAATTAAAGTTGGATGAACATTCACTTGCTTTAAACAAAAAATAAATCTTTATGCTTACTTGCTTTTTGAGAAAGCTTTTCGCGACAAAGACTGCGCTAAAAAAAGTCAGAGTTGCAGCTTTGAGCATATGGCTAACCAACTCACAAAAACGTCTGGAATACCATAATATCAATGCAAGGTAAAAAAAAAAAAAACGATCAAAGCACTTGCACGCCTGTGACCCGTTTTCAGCTGACAGTGGGCTAAAGTCCACTTTCGACTGATGTCACAGGGCCATCCAGGTTTTGAATTGATCTCAACTTTAAACTTGGGATCAACCCAAATGGCTGGCCTGGCAGCTGGCTCAACCTTTCAGCAAGCTGCTAGGAGAGCTGGATGGGCAGGGAAGAGCAGAGAGCTGGTGACTAACAATCACCGCCTCCCTACGTACTGATGACCGGAAACAGAGCGATTAGCAGTGTTTGGTTCTTAGTCGTAGCCCTTGTACACACGGTCGGACATTCCAACAACAAAATCCGTCGGATTTTGTCCGAAACTGGTGTTGCATACACACGGTCGGACACAGTTGTTGGAAAATCCGATCGTTCGTAACGTGATCACATAATTTCGTTACGACGGGACTACGTTCAGGCTAGTAGCCAACGGCTTTGGTCTCGTAATTTGATCTGAGCATGCATGGCACTTTGTCCGATCGGAATTCTCTACAAATGATCGGACAAAGTCAGATCGGATCATGTTGTCGGAAAATTTTATAGCCCAGCTCTAAAACGTTGTCGGTCAGATATTCAGACGGAAACAGTCCGATGGAGCCCACACACGGTCGGATTATCCGACAACACAGTCCGATCGGACATTTTCCGTTGGAATGTCCGACCGTGTGTACAAGGGCATAGAGGTAGCGGGGACAGATGCAGCATTGGATCAATGCTGCATCCACCTAGGTGAGTATGATTGCTTGTTTTTTCCCTAATCCCACACTTCCCTTTTAAAAGCATTTACAAAAATAATAAAAGTCTGCATTCATGCAGAAGCATGAAAAAGATTTTGCAGTAGGTCAGGGTCTCTTGATCCTTCTACTGCATCACACCTGTAACTAAAAAAAAAAAAAAAAAAAGAAAAATGTATGTTATATGTTTTTAGGTTTAGTTTTATATTGTAGTCATTATGCAATGCTCAAGGTTGAATGAATAACCACTGTAGCTTGCCAATACTCATTTTACCCATAAGAGCGATTATGATGGCCATAAAACAATGCATGTTGAAAATATAAACCAGCAAACTTTTAATGTGTTATTTAGCTTTACCAATTTGCAGCGATTTTGCTGCAAATCTTGACCTGCATTAAAAAAAAAAACAAAAAAAAAAAAAAAAAAAACATGAATCTCATTGGGTTGCTGGTCAAATAGTTAGGAAATGTGTTGAGACTGGTAGAAAGAAAGATGAAGTGTTACAAGTTTCCTGCACTCTTACAGATGACTATTCCAGCTGGGCTGGATATGCCGTTGAATAAACATTAGTAGCAGACAGTTGATTAACGTCACATCTGAACTGGCCAAAATCTTTGCAGATTTCATCTGACTTATCTATAAAACACACAATCTATGCAAAAGAGTTATGGGCCTACTTATTGCACGATTTATACTTTCTTCATGATCATTTCCAGCTACACCAGAGACACATTGAATTGTCATATATCTATTGTATAGAAGCATGCACTAGGGAGCAGTGCTAATAGATTCACATTGTGTAATATACAATATACCTTATGCTATTGAACCAAATTACATGGCCATGTCTGAAAAGGTTCTGGAGCAAGCTCAGGAGACACAACTACATAATTAAATCCCTATTATTTAAGCAGTTGATTTGCAGATAAGGCACTTTGGCTTACACAGATCCTCTAAATCATTACACAAGCACCAGATACTTGTGGATCAAATGTCTCCATAGAGAAAGCAGATAGCCTTATGTGTCTGTGTTGTCTTCTGCAGTTGCTATAGTTTACAGTTGCTATGAAAACATGCCTGAATGCTAGATATGTTGATTATTATAGTTCTAAAATATTACACCTAGAATTCAATTTGTAGTGAAATGTGAAAAACGCCCACTATATATTTAAGTTTTCGCATTAACACAGCAGACCTACAAATTAGACTAAAAAATATAGATGTAATTACCTTTTGAGTTGTTTATTTGGAACAGATTTATACACAGGACTGCAAGCTTATCTGAACAATTTCAAAGTGCAAATAGATGGACAAACTAAGGGAAGCTTAACATACAATATACCGTCCAAGACCTAACATTTTTAAAGCTGGGTACACACAGGCCGAATGTCAGGAGACATTTGGCATTTAAAAAAAAAGAAAAAAAAGGCCGACATTCGGTGTGTACGTGGGTCTGTCTCACAGATGCTGGCTGTCAGGCAAGCATGCTGGAAAAACCAGCAGCCGACCGACTTCCGATCGGCCACTGGCGGAGAGTGCTGATCGGAGTGTTCTGGTGGGGGGAGGGGTGCCCCTCTGTCTGAACGGAGCACAATAGCTCAGCGGTGGAGATCACTGTACTTTGGATAGTGAGTGCAGCGGCTCCGACTGGAGCTAACAGGTTTTTTATGTTCAACCCGAAAAAAAAACTGTAGAGTGCACCAGTCCCATTGTAAGGACAGACAATGTGCACAGCTAGTTTAAAATTGATAATGATGCACAGTAAAGGAAAAGTACAGACAGCGTTAATTAGGGTAAACCACTCCACACCCCTTTCCTCAACATTACATAGAAGGGGAAAGCTAGGTAGGTTTTTAAGCAAGTGAAAAGACAAGTAGCATTTTTAAAAATGTTAACGATTTCCCGCCCACCCAACATCTCATGACGTTGTCGACTGAGCGGAGATATCTGAATGATGCCTGCAGTTACAGGCATCATTCAGATATCTTGTTACAGCTGGCGATTACCTTCACTATAAGAAAAATTATAGCAGCTGTTCAGCCGCCTGATCATTCTTATAGGTGGCGGGAGGGGACACCCCCCCCTCCCGCCACCCTCCGGTGCTTCTCCCGGATCGCCCCTGCGATTGGCGACCTGGAGCAGGAACCGACCGGCGCCGGATGTTGACCATAGAGATTTCCAGCGAGCCAGATGGTCCCCGGAGTCTCTATGATTGTTTGGAGGGCCGGCGTGATGTTATGACATCACACCTGGCCTCTGCATTTGAAAAAAATGCCACCGCCTCAGCTGGGAAGCCAGGATTTTTTATTTTAGGCTTTGCCGGGATCCCCGCAGTGTCTCCTCCGGTGGAGACAGAGGATGGATTTGCTGCGCTGGAGGGAGAGATCAACCTTCGCTGGATCAGATCAGTAATTGCTGTACCCCGGAGAGATGATCATCGGTCGCTGGATAGCAAGGGTGGATTACCACCCCTGGAATCTTTTTTTCATTTTTTTTATTTTTAAGGACTTTTTCAATGGTGTGTGTGTCTTTGTCAACATTCTTTACACTTTCTTTGTTAAATGGTAGGGGTACTTTTGTACCCCCTTATAATTTCAAACAGGGGGGGGCAGGATCTGGGGGTCCCCTTGTTAAAAGGGGCTTTCAGATTCTGATAAGCCGCCCGCAGACCCCCACAACCACCGACCAGGGTTGTGGGGATGAGGCCCTTGTCCTCATCAACATGGGGACAAGGTGCTTTGAGGGGTCACAGACCACCAAAGCATCCTCCTAATGTTGAGGACATGTGGCCTGGTACCGTTCAGGAGGGGGGCGCCCTCTCGTCCCCCGCTTTTCCTGTGGCCTGCTAGGTTGCGTGCTCGGATAAAGGGTCTGGTATGGATTTTTAGGGGGAACTTCACGCCATTTTTTTTTATTTGACGCGGGTTCCCCTTAATATCCATACCAGACCTGAAGGGCCCGGTAATTGAATTTGGGGGAACCCCACGCTTTTTTTTTATATCAATGACTTTCAATGACTGTTCTCTGTATTACGGTGAGCCGACAATTCATTATAGCCGCAAGTGATTTTAAATGACTTTTTTTCCTACAGAAATTACACTTTGTGCAGGGACAGTTCTAAGAATGGGAAACATGCGCCCCTTTACAGGCATACTAGAGACAACCCCCAGGTACACAATTTAAATGAATATTACACTTTTATTGTTTCACTTTAAGCATTATTAAAATCACTGCTCCCAAAAAATGGCCGTTTTTAAAACTTTTTTTTGCATTGATACATGTCCCCTGGGGCAGGACCCAGGTCCCCAAACACTTTTTAGGACAATAACTTGCATATTAGCCTTTAAAATTAGCACTTTATATTTCTGCCATAGACTTGTACAGGGTGTTCCACGGCTTTTCGAATTTGCTGCAAACACCCCAAATTGTTCACCATTTGCCTAAAAGGCAATGTTCGAGTCGAACATGAGTTCGGCTTGAACGCTAAGCTCATCCCTAGTAGTGATACATCTGCTGCAATGTACTTATGCACAAGTGCATTCTGTTTTGGAAATCCACATGTTAAAAGGTCCTTTAAGATTGCAGTAACTTTGAACACTGCTACAGCCAATTTAGCCACAAACCACTTTAATGTTCAACTGTGCTTTAAACTATAAAAAGGTACTCAGAAAACTATCCTACAGCAGTCACAGGAGCTGCAATGGAAGCCGTGAAAGGGATGTACCATGTTTCCCCCAAAATAAGACCTATCGTTATTTTCCAGGAAAGCTAAAATATAAGTCCTAGTTTAAAATGCTTGTAGAATCCTATAATCCACTATTTCTGGAGTATATAATGTACAATGTGTGCGTTTCTGTAATATAATTGTGTCAAATACCTTCAGTACAGCCTCCCCAGCAGTGCTCGGAGTGGGGAAGAAAGCTCCGGCGGGTCACGGAAGTACTGAGCGGTGCTATTATAAAGGTATTTGGCACATTTATATTACAGAAACACACACATTGTACATTATATACTACTGAAATCAAGTGAATTATAGGATTTTAGAAGCATTTTACCTTGGTTCACACTGGAGATTCCAGACAGGCAGGGAGGGGGAGAGAAGACATCACATTACATGGTAAGACCGACCCTGAAAATAAGCCCCACTGTGTCTTTTGTTGGCAAAATAAATATGTGTAGTGGCCATAACCCGTTGCAGGGCTGCCTTGACCTATTGGGCTTACCAGTTACCTTCTCTTGGCATTATATGCATGAAGGTAAAAAACCTTCTGTATGAAGCAGCCCTGAGCACCATCTCAATCCAGCCATGTGCACAAGAGCAAGGATTCTCTTCCTCCTCAATTGCTCTCATTACTGTCAATCACAGCCAGAGAAACAATGAGGAGAGAGTGGGGGCAGGCCCAAGTCACACTGTCTGTGAATGGACACAAAGCAGCGACTCGGGAGCGAACCTGCTTGAGTGCCCCCCACTGCAAGCTACTTGATATGGGGCACTCTGCAGGAAAGAGGGGCCATGAGCGCTGGCAGGGGACCCAAGAAGAGGAGGATCGGGGCTGTTCTGTGCTAAACCACTGCAAAGAGCAGGTAAGTATGACGTTTCTTATTTTAGTGATTAAAAAAAACAAAGCTTAGGTATCACGTTAAATATAGCTGGAGCATCTCTGTTATAAACAAAGTGAAAGTCATATTAAAGAAAATAGGGCCAGCTTTTTTTATTTTGATGACATGTTGATACTCATTTCACCACACAAATTTTTAAATTAAAATGACTTACGCCAAGAATCTTCCTTTGGCAACGGGCACAATCTGGTGCAAAGAACTTCTCATAACAAGTTTCACAATAGAGAGCACCCTTCTCCTGGACAAAGCCCATCTCCGCCATATTTTTCTTACAGTGAGCACAGTTGAATTCTTCTGGATGCCACGATTTCCCCAAAGCCAACAAAAATGGTCCCCTGGTGGAAAGAAAATGGGTAGCAGATGAAATTGCTGCACATTGAGCCTGCAGGGATATGGAGAAAACTCGAGCAGAAGGTAATGAGGAGTAAAAATTGGCGGCAAGTCATAAAAACACACTTAGAAAGGGATTTTCTAATATTTCAGAGGCATTGCATCTGTAAAATCATTCTTACAAACAATATTGTTTAAAAGGAACATAATCTTCCATCATCTTGTAAATAATTACAGCAATAGTTGCACTGTGTGTTAAACAGCTGCACTTTCAATTTATTTTTTATTTGTAGTCATTTATTTTATTCATTTGGAACATGATTTTAAAGACCTAGCATCAGATATATTCATGTTAAAGAGGAAGTAAACCCTCAAGGGTTTTACTTCCTCTTTATTCCCCTGTAAAGTAAAAGCATAATAGGCTAGTATGCATTATGTTGCACTTACCTGAAAACGAGGCCCGCAATGTCCCTGATGGTGACCGTGTCCATCTTCACCCCTCTTCCTTCCAGGGCCATGGACTCCAGTGACAGGGAGCAGTGATCTGTCATGTTACTTGGCAGAATGGGGAAAAATGCCTCATTTACATAGGCATCTCCCCATTCTGCAGCTCCGTGACATCAGTGGACATAGGGTCTGTCGGTCCCGCTGTACGCACCCTCTAGCCCCAATTAAAGGGGACGTACAGGTACACCCATTTGCCCACTGCTGCCATTGTGCCAACGTATGTCAGTGTGCGGTCGGTTAAAGAAGAGCTCGCCCCCCCCCCCCCCAAAAAAAAAATGTAATTAGCAGCTAAAAATACTGTAGCTACTGACTTATTAGGACACTTACCTGTCCGGGGATCCAGTGATGTCCGCACCCGAGCCGGTTCTTCAGGTAAGGAAAACTGGCCACGTTTTATGAATTGTCCTGCAGTCTTCAAGGTTCCAGGTACCCCCTGGAGAATGCAAACAAGCAGAACTACCCCTTTTGGGCAAGTTCAGCTTTAAGTTCACTGTACTAATGAGTTGAAATGCTTGATGTAAATTAGAAACTGCATTCCAATACCTTTTCCTTGGGATGCCATTCTGTATGCATAGTGGCATTTTAATAAAATTTACAACAAGTAATGGCTACCATTTGTAGAGTGATTAGAAATTGTCCAGCTTACTTTTAACAAGCAGCTGTCATTTGTCCAAAACAGGTGAAACAAGGACATGGAACATCTGACTGGTTATGGGCACCACATACACCTTTCCTTCCAGTTCAATGTAATACTATGCACTTGCTTTGGTCTATAAAAGTTACACATTCGTACAGATGACACTTTAGGATTTTTACATTTTCACACATTTTACAAAAATACATTTTTAATTTGCAATAAACACTTTTTTTTTATTTAAACATGCATTCTAGACAGGATTCCTATAACATGTTTGGTTTGAGAAAGAGCTTGTGTGGGGTCAAACTATTGCCATTTTTTTCACATTGTCTGCTGTGCTGCTGTTTATGGAGAAAAAAAAAGCCATTTAAAGTAAATGAAGTAAAGTACTTTTTTGAAGTCCACGGTGTGGGATACCCTTTCTGCAATAAAATATGTAGAAATATTTAAAACAAAAATAAATGTTAGCTTGGATTTTATAGTCTATTGTAAATCTCAATAATAACTGTACTTCTACTGGCAATCCCTGAGGCAGAGTACAGCGAACACTGACCTAACTTGATATCCTCCATGCTCTGTGTAAGCACCTTTATCCACTGGTATCCTCTCAGCTATGTAGAGGTGCAACAATAGCGGCCCTTATGTACAACAAAATGTTCTCTTCTCCAAGTGTCAGCACAGGCTAATTTATTGGACTCATTAACAAAAGACTGACACTAAAGAAGACAAGCTTCCCTGTTCCAAAAAGGATTGAGTTTCTATTTGTATTAAAAAGACAGGCAATGCTACCTACAAAATGGAACCTTGAGCGTGGAAATGCTATGGAAGGTATACCTGATGTAACTTGGGATACAAGAGAAAGAAAACCTTCAGCAACAAAATCCCTGCACAATGATGACTCTTTAATGATTACAATTCTGACATTCTCTGGTCCGCATACCAAGTTCAACTGCAGGTGAATAAGGGATTATGTGGAATGCATAATAAAGCAGACTCATCATGCTCTATGTCACCCACCCTTACATAAGTAAGAGTAGCATATATATTACATAGCAACCCACAATGAACTCCTAATACATTACAACAAATGAACTTGGGATACCATAAACACATGGAGACACCTGGATAAAAAAATATCTAGACCCCATTGCTGTCTGCCTATAGTGTAGTAATTTTATTGCGCCAGATTTCAAGATTTCAAAAAGTATTGTATTTACATACAACTGTGCCCTGACTTAGCATGAATTTATACAGCCTTTAGTTTAAAAGCCACCGCTTCTCCCTCCCAGGAACGGCATGCGTTCCACCACAGGAAAGTCTGGGCCAGACGTGACGCCAGAGGTATCCTGGAATTGACGACGCCCGTGAGCTACCACAGGCATCGTCAATTCTGGAATACCTCTCTTTAAGATGGATCATCGAATATCCCAATCACGGTTTCACCATCAGATGTTAGAGGTATGCCAGAATTGATTATGCCCGTGATAGCCTCACGGGCGTTGTCAAATCCAGCATACCTCTGACGTCACATATTGCCCGGACTTCCCGGTAGTGGGAAGCATACCAACATAATATTTTATTTGGTTTATGGTAGTGAAATCCTTTGGAAAGGGTTAACTGATTTAGGATAATGGAAGATCTAGTGGTGAAATTGTTATTGTTTCGGACATCAAATATCCCAATGCGCTTGCTGACCTATATTCAGTTAGAGGTCACTGGAGCGACGGTGAGTGGGCATTTCCCACATTGGTGTTGGTACTTGGTGAGTTATTGGAAGATCACTCCTCAAAAAATAAGATGATCACATTCTATGGATCGGGATATACCACGTTTATTTATGGACTTTATATATGGACTTTCCTTGATTTTAAGGTTATGTGTTGAAACTGTATTAGCTCCGATTCCTTTGTTTTGGGTTTAATACTACATACAAAGTGCAGGGTTTAGGAGCATGCTATGCTCAATGTGCAGGGTTCAGCTCTCTTTGACAGGCTGTCCATATGCCACTTCCACCCCTTCTCCTAGTAGTAATAGCAGTAGAGTAGGCGGCTCCTCCTCACTCTCACAGTTGCAGGGTGGAGATCACAGTATAGCTTACTACGTGATGCCCCATCCCACACTGCACCTGCATCTCTCTTGTCTTTCCCGAGAATGCAGGGCAGGCAGAGATCTCTGAGAGGGGCTGAGTGAAAAGCTGTCCTTGTAACAGTGGTGAGTGGAGGGCAAGAATGGGAGGTGGCATTCTGGCTGAAGAAAAGCCCTTTGTGCGAGGGCCACATGAAATGGCCCTGTTAGCTGGATTCAGCCCGTGGGCCTTGTGTTTGACAAGTGTATTGGATTGTCACAAGATAATCATTGTTTGTATTTAAATTACAATGCTGATGTTATAAAATGAAAATTTTATTCCACGATTATAAATTTATTTTAAACAAGAAAAAAAATGCAAGGAAAAAATATTCTACTTCTAAAGGCAGATTTATTTGGGGGCACAAGCCTTTTCATGAACACCAGAACATCCCATTCAAAGAGGCGCTGGGAACTTTTAGATTTGCAAATGTAGTCCAATGAATGAAAAATTCAAACAAGCTCAATAGCTCTGGAGAGGCAACTCCCACACAGCAAGGTTTCTCTCAATGGGTACCCAACAGTAGATTCAACCATAAAAATATAGATTAAAATCAGATAAGATATAGATAATTCTTATTGACGATAAAAAAAGCCAACATGTTTTGGGGGCAACATTAGAGAAACTAGGAACTTCACAGCATAACAGCATAACTTTGCATGGTCTTTTATGAACAATCTCACTACAACCTTTGTTAACCACTTCTCCCCGGCCTATAGCAGAATGACGGCCAGGCGGTGGTTTCGTTATCCTGACTGGGCATCATATGACGTCCTTCAGGATAACATGCCGCCACCGTGCGCTCATGGGGGCGCGCATCACGGAGATCGGTGGAGCGGTGTGTCAGTCTGACACACCGTTACAGTGATCTCGGTAAAGAGCCTCCGGCGGAGGCTCTTTACCACGTGATCAGCCGTGTCCAATCATGGCTGATCACGATGTCAACAGGAAAATCCGGTGATCAGCTTTTCCTCACTCGCGTCTGACAGACACGAGTAGAAGAGAGCCGATCGACAGCTCTCCTGACAGGGGGGGGGGGGGGGGTTATGTGCAGATTTTTTTTATCAGTGCAGCCCCACTTCAGATGCCCACACTGGACCACCAGGGACTCCACTAGGACTACCAGGGAAGTGGGCAACATGTGGATGGCCAGGTATGTACCCCCTGGACATCCACATGTGCAAATGATGCCCAATATGTGCCAGTCAGTGCCCAAAAATGGGCACTGACTGGCACAATCATGTACCAATCAGTGCCACCCAAAAGTACCCATCCGTGCCGCCTATGAGTGCCCATCAGTGCTACATACCAGTGCCACCTATCAGTGCCACCTCATCAGTACCACCTCATTGGTGTCTATCAGTGCCGCCTTATCAGTGCCCGTCAGTGCAGCCATATCAGTGCCCGTCATTGAAGAAGAAAAACTTATTTACCAAAAAATTTAACAAAGAAAAACGTTTTTCAAAGTTTTCGGTCTTTTTTTATTTGTTGCACAAAAAAAAAAAATATCCCAGACGTGATCAAATACCACCAAAAGAAAGCTCTATTTGTGGGAATAAAATGATAAAAAAATTGTTTGGGTACAGTGTTGTATGACCGCGCAATTGTCATTCAAATTGCTACAGAGCTGAAAGCTGAAAATTGGCTTGGGCAGGAAGGTGTCTAAGTGCCTGTTATTGAAGTGGTTAAAAAGAGGGATTTCTTAAATTCTGAGGTTTTATCAGCCCACTGTTTTATATTTTGAGAAGCCTAAGCCACCGATTAGATGAGACACAGCGATCCATAAAGTCTTCCCCTGTCATTAAAACCTGTTTGAAACGTTTGATAAACTGTATCACAACTAGAAGTTGTTTTGGTTTGTATTCATTTACTATGGCTGAAAGCATTTACTGCTCAACATCTAATATTTGGTACATTCAGTTTCATTACAAATGATACTACTCATTGTTTTCCCTTTTTGCAGCCAGGAAATTATGGATGGAATTGAAAGATGCTTGCCTCACTAAAAGCTATGGGGAACTTGTTAAACATTTAACAAATTTAAAGGAAAAAAAATCAATAATTAACAGCGCTAACATAGCAAGGTATGTTATCTTAGAGATCATGTCTGGCTTTGTATTCTGTTAAGTAAGGCATCCCTGTCCTGGATGTATTTTGGCTTCAAAACAGGTGTTGTAGTCTGTCACTTGATATAAGTGCCTGCTTTAATTCAAGGTATTCTTGCCAACAAGGGCATGAACTAAAATTACATTAAAACCACCAGCTGTGGTCTTTAAAATGTCAGAGGAAATGGACCAGCATGCTTTATCTAATGCAAGCTAATTAAAATATTAAACTTCATTTGTAACAAAAGATAGCAAGATGCAGCACACAATAATATGGATGATGCGCTCAAAAACAGCAGTGTTGGAATGCTTGTAAATGCACTTTATGTTATACATTAGGACACGGGCGCTATGTGCACCTCTATTTTAAAAAACAAAAAAAAGAAACCCATGAAATTTCACAACATAATACCCACTTAAGGGCTGCCCTATAGCAGATATACTGCTACAGGGCAGCTCTCCTGTGCAGGATCACGTATACATATGCAATTCTGCACTTCTGCCTAAGGGGCGTGTGCTGCCAATGGGCCGTTTCTGCTGTGATTACTCACAGAAGAAGCCAATCTGCGGATGCCGAGCAATGGATGCCTGTCCACACCCTATGATTATCAGGCAAAGGCAAGGGTTCTGATAGGGAATAAGTAATGGATTTTCTTTCTCAAGCAGGGTATAAAATTGATTGCTTCCCTTAATTAAAACAGTACGCACAGAACACTGGTTAAAGCACTCAGTTAACCCTCTGATCGCCCTTGATGTTTTTACCCTTTCCTAGCTAATGTCATTTGTACAGTGATAGTGCATATTTTTAGCACTAACCACTGTATTAGTATAACTGGCTCCCACTAAGTGTCAAAAGTGTCAGTTAGTGTCCCATTGACTGCCACAATATGACAGTCCCGCTATAAGTCGCTGATCGCCGCCATTACTAGTATTAAATAAAAAATAAATAATACATGCAGGTTTCAGTATATATACACACCATAGTTTATAGAAGCTAGTACTTTTGCATAAACCAATCAATATAATTAAGATTTTTATTTTTTTTACTAAAAATATGTAGCAGAATACACACTAACCTAAATTTATGAAGAAATTCTTTTTTTTATTGGATATGTTTTTATAGCAGAAAGTAAAAAAAAAAATTTTTTCTTTTCAAAATTGTCTTTTTTGTTTATAGCACAAAATATAAAAACACACAGTGGTGGTCAAATACCACCAAAAGAAAGCTAAGAAATACATTTTATTTGGGTACAGCGTTGCATGATGGCGCAATTGTCAAAGTAATGCAGTGCCGTATCTGAAAAAAATGGCCGGGTCATGAATGGTGGTAAATCTTCTGGAAGGTCAAGTGGATACCCTAGCTGCAGCTCTATAGAATGCCAGACCCTCTGTGCATTAAATGTCACACATTTGTCTGTCACAAAAGGGTTGTCACTTATACATTGAGATAATTTAAAGAGCACTGTCTTATTGTATTTATGTTGTGATTAACACCATTTATCCATTGTAGGAGGTGGTATATGGAGTAGTATTTAAGTAAGCGCAATTCTCTTTTTAAATTTTATAATGCACTTTATGTGCATTAGCTTTTTCGGTACCATTCAATCTTGCCCAGACATATTAAATCTGTGTTTAAGCCGTAAAAAATTTTTTTTCAAAGTCAGCAGCTGAAACAAAAGTAGCTGCTGACTTTTAATAGGGAGACTTGCCTTTCCAGGGTGCCCGCGATGTCGGCCGCTGAGGCTGACATTTCCCTCGGCTCTTGGGTCCCAGCGCTGCCATCCTCACTAAGGGAAACGGGCAGTGGAGCCTTGCGGCTTCACTGCCCGTTTCCTACTACGCATATGCGAGTCACGCTGCGCTTTGTGAATGGGACGCGCTGTGTTAGGGAACACACAGTTCCCAGAACACAGCATGCCCCATTACCAAGAAGACAACGCGGAGGAGGGGAGAAGACGAAGATCACAGAGGAGCAGGAAGAAGGCAGATTAGGAAGACTGCCTAGCAACAGGGATTTCTGGCAAGGTAAATAATTGTTTTTTCTATTTTTTTTTTAAGAATATTAATGCAGTACACCACAAAGTGCTACCGTGTGTTGGAAAAAAAAAGGGGGGGGGGGGCAATCCTGAGACCTTTGCCCATTTTGGAGCACTGGCTGCCCATTCATGCAACGCATGTTAACGCATCACAGCAAGCAACTGAGATTAACCATTTTAAAGTTAGTGTTTTAGATCTGTATTCAATGATAAACTGTGGTTAGTGCAACAAAAAAATCTGCCATTCTGGTTTAGCCCATACCTGTGTAAAGAAGGTATCCTCTATGTTCCTTGGCAATAAAGTGTTATTACATACAATTAAATAATGCCGCAGGGTCTGGCTACATCATAGACCTGTGGTACAGCACAGCCCAAGCTCAGATCCTATGTGGGCCTGGATTGTAGTCATCTAGTTCAGGCTTTACCAACCGGGGTACGGTCTGGGGTCTTTAACGATGCCATGACCGCAGGGCTAAAAATTGCTCCATAATGGTCTAAGGCAGACAGCTATAATAAGCCTATTTTTTTGTATGTTACAGAGTTGCGGGTTTTTGCAATGCAGCATTACAAGAACTTACTCTGTGCCTGAGCCACCCACCTACTGTATGTCCTTTCAACTGATGGTGTCATCACATCATTTGTTATGTTGGGCACTCAAACATCATTCTCACCTCTTGCCTCTTTCCCTTAGTACTAGTGCCACGCTATTTGCGTGAGGTAGAGAAACCGAGGGAGAAAGGCTGGATAAGGGCTGCCCAATCTGGGCACTTCTGAATTAGGCTATGAGCCTCTGTATAACCATATTTCAGAAGAATCGATTATGGTGCAAGTACAAGACAATGTTTGAAGGTTACCTGTTAAATTAGAAATGCCTGGTTTGCTACTGTAAGTATTTTAAATCGATTGTAAAGGCGGCTTTGTTATTTTTGCATTATTAGAGGCTCACCTGTAGGTAAAATGAATATCTCCTAAACAATGCATACTAGGACAATATGCCTTTGTCTTGCAGCTTTACAACCACTTTAAGTTAGTTACAGTAATTACAGTATGTATAATCTTTTATACAACAGGATTTCTGCGTTACTACTTACCCCTGCATGTTGTGAGTTACTTACTACAGACCTCTGCATTACAAAAACTACTGACTTCTGCACTCTGCATTCCTTACTCCTGACCAGTGTGTTCTGTATTACTTTACTACTAACATCTGGACTGTGTATTACAAATTACTAACCACTGAACTCGGAATTGCAATCTTTAGAGTGTGACTTAGCGCTGTGGACCAGGAGCTCCATGTCTGTTCCTCATCCATCCCTTCCAGAATGGAGCTGTTGTCTGCATCATCCCAGGACGTAAATACAATTTTTTTTTTGTGCCATTTTAGAATAGTATGCATCAAGAGTGTGCATAATTTTAATTAGCGTTTTGACTGAAAACATGCTGGGGAATCACTGATCCAAATGACTGTTCAAACTCAAGTACTACTCATCTAAAGCACTGTTAAATACATTTGTTATCTTTGTATCAAAAACACTGAAACCTCCATTGCCTACCTAATGACTAGATTACAGTTGGCACACATTGGAGTGCGTGTCCCAGCAGGAATATGCTCTGCCCTCTGAAACAATGTGTCTTGATCATCCATAGGAGGTGGGGCAAATGGTTTATTATCTGATGCAGGTGTTCTCGTAGAAGGCGGATTTGTGATTCGTCCAGTAGAAGGTGCTGAAAAACATAATTAGACAGTTAAGGTGCTGTAATACACTTACAAATAGATATTTCATAGCTCTTACTGTAATTAGTCATGTTATAATTACACAGCATGGGGGATTTACACAAAGCTGTGGTTAGAATGTCATGAAATGAACATAAAATTGCATGCATACAATTGATTTGTGGTAATAGGAATGTTGATGATTCCACTGTTGACTTGGTAGCAAGTCAGTGGTATGAGTTTTCACATTTCACTGGCTCCATGTCTGTTCTTAGTATTTATAACTGATGGTAGAGAAGGAGCAGGAGGATCATGACAGCACAATAGTGTGCACCATTCTCACCTTACAAATTCACTTTAAAGTGGGATTTCAGACAAAACAGAGGGGTTACAACCTTTGGTAGAATTTTACTGTGCTTTTGTTTTCCCTGAACAAAGACAAGATTGCTGCACAACATGTTTGGGTGCCATGAACCCTTTATGGCTCTCCATACGCATTGTGATTTTGTTGCGATTGTCAACACACAACCACAACCATGCGCACTCACCAGAATGCCAATGGTAAATGGCGGGTCATCAGAACAACCCTTTAAGGATTCCAGCAACCTTCCAGCGATAAATAGCATAATATCAGAAAAAAACCTTTTCAAGGATTATCCACAATCATCTGGTGGCTCTTCTGCAGAGTAAATGAATCCTCATTGGTGAAGGGGACTGCGCTGGAGACCCCGTTGGCACTGTATAAGGTGTATTGGACACACACACACACGCGCGCAATTAGTGGATCTCCAGCTGTTGCAGAACTACAATTCCCATGAGGCATAGCGAGACTTTGACAGCCACAAGCATGACACCCAGAGGCATGATGGGACTTGCAGTTTTGCAACGGCTGGAGGTCCGCTAATTGCATATCCCTGATATATATATTTTACGCGCGCGCGCGTATTATCATACAAATCAAAGTGCATTCATACATCAAATTGCCTCAGATATTCTGAAGTATTGGAATATGCAGATACATTTTCCTACAAAAAAAAAGTTTTTATTTAATGCCTCGTTTTCTTCTTAGTTTGCACCTGCTCTGAGTAGAATTTAATGTTTATTTTCATTGCATTGGTACATACTATTTTTTATGGTCTCAAACAAGTGTTTGTGTTGCGTCATATTTTAGAAATGCCTGTGTAACGCAAGCATACATGAATAAAAGACACAATGGTTCAGAGTTCCACAACTTAGTGGAAGCAAAATCTCAAAAGTTCAATGGCTTAGGAAAACATAAAAGAATTGTTAACCACTTTGCGCCGGATGGACGTCCTGGGACGTTCTTGACTTTCCGGGGGTATATCTGAATGATGCCTGCAGCTACAGACATCATTCAGATCAGCTTTTTCAACCGGCGATTCCCTGCATCATCTGGTCTGCCAGAGTCTTTATGATCGCTCGGAGGCCGGGCGTGACATCATAACATCTCTGCATTCAAAAAACGGCGCCGCCTCCACTGGGAAGCTGTGATTGTATGTTTTTTTTTTAATTTTAGGCTTCCAGCCTAGAGGTGAGATCTCACTGTAAATAGGTCCGATAATGCCATATTTTAAAGTGTCAAACTGAAAAAAATAAAAGTAAAATTAACAATAATAAAAAATAAAATAAAAATTAAAGCGCCCCTGTCCCTTTGAGCTCATAGGCAGAAGCGAACGCATATAAGTTCAGCCCACATATGAAAATGGTGTTCAAACCACACATGTGAGGAATCGCCACGAACGTTAGAGCCAGAGCAATAATTCTAGCCCTAGACCTCCTCTAACTCAAAACAGGTAACCAGTAAAAAATGTTAAATACCAAAGTTTGGCGCCATTCCACAAGCGAATGCAACTTTGAAGTGTGACATGTTGGGTATCTATTACTCTGCGTATCTTCATCTTTCACATTATGCAAAAAAATTGGGCTAACTGGTTTTTTTTGTTGTTTTTTTTTAAAGCATGAAACTTTTTTTTCCCCTGAAAAAAAACGTGTTAGAATATTGCTGTGCAAATACCGTGCGAGATAAAAAGTTGCAACGACCGCCATTGTATTCTCTAGGGTCTTTGCTAAAAAATATATATAATGTTTGGGGGTTCTATGCAATTTTCAAAAAAAAAAATAAAAAATTATGAATTTTACATGTAGGAGAGAAATGTCAGAATTGGCCCGGTGTGAAGTTGTTAAAGAAATTACCTCAAAATGAAAAAAACTAACAAAAAAAAAAAAAAAAAAAAAAATCACAAAGCTCACTCAGCTTTGGCATCGGCCAACTTCAAATCATAAAAGTAAAATAAGGGGGGATGAGCACTAGGATCTACTCATGGCTTTCTTGTTTTCTACAATGTTGCCAGTCTAAGGCCGCGTACACACGGGCGGATTGTCTGGCCAACTAAGTTCGTCAGACAATCCGACAGACAGTCCGTCCAACTTTTGAATGAACGGACTGAATGAACAGACTTGACCACACACGATGAACAGACAGTCCGCTGAAAGCTTGCGCGATGACGTATACAGCACGTACGACGGGACTAGAAATACGACGTCCAATACACTGCAATGCAACCTTCGGCCGTGTAAATCCTTTCTGAGCATGCGTCATACTTAGTGAATATAAATATTGACAGGGAATGGGGGAAATGAGGGACAAAAATAAAAAAAAGGAAATAAAAGAACCTTCACACAAAAAGACCTCAAAAAAACATGTGGGTTCAATTGGACTTTTTAGGCATAAAGAAAGTTGTAAACACAACCGGTATAAAAAATAATTATTTCTATTTATTAAAAAAAAAAAAAAGACAATTTAAAAAGAACAGGAAAAAGTTCAATTTCCCTTTTACACAAAAAAAGGGAAAATGTTTCCTCCTTAAAATTACACAGTTAAGACCTAATTGACATCCTATCAAACATAATAACAACCATTTCAAATTTCCAAAAGGGAAAGAAAAAAACAAAGTATATATCTATACAAATGAGGGATCAAGGATATCAATCATACAGTCAACGGTTACATATATTTTTGGTGCTCTACATGTTTCGTGTCTATGATGACACTTCTTCAGGAGCTGATAATAATGTTCTGAATTATTCCTTCGTAAAAGTGTGTCCCAAATAGGGAGATCACCGTTTCCAAAGGAGGAAATTGGTACGATTGATTACACAAAACTCATAAAGTTTAGATCTTCAGTGTGTTTAGTAAAAATTCTTGAGGCGTAAGTGAACACAGATAAATCCGTGATGGATACTCTTTGGTATCTCCTGAGCTCAGGTTGCAAAAAACGGATCAAGTTCCCACTGGGTAAAGGAGGAAAGTAAAGGGGGAATCAAAGAGGCAGACTAATCGGCCCATTCACCCCTCTCATATTGTTTTTTGTGTGTAGAAGATGGCCGCCACACAGTTTCTTTATGCCTAAAAAGTCCAATTGAACCCACATGTTTTTTTGAGGTCTTTTTGTGTGAAGGTTCTTTTATTTCCTTTTTTTTATTTTTCTCCCTCATTTCCCCCATTCCCTGTGAATATTTATATTCACAAAGTGATAATTAGGACGCGGCATTTTTTCTATCAGTGTATCCACAGACACCACCCTGTGATAGATACACAATTGTTCATTTTTTTAAAAAATCAATGCATCATACTTAGTCCGTCCAACTTGCCTACACACGAGCGGACTGTCCGCTGAAACCAAGTTTGGACGGACAAAACCAAGTTTGGACGGACAAAACCAAGTTTGGACGGACAAAATTACGGAAATTCCGAAAGACTAAGTCCGTCAGACTGTCCGCTAAAAAAGTCCGCTGAAGCCCACACACGAGCGGATTGTCCGCTGAAACACGGTTCAGCGGACTAAGTTGGGCAGACAATCCGCCCGTGTGTACGCGGCCTAAGGCTGGCCATACAAGGAGCAAATTTCTTTCCTGCAACCACAGGTTGCAGGAAAAAAAATTGTTTGATTCCCTCACCAAACAGCAATGTTGATGCGAGAATCCCTCCTGCCGGGTGGGGGGGGGAAGACATCCCCACAGGGAGAAGACCGTGATTATCACTAGCAGCTATAGCAGTCAATAGCGATAATTGCAATAGAATCTGGTAGGCTGTTTATACCCAAGTTGATTGACCTGGTACATTCAGCCTGCCCATTAATGGTTTGAATCTCAGCCTGTTCCTGCTGAACCGACAGATTCAAATTCTATATGGCTGGCCCAACACTGAATATTTTTCCGGTGGAGCACACAGATAACCTTACTACTGTTCAGCTGCTGATTTGTTGTCCAATCACAGGGTGGGGCAATTCCTTAATCTGGAATCTTCTTAATCAGCTTAACTGCAGTGCAAGCTGCACAGGTCTGGTTGTATTGCCAGGCAAGGATGTCTGGCTTACAAGACTAGCTAAAGAGAATTACAAATCCCTTGCAACTAAACGAGTTCACATATAGGGTCTCTGTACTTCCTGATAAGTAGAGACAGCAAGGAACCTGTATTGACTGTGTGCGGGATTTTTTTCTTATATAATAAAGAGGGACACACTGCGCTACAGCAATGTCAAGATGAAAACGAAGGTCCCTAATAAATGTACTGAGCTCCATCTCAATGATTAATTTATCAACTTGACTGAAGTGTAAATCTAGTTTTCAATAAAACCACAAGCTACTGTAACATACAATAGCTTCATTGCCACAATGGCAGAAACAAGTGTTTTGTTAGCAAACATGCACTGCACGTATAGCAATTTATATATTCGAAGCACAGGCAAAACAGTGACAGAACTTATGGCAGATCAAGTTTATTAAGAAGTCCGATAGCCTACAATATCTGATAAATGGACGAGAATCTATCTTTAGGTTTTAATTACTGCTAAGTAAGCTGAGAAAACAACCTGGCAACATGTTCAATAAAGAAAGGAAGAGGTAAAATCAGGTGATGGCTTATAGAACGCAACTCTTTCAGAATAGAACAGGAATGCACTAGTGCAGTTTTCTACAGTGCTGCACAGATTAGCCAACAGCACCTTCTCCAAATAAAGATCATGTTTCTCTTTACTATTTAATATTTAACTTTCTATTATTTTCTACTCCACCCTCTTACTCTATGAAATTGGGTTTCATGCTGTAAGCACGTTATTTCAATGGCTGACATTTACATACTGCCAGCATTATTCTCACAATAGACTTTTCTTGGTGAAGTCAATGTTTGCATCAGTTATGACAGGATACATTCCTGTGGCTTGTTGTCACAGACAGAAAAAATATATCGGAATAAAGAGAGAAATTGAAAATGAATGATAGATGTGTTTAATCTAGGCGAGAAGGAAACGGGGGGGGGGGGGCAATCCACTATGCACTCCAAGTGCACTTGGAAGTGCAGTCGCTGTAGATCTGAAATGAGGGGAAGCTCTGCTGATTTTATCATCCAATCATGTGCAAGCTAAAATGCTTTTTTTTATTTTCTTTGCATGTCCCCCTTTAGGCCTCATGCACACGAGACGCAGTTAAACGCGCGTTCAGATGCAGTTGGACAGTTTTTTCAACTGCACCTGAACTCATTCAATGTTATCCTATGTGTCCATGCACACAGTCTCGTTTTTTTCCGTTTATATGCAGTTGCGTTTAATCTCGTTTTTCCAGAAGCAAAAAAATGCGTTCAGAAACAAAAATTTCTGCGTTTCAGACGCAAAACGCGGCACCCGCGTTTAGCCGCGTTTGCGTTTATATGCGTTTTTAAAGGTGACCTTTTTTTTTACATTAAAAATCTCAAAAATGATTGCAAATGATGAAAAACCATTAGAAAAATATTTTAAACAATTGCAATTGCAAGTGGACAATCCACAACTTGTGGCAAGTGACGTGGCAAGTGGACAATCCACAACTTGTGGCAAGTGACATGGCAGGTGGCAAGTGATGTGGCAAGTGGACAATCCACAACTTGTGGCAAGTGACGTGGCAGGTGAAGTGGCAAGTGACGTGGAAAGTGGACAATCCACAACTTGTGGCAAGTGACGTGGAAAGTGGACAATCCACAACTTGTGGCAGGTGACGTGGCAAGTGACCTGGCAGGTGACTTGGCAGGTGACGTGGCAAGTGGAAAATCAACAACTTGTGGCAGGTGACTGGCATGTGACGTGGCAAGTGGACAATCCATAACTTGTGGCAGGTGACGTGGCAAGTGACGTGGCAAGTGGACAATCCACTTGTGGCAGGTGATGTGGCAAGTGACGTGGCGAGTGGACAATCCACAACTTGTGTCAGGTGACGTGGCAAGTGGACAATCCACAACTTGTGGCAGGTGATGGGGCAAGTGATGTGGCAAGTGGACAATTCACTTGTGGCAGGGGATGTGGCAAGTGACGTGGCAAGTGGACAATCCACAACTTGTGTCAGGTGACGTGGCAAGTGGACAATCCACAACTTTTGGCAGGTGATGTGGCAAGTGGACAATCCACTTGTGGCAGGTGACGTGGCAGGGGACGTGGCAAGTGGACAATCCACAACTTGTGGCAGGTGATGTGGCTGGTGACATGGCAAGTGGACAATCCACATCTTGTGGCAGGTGACGTGGCAGGTGACGTGGCAGGTGACGTGGAAAGTGGTGTGGCAAGTGGACAATCCACAACTTGTGGCAGGTGATGTGGCTGGTGACGTGGTAAGTGGACAATCCACAACTTGTGGCAGATGGCATGGCAGGTGACGTGGAAAGTGGACAATCCACATCTTGTGGCAAGTGACGTGGCAGGTGATGTGGCAAGTGACGTGGCAAGTGGACAATCCACAACTTGTGGCAGGTGACGTGGCAGGTGATGTGGCAAGTGATGTGGCAGGTGATGTGACAAGTGGACAATCCACATCTTGTGGCAAGTGACGTGGCAGCTGACGTGGCAAGTGATGTGGCAGGTGACGTGGCAAGTGACATGGCAAGTGGACAATCCACATCTCGTGGCAAGTGACGTGGCAAGTCACGTGGCAAGTGGACAATCCACAACTTGTGGCAGGTGATGTAGCTGGTGACGTGGCAAGTGGACAATCCACAGCTGGTGGCAGGTGGCATGGCAGATGACGTGGAAAGTGGACAATCCACATCTCGTGGCAAGTGACGTGGCAAGTGGACAATCCACAATTTGTGGCAGGTGACGTGGCAGGTGATGTGGCAAGTGGACAATCCCCAACTTGTGGCAAGTGACGTGGCAAGTGGACAATCCACAACTTGTGGCAGGTGCCGTGGCAAGTGACACGGCAAATGCAAGTGTACAACTGCTCTCTATGCTGCTGCTGCTCACTCTGATCAAAATAGCAGAAATAGTTAAAAAAAATGCTTTGAGAGCTTGGGGAGGGTCTACATCATGTTATCTTTATAAACGCGTTTAAACGCAAACGCGTCTAAACGCGTCTAAACGCGGCATGCAAACGCGGCAAAACGCGCGTTTCTAAACGCGCGTTTCAGCTTTTTTTTAACAGAGGTTTCATCTGCGTCTCGTGTGCATGAGGCCTTAGATCTACATCAACTGCACTTGCAGTGCAAAGTGGAATTGCCTTTAGTAAATAACGTCCTTATCTGACAGCTGCATTACAGGAAAAAAAAAACAGGGAAACCCATGTCTGAATAAAGCATGATATATACACGGTATAGAGGTTTGCAATGCTTGATTGAGAGGCTATCCATAGTGAGACACATATAGACTGGTAGATGAGATGCATTGAAGCAGCATGCTCTGACTATAATTAGGGCCTTTTTATGTTCTTACTGTATATAAAGATTTGCATTAATAGGACTTTATAATATATGTAGGTATGCAGTAGAGGTAGAACTCCGGTCAAAATCTATAGCATTAACGTGGTTCTAAGACAAAGGTTTTCAGCATTAAGGAAAAAATCTTTTAAGAACAGCTCCCCCTCAACACCCTCCTTACCCAAACCGTTACCCAAGTCCATTCTCAGTCCAGCGCTGTCTTGTCTCCAGCAGCTCTTCTCCTTTCTTTCTGGTCTCAGAGGCTTTGCTGTTAGCAGAGGGAGCCATTGGCTCCTGCTGCTGCCAATCAAATCATGCAAGGAGGGAGTGAGGCCAAAATGTGCTGCATGTCTATAGACTCACACATCCTGTCTCAGGGGACTACATGAGTGCCCTAAAGCAAGTGGCTTGTCATGGGGGCACAAGTGGCTTGCTATGAGGCCACTTGGAGAAGAGGAGGAGTGGAGAGCATTGGCGGGGGACCCCAGAAGATGAGGTTTGGGGCCACTCTGTGCAAAACCATTACCAGAGCAGGTAAGTACAGCAGGTTTTTCATCTTCAGAAAATAAGGGTTAAGAACTTCTTTAACCACTTGCGAACCAGCCGCCGCAGTTTTACTGCAGCAGATTGGCTCCGCTACATGTTATTGTACGTGACCTCGCGAGGCTTGGCTAGCAGGCGCATGCGTGCCTGCCTCGAGTTCCGTGAGTCTGACTGTCCGCGGGGATACCTGCGATCGTCTCACGGAGAGGAAGAACGGGGAAATGCTAATGTAAACAAGCATTTCCCCATTCTGCCTAGTGACACTGACCATGGCTCCCTGTAATTGGGAGCGGTGATCAGCGATGTGCCATCTTGGAATGTTCTCCTTGGAATCCCAAGGAGAAGGTTCTAATTTACATCCAGCATTTCATCTCATTAGTACAGTGAACTTAAAGCTGAACTTGCCCAAAAGGGGAAGTTCTGCTTGTCTGCATTCTCCAGTGGGTACCTCGAACTTTTAAGAGTGCAGGACAATTCACAAAGCGTGGCCGGTTTTCCTTACCTGAAGAATTGGCTCGGGTGTGGACATCAATGGATCCTCAGACAGCCAAGTGTTCGAATATTAAAAGTCAGCAGCTACGGTATTTTTAGCTGATAACTTTTCATTTTTTTGGGGGGAGACTGGAGCTCTTCTTTAACCACTTGCTGACCGTCACACGCTGACATAAGTTGGCACAATGGCAGCGGTGGGCAAATGGGCGTACTTGTATGTCCCCTTTAATTGGCGGGGCTAGACTGCGCAAACAGAGTGACAGTGCCCGTAGGACTGGCAGACTCTGTCCACCGGTGTCCCGGCGATTGTGTAACGGAGCCGCAGAACGGGGAGATGTAAACAAGGCATTTCCCCGTTCTGCTTATTAACATGACAGAGATCACTGCTTCCTGCCATCGGGAGCAGTGATCATTGTCATGTGAGTGGAAGCCCACCCCCCCACAGTTAGAATCCCTCCCTAGGACACACTTAACCCCTGCAGCGTCCCCTCCTGGTTAACCCCTTCAATGCCAGTCACATTTACACAGTAATCAATGCATTTTTAATCGCACAGATCACCGCCATTATGAGTAAAAAAAAAATATATATAATAAAAATGTCAACTATCTCCCATTTTGTAGACTATAAAACTTTTGCGCAAACCAATCAAGAAATGCTTATTGTGATTTCTTTTACCGAAAATATGTAGAAGAATACGTATCGGCCTAAACTGAGGGAAAAAAATGTTTAATATATATTTTGGGGGATATTATAGCAAAAATAAAAAAATAATGCTTTTTGTCAAAATTGTCACTTTTTTTGTTTATAGCGCAAAAAATAAAAACCGCAGAGGTGATCAAATACCACCAAAAGAAAGCTCTATTTGTGAGGAAAAAGGGATGTCAATTTTGTTTGGGAGCCATGTCGTACGACCACGCAATTGTCAGTTAAATCGACGCAGTGCCGAATCACAAAAAGTGCTCTGGTCTTTGGCCAGCCAAATGCTCCGGGGCTGAAGTGGTCAAGAGTGATTAGAAACCCAGTAAGGTTTTAATGTTGTCTGGTTTCCTGTCTGGGAAACTGCTTTATTTTAAGTGAGAATGCTTCCAATATGGGTAAAGTCTGCAAAAAAATACAGTTTTATTAGTAGAGTGGGAAAGGATTAGGATCTCTGTTAGGCTTTATCGTTATCTGTATCCCTGTTGAGACAATTCCTTACTTCTTATTGTGTCACTGGGATAGGAAGTAGTGGGAAATCTCTTTAATGGAAACAAAAACAATTTAAACAATGGAAACCTGTCCTAAAGGTTTCTCCCTCTAAAAGTAAGAACCAATCACTTATGGATTCATCAATTTAATAAGCTACTGCATTTTTAAATCCATCTGGTAAGAGTACCTTTAATCTTTTGGCATAACTCCCTGTAATATTCTGCATAACAGGGCATAGAGTTTAGAGTTTAACTATCTTTGAACAGGTCAGAACTAATCCAGCTCTGCTTCCCTCCACAGCAACAAACTGTGGAAAAACAGCCAAAATGGCTAAAAAGCACTATATTAAATGTAGTCATTTTAGCATTTGCATGCTACAGCACAAGTTGAACCAGATAATCTGAAAATTGCTGTAAAGCGTCAGACCAAGTGCATAGCTTTTATTTTCTGCTCTGCAGTAAAACTTATGTAGCAAAGCACAGATTAACTGAACAAAAAAAAAAATAAAAATAAAAGAAAGGTCTGGTGTCACCAGTGAGACACACCACCATCCATAGTACAATAAAAGCAAAGGTATCACCCTTTGGGACGTTATATGAGGTGTGCACAATAGGTTGATGAAATCGACAAATATAAATACAATAAAACCATTTATTACAGAAATAATCACACATAAAAGAGTAGCATAAAGGCAAAGCCGACACAATGGTACATGGTTAAAGATCGCATTGCATTAGAAATACACGAGTATACATAACATCTATAACATCCGACACGTTTTGCGAGATGTGACTCACTCTTCAGGGGTGGATGCATGTAGGATATATCTGGAAATGAATGACCAAAAAGGTAATGTAACACATATTGCTGCCATCCTCGGTGAACACGGCCACAGGCACCCAGGCCTTGCCGATTGGGGGCATATGGGGTCTTTCCTTTTTCGGTAAGGACCTTTTTACCATTTGTCCATTATTCATTCATGTTACATTACCTTTTTAAATAGGCATTTAAAAACATTCAAATAGGCAATTCATCTTTCGTTCACCCAAAGTTCTTTAGTGGCCATGTTATGTTGGGCGGCATCGTTCAATAGAAACCGGTCCACATTCAGCCTGTGTGTACTGCTCCCAGTCTGCTCAGTTAATGGCGGAAAGTGCTGACCGAAATGTTCTGGCCCTGTCCGAACACAAAAACACAGCAGGGGAGATCACTGTACTAACATCGCATAGTTAGTATAGTGGCTCCTCCTGAACTGTCGGTTTCTTTTTCATTTAGCCCTGTTGGGTAAAAAAAAAAAAAAAAAACCTAGTAGTGTGCATCAGTCTTAAATTAGTGGAAATTCAACCAAGATTTTCCAAGGGAAAATTCTCTACCATTTGGTAATATTTTCAATAAGAAAAGGGGTCTATACTGCAACATTTACCCTATGTAAAATAAGGGAGAATGTTACTTTCCTTGCACCTTGACCTTTTCAACCTATTAACTAAAAGTTTCCTAGTTGAGCTGTGGAATCATTGCATTTTCTACTGAAAATGCCCTGATTGCCCATTGGAAATACTGAACCTGTATTTTCAAAGGTTCAACACTTTCATGGGTTATTTTCTGTTGCAATGTGTTTATTGTACTTGCAAAGATGGCACAAAAAGTTTTCGGTTTGCCCCTGCAAACGAAAGCCCCTCACACACAGGCATGTCGGGAGACATTTGCCGATTCAAAAAAAGAAAAAAGAAAAGAAAAAACAGCCGACATTCTGCCCGTGTGTATGTCAGACATGCATTCTGGAAAACCAGCAGCTCAGGACTCTCGATCAGCGCTCTCAGCCAATGGCAGAAGGTGCTGATTGGATTGTTCTGACGGAGGGCCGCCCCCCTGTCAGAACACAACAGCTCAACGGAAGCAGGAGATTGGACTATCCTCGCATGGTTAGTACAGTGTCACCGACCGGAGCTGTCAGTTTGCACAAAAGAAAACTGTTACTGTGTACCCAGCTTTAGGAGGACCACCAATATCCCAGTGTCCTGGAATATCCAAGTCTAGCAGGACCCATTACATTTTAGGGGGCTGGCTGCAAAAAAGGTGACTGTGGATTGCCAACCATGTAGGAAAGGAAGATAGCAGCATGTGACCTGGCGTGCAGCAGCAGAGTGGCAGATCACAACAGATCAATGCTGGATTCACAGGGTTTGGAAGCATGTTTCTTGAGGATAAATGGGCAAAAAAGATAACAGGGAATTAAAAAGAAACTAACAAGTATAATGACCTTTTAAACATCACTATGCATTGAGCATCTACTGTATAGCCCAACTGCATAGAAATTATAAACCTGCTCCTTGTGTGTCTTCAAGCAAAAACCACACACAAATTACAGGTATTTAGAAATAGAAGGATAATTTTTCATTCACAAGCAATACTTAAAATGGATTAAACACACATTGCCTTTTGATAGACTAGTTCTCACTTTAGTTTATGAGCCCTGTGATACAGATCTATAAGAAAGTTAGAAAATCTTTATCCCAAATGTGTAATTTTAGACTGCCAGCTCTGGTGAGTATGGTCATGCTTCTGTCATTTGAGCAAAAACAAAGGAAGTTCTGTAACTCCCAGCTTCGAAGATGAAAATGTTCTTTGCTTTCCTTCATGCAAAACCACTTGCTGAACTTAATGCCAAATTAGGTTATTTTTGAACGCCATTCAGATAAGATCATTTACAGCTAATGAAGTTCTGGAAAAGTAAATAAATAAAATGAATAATTCCAGCTTACTGTAGTAGTTGGCATTGCTAACATTTGGCCCTTGTGAGTAAATGGCAGTTTAGCGTTTTAATAAAAGCACTAATTTGATAATTGCATTGTGCTTTGGAAACAAAGATCCACCTCTAAAGAAAATTTTATTGGGGCAACATGAATGTGGAACACATCATCAGTTTTGTGACTTGACTTTACATTAAAGGAGACACTGGGGGTTAATTTCTAAACCTGGAGTGTGCAAAATCTGGTGCAGCTCTGCATATAAACCAATCAGCTTCCAGGTTTTATTGCCAAAGCTCAATTGAACAAGCTGAAGCTAGAAGCCGATTGGCTACCATGCACAGCTGCACCAGATTCTGAGTACACCAGCTTTAGTAAATCTACCCCACTGTCACCAGACTGTTTCGGTTTGAACGCCAATCGAGGTGTCATCTTGCTTTTAACTTTGCACATGTTCATATGTATGTCTGATTTATTTCTGAGCGCCCACAAAAATCGTTTTGGAATGATACAAGATAATGTCTAAATACATTGTATTCTGTATTAGATTCTTAATTCCCGAGGTTTCCTAAAGACATGGGCTTCGATCCAAGAAACACATTGAATAAAAGTTACTCATGATATAATGGATAAACATATGCATGAAATTGTATGTAAAAACTGTATTGGGGGCTATAGGGGGGAAAAAAATGTATGATATCGAATATATATGAACATGAATAGCATAATTGATGTCCTTTTTGGATCAATGGTACATGTGCTCCATTTCTAAAATGTTGTTCACAAACACACATTATATATCATCCCAAAACCTACTGCTTTCTAGCTCCCTTGTCACCTCCTCCCATGCACACCTCCAGGATTACTCCAGAGCTTCTCCCATCCTTTGGAACTCCCTACCCCAATCTGTCCGACTGTCCCCTAATCTATCCATCTTTAGGCGATCCCTGAAAACCCTTCTCTTCAAAGAAGCTTATCCTGCTTCTAACACTGTTTTACTTCCGCCATCAGCTCATCCCCCCATAGCTATTACCTTTTGTATCAATTGACCCTTCCTTTTTAGATTGTAAGCTCTAACGAGCAGGGCCCTCTGATTCCTCTTCTACCAAACTGTAATGTCTGCCCTCATGTTGTAAAACACTGCACAAACTGTTGGCGCTATAAAAAAAACTGTATAATAATAATAATGTTATATAATAATTATACTGTATGGTTTTATTTAAAAAATTAGTGTATGGTACCTTCAAAGTCTGATAGCTTGTCTATGGTTATGGCCATTACTTATTTCAATTAAGTCAGGTTAGTACCAATTTTATTATAATATATGAATATGCCCTTCCCATTTTAAAGGTAAACCTTTTTTACCTTAATGCATCCTTCGCATTAATTAAAAAAACAAAACAAAAAAAAAACACCCTTGCTATCTGTTCTAAACACTTATCAGACCTGGCACTTACTGCACCAACGCTGCCTTTGGCTTCAACACCACTCCTCTCACTGCCTGCTTTCACAGGAGAATCTAAGGGCAGCAGAGGCATGGGCTCCTGCTGCTGTCAGTCAAGCAGGGAATGTAGCTCCTAGCCACTGTGAGTCTATGAATGCACACAGCCCTGTACATAAGCACAAATGAACAGGCACCTCCCAGGCTAAGGAGGCACCTGGGCAGAGAGAAACTGATAGCGCTGTAGGGGACTGCCAAAAGAGCAGAAGAGGGTGTTTTGTGTGCAATATCTTTGCATAGAGCAAGGAAGTATAACCCTCTTTTTATATATATATATATATATATATATATATATATATATATATATATATATATATATATTTTTTTTTTTTTTTTAAATAAAAAGGACTTTAGTGTCACTTTAAAGCGAAATTAAACCCACAACTAAAAATGTAATATATATATGGCAGCTTACCAATCAATAGATGTGGTGACTGCATTCCTTTTTTTTAGATTTTTTTTTCCCCCTCTGTTTTCACCTGTTGATCTTGCCAATATCACACCTTCTGTATTAACCTCCCTGGCAGTATGATTAGTTCTGGTTTTAGGTGCTTAACCACTTTCAGACCGGACCATTTTGCTGGTAAATGACCAGAGGTCTTTTTACACTTTGGCACTGCGCTGCTTTAACTGGTAATTGCGCGGTCATGCAATGTTGTACCCAAACAAAATTTGCGTCCTTTTCTTCCCACAAATAGAGCTTTCTTTTGATGGTATTTGATTGCCTCTGCGATTTTTATTTTTTGCGATATAAACGTAAAAAGACCGCAAATTTTGAAAAAAAATGATATTTTCTACTTTTTGTTATTAGAAAAATCCAATAAACTCAATTTTAGTCATACATTTAGGCCAAAATGTATTCAGCCACATGTCTTTGGTAAAAAAAAAGTCAATAATTGTATATTTATTGGTTTGCGCAAAAGTTGTCACATCTACAAACTAAGGTACGTTTTCTGGAATTTACGCAGCTTTTAGTTTACGACTGCCTATCTCATTTCTTGAGGTGCTAAAATGGCAGGGCAGTACAAAACCCCCCCAAATGACCCCATTTTGGAAAGTAGACCCCCTAAGGAAATTGATAAGAGGCATGTTGAGCCCATTGAATATTTTATTTTTTTGCCTCAAGCGATTGAATAATGACAAAAAAAAAATTTTTTTTTTTTTTTACACAAAGTTGTCACTAAATGATATATTGCTCACACATGCTATGGGCGTATGTGAAATGACACCCCAAAATAAATTCTGCTGCTTCTCCTGAGTACGGGGATACCACATATGTGGGACTTTTTGGGAGCCTAGCCGCGTACGGGGCCCCGAAAACCAAGCACCGCCTTCAGGCTTTCTAAGGGCGTAAATTTTTGAGTTCACTTCTCACTACCTATTACAGTTTTGAAGGCCATAAAATGCCAAGATGGCACAAAACCCCCACAAATGACCCCATTTTAGAAAGTAGACACCCCAAGCTATTTGCTGAGAGGCATGTTGAGTTCATGGAATATTTTATATTTTGCCACAAGTTGCGGGAAAATTACAAACTTTTTTTTTTTTTTTTTTTTTTTCACAAAGTTGTCACTAAATGATATATTGCTCACACATGCCATGGGCATATGTGAAATGACACCCCAAAATAAATTCTGCTGCTTCTCCTGAGTACGGGGATACCACATATGTGGGACTTTTTGGGAGCCTAGCCGCGTACGGGGCCCCGAAAACCAAGCACCGCCTTCAGGCTTTCTAAGGGCGTAAATATTTGACTTCACTCCTCACTACCTATTACAGTTTTGAAGGCCATAAAATGCCAAGATGGCACAAAACCCCCACAAATGACCCCATTTTAGAAAGTAGACACCCCAAGCTATTTGCTGAGAGGCATGTTGAGTCCATGGAATATTTTATATTTTGCCACAAGTTGCGGGAAAATTACAAACTTTTTTTTTTTTTTTTTTTTTTCACAAAGTTGTCACTAAATGATATATTGCTCACGCATGCCATGGGCATATGTGAAATGACACCCCAAAATAAATTCTGCTGCTTCTCCTGAGTACGGGGATACCACATATGTGGGACTTTTTGGGAGCCTAGCCGCGTACGGGGCCCCGAAAACCAAGCACCGCCTTCAGGCTTTCTAAGGGCGTTACAGTTTTGAAGGCCATAAAATGCCAAGATGGCACAAACCCCCCCCAAATGACCCCATTTTGGAAAGTAGACACCCCTAAATTTAGGGGTACACTAGTGAGACTAGGTAATAAATGGCGGGTGCCCTGAAACTATAAAAAAATAACTAACCAACCAGCGTCACCTGTAACAGTTATATGGTGATCACTGGTGAAAGGGTTAACTAGGGGGCAATCAGGGGGCTTTATGCGGTAGTATATGGGGGTCCCTGGCGCTATAAAAAGCTGCGGCGAACCTAAATACCTACTTGCCTAACTAGCGTCACCTGTGACACTAATACAGCGATCAGAAAAACGATCGCTTATTAGGCTGGGTTCACACTGGAGCGATGCGGGAACGCCACGAATGCGCGGCGGGTTCCCGCATCGCATGCCTCCCGGCGGCAGTTCACACTGCCCTATGCGAACTGCTGGGAGTGTCAGTGAAATGTTACTGACACCCCCAGATCAGTTCGCATATCGCAGTGCGATCTGCAAACTCGGATCGCATGGTGTGAACACCCATGCGATCCGATTCTGCTGCGGGCCAAAAAAAGGGTCCCGTGCGAATTTGCGGCGGGTGCGGCGGGTGTGGCGGGTGCGGCGAATGGCTGAACTCGAATCGCACAGAGATCGGATGTGATTTGCACTGCAGTGCGAATCACATCCGTTCTCAAACCGCTGCAATCTGAACCCAGCCTTAGTGACACTGGCGACGGGGGGTGATCACGGGGTTAAACCTTTATTGGGGGGGTTAGGGGGGTACCTTAGAACTAAAGGGGGCTAACCCTAACTGCCCTAACAGTTATTAGTCACAAATGACACCCGCCGGGTGATCAGGGGGTTAAACCTTTATTAGGTAATAAATGGCGGGTGCCCTGAAACTATAAAAAAATAACTAACCAACCAGCGTCACCTGTAACAGTTATATGGTGATCACTGGTGAAAGGGTTAACTAGGGGGCAATCAGGGGGCTTTATGCGGTAGTATATGGGGGTCCCTGGCGCTATAAAAAGCTGCGGCGAACCTAAATACCTACCTGCCTAACTAGCGTCACCTGGGACACTAATACGGCGATCAGAAAAATGATCGCTTATTAGGCTGGGTTCACACTGGAGCGATGCGGAAACGCCGCGAATCCGCGGCGGGTTCCCGCATCGCATGCCTCCCGGCGGCAGTTCACACTGCCCTATGCGAACTGCTGGGAGTGTCAGTGAAATGTTACTGACACCCCCAGATCAGTTCGCATATCGCAGTGCGATCTGCAAACTCGGATCGCATGGTGTGAACACCCATGCGATCCGATTCTGCTGCGGGCCAAAAAAAGGGTCCCGTGCGAATTTGCGGCGGGTGCGGCGGGTGTGGCGGGTGCGGCGGGTGCGGCGAATGGCTGAACTCGAATCGCACAGAGATCGGATGTGATTTGCACTGCAGTGCGGTGCGAATCACATTCGTTCTCATAAACCGCTGCAATGTGAACCCAGCCTTAGTGACACTGGCGACGGGGGGTGATCACGGGGTTAAACCTTTATTGGGGGGGTTAGGGGGGTACATTAGAACTAAAGGGGGCTAACTCTAACTGCCCTAACAGTTATTACAGTCACAAATGACACCAATGCAAAAAAAAAAAAAAAAAAAAAAAAAATGACATTGGTGTCACTGTGACTGGGGGGCAGGGGTAATTGGGGGGGTGATCGGGGGGTAAAGGGGGGGTGTGAGTGTGCCTGGCATGTTCTACTGTGTGTGGGATGTGTTGGTGCAACTCACTGATCCGCTCTCCTCCGTGTCGGAACGAAAAATACCGACACGGAGGAGAGAATACATCACTTCCTCTCCTGTGTTTACATTACAGGAGAGGAAGTGATGTCACCGGGGATTTCTATTCGTCGGGAGCGATCGCGAGGGGGTGGCCATGAATGAATGGCCGTCCCCTCGTCCGGGATCGCTCCCGAACGAAAACCGACCGCCGCAGGCACCGGGCGGGGGCCCGATCGGGCCCCCGACCCGCGGGAGGCAAATCACGTACATGTACGTGCTTATGCCTGCCCGTGCCATTCTGCCGACGTACATCGGCGTTAGGCGGTCGGCAAGTGGTTAAAGCTGTACAATTATTTTGCATGGAAATTTGGAGTTTTATATTGTAGTCCTGTAATTCTTAGGAATAACTCTCTTAAATCTGTTCAAACCAGAGTCTAGCAGACATCCCGGGTATGATAAAGTTTATAATATAATAAATAATAATAAAAATTATTCAATAATGTAATCAAATCCTAACACACTGAAATTTGCTCATTTGCAGAATTGTCGCTGTCATTAGATTTAGTGTTTGATTACGAATTTCCCCACAAATCGCTATCGCTCAATTCTGCAAGTGATTATAATTTATTATCGCTGTTTTTTAGTTGGTCTAAAATCACTTTTGACATAAAAGGGACACTTTTTGGTTGCTATGGACAATCTCCAAATTCCAGGCAGAAAAAACAGTATTTATAATATAAAAGTACATACAGGGCATTGCACAGACCACTAGGGACAAAGGGGTCTGTAATGTTTTTATACAGTACTGTAATCTGTAAGATTACAGTACTGTGTGTGTTGTGTGTGTTTTTACTTTTTTGAATTTGGCGCGGATCTCCGCTCCAGTGCGTTGCAACGTCGAAGGGAACGGAGATCGGTGGCATTCGGGCACTGTGTGAATCGAGCAGAGGACAGCTCGATCACACAGCGTGGAGGACATCGCTAGATCCAGGGGACAAGGTAAGTAACTTCTCCCTGTGTCCTCCCTGTATCCAGCGATGCGATCCCGAGTCTGGCTCGGAGTTAACGCTTATGGTGCTGAAATCCCAGCCCGAGCCAGACTTGGGATTAGCGCTAGGGAAGTTAAGCCTCAAACACACTGCTGCCTGTGTCATTTGGTTCAACATTATACTTACCCATACGAAGTCTTCACCACTATTCCAAGACATTGGAGACCTCCAAAGCAACCATCGGGGGCTCTGTGTATAAGCTACTCATATGGGGATCTAAGATCCCTGGGCCTCTAGTTTATTTTCTTTTTTTACACACCTGGTCAATTGTGGCTACGCTCTGTGGTCTCCTTGTGTGGAACACGTGGGGCCCTGGCTATCCTCATGGGGACATCTGTCTGACACACCCCATGCTGTGTATATACTTGTGACGATCCACATAGGCTGCCTACCAGGATGAATTCAAGGTTTCTGACCTTCTCTTAAACACCCCTGAAGAAAGGCTTTAACTCTTCCTGAAACACGAATACATTAAGAGGAGAGTGTCACTAAATTGTACATTCTTACAAGGTAGCGGTTTTACTGTTGACGTTTTTAGTATTAATGATGTATCATACCCTTTCTATGGATGTAATACAAGTTTTATGTTTTCTATTACAATATACTTTTCTTGACTCCAGTTGTCTTAAAAGTCTCATTAGTACCATTGGGGGTTACTCGTTTTTCAGTTTTCTACACTAGACATTTGGTCATCTCCCCTAGATGCCTTTCCTCCTGGCAGCAGTGTTTTGGCAGAAAAAAAAAAAAAAAAAAAAAAAAACACGTGGCGCCAATTCAGATCATTGGACAAAATAGTCATTTATTCTGGCCATTGAAATGAATGAACTCTCACACACTAAACGTGCCTAGCATTAACAAATGTTTAGAGGAGTTTTCACATCAAGTGTTTTCTTCTGCCAACATGCTGCCGCTCCTGGACATGCTACCTCAAAACATTCCTGCCTCTAAACACCTATGTGTGCATGGACACATAGGGGTTGATTTACTGAAGACAAATAGATTGTGAACATTTGAAAGTGCAGTTGCTCCAAGGCTTAGTAAATGAGGTAAAGCTTCACTTTACAAAGAATACCCAATCACATGCAAGGAAAATAAAAACAGCATTTTTGCCTGCACGTGATTGGATGATGGAAGTCAGCAGAGCTCTCCCTCATTTACTAAGCTCTGGAGCAACTGCACTTGCAGAGTGCAACTGTACTTTCAAAAGTGCACAGTCTATTTCCCTTTAGTAAATCAACCTCATACACAGAAGCATTTAGGAGGCAGAAAACAAACGCCAGATGTCCCAACAGCAGTGCTAAACGGCAAGTGCTCATGAGGCCTTAGAGTGCCCACATTCTGAATGAAGGAGCACTAGACACCTTTGGACAGCAGCATTGTTAATCTGGGGGGAGGGGAGTGTTGGATGCAACCAGATTTATATTCACTAACAAATTGAAGCTGAACTCCAGCTAACACTTTATAAGCAGTTACAGCAAACAATGGGGTTTATTTACTAAGGCTGGAGAGTGCAAAACCAGGCTCACTTTCTATGTTTCTATGCAGAAGTGAGACTGACTGTGCACCCTCCTGCTTTAGTTGAAAAAAAAACCTTTTCCTTTTGGGATAAAAGTTTTACATAAATAAATGACAATCTTTGTCAATGGTAAATGGTTTGTCTTAGCCCTGTAGCTGCTACATCTGCAGGACAGTGTGTTTTCGTAAAACCACAGACAAACTGGCCAGATAACCGGGTGAAAATAAAAGAAAGCAAGCCAAAAAAAAGAACTAATTCAGCCATCACATTTAAGAAATTGGTAAGCTGCAATATAATAAATGTTTGCTTTTGGGTTGAATACCACTTTAACCACTTGCTTACTGGGCACTTAAACCCCCCTCCTGCCCAGACCAATTTTCAGCTTTCAGCGCTGATGCACTTTGAATGACAATTGCGCGGCCATACAACACTGTACCCAAATGAAATTTTTATAATTTTTTTCCCACAAATAGAGCTTTCTTTTAATGGTATTTAATTACAGTTGGGAGTTTTATTTTTTGCTAAACAAAAAAAGATGCAAAAAAAATAAAAAATCACGTTTAATAGTTTGTTATAAAATTTTGCAAACAGGTAATTTCTCCTTCATTGAAATGCGCTGATGAGGCGGCACTGGTGGGCACTGATAGGCGGCACTGGTGGGCACTGATAGGCACAGATAAGGTGGCACCAATAGGCACAGATAAGGCAGTACTGATGGGCACAGATAAGGCGGCACTGATGGGCAAATATGGGCACAGATAAGATGGCACTGATGGGTGGCACGGATGGGTGGCACTAAGGGGCACTGATAGGTGGGACTGATGGGCACTGATAGGTGGCACTGATGGGTGGCTCTGATAGGTGGCACTGCTGGGCACTGAAGGGCGGCACTGATGGGCACGGATATGTGGCACTGAGGTGCAGCACTGTTGAGGCAGATTATGGGCACTGCTAGGTGGCACTGCGGGCACTGATAGGTGGCACTCTGGGCACTGATGGGTGGCACTTTTATTAATAACTGGCTGGTACTGGCAGGGGGCAGGTGGGCACTGATAAGTTGGCCGTGATCGGGACTGATGTCCCGATAACGGCCGCCGGTGATCGGCTTTTTTTAGCGCGAGGAGGAAAAACAGCCGATTACCGGCTCTGTTTTGTCACATGATCAGCTGTCATTGGCTGACAGCTGATCACGTGGTAAGGGGTCGGGATCGACCCCTTGCTCGGATCCATGATCAGGCGAGTCTAAGGTGGCGCGCAGGCCGCTCGTGCACGGGACGACGTCAATAGACGTAGTCCCAGCAAAGCAGGTCTGCGCTGTAGCCGTCATTCGGCTATAGCGTGGATCTCTAGTGGTTAAAATTACTATAGTTTTTTTCTTTTTACTGCTTAACCAGCAGCTACATAAAAAAGGTTATGTAGGGCGGTGAGGGGAGGGGCAATGATGCTGAGCTGTACTAAAAATGGTCAACATTTCCTTAATAAGTTCAAAGGCACGCTGAAAAGTGCAAGTGAATAAAAATAATGTATAATGAATAAGAAAAAGCTAAAATTGAGCATTTACTACTACTCTTGAAATTTTCTGTACGTTTGCCTGCCATTTTTTTACTTTGTGACAGGATTTCTAACATCATGCAGATTGTAGTATTAGTAACCTTTTGAAAACATTCAGTAATGTTTTAGGTTACTAGAGGGGGTAATTCTTAAAAGAAGATCTAAACTGATAAACTGTTAAAGTTCTAGCATTTGTGAATTTCAAATAGATGCGATGCGCGAGAGACCCGTTTGCGAATGCTGCCATCTAGCTTACCTCACCCAAGCAGGCTACCACACTCAAAACTCAGAATCATGACTAAAAAAATTTTACTGCCTATGATGTATTAAAAGCATTGAGATATCACAGACCTGCAGCTCGCAAAAACAATGCGAGAGCAACTATGATATAGGTCAGCCTTTTTCGGGTGCCTTGAGGTTTCTTCGGGGGTGCCCTTGGCAAAATGCCTAAAATTGTATACAAGCCGGTGGGTGGATGAAGCTTGCCTTTTAGTTACACAAAGTTACAGGTTTCCATTCTACACCATTACAACCTTCTACCTGTCAACCTCCTAACGACCAATGACATCATCCGGTGATAAGTATGTTTGTTCCCTCGCCTCTATCAGCTTTGGGGTCTCATTACCTAAGTGATGGAAAAACTGAGGCAGAAGAGAAACATTGGAATACTAGTCAGTACCAGTTTGCAAAAGTGTATTTGCGTTGGAAGATTAAATCATCTCTAACTTTGGGTGTCCTGCATCTATTGATGTTGCTGCATTATGTAAAACTATGAGAATAGTTTACATTTTTAGAATGGGGCACCTCAAGACTGTCCATAATTTTGGCGGGTGCCTTGACTGAAAAAATGTTGACAAACACTGATCTAGGTTAACCTTACACTATTATGTAAGAACAAAGGAAGAAACTGAAATGTTCAGTTGCCACACATGGGCCGCTGTAAGTGCATTGCCAATTATTCTGCATTGCATATGAATATAAAAAAAACACACATGTGCAATAGTGTAGGGCATTATTCTACATGGTATATGAACATGAGAAAACACGTACTAGTACTCACAAGGTGTGCTGTATTAAAAATACTGCAGATAGAATTTATTTCATTTTTTTTTTGTGTGCATTAATGCACGTTAACAGACCATTAAAAATTAAAGGGCTGCTTTCATGCAACTCAGAGAAGGATAATGTGTGAATGGAATCAGATGCTGGACACAATCTAACAATTGGTGAGAACACCACTGGTGAAAAATGTGCGCTTGAATTTCTAGGTCTGCATGCCTTCTGTGGCTGGAGGTACCATATACTATATATTTTTTTGTAATATAAAAGACTACAGTAAATACTGGACAATACAACGGTAGGTAAATCTAAAAGCTCCTTACTCTCTGAACCTCCCTATTGGTTGTCAATTAACCTCCCTGGCGGTATGATTATTTCAGATTTTAGGTGCTGAAAGCGGTACCATTATTTTGAATGGAAATTTGGCGTTTTATATTGTAGGTCTGTAATTCTTAGAAATAATTCACTTAAATCTGTCAAAACAAGAGTCTAATAGACATCCCGGGTATGATAAAATATGAAATCATAAATTATAATAATAATTATATATATACACAATAAATAACGATAAATAATTATAGCAAATAAAAAATTTTTTCAATAATGTATTCAAATCAAAAACACTGAAATATGCTGAGTTGCAGAATTGTCGCTGTGATTACTTTTAGTGTTTGATGATGAATTTCCCCACAAATTACTATTGCTCAATTCTGTGAGTGATTCTAATTTATCATCGCTGTTTTCTAGCTGGTCTATAACCACTTTTGATGTAAACGGACAAAGGGGATGTGCAATTATTTGATACAGTACTCTAATCTGTAAGATTACAGTATACTGTATCTATACTGTGTATTTTACCTTTTGAATTTGGCGCCGAACTCCGTCCCCGTGCATCGCAACGCTCGCAGGGAACGGAGCTCGGCACTGTGACAGATCAAACAGAGGATGGCTCGCAGATCACAGCCGGGGGGGGGGCATCGCTGAATCCAGGGGACAAAGTAAACCCCTCCATGGATCCATCGATGCGGTCCCGAGTCCTGTTAGGGAATACCACTTATGGTATTTCAATCTTACCCCAAGCCAGACTCGGGAATACCGCCAGGGAGGCTACAAGACCAACAGAGAAGTTTACACGTGTTCAGGGGTTAGGGCAAGCTCCACTTCTATATAAAAAAAAATATTGATTTACAGATAACTTAAGAGTTTCTTATATCTTTAAAACAATTTTTTCCCCCTATTTGCCCATGTATTTTTTTTACCATATTCAGTTTAAATTGCTAATGTTTGTGACAGGATTCCAATTTAGGAAACTAAGCTAAAATCATTGATCAAAATTCCCAATTAATTTATCCAACGCTGAGGCCATGTGTCACTGCAATCCCCAGTCTCCTCTTCTGTTTACATCCAACGGGGTTCTTCTTCGGGCATCATCACTGACTATGGAGCGTTCAGTGACAGTGCTCTCTCAGGATCCAGAAGAGGGGTGACATCATTGCATGGACACAGTGGGAGACCAGCTGGTGAAGGACCATCTGCAGTGCTGGACAGTCCCTCAAACCCAGAAACAGCAGTGGTGAGGGACCTGGATGGAGCACTTAGGAAAGTATACCTTACTTTACCAAGTGAAAAAGAAAAACCTAGCCCAATAAATTAGAGGGGGGGTTAATTTTGACTAGAGTTGGGCTTTAATTTTCATCAACTCATTGCTTAGCAGACTTGCGTTTTTAGCATTTAGTACAGCAGCTACCCGTATAAATTAGCATGATTATACCTGCCTATTCCAAGTTTGTTTCAAACTAATGAAATCTGTAACTCAATGGAATAGGATATGATGCTGGCCTCAGTAACATGACATGGGTGAAATAACAATGGGCAGTATACATGAAATGCTTACGTGTGAACAAGAGAAGAGAATTTGGTATTAAATGATATTAATGACTTAATTCTTTGGGGACCAGAGTACAAACATCCAGTATTACAGATTCTGAAAGGTTCAGCTACATCACATTTGTACTTTCTGAACTTCTAACCAATCCCTCTTTTACTCTCTGGCCAAAAGGAGCAACCCCCTCCAACTTCAGTAATAGCTGGATACATTCCACCCATATAGTTATGTTTCCCAGGGCACAGTATCACTTTGTAGCTAAATACTATGGGGACGTGCAATGTTCTAGCAATATCAAATTTCTTTGTTATTTCCTTTAGGGAAAACATGCAAGTAAAAAACAACCATTTAAAATGACAAAGACACAAATGTGGGCCTTAACCAAATTATAAATAAAAGTATTGGGAGAATGTAAGATCTGCGTAATTAAAATGCAGACGATAAACTATATTCGACTTACCATAAAAGACTTTTCTTGGAGTACAGGATGAATAATTCAGCTACATTAGGTTGTACCATTGCCTTTAGGAGATTAGACACTGGCAAAACAACGCTGTAATGACAGCCCAATATAATGCCTCCCACTCCCAGTATACCTCAGTTTAATTAGCAATCATTAGTAGGAATGGACTATAAAGAATAGAGGGGAGGGATCTGTGTCCCATAATGTACGCAAGAAAAGCATTTTACAGCAAGTCCAAAATCCCTTTTTATTGTACGTTACAGGAAACGGCAGTCAATTCAGTTACACTGGTACTTCCAAAAGTAGTCCAACTGAGGGGAAGGCAACAACAAATGACAAGCTAGCAGACCCACAAAAACCAACAGCTTAACAGAGGGGCTCAATAGAGCCTAGAGAACAAATTTAAAAACTTGTCAGTCAAAGCTGGCATCAGTTGAGGCCTAAACATCCCCCTGGTAAAACAGATGCCTGATGCAGGAAAGCCCATGATGCACTACCTGATCTAGTGGCACATACTTTGACTAGGAAGGGAAGAAACTTGTCCTCAAGGTCACGGGCTTGACTGATTAGCCGGCACATTCACCTAGCGATAGTGGAACAGACTGTCCCCTAAAGGAACCTTCAGGAACAATAAACCGATTAGTTGGCCTGAGATGTGCATGCGAATCAGGGTTGAGTCAAGTCAAAATCAGATGTGTGTCTCAAGTGTGAGACTTCTGATTCCTCATTGACAATTCATGATAGCCATTGCCATGGCATAGTCGAACTGAATCGTGGTCAAATTACATCATAGATGAAAGGTCCATCTACCAGATTGTCAAACCATGAAATCAGACCGAGACAGAAGTACAGTTAAATCAAAAGTAAAAAGAACAAACATAGTCAAAACATGTTTAGTAACCGGATCGGATAGTCAGCCAAGCCAGAAGTCAGGGATCGAAACAGCAAGCAAGATCTGGAGCCAGATGGGATGTCAGCAAAGCCAGGCTTTAAACAGGAACGCAGGAGATAGTTTCTTGTGATGTGACCAAGGCGAAGGCAGTGCTCCTCTGGACTGGATGGCTTAAGTAGGCAGGACTGACGAGTGGGATCATCAACAGCTGAGTAACTTGTGGAGAGAGATGGGAGCTGGCAATTAGCGGCCATCTTAGAGAAGGAAGGGATGAGCCCAGCCCTGACACAGATTGAGGGAAGGAATGACTGAAAAAGTGGATTACATACAGAATTTTTCTAACCCAAGGAAGATTTGAAAAACCCTTAGATCTGTTATGGAGTGGACGTCCCTTTTTGCTTTGGGCACAATGAACAGGTTGGAATAGAAACCTTGTTTCCCCCCCACTCTTGACAAGTAGGGCATCCTATCATCGGGAGGAGGACTTGCTCATAGACTCTGAGGAATTATGGGTCCAAGACTTGGACTTTGGGGCCTGAAAATAAAGAAAGGAGCTCTCAGGGGCAGATCTTTTGATGAAGATGAAGGTTTTACCTTCTTTCTCTGGGGCAGTAGTGTACTCTACCCCTTGTGACGTCTTTAATTATGTTATCCAGGGATTCACCAAAGGGGCGTGTATTGAATTAATGTTCCACAGGTCAACATGTGAGCCAATGTACCAAAAGAAAGCCCTTCTGGATATTTGTCTTATGGGCGCTAGCCCATCAACACAATACAGTAGGTCCACAGGTGTGTGCTCCAGTAGCTGGAGGACAGAGGAACCAGGATCCTGTAACATACCCTTGGACCAGACTGTCACGTACCTGGTAGTAGAGCCCGACTTGGAGGAGGAGACCTCTCTTGCGGCTCCGACTCAAGGGCCCTGGTAGTGTATACAGGTAACACAAGAGTCAACAGTGGCATGAGTGTCCGGCAGGATCAACAGCTGGATCAGGGGAAGGCTGGAATCGGAGGGAAACAGGATCAGCAGGCAGGTGCAGGAAGCTAAAGCAGAGCGGCAGGCGAAGAGGCTGGACCAGGACACCAATGCAGGAACTCTGGCAGAGGCAGGACTTCAGGCAGGTGCTGGAACCACTACTGGAGGTAGAGCAGCAGACGGCACCGGAATAGGAGGCTGGAAGCAGAGCAGTCAGACAAGCCAGGTCGGAGGTCAGGCGGTCAGCGGAGGTACCAAGGAACAAGCAGGTGGATGGTCGGACGAGCCGGGTCGGTAAACGGGCAGGCAGCAAAAGCACCAAAGGATCAAGCAGAGGGGAAGTCAGGCAGGCCGGGGTCAGATGCAGGCGGACAGCAGGAGTAGTAGGTAAACAAGCCGGGTCAACAGGTCACAGAAGGCAGGTTCTCAGAATCAGGGTACTCGCACGCTGTAGATCAGACAGCAAGAACTGGATGTGACTGAGTTAAATAGCCCGCCTGGCGCCAACGAGCGCACACACGCGTGCACGACTACGCGCGCGTGCACACGCGTGGACGTGAAGGTGCGGATTGACCACTGCTGGCAGGATCCTCGTGACACAGACAGCTAAGGTCTGGAAAATGGACGTGGTCATATTGGTAGGTTGTAGGCAGGGCAGGACCTGCAAAGGATAATAAGGCCTTAAAATGGGATTACAGATTTTTTGTACCCTGGATCTTTAAGAATGAGATAGCCTCAACAGAGACAGTTATAGTCTTGTTAAGACATGAACTGCCTGTGTTCACAACATGTAAAGCACATCATTTTTCCACCATAGAGAAAATGCTTTTCTGGGTTACGCCAATATACCAGCTTCCAACTGCTGGTTGGAAGCTAAACAGTGGGGGACCTTGAGTGGAGAGTGAACAAGTCATGCTTTTGACTGCTAGTGATGGCTGGTTTGCATTTTTAGGTTCTTTTTGGGGCTTTTCCTTGTAGCTTTTTAACACCTTTTAAACTGTTTTTTTTTCCCTTGCTTCCTTCAGCCTACTAATTAAGGGGAGTGGTTAATTGGTCACAGGCGCTTAAGGCCTATATAACCTTTTGTCAAACTCATTGTGAGCCTGCTCATTTTTGAGTCTGCTGGAACTCTGTCCAAGTAGAACTGGTCTAAGTGGTGAGTTAAAACCATGAGTTTAAAACAGGAGGTTGTAACAGGGGTCATAGCACCTGTGTAGTGCGAGTACCTGAGTGTGAGTCGGAGTAGTGTGTGTGGATCTTTAGTACTACTGTATTGTGGGTGCACGCTGGTCTGCGAGTACCTGTGTACTGTCTTGTTGAGTATTAGTGTCAGGAAGCTAGTTGTTGTTAGGTAATTTGGACTGGGTATGATCTCTAATCCTCATTAAATTAATAGGTACGATGCACGGCAGGTGTGGAGAGGCGACTTGGTGTACATCTTGCGGCATGTATGCTTTCCTTGATCATCTGATTGAGGGTTAATACTGCTGTGCAAAATGTAAGCACATTGTTTCCCTGGAAGCCCAGGTTCTGAATCTGGGGAAGCAACTGTCAGCACTGAGAAGACCCTCCACACTAAAGGAGAGCCAGGAACGTACACAGCAGGTGCCGGCAGGGGCCAGCACAGAGGTGGGTGGAGACAAAGGTGCAGGTACTAGAAAAAATAGTAGATGGGTGACAGTCAGGAAGGGTAGAGGGGGAAGTGCCAGGGAGGCCGATCCAGGGCTGGAGCATCCAAATAAGTTCACTCCATTGAGTGACATTGGTGATCCCAGTCAGGGACCAGCACCGCTGGAGCTGAGGGACTCTCCTAGCTGCCGGAGGAAGAATTCCTCCAGTGAGGGGGGGGGGGGGGAGCAAAGGGAGAGGAAAGAGATTCTGGTGGTAGGGAACTCAATTCTTAAAGGACAGATGGCAATCTGTAACAAAGGCCTGAAGCGCCAAACTGTATGTTGTCTACCGGGCGCTCAGGTTCGGCACATCATTAATCTGGTGGACAGATTACTGGGAGGGGCTGGGGAAGACCCAGCTGTCATGGTGCACGTTGGCACCAATGACAAAGTCAGAGGCAGATGGAGTGTCCTAGAGAAAGGATTTTAGGGACTTGGGAGCTAAATTGAGGAAAAGGACCTCCAAGGTAGAATGGAGGTATTCTCAGGAATACTACTGGTACATCGAGCCACACCAGAAAGGCAGAGGAAGATTAGTGAAGTAAACAAGTGGCTGAACAGCTGGGGTAGTAAGGAAGGGTTTAGCTTCCTGGAGGACTGGGACGACTTCTCAGTCGATAACTGGTACTACAGAAGGGACGGACTGCACCTAAATGAGGGTGCAGATCAGCTAGGAATAAGGATTGTCAAACCGTAAGAGGGGTTTTTAAACTAGGCGATGGGGGGGGGGGGGGGGGGGGCAGAGAGAGATACTCAGCGTGGAACATATTCCATAGGGTAATATTAGGGGCATTAGTGGTAGGGTAACCAAAGCACATAAACCCAAAGGTAAGTATAGTAGCAATCTCAGAACACCCAAGAGGATATTATGTGACCAGTCAAAATATATTAATGCATTAAAGTGTTTGTTCACCAATGCCAGTCTGCCAAGCAAAATAGATGAGTTGGAAGCTCTGGTGCATCAGGAGAGCTATGATGTAATCGGTATTGCTGAAACTTGGCTTCATTCCTCACATGACTGGGCTATTAATATTCCTGGCTATGCACTCTTTCGGAAAGACAGAGTAAAAAGGAAAGGTGGAGGGGTCTGTCTGTATGTGAGAAGTGATCTCTAAATGAGTGTGAAAGAGGACCTGGTGGATGGAGAGTGTGACGAGTCTGAAGCATTATGGGTGGAACTGCATACAGATGTGCGTAGTTCAAAGTTAATCATTGGAGTTTGTTATAGACCACCCAATGTTAATGAGGAGGTGGAGACTCAGCTCCTTGCACAGATGGAAAGGGCTGCAAGGGCTAGGACAGTGATAATAATGGGGGATTTTAACTACCTAGATATTGACTGGAGTAATGGCACAGCTGGAACAGTTAAAGGGCAAAAATGTATAAACCTTTTACAGGACAATTTTATGGTCCAGTTTATTGAGGCCCCAACTAGGAACGATGCTCTGTTGGACCAAGTAACTATAGACCTCTTAGTTTAACTTCTATTGATGGGAAGATACCGGAGAGATTAATAAAAGACCACATGATTTCTTGCAGGAAAAAATATTTTAAGCAACAGACAGCATGGATTCATGAAAGACAGAAGTTGTCAGACAAACCTGATTTCTTTTTATGAGGAGGTAAGTAAAACCTTGAACAGAGGGGTGGCGGTGGATGTGGTATACTTGGATTCTGCAAAAGCTTTTGATACAGTTCTGTACACATAGCTCATGTGTAAGGTTAAGTCTACAGTCTTGGAAATATCAGTATGTAAATAGATAGAAAACTGGCTAAAAGACAAAATTCAGAGAGTAGTGGTTAATGATTCTTACTCTGAATGGTCTAATTTTTTCCCCTGCTTTAGCAAATTGGATCATGCTCTGCTGGGGTTTTTCGCCTTCCTCTGGATCAACTGTGGGTATAGAATTGGGTATATGGGATTGTATGATATTTTTTTTTGTGGTTGAACTGGATGGTCTGATGTCTTTTTTCAACCTATGTATAGAAGTATGCATCCATGTATGCATCACTGTACCTGTACTGTCCGGTCTTTTACAAGGTAAACTGAAAACCCCCTTTGGAACTGTCAGAGGAATGTATACTAGCAGGGGCTATAGGATTGTTGCCCTTGCAATTGTGAACTGCCATACTAAGAATACATGTGAGGGATTCCTGCAAGGGGTACTCACAATAATACCACAGAAGCAGGAAGGGTTAATTCCCTGTGACTCATCAGGGGCAGTAGGGTAGCCCAAGTGAAGGATCAGAGGTGCAGGTGTGCTGAAGGGGTGGTGGGAGAGGCTGTAACACTTAATGTGTACTTTGGAAATAGCACATGCATGTGTCACCCTCAGGGAAGAAGCCACACAAACACAGTGAAAGTACCCAGCCAAGTCCCAGAAAAAAATGGCATGCAGCCCAATGACTCCATAATAAAAACTGCCAGAGATGCCCTCTTGGCACTGGTCAGCAACCAAGTATGTCAGACAGAACCACATGTGGAACAAAATCTGTAAAGCATTACCAGCAAGTCAACTCATTAGAAGGCTCAGTAAGTCAGCAAAACCCACCCATGCTCCTATAAGAAAGCTCTGACTCATCACAGTAGTGGTGTGGTGCCCACTGACCAGGTCAGAGATGCAGGCAGGATCCAGGAGACATGTCCTATCCTAACACCTCTTCACCCCTCCAGCTGGAATTCTCCCTCAGGGGTCTTCATGGAGAGGCATATATGAGTGGGTGCAACAAATCCCTGGACCTGTAAGGCACTCTGTCACCGATTCAACACTTTGCATCATAGGTACTTGGACAAGGCAAGAAGATGTCCATTTTCCTAGAACAGTAGCAAATAAACGCAGGCATGCTGCAAGTGGGAGAGATTATACTGGGCTCTCCTTACAGCTATGTTTTGTTATTGTCCAATCTCCTGAAGTCAGCAGCATAACCCAATGTATCTGAAGAATTTCAGCTTGTGTCTTGTGATGTAGACTTAAGAAAAACAAGCTTGTAAAGCTAGCTAGCTCAACAGAGCATAAACATATAATGAAAGAAAAGTTCAGAAATCATTAAACTTGACCTTGTCTCATCTACCCATCATATCTGACAATAAGTAGCTATGATCAACCAGTAATAGATCGAGTGCTCCTTATTTGATTTATTAATACAGTCTTTTGCAGGATTTGATTCTCAAAAAGAAACATGTTTCAGACAGAACCATTTCAAAGTAACATGGTACCACCTAGAGGCAAACAGAATTATTGCAGTCTAACAACAAGCATATTGTAAAAGCAGAGCATTTGATAAGAGAAAACACAATATTTTAATTATATGGTAAGCGATTTTATTCAGACTTTCCGATTTAAAAAAAAATGTTCTCTTATATGTTGTGTGTATACTGTAAAAATAGTAATTTAAAACTACAGGAAGTGTAATCTCTACATTTTAAAATATGTTCATCCTGTATTCAGAACTTTCAAGTCAATATTTACTATAGGTTGATGTCATAGAGATGCAAATTGCACAGTAACAACACACAGTAAGGGTATTTACACACGGTACTGACGTTAGAACATCAATATTCCTGGCCAAAACATCATGCGTTTACCTCCTGAAATGACCATTGTGTATTTGCATATTTCTGTAATTCTTGTTTTTTTTACTCATCTATATACAGCGCATTTTTATGCAGCTGTATGTACAGGCACATAGAAGACAATAGACTGCATTTAGATTAGTAAAAAAGGATTCTCATGACTGTAAAAAAAATACATATGTTTATAAAAACAACTATTTTGCATCAATCACAAATAATTGAGCGGGTGCAGGTAGATTGAATTTCAGTTCTGAGAGACAGCTGCATATTACACATAGCTAGGTAATACTTGGCTATTAAATTGTCTGGCTATTAAAAGTAAACTAGCACTAGTAAAACTCCCTAGTCCTGATGTACCCAGCATTAGTGTACGGTCTTCTACATACCTAAAGATTCTTTAGATAGCTAGAACAATGGACTTCAGAATTATCTAGACAGCCTAAGCATGTAAAGGAGGACAGATAAATGCAGCGTTAAAGCTGAATGAAGATACATTCCACCTCTGACATCTTTGAAGAGAACCACATTTTCAAGGCCACGTATAAAATATTACATAGACATATTTACCTGGTTGCCAGCCTGCTGGCTTGGCATTACTTGCAGGACCACTGGGTTTGTATGCAGCTGGTCCAGACTTGTATGAGCTTGACATATTCTTAGCTGGTTCAGCAGAATAGGCAGCAACTGGTATAGTTTCCAGTGGCTCACTGTAAACAAGAGAGACGATAAAAGTTATACATGGGTTAACAATAAGTCTATTAATCACTGTATATGAGGTAAAACAGTAAACTTCAGACCCCTGAAGGGTCTGGTATGGATTTTGAGGGGGACCCCCCACCATTTTTTTTAACCACTTTCAGACCGGACCAATTTGCTGGTCAAAGACCAGACCACTTTTTGCGATTCGGCACTGCGTCGCTTTAACTGACAATTGCGCGGTCGTGCGACGTGGCTCCCAAACAAAATTGACGTCCTTTTTTTCCCACAAATAGAGCTTTCTTTTGGTGGTATTTGATCGCCCCTGCCGTTTTTATTTTTTGCGCTATAAACAAAAATAGAGCGACAATTTTGAAAAAAACGCATTATTTTTTACTTGTTATAATAAATATCCCCCAAAAATATATAAAAAAACATTTTTTTCCCTCAGTTTAGGCCGATACGTATTCTTCTACATATTTTTGGTAAAAAAAAAAAATCGCAATAAGCGATTATTGATTGGTTTGCGCAAAAGTTATAGCGTTTACAAAATAGGGATAGTTTTATAGCATTTTTATTAATAATTTTTTATTATTTTTTTTTACTAGTAAAGGCGGCGATCAGCGATTTTTATTGTGACTGCGACATTGTGGGGGACCCATCGGACATTTTTGACACATTTTTGGGACCATTGTCATTTATACAGTAATCTCTGCTATATAAATGCAGTGATTCCTGTGTAAATGACACTGGCAGTGAAGGGTTTAACCAGTGGGTGGCAGTGTAGGGGTTAAGTGTTCCTAGGGGTGTGTTACTAACTGTGGGGGGGTTAGGCTTTCATTTAGTGAACACTGATCTCTGCTCCAATCACATGGAGCAGAGATCAGCGTCACTAGTTGCTAGGCAGAATGGAGAAATGTTGTTTACAACGGCACTTCTCCATTCGGCCGCTCCGTGAGACGATCGCGGGGATGCCCGCGGCGATCGAGTCCGCGGGTCCCGCGACCGGACTCACGGGGGTCCCGACTAGCGTGGGAGCGCGCTGCCGGCAGCGCGCTCCCGATGGCAGGGCGGCAAATTTAAAGGGACGTACATGTACGCCCATTTGCCTGCCCGTGCCATTCTGTCGACGTACATCGTCGTGCGCTGGTCGGCAAGTGGTTAAATGTTGCCACAGGGCTCCTCTTAATTTCCATAGCAGACCCCAAGGGCCTGGTATGGATTTTAGGGGGACCCCCACACTTTTTTAAATTTTGGTTCAGGGTTCCCCTTAATATTCATACCAGACCCAAAGGGCCTGGTAATGGACTGGGGGGGGATCCCATGCTCTTTTTTTCAATGAGTTTTACCTATATTGCCGAGACCGGACAAGTCATTAAAGCCGCGATCAGTTTTAAATGACAATTTTTCCTTTAGAAATGTCATATTGCTGTGGTACTGTTCTAAACACGGGAAAAATGTGCTACTTTACAGACATACTATAGACACCGCCCAGGCCCGATATTAAAAGGAATATTTCATTTTTATTGTTTCACTTTAAGCATTAACCACTTCCCGCTCGGCCTATAGCAGAATGATAGGCGGGCAGTGGTTCAGTTATCCTGACTGGCCGTCATATGACATCCAGCAGGATAACAGCTGCCACGCGCCCGTGGGGGCGCACGGCGACTGGTGGTGCGGTGTGTCAATCTGACACACTACTACACCGATCTCGGTACGGAGGCCCTTTACCACGTGATCAGCCACGTCGAATCATGGCTGATCACGATGTAAACAGGAAGAGCCAATGATCAGCGGCTCTCCAGACAGGGAGATCTGTGCTGATTGTTGATCAGCGCAGACCCCCTCAAATGCCCACACTAGATCACCAGGGAAGCACCTAACATGTGGATGGCCAGGTACATCCCCCATGGCCATCTACATGTGCCAATCAGTGCCCACAAATGGGCACTGACTGGCACCCCTATCGTACAAATAAAATCAGTGATGCCCAGCAATGCCACCCATCAGTGTCCATCAGGGCCACCCATCAGTGCCCATCCCTGCCACTTATCAGTGCCGCCTACAAGTGCCCAGTGCCGCCAATCAGTGCCCATCAGTGCCACCTCTATGGCACAAATAAAATCACTGATGCCCAGCAATGCCATCCACCAGTGGCCATCCCTGCCACTCAGTGCCACCCATAAGTATGCAGTGCCGCCTACGAGTGTCTATGAGTGCCCATCAGTGAAGCATAGGAGTGCCACCTATAAGTGCCCATCAGTACCACCTCATCGGTGCCGCCTTATCAGTGGCCGTCAGTGTAGCCATATCAGTGCCCATTATTGAAGAAGAAAACATACTAATTTACAAAAATTTGTAACAGAAACAAAGAAACTTTATTTATTTTTTTCAAAATTTTCGTTTTTATTTGTTGCGCAAAAAATAAAAAAATCGCAGGGGCGATCAAATACTACCAAAAGAAAGCAAAATTTGTGGGAACAAAATGATGAAGTTCATTTGGGTACAGTGTTTGTTTTCGAATTTGAGTTGTCATTCAAATTGCGACAGCGCTGAAAGCTGAAAATTGGCTTGGGCAGGAAGGTGTACAAGTGCTTGGTATTGAGAAGTGGTTAAAAAAAATAAAATAAAATCACTGCTCCCAAAAAAACGGCCGTTTAAAAAAAAAAAAAAAAATTCATTGATGTATTTCCCCTGGGGCAGGACCCGGGTCCCCAAACACTTTTTATGACAATAACTTGCCTAAAAGCCTTTCAAATGAACACTTGATTTTTCATGTTAATGTCCCATAGACTTTAGCGGTGTTCCAGTGGCTTTCGAATTTGCCCCGAACACCGTATATTGCAGGGCTCGACAAACCCCGGGTGCCTGGTCGCATTTGCGCCTAGAATTCGTGTCCTGGCGACTGGGGCAACGCTGCTGGGGTATCCCGTCTCCATTTGGACCCCGAACTCCGCCGCGCAATTGCATCGGGCCGCGCCGGCCAGTAATTGAGGCCGCGGCTTTGCGGCCTTCTAAAATCTTTCGGTAGTCTGGCGCCCTCTTGTGGTGGATGTAAAAATTACACCCTATTCCAATAATGCTAATTCCTAATGGAGTGAAGCTCCCCTGCCTGTTTTTCACTGCCCGCCCATTTCCTTCCCAAAGTGAAGAGAAGGAAGTGATTGCGGGCGTCATCTGGCGCCTTTTGCCCAACGGTGAGTGTGGTGGCTGGTAAATGGCTTCTCATTATATTATATATTATTAATTAATTAATTTATTAATTTAATTTTATATATATATATATATATATATATATATATATATATATATATATATATATAAATATTTTTTTTTTTTTTTTTGTAAAAAGTAAAAAAAAATTTTTATTTTAATTAAGGAAAAAAAAGGGGGAGGGGGGCTGCGGCGCTATCTTCCCCTCACTCGTCTCCATGTCAGGCCAGGGACAGGTCCGGATCGCCGTTACCGACCTGGCTCCTAACTTTTTAAGCTGGCTCCTAGATTCCAAGCAAATTTGTCAAGCCCTGGTATATTGTTTGCTGTTTGCAGAACATCCGAAACACCAAAGTTCAGCCTGAACTTATGCTCAGGCAAACCGTTCGCCCATCCCTAATCATCACTAGAATAGTAGGGAATGAATCTCCTATAGTGGGGATGAATCTCGGTAGTAGTGACATGGGGGTTAATTTACTAAAAACTGAACTAGACCTGTGCAATTTTGAAAGTGCAGTTGCACTCTGCAAGTGCAGTTACTCCAGAGTTTTTTTAAATAAAGCTTCACTTTACAAAAAACACCCAAATCACATGCAAGAGAAATTATAAAAAACAAAAAAACAAAACATTTTTGCTTGCACATGATTGGATGATGGAAGTCAGCAGAGGTCTCCCTCATTTACTAAGCTCTGGAGAAACTTGCAAAAGAACAGTCTATTTGCCTTTAGCAAACCAACCCGATAGTGAGCAATAAAGACCTGATAGTTGTTAAACCCATCACCATTCTAGCCAAACAAAAAAAGATTTCCCCCCTATTCAATTAACATACCAGGAAATTAATAGCATAGTCAAGTCATTTATTAATGCTAAAAATGTAAAATGTACACACGGAAAGCATGCAAATGCTTTGCCATAGAAAATTACGTATGCAAAATAGAAATGCTATATATTTAACAATACCAGAAGAGAGTTATATTAAAGGTGGTCAAATAATAATATTTACTGTATGTAAACCATCACAAATGAAGCCATAGGAAATGAGCATATGAAGAAATAAAACCGATAAATAGAAGTTTAGGTCAAAATGTTCAGTAGGGCAAGAGATATAGACCGCTCAGTCTGTAAATAACATTTCAACTTTTTCTGTTAAAGGATAAGTGCACTTAAAACAAAAGCACACTTTCTATTTTGCTCCACTTTCCTGATCTAACCGAACACACGGTGCCAAGATGCATACTCGCCTTCATCTGATGATTGCAGCCTCTAAGGCTGGATCACACCTATGCATTTTTAGCGCATTTTGCAGATTTGCACAACAGAACATGTTCCATAGGAAACCAAGGTAAATGGACTGTAGTGAAAATATGCAAAATGCGCTAAAAATGTATAGGTGTGAATCCAGCCTAAGAGTCTGTTTATAACCTGTGCCACAAATCTTCAGATTTTACTTGCGCAGCAGATTGCCATAGAGTTTTGTAGGAACTATATTAATTTGTGTTGCATCATATATTCAGGAATAGCATTGTGGAGTTACATTATTATGTCCCTTACCTAAAGGTTAAAGCTAGTTTTTTTCACCAAAGCACACTGCCATCAAAGTTGTTAGGCTATACATTATTCGCCACAATAGCATCTCACCTCACACATTGTTCACTGGTAAGCACACCAGTGGACCTTCTTGCTGGCTTTGAATTTGGAAAAGGTGGTTTAATGATAGGTTCTATAAGAAGAGCATCCAAGAGAGAGCGATAGACAAAGGGGGCAGACAGTCTAAGAAAGCAAGGAAAGGAGGAGTAGAAATAAAAAGGGGTTGACATTTTCTTTATCCAAGACAACAAATGCAAATAGTCAAGGCTTTTTTTTTTTTTTTTTTACACCACCCCCCCCCCCACACACACACAAAGCCGAAAATACGTGAGTGTATGGCGCACATACTGAAGGTATAAAACCACAAAATTGTGACAAATCTGTTTATCCGTGTGTATGTAATTGTGGTTTAGTAAAAGTTACCATTTACCCAACAATCAAATAGTTTTAAATCTATAATTAGACACTGCAAAACAATGTGTTAGAACAAGGTGCTTAGGTACAATTGTTGCAGGTCACGTGCAAACAGATCACAAACGTCTCAATACCTGGCCTGTGCACCCACAATGGCAGTCACGGCAGCCACTGCACTGGATTTGCTCTTGGCATTTTGAACTGGAACAGTAACATGAACTGGGGGAGGGCAGGGGGCAGCCTTTGGTAGTCTGTCCAGAGGATTTTCTATTAGATTTTTCTTTACATGCAAACTGATACAGGAAAAGTAATTATAATACAAAAAAACAAGTTAAGTACAGTACATTGGACATTAAAACTAGAAACTATTGGATGACAAACCTATACTGTTACCTTCCAAATCCCATTACCATAGCAGTCTATCCTTCTTGATCTTCTAAGGCCTCTTGCACACGATACTCCTGTTTGAGCATCTATTTTTTCAGCGTTTTGTATGTATTTGCACGCAGTTTTGTGCATACGTGTTTGCGCAATTTTGCATGCAAACTTTTACTCGCGTTCACAATATGTTAATGGACATTTGCGCACAAAATGTGTGCAATTGCATGCATGAGGAGTAAATTACTTTTTTTTTTACTGAAGAATAAATAACGCTTATTTATGTGCCTGTCTGCATAGGCACATTACAATTAATGGGCTGCATTTTAGCTCCGTAACAAATAAGCCGTACTTAGCTTTTTTTAAGCTGCAGCGTGCAAGAGGCCTAACCCATTCTTAGATAAGACTACTCTGTGCCTTTGAGACCACAAAGATTCTAGTCAGAAGGCTTTAAGCGATAAATTGATTAAATCCTTTGGCACAAACAAGCCGTCTGCCTCTTGAAAGATAAAGGCAAAATTGAAGCAATGGTTTATGGTAAACCCATGCTTGGGTTACAATGGTTTGTAAGACAATCAGCCAAATTAACTCACTAGTGGCTGGAAGTGAAAGTACTTGGCTCCCAGCCACTTCAAAGTGGTAGTTGCAAGGTCACAGAACATTAAAGCAGAACTCTGGGATTTTCAAAAAAATCCCCCATTAGTACCCCCCCCCCCCCCCCCACACACACACACACACACACACACACACACACAAAACGGTTATTACATTTGTGAAATTTCTTACCATTTAAGAGATATGACCGATTTAATTTTCAGGAAGTCAGCTTTGTGATTAAAAAAAATGCAGCATTATTAGAAATCACTTGTATGACACCGCTCGCTGATGTCCTGCCTCCCGCCATTATTATGATTGACAGTGCAATAACGGCACAATGCACTATCAATCATAACGGTGGGAGGCAGGACATCAGCAAGCTGTGTTTTCATATACTATACCTGACACAGCGGGACATCCCTGCTGTGTCATACAAGTTACAGTGGGGGGGGTGGGGGCAGAATGGAGGGCCGGATTGCTAGCAGGGAGCAGGAGAGAGAAGGACACCTCCTCCATTGGCAGTACAGACCAGGGGGCTGTAAGACCCACTACAAGAAATAGAACTCCCTGCTCGCTTTCATAGGACTACAACTTGGCATGTCAGACCACTGGCTGAGCTTTTGGGAGGGATAGCACCCTGCGGTCTTACAAACAGGATGCCACCAGGCAAAAATGTTTTTTCAGCAAGTTCAGCAACCTATTACAGAGGAACTACAGAGCTCAGATGAACATGGATGGCAAACTTGGTGAAGGTAGAAGATCAGCAACAAGGACATGGGAAAAAAAATGTTGTCTTGGGTTCTGCTTTAAGGCCTCATGGACACTGGCCCAAGCACTTGATGTGCCTAAACGAGTCTAAACAAGTTTACAAAAACTTGGTTTTTGGTGCTCCTTTTCTTCTGTCAGGAAAAAAGGCATTCAGGAGAGTTGGGCAAAATGCCCAGTGTGTATAAGACCTTGTGGTACCCCTGAAGCTTTTTCCCATTTTAGCTGAATGCGCATGTCTCCATGGCTGAACCTGCATGGGTGTGAACCTCTGCAGGAAAGTGTATTTATCCACCAACTTAGATCTAATCTTTAATACCTGGCAACTTATTTTTAAAAGTACTAATTAGTAATTCAATGACCTCAGAATATTTACTTCACTGGCTTCCTAGTTCTACACTCAGCTGTCATTGTTCTTGTAATCTAGCTCAGGGAGGGGGGAGGCTGTAAATAAGACACACCGATGGCCCATTCACACCTTGCATAGTGGGAGCACACTTTTTTGGCATCTTTTTCCTACAACATTTTGGCGTGTTGCAGTTTGCATAGTTTTCACTGCACATTTTGTTGTGTTTGTAGTGCATTTTTGCACATGGCAAAATGAGTGTTCGCTTCTGCGTTTGGGGTGCCATCAAGAATTCATGGCACTGAAAGTGCGCCTAGTTAATTTTAGGTGTATAAAAGTGGCCAAACACTAAACAATCTGACTTTATAATCTGTGTACAATCTCCTTTAGAGGGCATGCATATCTATCCAATCACTCAATATCCAATCAGGCAGGTCATTATAGTACATATAGTTGACAGTAGATCTAAAGGAAATTGTACAGTGAATGGTGAGCTTTACAGATATCCAGAGACACACATCAGCTTTCAATACAGATCTGCTCCACATGCTTGTTATGTGATCGCACTGCTCCTGCACATTCTGCCAAATGAATGAATCATTTATATGGGGGGGGGGGGCATGTGCAGGGTGTGTTTTAATTAGGTCAGCTGCTAAAAGAATAAAATAAAATAAAAACCTTCCTCACTAACAGTTTACAGTTTTCCCATCCTGCAAGACAAATACCAGGAAGTCATGAAGGACTTTGCTATAGAAGAAGCTGAAGGTGGAGGTGATGCCTGTCCTAGAACACAGGGACAGTTTTTTCTTTTCTGCAATTGAGGTACATTAATGGTATATATGGTATAATGGTATATGGTATATTGGGTACATAGAGAAGCTGTATTTTAAAAAGCAAAAAAAAGCAAAAAAAAAAAAAAAAAAGAAGCGAACTTAGCCTTTAAGAGAGGACCTGTTTAATCACCCTCCCTGGGTCAATTATTCAATGCAGTCTTAAAATGAGCACTATGGATTGTCATGGATTAACATGTTCTCTCATGCATATGGATGGGGCCCACTGTCATACATATCCCTGCTTCACTATTTGTTAGTCACTAACGCAGGACAAGCATGTATCCAGTAAAGTGTCCACATACTGAATATACATTTTGATTAGGGCCATGAAACAAAGAAAAGTATTACAGCCCCCAAATCACATACCTTCAAAACACAAATCAACAAATATATTTTCTATTTGAATAGGCTCCTTTACCAGCAAGCCTGGACAACTGGCTATAAGAAATAAATAGCAATGACCACAACTGATCACATAAGTGACCAACACTGAGTCCCAAATGATGTGAGAGCTAATAAAATATGCCATACAGTGGCTATAGCTTTATGTAGAGTCAACCATCTGACTGGTGTTCACTACTACCTTACATCACAAATGCTTAGATTTTGTTGCAACTGGAAAAAACATTGTTGATTTGTACCTTGCCTGCATCAAAGAAGATTGTGCATACAATGACGATTCTTGAATGACAGGACACTGTTCTGCAGAGGTACCTGCTTTCACATGCCTAACCAAAAGGAAAGAGCATGAAACAAAAGAATAAACACTGAAAGGTGATGTTACTGAAAAAGACTAGAAAATGAATGCATCTAAACTGAGAAAATAATTATTCTTGCTGTTCTATTTGTGAATTTTGGCGTAACAATTTAAAGATCAATATTGTATTAAAATAGTTTAACAGCTATTAAAAAGAAGAGAAGGCTACACTATAAAAAAAAAAAAAAAAAAAAAAAAACATTGCATATTGTATTACTAGGATTATCATTTTTTTTTCTCGAATAACTATTGGTACATTCAGGTTATTGAATTTTATAAGGAATACTGCTTGAAGTGCAATATAGCATATTGAGGTGTCTGGTATGAAAATACTTCCTGTGCTATTTGCCACTAAAAAGGTAATATTTTTATATGGCCTTTCTAACTAGTATTTAGAGGGAATTGGCTTCATTCACATTAGATGTGCAAATTAACAAATGATGGCACATCTGTCCTTCCAACAAGTTTTAAATAAACATGAGGCAGGTTGAAGTAACTTAAAAAGAGTAGAATTGTACAAGAAAATGCAAACACAAAAATGATGCAAATGTCCAGTCGGTTGTGACTGTAGTATAGATTTTTAAAATGACCTCCAATCTCTTTCAAAGAAAATGTAGGATATGGCAGGCTGATGTTAATGAGTACTTAATGATGACCTTTATGAAATTGCACCATTTAACAGTATAATCTAGATTACCCATTCAGCGTCGTAAAGTATGTGAAAGGTATAAATACCTTACCCATGTTATGTGGAAGCGTAAACAGCCTGGGCCTCCACCTAAATTATTGATCTTGATTTGGTATTGATCATGATGGGTTTTACTTCCTCTTTTGCTCCCTGCACAGCCTGCAAATCAAAAGCATAATGAGCTAGTATGCATTGCATACTAGCCCATTATGTGACACTTACCTGAAAACGAAGCCCACGCTGTCCCCTGTGCAGGCCGCGTCCATCTTCGTCCCTCTTCCTTCCGAGGCCAAGGACTCTTGCGCTGTGACTGGCCAGAGCCGGGTGCCGTCAGTCATGGCACATGCTGGAGGAAGAAAATCCACGAAGGTCCGTTTCTTCACAGCACATGCGCCGATGACAACATCAGTGCTCTACAAGTGAAATATCTCCTAAACGGCGCACGTTTACGAGATATTTCCACTACCTATAGGCAAGCCTTATTCTAGGCTTACCTATAGGTAGAAGTCACATACAAGCGTTTAGAACCACTTTAACTTATGTAATATGTTAGCAATTGCCCTCCTCCTCCATGTTGTATCAGAAAACTCACAATATGGCAGAGCTACAATAAATTCACACAAATGTGGCCCAGACAGTCAGTCACACTACCAAATTTAGTATAAACTTTTTTAAGCCAAAACTAAACATATTAGTCTTACGGCAGTTTCACACTGCCTCATGGGTTCAGCCCAGTGTTCCAACGCTTTTCATAGTGGTTACCTACGGTTTCCCCTAGAGCTTGCTTAGATTGTGCATTTTGTGAAAGCACACCAAAGATGCAGGACTGTGTGCTTTCAGAAAATGCACCAAAAAAAAAAAAAAAAATGCAATTTAATAGAAGTCTATGGTAAACTGAGTACGCTGCTGTGATGCAACAATTTGTGTATTACCATTGATTCCTGTTGTAAATCCACCTATTTCCCCAACAAGGTCAGCCAAGAATCAGATCATGTGTAACCATCTTACTTCCATGTTTTAGTGTCTTGCGAAAGATCGGCTCTGCTTTATTGAATCTAACAAAAAGGCTGCTGTTTTGTTTATCATTGCTGCAAGACCAATGAGTGCCTCTATTCCGGTTTTGAATTTGTATACATGACTTAGATACTAAACTTCAGTTATTTTAGGTAGTTTTTTTGAATACATATACCTTTATATGGTTATTCTTTTTTACATTTTTCCTCCCATAGTTATAAGATTTATGATTATGAATATTCATTTTGTGCATTTTTCATTATACTGTTGTACAATGTATATTCACATATTCATTTTTTGTGCTTTTTCTTTTTTGGGATCTGGTTTCTCCCCAATATGATGTATATTTGTTTAAACTCCGGAGAGGGCCTTCTTTATACATTAATTATCTTTGTATATAAATATTAGTAAGATGGGAAGGATCTGCATGAATTGTATATGGTCTGATAATTGATTTTATAAAATAGGATCATATTTTTCGGTGTATTTACAGTAAATCCTCAACTGGGAAGTAGACTGTTTTTGTTGTTTTCTCACTGTAAGTTTAATAAAATATTTCTTTGTTTTTACTACATGCTGTGGTCACTGTGCGCTTTAAATTTGTCTAGAGGACATTAGGATTTATAATGCATAGTTTTTTTGACTTGCACAAAAGTTTGATTTTGCAGCTCTGGTGTTCCTGCGTCCTAGATACAAGTAGACCCTAGTAGTGTTTCCTTGTCTTTTCGAAAGATAATGCAGAGAGCGTCGCCATACAGACACAGCTAGAATTTTACTGCCTGGCCCTCTGCTTTCATCACAAGGTCCACAAGAGAGCAGTAAAGAAGAGCATCACTAGTCCCACATTTTTGTAAACAGAAAAAAATAAGTACTTTTTAGATTGTAGCTGCAAAGAATGAATTACTGTATATAAAATACCTGAATGTTTGTGAAGTGGCAGAAGCCATAATAACAGACTGCTCTGTAACTGATGGAGAGGTAACCTCCGATGGAGACAGAACTTCAAATGTCTGAGTAGCAATGCTGCATTTTCCCTTAAGACCATCATTTGCACATTTTTCATTCTCCAGAAAGGTGTTCTCCGGTATGGTACCAGGCACTATTGTAGCAGACCTTCAGTTTTTAAGCATTAGAAATATTTAAATACAGATGTCAACTTTACATAATGGGTAATGACCAGGTTTACTACTAAACAAGCATCCTTATCACCACATACTGTACTTTATTAGCCAAATTTAGTAAGTGTGGTGTTTGAAATACTAGAGATAAGTAACTTCCAGGTGCAGGTTAGCCTGTTATAGCATCTACCATCATTTGCTACAGACCACATTGTTACCCGTTTAGCCTACTGCATCAATAAACCTTAAATGCGTTGTGTTTTTTCATACGTCTCATACTAATATGTAGTCCCGAATTGTGCACAATTCAAAAACCTGCTACAAAAGGAACTACTAGAAAGATTGCTGTAATTATTTTTAGCTATACTGTTTGAATGGGAACGCATACTGTAAATATAGAATTTTTTTTTTTTTTTTACATTCAACTGCAAAGGTGGAAACACACTTTAAACAGAAGTTTTGTTGTGAGCTACCCCAAAAATAAAAAAATAATTGAGCATCAGGAGAGTAAAAAGGTATCAATGTGTAAACAAATCATTGTGAAGAAAAGGAGGGGTAAGAATACCATATTAAGTCGTGTATTAGAAGCATACGCAATTGGACAGTACTTCAACGTTATGCAAATTTACAGTATCAACTTCTTGATCAGTGTTAGGTGTGGAAAACTATTAAAAACGCTAACCTCATGTAAACTGACGCAGTTTTAGATATTGTAGCTACTTGACTACTGACATTTAGGGTCCTTATAGTTGCAGGTGGAAAGGGTGCACATTTTGGCAGACTCTCCAGAGGATTGTCATACAAAGCCTTTCTAAAGAAAAAGAATTAAAACGAATGAATGAGAAGAAAGAAAGCCAAAAGAGAGAAAGCTCACATACAACTCTAAAAGAAAAGAACTTGATTTTAAAGAAGGAAAAAAGTAAACCCTTTCTCTCAGGGGAAGAATGCTTAATGATTAACATCTCTAAAAGTAACTTTAGTTAACTGGACCCAATAAGAGCAAACCCTTTATCAAGCTTGGACACCAACTACATGCCTTGTAGAGGTACAGAAACATCTAGAAACCACCAATATGAAGACACATCATAGAAATATGATCAAAATATCTGTAATACATATCTATTGGTTTCCTTTCTTACAGAGAAATTAGCTTCCCACTTGTGTGCCAATCAAGAAACCACATGTGGCTAGTCCCATTGTGATGTCTCTTCACCTGTTCTTGTGTCTGACAATTATTTCAATCTATTGCCCCCAAGACATGGAGAAGAGGGTGACATTCCGTAGCTAAATCCTTTAAGTCAGCACTGCTGAGGTGAAGCCATCTTGTGTGAACATGGGGAAAGGGTTTAATTCTATCCCAAGGAACAACTTAATTCTTGTTAAGTGTAAGTATTACTAAAAATGTAATTTGGCTTCAAGTTTGATTTAATGATCAATAGCCATTAAATACATTCAAATTTTTCAAAGTCTTAACATAACATACAGGAATTAAAACTATATAAAGCAACTTTTAATACTAGCAACTGATAAATAGCGTATGGCAAGAACATGTTCTATTAACATATTAATTTACTGACAGAAAGAGAGAGCATGAAAGCGAGAGCAATTTGATCCCCTGGTAGATTTTGTAAGTTTGCCCACTTACAAAGACAAGAAGGGTTTATAATTTTTTAATCACAGGTGTATTTTAACCACTTACAGACCGGACCATTTTGCTGGTCAAAGACCAGACCACTTTTTGCGATTCGGCACTGCGTCGCTTTAACGGACAATTGCGCGGTCGTGCGACGTGGCTCCCAAACAAAATTGACGTCCTTTTTTTCCCACAAATAGAGCTTTCTTTTGGTGGTATTTGATCACCCCTGCGGTTTTTATTTTTTGCGCTATAAACAAAAATAGAGCGACAATTTTGAAAAAACGCATTATTTTTTACTTTTTGTTATAATAAATATCCCCCAAAAATATATAAAAAAACATTTTTTCCCTCAGTTTAGGCAGATACGTATTCTTCTACATATTTTTGGTAAAAGAAAAAAAAATCGCAATAAGCGATTGATTGGTTTGCGCAAAAGTTATAGCGTTTACAAAATAGGGATAGTTTTATGGCATTTTTATTAATCATTTTTTATTTTTATTTTTTAACTAGTAATGGCGGGGATCAGTGATTTTTATTGCGACATTGCGGCGGACACATCGGACATTTTTGACACATTTTTGGGACCATTGTCATTTATACAGTGATCACTGCTATATAGTATAGTACACACAATCCCCTCTGTTATAAAGCATCCTATACTGCAGGGTATGCCCTTTGTAAAAAAAAAAAAAAAAAAAAAGATGCCTATCTCTACCTGAATTCACAGCACGGATCTGTGGTCACACGACTCCGAGGCTCCCCTCCTTCCTCACTGATGTCTTGGCTCTCTCCTCCCAGCTGACATCGGGGGAATTGCGGCCCCTTCCGCTCCAGCTGTCAGGTCAGGAAAGGGATCCTTGAGGAGTCACGTGACCGCCAATCAGCACAGTGAATTCAGGTAGAAATGGGCATCTTTTTTTAACAAAGAGCATACACTGCAGCATAGGAGGCTCTATAGCAGAATAGATTGCGTGTACTTTAAAAAAGTGGTCTTAACAACCACTTTAAGGTTTGGAAACTGGCTAGGCTAGACTTTAATGTGCATCTTCTTGAGCCACTCCTTTGTTGCCCCAGCGGTCTTGTTTTGGGTCATTGTCATGCTTGAAGACCCATCCACGGCCCATCTTCAGTGTTCTCGCCGAGGGAAGATGATTCTCATTCAAGATTTTACAATACATTCGCCCTTTAATGCGGCAAAGTCAGCCTGTACCTTTAGCAGAGAAGCAGCATCAAAGCATAACGTTTCCACCTCCATGCTTGACTGTAGGGATGGTTTTCTTAGGGTCATAGTCAGCATTTTTCTTCTGCCAAACACAGCGAGTTGAGTTAATACCAAAGAACCCAATTTTGGTCTAATGTGACCACAGCACTTTCTCCCAAGCCTTTTTTGGATCATTTAGATGTTCTTTGGCAAACTTTGGATGAGAGGGACTTTGCAGGAGCTGCAGGATTTCAATCCATGACGATGTATTGTGTTACCAATGGTTTGTTTGGTGACTGTGGTCCCAACTGCCTTGAGATCATTCACAAGTTCTGGGCTGATCCCTCACTTTTCTCCTGATCATTCTTACCTTATGAGGCGAAATCTTGCAAGGAGCTCCAGACTGAGGGCGATTGGTGGTTATTTTGCATTTCTTCCATTTGCGAATAATCGCTCCAACAGTTGTCTGCTTCTCACCAAGCTTCTTGCTGATAGTCTTGTAGCCCCCATTCCAGCCTTGTGCAGGTCTGCAATCTTGTCCTTGATGTCCTTTGACACCTCTTGATTGTGAGGTTTGAATGGAAGAAAGATTCTGTGGATAGGTGTCCTTTACACACAATTAGTTGTCGTTAGGAGTACCTTCTTAAATTGACAAGACAAATCTGTGCACTACATGTAGCCAGTCTCTGGGAGCCAAAATTATTGTTGGTCGATAGGGGATCAAATACTTATTTTACTCACTGAACTGAAACTCAATGTAGAACATCTATAATCATGTTTTTTCTGGATTTTTTTAGTTGATATTCTGTCTCTATCATTTGAAATACACGTATAATAAAATTATAGACCCTTCATTTCTTTTTAAGTGGGCAAACTTACAAAATCTGCAGGGGATCAAATAATTATTTTCCCCACTGTGTGTATAATTTAATTATATATATATATATATATATATATATATATATATATATATATATATATATATATATATATATATATATGTATATACAAGATAATATATATATATTTTTTTTGAAAACTATGATAAAATGTAAATTCTTCATGGAGAATTAAAGTTCATGCAAGGGAAAATAACTCCATTTACCTCTAATTTAACAAATAACAGAAGCATGCTACACTTCAGTGTAATTGTAGAGATCTAGGTCACAGTACTTTAACATTGTAATGTACTGTAAAATTATATTTTGTTCAAGGAAAAAACTTCTAAAGAAAGAACTGCAACTTTTTAAATACAGTTTCTCACAAAAGTAAATACACCCCTCAAATTTCATATCTTTTCATGTGACAACACTGAAGAAATGACACTTTGCTACAGTGTAAAAGTAGTGAGTGTACAGCTTGTATAACAGTGTAAATCTGCTATCCCCTCAAATTACCTCAACACAGTCATTCATGTTTAAACCGCTGGCAACAAACAGTGAGTAAACCCCTAAGTGAAAATGTCCAAATTAGGCCAATTAGCCATTTTCCTTCCCCGATGTCATGTGACTCAGTGTTACAATGTCTCAGGTGTGAATGAGGAGCAGATGTGTTAAACTTGGCGTTATCGCTTTCTCTCTCATACTGGTCACTGAAAGTTCAACATAATCCCTCATGGCAAAAAACTCTGAGAATCAGAAAAAAAAAAAAAAAAAAAAGAATTGTTGCTCTACATAAAGATGGCCTAGGCTATAAGATGATTGCCAAGACCCTGAAACTGAGCTCCAGCACTGTGGCCAAGACCATACAGTGGCTTAAAAGGACAGGCTGCACTCAGAACAGGTCTCGCCACGGTCAACCAAAGAAGTTGAGTTCACGTGCTCAGCGTCATATCCAGAGGTTGTCTTTTGCGAATAGACGAATGAGTGCTGCCAGCATTGCTGCAGAGATTGAAGGGGTCAGCATGTCAGTGCTCAGACCATACGCTGCACACTGCATAAAATAGGTCTGCATTGCTGCTGTCCCTGAAGGAAGCCTCTTCTAAAGATGATGCACATGACACAGTTTGCTGAAGACAAGCAGACTAAGGACATGGATTACTGGAACCATGTCCTGTGGTCTGATAAGACCAAGATAAACTTATTTGGTTCAGATGGTGTCAAGCGGGTGTGGCGGCAACCCGGTGAGGCATACAAAGACAAGCGTGTTTTGCCTACAGTCAAGCATGGTGGTGGGAGTGCCATAGTCTGGGGCTACATGATTGCTGCCGGCACTGGGGAAGTACAGTTTATTGAGGAAAGCATGAATGCCAAACAATACCTTCGGAGACTGGGCCGCAGGGCAGTAGTCCAACACAACGACCCCACACATCTCCAAGACAACCACTGCCTTGCTAAAAAAGCTGAGGGTAAAGGCGATGGACCAAAAATGTCTCCAGACCTAAAAACTCTATTGTGAATCTGTGGGGCATTCTCCAATGGAGGGTGAAGGAGCACAAGGTCTCTAACATCCACCAGCTCCGTGAGTTCATGGAGGAGTGGAAGAGGACTCCAGTGGCAAGCTGTGATGCTCTGGTGAGCTCCATGCCCAAGAGGGTTAAGGCAGTGCTGGAAAACAATGGTGCCATGCAAAATATTAACACTTCAGGCCCAATTTGGATATTTTCATTTAGGGGTGTACTCACTTTTGTTGCCAGCGGTTTAGACATTAATGGCTTGAGTTATTTTGAGGGGACAGCAAATTTACACTTTTCTACAAGCTGTACACTTACTATTTTACATTGTAGCAAAGTGTCCTTTCTTCAGTGTTGTCACATGAAAAGATCTAATAAAATATTTACAAAAATGTGAGGGGTGTACTCACTTTTATGAGATACTGTACATTCCCTAAATCTAAAATTATAAAAAAAAATGCTCTATATCAGCTTGTAGTAAAATTCAGATGTTATAGTTAAGGTTTAAATACCCATAATATATCAATGAGGAATGTTTGTCAAGCGGAATGCTTACCAACTCAACATGCAGAGTTAAAATATTTGCACCATGAAGCACTGTTACCATGGGGATGGATTTGAGTGGCATTCATGTAAATTTGTAGGTATGTAGTCAGGAGGCGATAAAAGCATGGATCCACCACCTATTTTTACTACCCTGTGAATGAGAGTTGAGGCAGTTTCATTGGATAGTGGAATGGTAGTTGGGGCTCAGTCATGAGTAAAGAAAACACAGGCCCCAGTATCAAAGTAAAACGAATGACCTAGTCACATTTTCTGCTGCAATTAAAAGGTAATGTAAACTGAAGGCAACATTAACCACTTTCAGACCGGACCAATTTGCTGGTCAAAGACCAGACCACTTTTTGCGATTCGGCACTGCGTCGATTTAACTGACAATTGCGCGGTCGTGCGACGTGGCTCCCAAACAAAATTAACGTCCTTTTTTTCCCACAAATAGAGCTTTCTTTTGGTGGTATTTGATCACCCCTGCGGTTTTTATTTTTTGCGCTATAAACAAAAATAGAGCGATAATTTTGAAAAAAACGCATTATTTTTTACTTTTTGTAATAATAAATATCCCCCAAAAATATATAAAAAAACATTTTTTTCCCTCAGTTTAGGCCGATACGTATTCTTATACATATTTTTGGTAAAAAAAAAAAAATCGCAATAAGCGATTATTGATTGGTTTGCGCAAAAGTTATAGCGTTTACAAAATAGGGATAGTTTTATAGCATTTTTATTAATAATTTTTTATTATTTTTTTTTTTTACTAGTAATGGCGGCGATCTGCGATTTTTATTGTGACTGCGACATTGTGGGGGACCCATCGGACATTTTTGACACATTTTTGGGACCATTGTCATTTATACAGTAATCACTGCTATATAAATGCAGTGATTCCTGTGTAAATGACACTGGCAGTGAAAGGGTTAACCAGTGGGTGGCAGTGTAGGGGTTAAGTGTTCCTAGGGGTGTGTTACTAACTGTGGGGGGGTTGGGCTGTCATTTAGTGTACACTGATCTCTGCTCCAATCACATGGAGCAGAGATCAGCGTCACTAGTTGCTAGGCAGAATGGGAAAATGTTGTTTATACAGCATTTCCTCCATTCGGCCGCTCCGTGAGACGATCGCGGGGATGCCCGCGGCGATCGAGTCCGCGGGTCCCGCGACCGGACTCACGGGGGTCCCGACCAGCGCGGGAGCACGCCGCCGCCGGCGCGCTCCCGATGGCACGGCGGCATCGAATATTGGACGAACATGTACGCCAATATGCCTGCCCGTGCCATTCTGTCGACGTACATCGTCGTGCGCTGGTCGGGAAGTGGTTAATGTGGCATTTAAATTTCAGGTTTCATTCACTGATACAAATACAGGGCTTCGATTGACAAAGAAGCACCCAGCCCGACTTGGTTTAATTCCAGCAGCAGATAGGAATTGACTGTACTGCTGTTGGGAAAAAGTATCCCTACTGTATGTAGCCAATGCTACTACAGTATATTACAGCACACACATCAGCCACATTGTTCTGTAATGGAATTAAATTGGTTTGGGCCAGCTTGGTGCACATGATGCACACAGTGGTACGATCCCATGACTGCTGTGTCCAGTGGACATAGCAGATCATGGTGCTGTGAGGGGCCAGGGTACCATGTAATCACTATGACCAAGCATAGTTACATAGTAGACGAGGTTGAAAAAAGAAAGTCCATCCTATGTGTATGATTATATGTCAGTATTACATTGTATATCCCTGCGTGTTGCAGTTGTTTAGGTGCTTATCCAATAGTTTTTTAAGCTATCAATGTTCCCCGCTGAGACCCACCCCCTGTGGAAGGGAATTGCACATTCTTGCCGCTCTAAGGCTGGATTCATACCTATGCATTTTTAGTGCTTTTTGCATTTTTGCAGATTTTCCCTACAGAGCATGTTCCATAGGAAACCATGGTAAATAGACTGTAGTGCAAATCTGCAAAATGCAAAAAGCACAAAAAAATGCATAGGTGTGAATCCAGCCTTACAGTAAAGAACCCTTTACATAGTTTAAAGGTTAAACCTCTTTTAATCTAATTTTAATGAGTGGCCACGGGTCTTGTTAAACTCCCTTTCACAAAAAAAGTTTTATCCCTATTGTGGGGTCACCAGTATGGTATTTATAATTTGAAATCATATCCCCTCTCAAGCATCTCTTCTCCAGAGAGATTAAGTTCAGTGCTCGCAACCTTTCTTCATAACTAATATCCTCCAGACCCTTTTTTAGCTTTGTTGCCCTTCTTTGTACTCGCTCCATTTCCAGTATATCTTTCCTGAGGACTGGTGCCCAGAACTGGACAGCATACTCTAGGTGCAGCCAGACTGGAGTCTTTTAGAACTGAAGAATTATTGTTTTATCTCTGGAGCTGATCCCCTTTTTAATGCATGCCAATTTTCTGTTTGCTTTGTTAGCAGCAGCTTGGCATTGCATGCCATTGCTGAGCCTATCATCTACTAGGACCCCCAGGTCCTTTTCCAACCTAGACTCCCCCAGCGGTTCTCCCCCCCAGTATATAAATTGCATTCATATTTTTGCCATCCAAATGTATTTGACATTTTTCTACATTAAACCTCATTTGCCAAGTAGTTACCCACTCCATTCATTTGTTCAGATCTTTTTGCACGGTTTCCACATCCTGCAGAGAAGTTATTGCCCTTCTTAGCATTGTCCGCAAATATAGAGATTGAACCGTTTATCCCATCCTTCAGGTCAAAATAAATAGGATTGGTCCAGGCACAGAACCCTGGTGGACCCTATAAGGGAATACTTATTAAGGTTGCCAAAAGATATACGGTACTAGGTTAAAGGTCTAAGATAATATGCTTAGGCGTGCATTTCACTAAGTTCAGAATTAAGGTGCAAGATGTTGACATATTAGGATGCATCTGTCTGCGGTAAGAGGTACAAAGCTAAGATAGGACTGGTTACGCAAGAATATGGTCAGTCAGCAGATGTTGAAATGACGAAATAACTATCAGAAGACTGTATTTCACCTTTGACTTAGATAATGTCATGAGTTTAAGAAAAATGTCGATGTATGTATGAATTACCTGATTGGTTAAACCACAGGGCTGTCCTTCTGTTCAAACTAAATAAAATTGTTGTGTGTGCTTCAATAGGCACATTCATTATTCACGTACAATAGCGTGTATGTGTAATGTTTTGTCCACCGGTGAAAGGGACCTCCGCTCTTCAATCCTAGCCTAGGCTACCAGGGGTTACTTACAGAAGACGAGCAACCTAACAGTTTTGGTACCAGCAAAGTGGGGTTCGTCTCGTCTTGCGACAGGTAAGTCACTTTACTCTTTTTTACCTGATTGGTGAATGGTGTAAACACTTACTCTGTCCGGGCGGCCGCTACGAACTTAGTTTAAAATTAAAAGAAGTAACTGTGCCTTCGCGATGGACTAGGCTGGTCACTCGGGAGGTGAAAAGGGCTCGCAAGGAATTTATAGGTTTAGGGGAGTCCGACTAGGTTGGTCTGACTTAAAACTATTGGTGATAGTATTTTTAACACGGGAAGTAGTAGATTACGCCCGTGACAAAGGGATTGGTGGAGTGGACGCCCATTTGAAAAAAATTTTTTTTAAAAAAAAAAGTGCACTATAAATTGATAAATGTATTGCAATACGGTTATTTCATGTCTTAAAGTATATTAAGAATATGTCTGTTTCTCTCTAGGTACACGTGTAAGTATATAGAGTATAAGTTTTAATATAGAGTATAAGGAAAATAATTGTTGTTGTTTAAATGAGTGCAGAATATGAGGAGCCCTCTTGTAGTGACATAGCATCCGCCTGCCCCCATTGCACGTTAGGTCTACTCTTCCTAAGAATAGATGACAAGTGGATTTTACTGACCACCAGACCAGGGGGGTTCTCTTGCAGACTTGGTGTAAGAGGGGTATATCCCGCCACCAGGAAAAATTTACCCTTTATCGTATATTAAGGGTGAATCTTCATAGTTTTTATATAAGTCCATCTGCCCCAAAAAAGATCAGGGATCCTACTCCCAGACCAGAGACCGGATTGTTGGACAAACCGGGTGTTATCACCTGTGTCCTGCCACTAGACACACACTGCCCAGACTACTAGATGGGGAATACTGCAGCAACCCAAGCTATGGCCACCCCATCACCCTATGAATTTGTCAGTAATATGATCCCTGGCCCCCAGGTAGAACCATTTTGGACACAAGTCCGAGAAAGGTGTCAGCAATTGGGGATACATGACCCAGGGCCATATGGTCCTTGTACTGAGGAAGACTGGCAGGAAGTAAGTAAAATATGCCAAATCCACAAAAATTCGTACCCTCCAGGGAAGTGGGAAAATATTCAATATATAAAAGATTGTTACCATGCATGGGATAAATGTCTACACAAATATAAAAAGAAGCATATTAATAAAACTACAAAGCTTACTCCAAATATAGGACCCAGTGCTATGGCTGAAGCCCCTGCACCCCCCTCACCTCCCCCTCCCCCGCCTCAATGTCCACCCCCACCTTATGTTATGGTAAAAAACGAAGATGGGACGCCAGGTCCATACCTTCAATTATATCCTTCACTGGATCCTGTAGTCCTAGCCGCCATAGCACACGCCACAGCAACACCAGAACAAGTGGCCCAATGGGAACAAATAAGTAGGGGCAGAGAGGAAGAGGGGAGACAGGAAGAAGTTACAGGACAAGAAGAAGTGGGTAGTCCCGAAATGCAGGAATTAGAGGCAAAAATAAAAGAGTTTGAAGAGAAGAAAAAGGAGGAAGAAGAGAGAATAGGAAAAAGGAGAACTGAGTTAGAAACACTTATGGAAGGCCTACAACAAAAAGAAATAGTCCTCAATGAGGCAGAAAAGGTACAAGTGGATAGGAAAATAGAGTTAGAAATGTATCAGAAAAACTTGGAAGTAAGGGAGAAGGAATTTCAGGAGGGAAGAGAGAGAGAGGTACATAGGATGGAGGACTTACAAAAGGAACTAGAAAAGTTAAGAAAGCAATTAGGGAAGAAGGAGGAAATGTTGAAAGAAGCGCAGGATAGGATTATAGCGCTGCCCCCCACCACTACAAGAAGCCATACAAAAGAGACACCTATTCCCAAAACTGAGGAGTCAGGTCCAATTAGTAAAACAGGGACATTATCCATAGAAGAGGAAACTGAGAGAGAAGCAGTAGGGGCTTCACTCAAAGCACCTTTGATGACTATGGGGAACACCGAGGTGCATATACCATTACCTTTGGGTACACTCTCCAAAATAAAAGAACTATGTCCCAATCCCAAGAAGTATCCACGAGATGCAGGTACCTTTCTGGCAAAATATAGTGCAGGCACAGGGCTTGACAAAGATGACATAAAAAGTATTCTTAGCATTGTAGACCCAGACAGCCCAGAAGTAGCCCCTGTAGACAACCTATGGACAACCCATATTCAGACCAATAAGGATTGGATATCCTTTTGGAAAGGCATGGGAGGTCATTGGTCCAAATTATACAAAGGATCATCTGCACTCCAAGAACTGATCCTAGCCAAGCAGGGACCTAAAGAGAAATTCTATGATTACTGTACCAGAGTATACTCCCTATGGAAAGCTGTAGATGGGGTCACACCACAATTATTTACTACTACCATCATGTCGGGAGGCGATCCCAAAGTGACGCACTTGCTCAAATTCACAAACCCCAAATGGGCAGAGCAAGCACCAGATGAATTCATGAAGGACGCTAGGTCCAGAGAGACTTCAGGAGTCTTTGAACAAAAAGGGGGAATTTTCCCCTCCTTGACACAAACACAAACCCTAGTCACACCTGAAACCTCATCCTCACCACCGCACCTCATGACCATGCAGCCCTACCCACCTGACCAAGGATGTTTTAATTGTGGGGAACAGGGACATTGGAAATCACAGTGCCCATATAGACAGAGGGCGAGCTATCCAAGGGGCAGAGGAAGGGGGTACAATGCTACTAATCGCCCCCCCCCTCACACTACAAGGTACCCCCAATATCCGCCACCTCCCCAAACACCATCTCAAAACCATGGGCTTGCACAGCCACCCTACACCCCAACCTCTAACAGACCTCCCCCTCGAATCCCTATGCAGTGGCCGTCTACCCGACAAACACACCCCCAATAAAGATGCCTAGAGTATGTTCCTTCCCTCAGTCTGGTGTGCCACAACCTATCATGGAAGAGTCTACCACAAGTTATATTACGCGTAGACAACCACATAGTGTGTTTCCTGCTTGATTCAGGTGCCACTTTTAGCTCATTAAATGATGAGAGGTATGACACACCACTGTGTACTGAGGGACACTCTATTGGAATAAATGGGACATCGGTCACTCATTCCGTCACCCCGCCTTTACCAGTCTCTACCCCGGATGGACTAGAGCTATGTATGCAGAGTTTCGCTGTCCTGACTTCCTGTCCAGTGTCCCTCATGGGCAGAGATTTACTATCCCAGTTGAACATTACCATTAAGTTTGACAAAGACGGCTCCCTCACTGCAAGTTCCCCTCTTTGTGACTTACACAGCCCAAAAAGACATGCACACAGGAGTTTCTTTCTGATGATACCTTCCTCCCTTGACCATCACACGATTTGGGCAGAAAACAAAGGTAGTGTGGGCTTTATTAATTGCACACCATATGCACCCCAAATGCGATCAGATGCAGGGATACAATATCAAAAACAGTATCCCCTACCCCCAGAGAAAGTCCAAGGCATCTCCCCTCAAATTAATGATTACATATCAAAAGGTATCCTGAGACCGATCATCAGTCCCTGGAACACGCCCATTTACCCCGTAAAAAAGGCCAGTGGGGAGTGGAGACTTGTACAAGACCTCAGAGCAGTAAACAAACAAGTGATTCCCCTCCCACCCCTAGTCTCAGACATCACTTTTATTTTCTCATGCATACCGGCAGACTCTCTATGCTACACAGTAATTGATTTAGCGAATGCTTTCTTTAGCATTCCCATTGCGGAGGAAGCCCAACCTATGTTTGCTTTCTCCTGGGCCGGGGGCCAGTTAACCTGGACGCGTTTAGTGCAAGGGTATGTAGACAGTCCAGCCGCCTTCTCTATGGTACTCAACGAGACTGTCAAGTCTTGGACATCTGAGCGAGGGTCGGTACTGATACAGTATGTGGACGACTTGCTCCTGTGCAGTCGAACTGCTGAAGACTGTGCGGTCGATTCAACATCACTGTTGGGACACTTAGCCCGAGCTGGACACCTCGCCTCCAGGAAGAAGGTGCAATGGTGCCAGTCCCAGGTTGAATACTTAGGTTGTATCCTTAGAGAAGGAACAAGGCTGGTGTCACCTAAACGTGCCGCAGCCCTACAAGCTCTCAGTCCGCCAAAAGACAAGGCCGCCCTACTCTCATTTTTGGGTGCAATTGTATATTGCCGCCAATGGATCCCTGACTGTTCTCATTATGATAGTATCCTAAGAGAGGCTACTGGCTCGACAGCCCCTAAATTAATAGATTGGACTGAAGACAGACTACAAGCTTTTCAAGCTCTATTAAACAGTCTGTCAAATGCTCCCGCCCTGGGATTGGTAGACTATGGTAAAGCTTTTCAGCTGTACTGTGTAGTTTCAGGAAGCTCTTTTGCCGCCGTGCTAACACAACAGCATGGAACAGGCTACCGCCCTGTCTCCTACCTATCTAAAAAACTCCCCCTTCAGGTTCAAGGCATGCCATCATGCCTTCAGAATTTAGCCGCCTGTGCTATGGCCGTACAAGATGCCAACAAGATGGTCTTGGGACACCCGATGACACTTTACACCACACATTCTGTCACCCACCTCATACAGAACATGAACACCCAACACATGACCTCACAAAGACTCAGCGGATATGAGATTTCCCTCATGAACACAGACAATCTGTCTCTCAAATATGTTCCCGCCAACAACCCTGCCGTCCATCTCTTGCACTCCATGTTACGCCTACCACAAGACCCAGACCAGTTTCATGACTGTATAACACGAGTGGAGTCTATCACATCACCAAGACCAGACCTCACCGACGTACCGATTACCAATGCAGACGATGTTTTTGTGGACGGTAGTTGCTCCCGTCCCTCTGATTCCACCTTCCAAACAGGATATGCAATAGTCCAGTTGCCAAACAAGGTATTAGAAGCCAAACCACTGCCCCCCTCTTCGGCTCAGGTGGCTGAACTGGAAGCCCTCACCAGGGCCTGCATTTTATTTACAGATAAGAAGGTGAACATTTACACTGACAGTAGATATGCATTTGGGGTGGTGCATGACTTCGGAGTAATATGGGCTAAAAGAGGTTTTAAAACAGCGGATAATAAACCTATTTCCAATGCTACCCAGATTGAGGCACTTCTTCGGGCTATTTTGCTCCCAAAAGAGGTGGCAATAATTAAAGTAAAAGCACATTCTTCAGATAATAGCAAACTTTCCAAGGGAAATGCTTTAGCTGACCGAGAAGCGAAAAAGGCAGCCCAGTCCTCCACCCAGGAGCCCACCCCCACGTCCATGTACTTTAAGGATCATTTCACCTGTCCTAACTTTAAATCTGTAGTGGCACAAATGCAATCATTAGCCACTGAGGAAGATGTCTTGTATTGGGTGAAGGCTGGCTTGACCAAAGACCCAGAGGGTCTGTGGTCAAAAGAGGGGAAGATATTGGGAATACCTGAGGCAAGCAGTATTCTAATTCTCTCCTACCTTCATGGTCCAGGACACATAGGTGCCGTCCCTTTAGCCACTATGTACACCAAATCTTTCTGCACAAACGCCTTGAACAAACAAGTCAAACTCCTGACCACAAGTTGCCTTACCTGTGCTCAAAACAATGTGCAGGGCAAACGGCATGGCCTACATGGTCATCTACCCCCACCAATGGGTCCCCTTACAGATTTACAAGTAGACTTCACACACATGCCAAAACAAAAGGGGAACTTAAGATACCTGTGCGTTGTCATAGATAAATTTTCAGGCTGGGTTGAAGCCACTCCCTGTGCAGGTGAGACAGCCAATATAGCAGCAAAATGCTTGCTGAATAACTGGATTTGTAGGTTTGGCATACCAACATCTATTTGGTCAGATAGGGGACCTGCATTCAGCTCCTCCGTTACCCAGGCTGTGGCTAAATTGTTAGGGCTGCAATGGAAACTACACATCCCCTATCACCCTCAAAGCGCAGGGGTAGTGGAAAGAATGAATAGAAATATAAAGGATAAATTGAAAAAGGCCACAGGGGGCACAATGAAGGGATGGCTTGATCACCTCCCTTCTGTGCTATTCCAGATTAGAACGGCACCCCATGCCAGAACGAAACTTTCACCTTTTGAAATTTTGATGGGAGTCCCCGCAAACATAGAATTACCCCCATTAGACCAAGACACTGATATTGACATTTATTCCCAACAGGAAATGTACGTGAAAAACCTGGTAAGTATGCTTCATGAAATGAACGAACACGTTTCTGTCACCTTTTCTCCTCTTTCCACAGAGCCAACACACCCCTTCATCCCAGGAGATCAAGTGCTAGTCAAGCAACTGGCCCACAAAAAGAGGATCGGACCAATCTACTCTGGACCTTGGAAGGTTGAAAAGGTGTCCAGAACTGCGGTCCTGACTGACCAAGGAAACACCTGGATCCACGCCAGCAGGCTGAAAAAGTGCCCACTGCTTCCCACAACCCCCGACCCCCCACCTATTGAAGGAGAACCCGACCCACCCGAACAGCGACCGGAACTGCAAGAGATTCAGGAAGGCATTGGACAATTAACCCTTGAAACCCTACATGATAGCGAAGAAGAAGGACAAGCATAAGAACTTGTAGAAATGTTTTTACCTTCAGTGTCAGGGAAGGCTGTATGCCTTTGGGGTAGTCTGGTACTATTTGTATTCCTGCCCACATGGTTTATAGCCAACTGTATATATCATCCAGAAGATTTAGGTTTATTAAAAGGGATATGTGGACCACCTAAGATGAATAATACCCCCGGCCAAAGACATAGTAGAAGTATTGTACCCGTTAATGAGTCACCTAAGGGACTGACTAACAAGATGTTACTACTAAAATTCAAATATAGCTATGCTCAAAAATCTGGTTTTGAGAAATGCTGGATTTGCAGCAAGCTACATCCCAGTACAGCTAGAATCCCTCTCATGGCAGTCCCCTTGAATTTTACCCCCCTCCTTAATGGAACACCCCCTATCGTCCTAACGAATGTTACTAGGACCCGTCCAAATAAAACCCTCACTTTCCAAATTATAGGTAGAAGCCACTTCCCAGACTGGTGTTTCTGACTGGGAAACACCACAGATGGAGCCGAGGTTTGCAAACAAGCAAAACTTAACATTTCAATGACATCATTTAACAGTCCTTCTTTCTTCCATACTTCAGATCCCACCCTAAATGCCACCTTTTTAGACTTTCTTAGCTCCAGTACCAAGACTACAATACACCAATTAATGTCAATACTGGTGCTCTCTGGCCTTTCTGATACTCTTAGGAACGTGTTCCATAAACGACCCCTAGCTCTAGGAAATACCATATATATATGCTGCGGCAAACTCTGTCACCCCTGGATCCCAACCAAACCCCAGGGGTGGTGTTACCTTGCAGCCCTGGTTCCTATTATGGGGGTATTAGGGGATAACAAGGGAAGTCACCTCCTTGAAGCCAGCATGCATCCTAGATATCCCCTTAGACACCGTAATAAACGAGAATTGTTTTTAGGAAAAGATATGGCCTGGGCATGGTTCCCTTCCTGGACAGGGTGGGGAATTGACCTAATGAAAAGATTAAATAATTACACTGGCATAATTGATGAGATTCTGGAGGAAAATTCTGATGACATAACCAAACTAAATCTAGAAACTAGGGCAATTAGGAAGCAACTAGAACTACATGAGTTGGCTATAGAAAGTATGAGTGCAGCCCTTACTGGCCTCTGTGAGACTACTGAGGATTATGAGTGCTGTACCTGGATTCATAATACCAGCATCGAAGTCCCAGACTACTATGACGTTATTGCCCAACACAGGGAAGAGGTAAATAAACTACAGAAAGAGGCAAGGAACATAGGAAAAAACTGGGATCCCTTCTCGAGCAGTTTTAGTTTTGGGGGATTAATATCTTGGCTCCGAAATGCTGCCATGACAATTGTCACTGTGATTCTCTTCATTCTATTTTTATATGCCTGTTATAAGATAATCAAATGTTTATGTAAAAAGGGAAACACGGTCGCTCCGAAGGATCTGAAACTCACTTCCATTGTTAAGGATCCAACGGTATGGTATAGAAACCAAGAGCACAAGGGTTCGGAGTATGAAGCCTGTGCTATTAAATTAGAAAAGGAATGATCATTATGTAAATCACAGAATGATCAAAGGAAGGATTATAAGGGAATACTTATTAAGGTTGCCAAAAGATACAGTGGTGTGAAAAAGTGTTTGCCCCCTTCCTCATTTCCTGTTCCTTTGCATGTTTGTCACACTTAAGTGTTTCGGAACATTAAACCAATTTAAACAATAGTCAAGGACAACACAAGTAAACACAAAATGCAATTTGTAAATGAAGGTGTTTATTATTAAAGGTGAAAAAAAATCCAAACCATCATGGCCCTGTGTGAAAAAGTGATTGCCCCCCTTGTTAAAACATACTATAACTGTGGTTGTCCACACCTGAGTTCAATTTCTCTAGCCACACCCAGGCCTGATTATTGCCACACCTGTTCACAATCAAGGCATCACTTAAATAGGAGCTGCTTGACACAGTAAGGTCCACCAGAAGATCCTTAAAAGCTACACATCATGCCGAGACCCAAAGAAATTCAGGAACAATTGAGAAAGAAAGTAATTGAGATCTATCAGTCTGGAAAGGGTTATAAAGCCATTTCCAAAGCTTTGGGAATCCAGCGAACCACAATGAGAGCCATTATCCACAAATGGCAAAGACATGGAACAGTGGTGAACCTTCCCAGGAGTGGCCGGCTGCCCAAAATTACCCCAAGACCGCAGCGACGACTCATCCAAGAGGTCACAAAAGACCCCACAACAACGTCCAAGGAACTGCAGGCCTCACTTGCCTCAGTTAAGGTCAGCGTTCATGCCTCCACCATCAGGAAAAGACTGGGCAAAAATGGCCTGCATGGCAGAGTTCCAAGGAGAAAACCACTGCTGAGCAAAAAGAACATCAAAGCTCGTCTCAATTTCTCCACAACACATCTTGATGATCCCCAAGACTTTTGGGACAACATTCTGTGGACCGATGAGACAAAAGTGGAACTCTTTGGAAGGTGTGTGTCCAAGTATATCTGGCGTAGAAGGAACACTGCATTTCATAAAAAGAACATTATACCAACAGTAAAATATGGTGGTGGTAGTGTGATGGTCTGGGGCTGTTTTGCTGCTTCAGGACCTGGAAGACTTGCCGTGATAAAAGGAACTATGAATTCTGCTGTCTACCAAGAGATCCTGAAGGAGAATGTCCGACCATCTGTTCGTGTACTCAAGCTGAAACGAACTTGGGTTCTGCAGCAGGACAATGATCCTAAACACACCAGCAAGTCCACCACCGAATGGCTGAAGAAAAACAAAATGAAGACTTTGGAGTGGCCTAGCCAAAGTCCTGACCTGAATCCTATTGAGATGTTGTGGTATGACCTTAAAAAGGCCGTTCATGCTCGAAAACCCTCTAATGTAACTGAATTAGGACAATTCTGCAAAGATGAGTGGGCAAAAATTCCTCCAGGACGCTGTAAAAGCCTCATTGCACGTTATCGCAAACGCTTGGTTGCAGTTGTTGCTGCTAAGGGTGGCCCAACCAGTTATTAGGTTTAGGGGGCAATCACTTTTTCACACAGGGCCATGATGGTTTGGATTTTTTTTCACCTTTAATAATAAACACCTTCATTTACAAATTGCATTTTGTGTTTACTTGTGTTGTCCTTGACTATTGTTTAAATTGGTTTGATGTTCCGAAACACTTAAGTGTGACAAACATGCAAAGGAACAGGAAATGAGGAAGGGGGCAAACACTTTTTCACACCACTGTATACGGTACTAGGTTAAAGGTCTAAGATAATATGCTTAGGCGTGCATTTCACTAAGTTCAGAATTAAGGTGCAAGATGTTGACATATTAGGATGCATCTGTCTGCGGTAAGAGGTACAAAGCTAAGATAGGACTGGTTACGCAAGAATATGGTCAGTCAGCAGATGTTGAAATGACGAAATAACTATCAGAAGACTGTATTTCACCTTTGACTTAGATAATGTCATGAGTTTAAGAAAAATGTCGATGTATGTATGAATTACCTGATTGGTTAAACCACAGGGCTGTCCTTCTGTTCAAACTAAATAAAATTGTTGTGTGTGCTTCAATAGGCACATTCATTATTCACGTACAATAGCGTGTATGTGTAATGTTTTGTCCACCGGTGAAAGGGACCTCCGCTCTTCAATCCTAGCCTAGGCTACCAGGGGTTACTTACAGAAGACGAGCAACCTAACAGACCCCACTACCCACATGTGACCATTCCGAGTACTCCCCGTTTATCACCACCCTCTGATCTTGCATTTGTAACCAGTATTCAATCCATGTACTCACCCTATGGTCCATGCCAATGGACTTTATTTTTGACCATAAACATTTATGGGGAACTATGCCAAATGCTTTTACAAAATCCGCCACGTCTACGGGCCTTCCTTTCTCTAGATGGCAACTCACCTCCTCATAAAAGGTTAATAGATTGGTTTGGCAAGAACGATTCTTCATGAATGAATTACTGCTAATGATACCGTTCTCATTACTAAAATCTTGTATATAGTCCCTTATTATCCCCACCAAGAGCTTGCATACTATTGAGGTTAGGCTAACTGGTCTAATTCCCAGGGATGTATTTTGGGCCTTTTTTAAATATTGGTGCTACATTGGCTTTTCTCAAATCAGCTGGCACCATTCCAGTCAGTATTCTGTCAGTAAAAATAGCAATCACATGGATTACCATGTAGGCAAACAGTCATGAATAGCTTCTATTCAGGACAGTTTTGCTTACTATTGTGATGCCGTGATTGGCTACCAGCTATTACATAGTACCTGGGCAAATAACAGCACCCTGTACCATGTGATTACCTGTAGCCAATCACACATCACAATAGTAAGCAAGCTGTCACGAATGAAAGCCATTTATTTAGGAATTTATTTTACCTTTATTTAGCATGAAGGTTATTAATGGCTTGTCGACCAGCCGTGTCATCATATGAGCCATCTAAGTTGTACATCGGCTCCTTTAAATGGGATAACAGGCACTCGCGCGCTGCACTGCGGGGGTGCCGATGCACATGGCCGGCAGTCGCGATGACCACCGGCCATGTGTGATCGCAGGCACAAGAGCCAGAACAGGGACGTGTGTGTGTGTGTAAATGCACACATACCTGTTCTGTGAGGAAAGGCAGATTGCGAGTTCCTACTAGCTAGGAACAGCGATCTGCCATCTCCTCTAGTCAGTCCCATCCCCCTACAGTTAGAACACACTAGGGAACAAAGCTAACCCCTTGATTGCCCCCTATTGTTAACCCCTTTCCTGCCAGTGACATATATACAGTAATCAGTGCATTTTTCTAGCACTGATCACTGTATAAATTGTCAATGTTCCTAAAAATGTGTCAAAAGTGTCCAATCTGTCAGCCATAATGTCGCAGTCCCGATAAAAAATAAAAAGTGGCAGATCATCAATATTACAAAAAAAAAAAAAATTATAATAAAAAATTCCATAAATCTATCCCCTATTTTATAGACGCTATAACATTTGTGAAAACAAATATACGCTTATTGTGATTTTTATTACCAAAAATATGTAGAAGAATACATATCGGCCTAAACTGAGGAAAGAATTTTTAAAATTGTAATATTTGCTATAATAAATACCCCCAAAGTATTGTGTTTTTTTCAAAATTGATGCTCTTTTCTTGTTTATAAAAACGCAAAAAAAAAAAAACACACGAAAAAAAAAGTCGCAGATGATCAAATACCATCAAAAGAAACCTCTATTTGTGGGGGGGAAAAAGATGTCAAATATTTCGGGGTTGAAGTGGTTAAGCTCTAGCATACATTTTATACAGTTAATACAAAACAACAAGATCAGTGGTTATTTTGAAACACACTATGCAGCAGATGTTACCTTTTGTGGCATGCGTTTGTATTTTTCTTTAGAACATGGGTGAACAATTCATATCTCACAGACTGACCACAAAAAAATCATTTACCTGTCATGTGGATTATTTGAAGAACGTGGCTCTATGGTTGGTCTATCAGGTACATTTGTTTGAGCAAACTCAGGAGAGGTTTTTGGAGGCCCAGCACATTCTGTGGGTTCTGCATCTGACCTGCAGTATGACCATTTATGCATGCCAGTTTGTTTCATATTCTTATATACAGATCACAGTATGTTTAGATAACAAAAAAACAAAAACAAAAAAAAAACAAACACACACACAAAAAGGTAGATGGTGGATTTGTTTAAAGTTATGTTGGCTCAATAGTGGCTAAATTTTTTTTTAAACTCCTCAACAACAAGTTATTGAAGGTTTCAGTCAGGTTTCAGGGATTGTGATAAAGGCCTTCATGCTACTAAGAGTGAATAAAAAGAACTATATACATGTATAAAGGTGTGGGTGTATTCACAAGTGCTGCAAAATAAAGTGTTCACAATAACACCAAAAGAAAAAAGGATGTGTAAGATTTCGTGCAGGGATTGGCTGAGACGGACGTTTGTCACAGGGCATGTGAGAAGGCTTTGACACCGACCGGTTATTTTTTACTCTGCTGTTTTCAATTTGTTACATTGTAAGAGACCACCCATAGCCATTTAATACATTTATCCAGTTGGCTTAAACATGCTGCACTAGTGGAGGCTCTCTTTCTCTTTTCCTTCCCTGACACATTGCGGAGTGACTGAGATCATTTGTGTGGAGGAACAGAGAGAGGAGTGTTACTCAGGAATTGATTCCACCCCAGAGCCACTATGCAGCAGTATAAAGAAGTGTCCACCTAATAGATGACTATACGCATATAATACAGAGCAAGAAGGTGAGAGTCCAGAGAGACTACATTATTGGAAGACTGTTTATCAACACTTTGAATTTTAACCATTTATGAACTTCACCTATGAACTTTAAACTTTTATGAATCGAATATATATATATATATATATATATATATATATATATATACACACACACACACATATATATACATACACACACACACACTATTAATTTCAGTCATTTTATTCACAATGTATCCCTACCCATTCACATAGGGTGTGGGGCTGGAATCTGGGGGCCCCCTTGTTAAAGGGGGCTTCCAGATTCCAATAAGTCACCCCAACAACCAAACGGCCAGGGTTGTCGGGAAGAGGCCCTTGTCCTCATCAACATGGGTATAAAGGTGCTTTGGGGTGGGGGCACAAGGCAACCCTACTCAAAGAACCCACACCCCCCCCCTTGTTGAGGGCATACCGACTGGTACAGTTCAGGAGTGTGAGGGGGGGCACTCGTTCGTCCCCACCCCCTTTCCTGACCAGCCAGGCTGTGTGCTCGGATAAGGGTATGATATGGATTTTGAGGGAACCCCACACTTATTCTGGCTGGAGGGGTTCCCCTTAAAATCCATGCCAGACCAAAGGGCCTGGTATTCTCTTGGAGGGGGAACCCATGCCTTTTTTTAATTTGACGTGGAGTTCCCCTTCAAAATTTGAGCACAAGTCGCATGCAAAAGTCAGATCAGTTAAGACAGTAATCCGACTTTGATCCTACTTCAGCCCATTGAATATCACTGAAGTTGGACCAAAGTCAGACCAAAGTGGTGCAGGGAGCATTTTCAAAGTCGGACCGACTTGTGTCGGACCAGTTAAGACGGCTCTCATAGGGAAACATTGATTTTCACACGTCATGAGCTACCAATGTCGGAGCGTTTGTAGTACTAGTGTGAACCTGGCCTTACACTATATTAGCTCTATTAGAGAAAAGATGTAGTGAATGTGGAATTCCTGACAGAGAAGTGTTTTTTAGCTGGCATTACTTTCTACAACAGAAATTAATGCACTCACACTTCCCTGTCCCCACAGTTTAAATGGACCAATGAAATTATCATTAAATACCAGTGTCTATCACTTGGAATCAATATGAAACTGAAAACAAAATAATATATACATTGCACCAAATAGAGCCTGTAACACAAATAAAAAGCACTGATTGCACTTTTAAAGGAGCATAGGATCCAATATAATTCTCATATGGCCAGCAATTCATCTAATACTCCTGTATAAGTCCCCAAGGAGCCCAAAACCAATTCAGCCCTTACTGCTAAAATGCAAACTGGGTCTAGCTGTAGTACTATAGTAGCAGTACTTTTGAGGTTCATACAGAGGGTAGGATTGGCAACTAGAGCATGTTCCTTGTCTACATGTTTATACAGCATTTAAAAAGGTGTATGGTGGGTCACCTGGAGTTTATTTTGAATCCCTTGCACCCTCGTAAGCACAGACAGATGTAAGTGTAGTACTTATTTGTATAAATTATAAAGCGGGTGGAGCTGGATTGGTGACATCCATTTGTTCTGGTGCGCAAGAATGTCCTGCGCCCATGCTTTGTGAATCTGTACACTAGAGCTGCATGAGTAATCGTTAAAGAATCAAATCTTCCCCCTTGCAATCTTAAAGCATTTTTCCCCAATTCTATGCAGAGTTCTCTACTCACAGCTTTCCAAATAAAAAAGCCTGCCAAGTTTATGACAACATTGCTTAGACAGAGATAAGGAGAAACATTGTAACACTTCGTTCTTTTAGATCAAAGGAATGAACTATGGCCTGTAAATAAGGGAAGTTTAACCACTTAAAGACTAAACCATTTTTGCTAGAAAATTACTTAGAACCCCCAAACATTATATATATTTTTTTTTAAGCAGAGACCCTAGAGAATAAAATGGCAGTGGTTTCAATATTTTATGTCACACTGTATTTGCACAACCGTCTTTCAAATTTTTATTTTGGAAAAAACACACTTTAATGAATTCATAAAAATAACTAAACAGTAAAGTTAGCCCATTTTTTTTATGATGTGAAAGATGTTACGCTGCGAGAATCGTGATCTTTATTCTATGCCAAAAAACTGATTCTCATTTTGGCCAGAGTTGTGCAGCTTCACTGTACACTGCTTGATATTTCTCATACACTGCAAGAAGCTTTTCCTTCTGGTTTTAAATATTCCTTGGTCTGAACTGTGTGGTGGAGTTTGAGGGCTGCTGAAGCGATTCCTGTGTGGGGAAACCTTTGCTGCAATACAATGACCCAGTCACAGACCCACCTGAGGTCAAAACAGTGGAAACATCAGTTTCTGTGGATTGAAAAAGCCTGCTTCATCCCTTATTGTGAGATCACATACATCTGGTAAGATGGTTGGATATGGGGAAACACTTTAGTACATTGGAGCACTTTAAATGTTTATTCAGCACAAGCACTTTAAAGGCACCCGGAGATTAAGTGGAGTCTGGATTATATATATTGAATTTATGGTTTCAATTAAATGTCTATGCAGCATGAATATTGATCTTATGCTCATATTGTAGAAGTATATTAGATATACGAGTATTGATTCTTGTTTATACTGCACAAGTATATCTGTATTTAGAGATTTATTTGTACAAGTTTAGCATTTAAAAGGTGCATGTGCACCTTTTATTGTACATTTATAAATTTTATTGTGTCAAGGGCACTTGCAGCTCACTGCGCAAATTTGACAATGCCAAAGCTGATGGAACTCTCGTGCATGGGTTACAGTAACGTCATGTCAGCCCAGCCACTTACAGCGGTTGTCGATCAGGACCCAAAAGCCTGCTGCCCGAAGAGGTCACCAGCCAATGGGGAGCTCTAGAAAAGTGCATAGCTGGATTCAAGGCGAATATAGTTTCGCTTTAAATTTGCGCCTTTTTTTTCACCCCACTTTAGGATTCCATACTGTCCCCCCTTTCATATGATATACAAGACCTTGGGTATTCTTTTGTTTATAGTATTCATCCAATGGTGATGTTCATTATTCTGACTATGGGGTTTATTTACTAAAGTCAAATCCACTTTGTACTACAAGTGCACTGAAAGTGCACTTGGAAGTGCAGTCACTGTAGATCTGAGGGGGCATACATGGAAAATAAATAAATAAAATAAAACAGCATCTTTGCTTGTACATGACTGGATGATAAAATCAGCAGAGCTTATTTCAGATCTTCCCCTCAGATTTACAGCGACAGCACTTCCAAGTGCACTTGTATTGCAAAGTGGATTTGCCTTTAGTAAATCAACCCCTTTGTCTTGTAAGGCGTTTAGGGCTTATTCCTAAGTGATGTACTTATTTGACTAAGTCTTTAATATGTGGTGGTTTTATTTCTTTCCACACATTGTGACGTTTTTTTCCTTTGTATTTTATAGAGTTCAGAAAACACAAAGAAAAATAAGATTGAACTAAATTTGCTTCTTTTACCTTCCGTGGATTATAGTTACTAACCTACTTCTAGGAAAGCTCCAACAGCAACAAAGCTGGTATAACAAAACAAAAACCAGTTCCTGTTGTGTCTCAGCCATTTTTGCAATTCACAAAGTTCAGCCTCAAGTGTATGGAAAGGATGGTACTTGGTGATGGATTTTAAAGCCAACAGTATCTTCTGCTTATCTTCCCTTCACTCCAACAGAGAGCGAAAAGAAAAAACACAATTTAAAAGCACCAACACAATCACAGTTAGAGCTTACCCTGGGCTGAAGGCTCTCTCCCCACCTTTATGTCTGAGCAGCTTTTTTTTTTTTCTACAGGCACCAACAGTGTCACATGGTCTACAGTACCTGGAAGTATCCATATTTAGGTTTGCTTCCTGCAACATATAGGATAGAATCCCCCATAGAAGGAGGACCACACCATAATCGTTCTTTGGAAAAAGTGTGTGTATATATGTGTGTATATATATATATATATATATATATATATATATATATATATATATATATATATATATATATATATATATATATATATATATATATATATATATATATAAAAATCACTAAGCTAGTAGCAATGGAGGAAAGGTACACCATTTAAGTATGCTATTGAAGAACATATTTGAAATGAACATTCATTTGTTTTGAAATTACGTGCAAAGAAACATTCTAGCCGATATAAGTCAGTTAGTCTCCTATAGAAAATATGAGAAAGAAGCTATACTCGCAGGTGATGGGTTATACAAGAGCAGCAGTGCTATGTTGTCACACTCTGAAATCAGTGAAACACTCTCCAGCATGTGCATTAGTGATTATAAAAAATCCTATTAGACCTTAGCAATGGAGGAATTATTGGTGAAGTTTCATCTGTACAAAGCATATCCTCCGTTTGGGTACCCATTGAACACATGGCTGTACTTTCAGGAAAAACTTGACCTTCGGTTTGAATAGGAAGACCTGCGGACATGCTTGAACAAAATTTAACAGAGAGTTTGAGTTTGTTGGAATGGTTTTGTCTGGCAGACAATATATCACCGAATGCAAAATGACCAGACAATGCCCATTTTCAAAAACTTGATGTGACTTTGCTACTAGCACAGCCAAAAGGATTAGTTTTGCTTTAAGCTTTTTGCTTCAAGCTTAAAACTTTACCAGACCAAAACCAATTAAACTTAAAAGCATTGAGAGCTTGCAGGGAATTATACATTGCCAATACAGCTCCACATCTGAAAAGTGAGAGATGGTACTTTATTTCAAAGTAAAATTTTAAAGAACACCGCATTCTATATAATAAAGTGTACCCAACCTGATACAGTATTTTACTTTTGCTGGATGGCATTGGGTCAGTCATATCCCTTTCAAATGAAGATGCATCCTTTTAATACAAAATGTTAAAGATACCTGCATTGTATAAATTAACTAAGCAGAATTTATTAAAGTTGGCCACTTTGTAATGTAAAATATGTTGACATGTCACAATATAAAAGCAACATTACAATTCTGCAGATATAAAAGTCGATTTTTTTTTTTTAAACCGTAAACAGCCGTCATTGAGCACCAGTCAAGGGACTTTGCTTAGGCTGAGATTACCATCATCAATCTGTTATAGGCAGGCAGAAGCATTACCCAAGTCTCCTTGCCCCATTCTTAACACTGCATTCAATACTAACTTTAAGTCACAGAGTGAGGCTAAAGCACAGGCTGATCTGTATTAGGAATTTGTGAACACAACCAGAAACTGTGCAGGCAGCAGGTTATATATTACTGTGTCATCTGAGTTAGCATCTCTAAAAGCTGATCTGGAAAGAGAAGCAGATGAAGGCATAGTCAAGGGAACCGCTGTGATCTCTGAAAGATCGTAAAGTGTTGCAGTGCATTTATTCACTTCAGCCCCAGAAGGATTTACTCCCTTCCTGACCAGAGCATTTTTTGCGATTTGGCTCTGCATCGCTTTAGCTGACAATTGCACAGTCGTGAGACATTGTACCCAAACAAAATTTAAGTCCTTTTTTTGGCCACAAATAGAGCTTTCTTTTGGTGGTATTTGATCACCTCTGCGGTTTTTATTTTTTGCGCTATAAACAAAAAAAAAAAAAAAAAGCTATTTACTTTTTGCTAGAATACATATCCCCACAAAAACGACAGGGATCAGTAGATCCGTCATGTTGCTAGGCAGAACAGGGAAATGCCCTGTTTACATAGGCATCTCCCCGTTCTGCCTCTCCTTGCCACAATCATGGGCCGCCGGCGAATAGAGTTAGCGGGCACGCTACCGCGTTGCATGCAGGCCCGCTAGGCAGTAAATTAAAAAGGGACCTACGGGTACACCCTTTTGCCTGCCCGTGCCATTCTGCCGACATATCGACATGCGGCGGTCGGCAAGTGGTTAAAGCATATGCAAGGGACAAACGTTTGAATTTAGAGTTGGAAAGGGTTAAAATTATTAGGTATTTTTCTGCTACCCGTTTCCAGCTGGGCAGATCTTCCCGTCTTCCTGTCCTTACATTTCCTGTCCTGGAGATGCATTAGGAAATTAGAAAAAAATCTCTCCAAAGTAAAAGGAAATTCCCATTTTAGAAAGTTGTCTCAGGAAAAGGTGTCCCCATTGGGACAGAGCACACCGGTCAACGATCTTAGCCATTGGCTGCGAGCATGGATTGGGTGCCAATCTGCAGACCTTTTTAGGTCATGCCCCATTTGACCAGCTTATGTCGGACCAGCTACCGTACACATGGGCCGAATGTCGAACAGTTTCTATTGAACCAGCCGATGCTGCCAGATATTCAGCCCATGTGTACGGGCCCTTAAAAACTGGGACCATGCACATTTGTGCATTCCAAGTTCTCTGCTGCAAGGTTAAAGTGGTTCCGAATGCAGAAGGTCTCTTGAATTTTCTTCATTAAAAGGTAAAAACCCTTCTGTATGCAGTCCAAACTTCATCCAGTGAAGTACACAAAAGCAGCTGTTCTCTCCATCCTCATTGGCTCAGACACAGAAGTAGGAGCCATTGGCTCCAGCTGCTGTTATTTAAAACCAGTAAGAAGAGAGGGGGCAGGGCCGAGCCATGTTCTGTACATTGACACAGAGCTGGCTCGGGAGCGAACACACACACTCGTGCCCCCAAAGCAAGCGGCTTCAGTGGAATGTATGGTGGCCCATCATTGGTGTTAAGTGGTAAGAATATAGTGGTAGCGCTTTGTCCTGCACTTTAGTGACATCACAGCAGGGACTACAGACGCCATCAGCTAGAAGATCACATAATAGTGCATAAGAAAAAAGGCAATTGTACACAAGCGACTTCATTGTCTTGAAATGGCAAAGGAAGAAACTTGAATGAGAAGATCAACACCGAGGACTTAGAGCTATAGGAACCAGATGAGGACTATATCCATTAAAGTCCACTCAAACTGGGAATCCTTAATGTGATATGAAAGTTTTTTTTTTTATTTATTTTGGCAGTGGTTTTACAGAGCAGCCCCAAGCCTTCTCTTTTTCGTGTCCCCCACCATGCGCCTGGCCCCTCCCTCCTCCCAGCGCTCCCCAGAGCAAGCAGCTTGCAATGGGGGCTCCCGCACCACAGCTCTGTGTGTCAATTCACATGCACAGCTGTGGCTCAGCCCCACCCCCACTCTCTTGCTTCACTGGCTGTGACTGAAAAGGATTCCTGCTGCTGTCTCAGCCAATGAGGAGGGAGGGCCCCTGAAGGGCTGAGGTTCTCATGCACATAGCTGGATTATGATGGGGCTCACTGAATTATTTGGGGGGGGGGGGGGCTGCTGCACAGAGAGTTTTTTTACCTTCATGCATAGAATGTATAAAAAAAGGTAAAAAAAACCTTGAGCCTTTAGAACCACTTTATCATTAAGGTCTCATTTAGACATGCGTTTGGATGGCCGCAAAAATGCGCAGTTGAGCCCTTTTGTCACCCACCAATCACCCTCCCTTAATTGCAATAGGCAGCATACTGGGGTGTTTTTATGCTGTGGCTGTGATGCTTTGTGCCCGCAGAAAAGTTTAACAAACTTGTAACGCTACACATTCAAGTCAGTGGGGAAGTGCCGCAAACTAAAAAATGCGTCTAAATCTCCCTTGCCTCTGAAGTCTGATCCACGCTTGGATTGCGCTCCAGAGGCCACTGACAGGCAGTGAGATAGTGACAAGACTCATCCTCACTGCCCGTTTTAACCCAAACATTGCGAGGAATTTGTGACGCTTCCACACGACTTGAATGTGCAGAGTTCGGACCGCTACAAGTCAGGTCAACTTTGCTGTGGGAGTGAAGCAAAGCATCACACCCATGGCATGAAAACACCTCAGTTTGATGCTTATTGCAGCTTAAGTAGCAGCAGTTGGCAGGCAGCAAAAATGTGCTGTTGAGCCAACCACAAGTCTAAACGAGGCCTTAATGTAAACTTGGCCAAAACTCAAACAGGCAAGCAGAAATAAAATATCCTGCTTTTGACTAAGTTTTATTTTATTTTCAAGGTTTCTATATGGGTTTCTTTTTTTACACTTTAAAAAATATAAAAACTTCTCATACGCCGAATGTCATGTCTGGATTTTGAGAAGTTGGGAAAATTTGAGCTCCACATGAATTAAACTAATAATGCATTTGATTTCCTATACTTTGGGGTAATGCACAATAGTTCAAGTTGACATTTTGATGCAACTAGGAGAAAATTGCTGTAATTGTCAAAATCTCACAGCAAACACATATACATATACATACATATATATATATATATATATATATATATATATATATATATATATATATATATATATATATACACACATATACACACACACACGCACACACACACACACATATATACAGTACAGACCAAAAGTTTGGACACACCTTCTCATTCAGAGAGTTTTCTTTATTTTCATTACTATGAATATTGTAGATTCACATTGAAGGTATTAAAACTATGAATTAACACATGTGGAATTATATACTGAACAAAAAAGTGTGAAATAACTGAATATATGTCTTATATTCTAGGGTCTTCAAAGTAGCCACCTTTTGCTTTGATTACTGCTTCACATACCCTTGGCATTCTGTTGATGAGCTTCAAGAGGTAGTCACCTGAAATGGTTTTCACTTCACAGGTGTGCCCTGTCGGGTTTAATAAGTGGGATTTCAAGCCTTATAAATGGGGTTGGGACCATCAGTTGTGTTGTGCAGGAGGTGGATACAGTACACAGCTGATAGTCCTACTGAATAGACTGTTAGAATTTGTATTATGGCAAGAAAAAAGCAGCTAAGTAAAGAAAAACGAGTGGCCATCATTACTTTAAGAAATGAAGGTCAGTCAGTCCGAACAATTGGGAAAACTTTGAAAAACTTTGAAAACTTTGAAAGTGTCCCTAAGTGCAAAAACCATCATGCGCTACAAAGAAACTGACTCACATGAGGACCGCCCAAGGAAAGGAAGACCAAGAGTCACCTCTGCTGCGGACGATAAGTTCATCCGAGTCACCAGCCTCAGAAATCGCAGGTTAACAGCAGCTCAGATTAGAGAACAGGTCAATGCCACACAGAGTTCTAGCAGCAGACACATCTTTAGAACAACTGTTAAGAGGAGACTGTGTGAATCAGGCCTTCATGGTAAAATAGCTGCTAGGAAACCACTGCTGAGGACAGGCAACAAGCAGAAGAGACTTGTTTGGGCTAAAGAACACAAGGAATGGACATTAGACCAGTGGAAATCTGTGCTTTGGTCTGATGAGTCCAAGTTTGAGATCTTTGGTTCAAACCACAGTGTCTTTGTGCGACGCAGAAGAGGTGAACGGATGGACTCTACATGCCTGGTTCCTACTGTGAAGCATGGAGGAGGAGGTGTGATGGTGCTTTGCTGGTGACACTGTTGGGGATTTATTCAAAATTGAAGGCATACTGAACCAGCATGGGTACCACAACATCTTGCTGTGGCATGCTATTCCATCCGGTTTGCGTTTACTCGGACCATCATTTATTTTTCAACAGGACAATGACCCCAAACACACCTCTAGGCTGTTTAAGGGCTATTTGACCAAAAAGGAGAGTGATGGGGTGCTGCGCTAGATGATCTGGCCTCCACAGTCACCGGACCTGAACCCAATCGAGATGGTTTGGGGTGAGCTGGACTGCAGAGTGAAGGCAAAAGGGCCAACAAGTGCTAAGCATCTCTGGGAACTCCTTAAAGACTGTTGGAAAGCCATTTCAGGTGACTACCTCTTGAAGCTCATCAACAAAATGCCAAGAGTGTGTGGAGCAGTAATCAAAGCAAAAGGTGGCTACTTTGAAGAACCAAGAATATAAGACATATTTTCAGTTGTTTCACACTTTGTTCAGTATATAATTCCACATGTGTTAATTCATAGTTTTGATGCCTTCAGTGTGAATCTACGATTTTCATAGTCATGAAAATAAATAAAAAACTTTGAATGAGAAGGTGTGTCCAAACTTTTGGTCTGTACTGTATAATACACACACACACACACACACACACACACACACACACACACACACACACACTATAACTGGGTAGCCTGGCTTTTATTGTGGGATTAGGAAATGCAAGTGAACAAAAAAGATGATATGAACACAAGAGAGAATGATGGTGGAGGATAAAACAGAAAAGCGGAAATAAATGTCCATGTTTTTCTTTAATGTTGAACCACATCTGGACAATGTGTATTGGAAATAGAAAGTGCACAATTAAGAAAAAGACCTAATTGGCAACATCCCAAATATGAAACTTTGGTTAACTGGGTGATGTTCCCATGTACATTGGCCTGCCCCTAATGTGCCACTAGAAATATCCAATTTTGACTGACACTTTACACAAAGTTCAACTAAAGTTGGCAAGTATATGAAATTCTTGTTAAAGTTGGATGACCATGTCACTATTCACATCAAACTGTGTACCAATGTTTAATAACTTTCCAAGCAAAATGGTGGTGATAAGTAAAATGTGATCCATATGATGCATTGGAATCATATGACATTTTAAATCAGTTTGGTTAAAGAGGAAGTAAACCCTGATGAGTTTACTTCCTCTTTCATTCCCTGCAAAGGCAAAGCATAATGGACTACTATGCATCGCATAGTAGCCCATTATGTGTCACTTACCTGACACAGGAGCCAACGAAGTCGCCGCTGTCCCCTGTAGTCCGCCGCATCCATCTTGCTGGTGGCGTCTCGCAGCTCCGTCGCTGTCATTCGGCGAAGCCGCAATGATGTCACTCCCGCGCACGGGAGTCGACACGCGCGGCAGCTCCATTTTTGGAAATGCCGCGCTTTGTGCGCCTGCGCGCCGCTGTCTACGGCGCATGCGCCGTAGACAGCGGTGCCCGTTTTCGGGCAAATATCTCCTAAACCATATAGGTTTAGGAGATATTGCTTGGACCTACAGGTAAGCCTTAATTTAGGCTTACCTGTAGGTCAAAGTGGTTTGTAAGGGTTTACAACCACTTTAAAGACCATCTATTTGGTCTAAATTGGGTTAAGAACAGTTTTTGATAGTTACCTGATCACTCCACTAGCAATTTTAATTTCCCTGTGCACAAAGAGTTCTTATGTTAAGACATTTTGTGCAACCAATCACAAAGAGGTAAAAACAAAAAAATGCAGCGCTGCTGAAACATAACCTCTATCTAGTGACTGTAGGGGAAATGGTTCAATCACAAAATAAATATATCAATCATGTGCACTATGCAACATCATAAAGTGAATCAACACATCAAAGTCTCTGTATAAACAGCTCAGAAGGCTACTTCAAATAGCATAAAGTCTCTGTAAACGTGCTCAATATGAATATCCTCTGTGATAAGATGGCAATTAATAGGTGCGGTTCATTTTCAAAGAGGGTATGCAACTTCAAGTGATGGATCTCAAATAGCAATGTGTATTAAATACCTTTACCCTCAACTGTGGACACACACACACACACACACACACACACACACACACACACACGGTGGTGAATCTAGCAGGCGTGTGAGACAAAATTTTCAGGTGGATCTTCAAACTGATCATCCAGGTGAGATGGTAGGGTTTGAAATCTCATGTGAAGAGGACATCATGACTTCTCATAGTTCTGCCAGCATCGCCATGGTGACTGGCAGAACTATACGAGATATTCATATTGTGCACGTTCACAGAGACTTTATGCTATTTGAAGTAGCCTTCTGAGCTGTTTATACAGAGACTTTGATGTGTTGATTCACTTTATGATGTTACATAGTGCACATGATTGATATTATATTTATTTTGTGATTGAACCATTTCCCCTACAGTCACTAGATAGAGGTGAGGTTTCAGCAGCGCTGCATTTTTTTGTTTTTTCTGTTTATGCAATTCAATCGTTGATGCGGCATTTCACTTAATTTTTTTCACTTTGGGTGCACAATTATATTTTGTTTTATCACAAAAAGGTAACTAAATCACAAAAGATGGTGTAACTGCAGGCATACAAGTGGGAAATAAATCAAAACTTTTAGTCCATTAGTTCATGGGCATCAGTTTTTAAAGTAGAATACAAGGCGGCAGCTGTCCTCAGAGAAAGCCAGCTCTGTAAACAGGATGAAAAGGAGAGGAGAACACATAAAGCACCACCTGAGTGTAGTATTAAGGTACAGTTTAATTGCAAGGTAAGTAATGCACTTACAAGGGGCTCACAGAAAAGGAAGGCCAGTCCTGTATTTATGCATCAAAACAAAGTTGCCAATTTGGGTGAAGTTGTGGGAGGTGGCAAACACAGAGGAGGCAGCCCTAGATGTCACTGCTACCCCTAACAGCTGGGAAAGCAGCCCATCTAGTCGAGGCAATTAGGGGAGTGCAGGTAAACAGTTGGTGGCAATAGGGGATTCTATAATCAGAAGAACAATTTGTTGCCAGGATCGCCTCAACTAAACGAGATCAGTAGACTGCTTTAAGAAAGGCCTGGATTATTTTCTAAATGTACATAATATAACTGGGTACTAACATTTATAGGCAACGTTGATCCAGGGAAATCCAATTGCCTCTTGGATCCTGCTTTTCTGGGGGGGGGGGGGGGTGTCACCTTCCTCTGTCTCCCTGGTGCTAGGGTTCGGCATGTGGTGAACCAGGTTGTTAAATTACTGGGAGGGGCTGGGCATGACCCAGCTGTCTTGGTTCATGTTGGAACCAATGACAGAATACATGGAAGGTGGAGGCGCCTTATGAATAAATTCAATGAACTAGGCTGCAAGTTTAAGGGAAGGACCTCCAAGGTGATATTCTTTGAAATATTGCCTGTGCCATACACAACATAGGAAAGGCAGGGGGGAGATTAGAGAGCTGAATGCATGGCTAAAGACCTGGTGTAGGGAGGAGGGATTTGGGTTTTTAGAGCACTGGGCTGACTTTTCATTAGGGTGCAACATATCTGCTAAAGATGGTTTGTACCTGAATGGAAGGGGGTCTGCTATGCTGGGGGAGAAGTTTATGGGAAGGCTGGAGGAGTATTTAAACTAGGATTAAGGGGGAGGGTGAACTAGAATTCCATTGGGCAGACAGGTCAGTTAAGGGTCAGACATTAATGGAGGGTGGAATGGGGATAGATGGGGGGAGGGTTATGGCAGGTGACAAGAAAGCACCAATGTTGCAACCATTGAAAATGATAGTGCCATTTATACTACTAAACAAGATATGAAAAACGCCAGAGCAAAATGTAATAAACGCATTAAAGTGTTTGTTCACTAATGCCAGAAGTCTGCCAAGCAAAATAGGCGAGTTGGAAGCTCTGGTGCAGGAGGAGAGCTGATGATGTAATTGGTATCGCTGAAACTTGGCTTAATTCCTCACATGACTGGGCTATAAATATTCCTGGCTATGCACGCTTTCGGAGAGACAGAGTAAAAAGGAAAGGTAGTGGGGTCGGTCTCTATGTGAGAAGTGATCTCAAAGCGAGTGTGAAAGAATCTGGTTGATGGAAAAAGTGTGAGGAGTCTGAAGCATTATGGGAGGAACTGCATATAGATGTGCGTAGTTCAAAGTTAATCATTGGAGTTTGCTATAGACCACCCAATTTTAATGAGGTGGTGGAGACTCAGCTCCTTGCACAGATGGAAAGGGCTGCAAGGGCGTGGACAGTGATAATAATGGAGCATTTTAACTACCCAGAAATTGACTGGAATAATGGCAAAAATGTATAAACCCATTACAGGACAATTTTAAAGGTCCAGGTTATTGAGGCCCCCAACTAGGCAATGATGCTCTGTTGGACCTGGTAATCTCAAACCATGCAGAGCTTATTACTAATGTTCATATAAAAAGGAACAACTTGGTAGCAGTGACCATAACTTAATTTCATTTGAGGTTAGCTGTAAGCAAAAAACACATAAGGGAAAGAAAAAAAACACTTAAAAAGAGAGCAAAATTATCCAAGGATGAGGGCTGCTCTCCAGGACTTGAACTGGGAGGGAATATTGGCATCAACTGACACAGAACAGAAATGGGACTTCTTTGAAGTGGCTGTTTGTGACCTCACTGCAAAAGTATATTCCCATGGGCAATACGTTTAAAAGGCTAAAAATATGGCCAAAGTTAAAAAAAAACACTATAAACAATCAAGAAAAGAATATGTAAAAAGGAAATTAAGAATGCAAAAACTCAAAACGAACGACAGATTGCAAAAGGTAGGCCAAACCCCAAAAAATTCTTCGAATATATTAATAGTAAAAAAGGTCAGGTCTGAGCATGTAGGCCCTTTACAAAATAATCTAGAGTGGGTGACTGGGGACAAAGAGAAGGAAAATTTATTAAATACCTTCTTCAGCTCTGTGTATACAAAGGAGCATGAGGGAGTTCATGTCTATAATGGGGGTGGTAGTGACATAGGCCCAAATGACCCACAAATGGCTCAAAAGGGATATGTTCCAGAAATATTTAGACACAAAGGTGGATAAAGCACCTGGACCAGATGGCATCCACTCACGGATCCTAAAAGAATTAAGCTCTGTAAATTTCAAAGCCATTGTATCTCATCTTTAAGGACTCAATGATGGGAATAGTACCACTGGATTGACGTAGCGCCATTGTGGTGCCTATATTTAAATGGGAACAAAGTCTTTACCGAGTAACTATAGACCTGTTAGTTTAACTTCTATAGGCGGAAGATACTGGAGAGTTTAATAAAAGACCACATAGACGAGTCCTTGCTGGGAAAAAAATATTTTAAGCAACAGACAGCATGGATTCATGAAAGACAGAAGTTGTCAGACAAACCTGATTTATTTTTAGGAGGAGGCAAGTAAAACCTTGGGCAGAGGGGTGGCGGTGGACGTGGTATACTTAGATTTTGCAAAAGCATTTGACACAGTTCCCCACACTCAGCTCAAGTGTAAGGTAAAGTCTACAGGCTTGGAAATATCAGTTTGTAAATGGATAGAAAACTGGATAAAAGACAGAATTCAGGGAGTGGTGGTTAACGATTCTTACTCTGAATGGTCTAAGGTTATCAGTGGTGTACCCCAAGGTTCATTGCTGGGACCCTTACTTTTTAATAACTTTATAAATGATATTGGATCTGGGATTAAAAGTAACATTTCTGTCTTTGCAGGTGACACTAAGCTATGCAGTGAAATAATGTTCTTACAGGATGTCTCCAATTTACAAGTCGACCTCAATGCACTGTCTAATTGGGCTACTATGTGGCAAATGAGGTTTACTGTTGGTAAATGTAAAGTTATGCACTTGGGGGCCAAGAATATGCATGCATCATACATACTAGGAGGAGTACAACTGGGGGAATCAGTGGTGAAAGATCTGGGGGTTTTGGTAGATCATAAGCTCAATAATATGCAATCCATTTTGCCCCTGTACAAATTAGTAAGACCTCATCTGGAATATACTCTGTTCAGTTTTGGGCACCAGTTCTCAAAAAGGATATCGGAGAACTGGAGAAAGTGCAGAGAAGGACAACTCAGCTATGAGGAACGGTTAAAGGAACTGAATTTATTCACTCTTGAGAACAGGAGATTAAGGGGGATATGATCACTATGTATAAATATATAAGGGATCCATAGAGTGAACTCGGTTTTGAGTAATTTACTTTACGGTCAACACTGAGGACAAGGGGGCACTCCAAGTCTAGAGGAAAAGAGATTTCAACTCCAAATACGGAAAGGTTTCTTCAGTTTGAGCTCTGAAAATGTGGAATAGACTCCCTCCAGGAGGTGGTTCTGGCTAGCTAGCTCAGTAGATTGCTTTAAGGCCTGGATTATTTTCTAAATGTACATAATACAACTGGGTACTAACATTTATAGGTAACGTTGATCCAGGGAAAATCCAATTGCCTCTTGGATCCTGCTTTTCTGGGGGGGGGGGGGGTCACCTTCCTCTGGATACACTGTGGGTAAAGGATTGTAATTTTTATTTTTTTCTGGTTTAACTAGATGGACTTGTGTCTTTTTTCAACCTAACTACGTAACTATGCAAGATGAAAGAAGGCTCATCTGTATGTAGTTATGGAGGGTAGCATGGAATGCAAGCAAGTGACGTCACCGGAAGAGGAACATCGGGGAGAGAACGGAGTCAGAGGTACATCATGCTCTGAGCATCAGCTCCTTCTATGGGCCTGTTCCCCTGTCATCTTGCCATACACGTGGATGCCTGTCTCAGATGCTGAGAGAGCTACCAACCATACCCACATACAGATGAGCCTTATTTTATCTTGTATGTTGTAAGTGCATTACTTACCATGCAATTAAACTGTATCTTAACCTCCCTGGCAGTATTCCTGAGTCTAACTCGGGTGGAATTTCAGTACCACGAGCGGTAACCCAGAGCCAGACTCGGGTTTGCATTGCAGGGTACAGGGAGACTTACTTACCTTGCCCCCTGGATCCAGCGATGTCCCCCCGCTGTGTGTGCGAGCTGTCCTCCGCTCGATTCACACAGTGCCCAAGTGCCGCCGAGCTCCGTTCCCTGCGACGTTACGACGCACGGGAGCGGAGATTGGGGCCAAATTCAAAAAAGTAAAAACAAACAATACACATACAGTACTGTAATCTTACAGATTACAGTACTGTATAAAAAAAAATACACATCCCCTTTGTCCCTAGTGGTCTGTCCAGTGCCCTGCATGCACGTTTATATTATAAATACTGTTGTTTTTTTTCTGCCTGGAATTTGGAAATTGTCCATAGCAAAGAAAAAGTGTCCCTTTATGTCATAAGTGATTTTAGACCAGCTAGAGAACAGCGATAATAAATTAGAATCACTTGCAGAACTGAGCAATAGCGATTTGTGGGGAGATCTGTCATCAAACACTAAATCTAATGACAGCGACAATTCTACAAAATGAGAAAATTTCAGTGTTTTTGGATTTGATTACATTATTGAATAGTTTTTATTATTTGTTATTAATAGTTATTTATTACATTATAAACTTTATCATACCCGGGATGTCTACTAGACTCTGGTTTGAACAGATTTAAGAGAGTTATTCCTAAGAATTGCAGGCCTACAATATAAAAACGCCAAATTTCCATTCAAAATAATTGTACCGCTTTCAGCACCTAAAATCAGAAATAATCATACTGCCAGGGAGGTTAATAGTACACTCAGATGGCGCTTGCTGTGTTCTCCCCTCCTTTTAATTTTGTGCAGCCGTCTGAAGATACTTTTATTAAACAAACACCCTTTAATCAGTCGTAGGATAAACACTAAATAGTTTTCAGTATGTCTGCCATGTCTTTTTTTTAAAGCGATAGGGGGTGTCTTTAAAATATTTAATGAAAAGAGCTGGAACATGTTTGTTTATCTGTGTATCATTAGTTAGAGGCACACGCGTGGAAGGCAACTGTTAGCCAACTACAGGATATCACAAACCCTGTCACCGAACTAACCTTCCAACTCTACATAGTTCTAATCTTGACCATGCACAGCTAGGTACTCCCAAGCCTGCATGTTCCTTCAAAATACCTCTTTAAGCACAACAGGAATTCTAACACCTGGACACTCCATTATGTATTGATTGGCTTTTTCTACCAACATGCAGGATGAAACAAACACTGGGAAGAAAGTTCTGTTATACTGAGTGCAACCATTATGGCCCCATTAACACTACCAATCAGGGCTGCAGTGTGAATTCCGCCCACAAGAATCAGAGGATTTCTGCATCCAGAATGACAAGTGTTTTTAAATATCTGCGGTCGCTCAGCCTATACAAAGCAACAGACAGACAGGCTGATGGCCACAATGCATGTTTGTCACCGTTTGCACATCCAGCAGTAAGCTATGGTTAGAGACAGATATTCCTCTGATTCTTGTTGCCGGAATTTGCACTATAGCCCCAATTGCTGGTCTGAATGTAGACTTAACATTCGTAACATGCATGTTAACTTTCATTAACAGTTCCTATACTAAGAGGTTCACTTGGGGATTGGATACATTGAAGTGTAATACACCACTGACAACTTAAATGAACATGATGATGATGAAACAAAAAATGGAGAGACCATGATAGAATGAAGTCCACACTTAAGCATATAAACATTAACTACAAAGAACTGCTCAGCAATCACACACACACACGCAATACAAGGAAATATGCTTTATTGCATAGTCAGGAAAAAATAAATGTATGATACATTATATTACATAAAATAATTGCGAATAGAGTTTTATTTTAAGAAAGCAAAAATTCTGAAAAAATAAAATAAAAATTCATACATGCCCATCATAAAAATTGTAGAAAGGCAAGCACTTAAAAACTAGTAATACTTCGGAAATCATTAAAGTAGTTCAGTAGCACCAGAATTATTTTTAAATTATTAAAAGTATAACCTTTACAAGTCAAAGATTCAGCATGTGATATATAGTGATGAAAGTATGTACAAATGTAACAAAAATTTATATAGCACAATTCATTTTTCCACCTTAATGACAATACATGTGGAACAAAACAAGATTTGATAATACAGCTGTTTCACTGTTGTGCGATATATAAGCCATTACACTTATATATGAAGTAAACAGTTTAACTTTTTGGTTGCAGAATAAAACTCTTACATTCTCACTTATCAAGCCAAAACTATTTTCATTTAGCACCACAAAGAGGTCTAGAAATACATAACTGTATTGGTGCAGAGAAAGCAATTCTTTTTCTAAATAACCCTCTAGAAATTATATTTACTGTAACATGTATCCACTTAACATTTTTTTATTTAAAATTCATTCACAGAACCCAAAGTACTACTTGTACTTTTCTATAATAAAACTTTAAAATCTGCATATTTCAGGACTTTTAGGGCCAGATCACACATGAATTGCACAGGAACACTTTGCATTTTTTTGGCGATTCACATGCAGTGCAATTTCGGCCCATTCATTTGAATGGGCTGAAATTGCGCCCGGAGAGTACTAAAAAGTAGTGCATGCACAAAAAAAAAAAAAAAAAGACGCACAGCAACTGGATTGCATGGTACTACTTTACCATGTGATCCAGTGCAGGCAAACACACTGCTTTTGGCGAGTCAATAACAGTAACACCCTCTGTGCAGCGCATTTTGAACATGGTCAGGGAAAAGCAAACACGTTTCCTGAACCGCGTTCTGGTCTAAACTAGCCCTCGATGTATTTCAAAATCATTTAGCGTTTAGAAATTATCGGCTATACTATTTGGGATAAGAATTTAAGGATGATTGTGTACACCAGCCTTAGATGACAAGTGTCCAACAATTTAAGTGAAGATGGTTTTTTAGCTGTACATCTAGACTATTAGATGGTTACTTGTTTGCAACATACTGAATGCCTCAAGACATATTTGACACTCTCCATCATCATCATCAGTATTTTCTAACTGCAAATGTCTATATTCTGTCAGTTGTAAAACACTAATTTGCAAAAACTTGGGTAGCATATTTCCCTAATCACAGTGATACTGGGTGACAGAAGACACTGAGCTCATACCTGGAAAACTAGCAGAGTCACTTAATGGCAGGGAAGAGGGGCTCTACCCTTACATTATTTAAATGAGGTCTCCCCCGGACAGACCAACTTAAACCCATTGCAAAAACTTGGACAGTCCAAAACAGAGCATTGGATGGCAGAAAAGGAAGAGGTTGTCTTCTGTGAACACTGCTTCTACAAATGATCAGTAGTTACACAGGTATATTCAGCTGAAGTTATATACAAATCTAAACTTTTCCATAAAAAAGTTGAGCTTGATCAAGTCTTCTGTTAGGCTTCCTGTAATGCAGGCCATACATGGGTCGAATTCTGAACACATTTTCTATAGAAAATCAGAACTTGTGCATTTTGTGATCCAGTGTTGCCACTATTGATTTTGAAATTTGACCAGCCAAGCCTTCACGTTCACCTCATGTTGCTACAGAAAAGAATTTGAGGCCTGGAATCTTCTTTTTCCAGGAATGTTATGCACATTTCTTTTTTAAATATAATTCAATGATTCTCCCCATCATTGATTAGAAAAATCGGTCAGTTTTCAAAGAATTTCCAACATGCCCGATGGCAGCACAAAAATCGTCCGAAGCTGCTGCCCAGTAATGGTGCAAAATTAGAACAAAAATTCTTGGTTCCGTTTCTGGAAAGAAAATTATTTCAGAATTCAAACCATGTATGGCCAGCTTAAGTCACTTTATGTGATACATAGCCCCCACTGTCCAACAGAAGGTGCAAAAGTTAAGCTTACAAGTAATCTTCAGGCAGAAAAGGCACAAAATAATTAAGCTATGTATTCAAGAATAAATCAAATGTCCTTATTTTTTATTGAACGGCCTCTTGTAATATCAAGTACAGCACCATTCTGAGTGGGAGAGGGATGGGCAGGCCTGGGAGACAATCAGGTCTGATGCATGCATAAAATGTTGACAAGGAACATGCTAACAGGTGAAAGCAGAAACATTACTAAAATACTGTTCTTCCACAGTCCAGTTAAGGGAAGGGAAGCGTGAGTTCAAGACATATTTAATTCTATAGTGCAGTTTATCAGTCCTTCGATGAAGTGGCTGCACCATGGTCCGCCACCTCATGGACTTCAAATATGTCTGCTTTTGTCCATCTCCATTACTTGGGAGATGGGGTAATAACTATTTTACAGAAGAAAGGAGGACATTGTTTTAGGCTTCAACAGTTAAGCTCACAGGAAGTAATAATGACATTGCATTTTTGGCAAGGTCCAACAGGTATTTTACATACTTGCCAAAAATAATTTTAGCCTCATCTTAGCTGCAACATATTACAATTTTGTTCTTAGATTTAGATATCCTGTAGTGGTCTCCATGTTTTGCTCTACAAAAACACATCTTTTGGCAGGTTAAACTGCCCCCTCATATGTATTGTGCGCCTTGCCTGCAGCTCATCTGTAACTAAAAGGAAAAGTTGACATTTGAATAAAAGTTCAGCTACCTGTATCTCTGGATCAATTAGTTCATTTTAGATGTTATTCCCACTAAATGCAACTGCACTATACAACTATTCTCTATATGCTCAGTTTGAATATCCCTACTTGGCGACAGGTATGGCCAAACATTTTTTTAATCTTTGTATTGAGTCGATTGGGGTATTTTCAAAGTATTGTATTTGCTGCTGTCCAGTCCAGGCAGGATGATCTTCCCCTACCTATTCATGGGAAGACCTTTCTAGTTCCCTACTTGGGAATTCATTTTTCATATATCCCTGTGGAGAATACACTAGGAGAAACGAAACAGATATACTGCAAACATTTCTTTGACACTCCACCCAAAACAAAAGAATTTCCCATTAACTTACACCTTCGCATAAACAATCTTTTTTCACTTTACTATCCTACCCTCAAATATGCTAGTTCACAGAACAAATCCTTAACTGAAGCAATTTGCAAAACTATCATGCATTATGTTGCTGAATATTTGCACCCTCTAAAGTGTGCTTTTTTGGAACATAAAAATGATGCACAAATTAACAGTGGCATACATCTGACTTGTAATAATACAGCACTGTCAATTTCAAGCAGCAAAGAACGAATAGAAAATAAAAAAAATAAAAATGGAGAATTGAATCACTCCACATTTAGAACACGGGCTGAGACACCATGGTGCCAGTCACGCAATTGTGTATATTTTGGACTAATTATTTGCACAGGAATCCTTTCCCTACAAAGACAGAAAGGATAGAAAGAAAGAAAGAAAATAAGAAAAAGGAAATCTGACAAATAAAAAACTACCATAGCTATTTGCAAAGTCACATGCAGGTATTTTTGCCTTTAAGACTGCATGCCGTTTTCTGAAGCCGCGGAAAACACTCAGCCAGACCAACACGAAAAAAAAAACTCTACAGTTATTACCACCAAATCAAAGACAGTAACTACATATAACATTGATGGCAATCACAAAGTAAAGACATAAAACATCAGTGCCAAACAACCTGTTAAATCCTTCAAATGTTTAAGGCTACTACTGGCTATGTTAATCCAAGTAAAAAATAAGCTAGAACCAGGTTAGACATGTTAGAAAACACAGGGAAAAAGGATATACTGCTTACTTAAACATTCCAAAATACAAATCCATAGGGCGCTCACGAGAAGAAGAAGCATTTTTTAAAGTATTTTTTCATTTTCATTACAACACAAAAGGTACACAAGTGAAAAAACACTTACTTTTTCACATCTTCAGGCTCTGGTTCTTTCACTGCAATGGAAAAGAAAAAAATATGGAGATACCAGTTAAATTGCAGCTAAAATCCGGCATAAAAACATAACAGATGAGAACCTAGAGAGGGAAGCAAAGATAAATACCATATTAAATCAAAACAAACACTTGCGTCATAGGACACCATATAGCTGTATTACATACAAGGTGTGTCTAAAAGGTTCAGTGAATGGTTTTAGATATCAACAGCAACATGGGCCAGGTGCGTGCGCCTGTACACTGCTATTCACAGACATGTCACCTAGCGCGGCATACATGTGACCATCAGGGTAAACCCGCTGTGGGCAGTCAAATGTAGTCAGAGTGAGGTAGGGTTACAGTGCAATGGAGCAACGAGCGAACATCAAGTTCTGCTACAAATTGGGTAAAACAGCAATGGAGATGTATACAATGTTGGTGCAAGTGTATGGGACAGAAGCCTTGAGCAGAAAATATTTTTACGACTGGTTTAAATGCTTTGGCGGTGGGAAGGAAGAGACTGAGGATAAGCCACGTTTGGGTCGGCTGTCGACAAGCAGAACCCCAAACATGATCTAGCAAGTGTGACAAATGCTAGAAGATCAGTGAATGACTCTACGATTGATGGCAGAGGAATTGAGCATTTGCAAGGACACAGTGCGCACCATTTTCCACAAAGATATGGGTAAGCGCAAGATCTGTTTTCGGTTTGTACTGCACAAACTGACAGACGAACGAAACCAAAATGGATGGAAACCACTGGAGATTTTCATTACCATGTGTGATCAGGATTCATCCTTTCTGTGAACCATCCTTACAAGGAAGGAGACCTGCTGCTAACAGTTCAATCTGGAATCCAAATGGCAATCGATGGAATGGAGTTTCCAAAAAGAGTCCCCTAAAGAGGCCTTTGCTGACAATTTTCAGAAGCTCTATGAACATTGCCAAAAGTGTGTTGAGAAGGATGGCAATCATTTTGAAGGCTAATAAGGTCCCTTTTACACTTGTGCGACTTTTCCTGAGACTCTGGACATTAGAGTTGTATGACAAGTTGTACCACATGATTCCAAATAATAACCATTAATATCTGTACAACTTCAAAGTAGACCCTGTACTACTTTGGTCCAACTTTGATGCGAGTTTAGGTCCAGGTTTACACAGGCATTTCTGAAATTATGTCAAAATTGCTGTCCCCCCTCCTGAACTGTACCAGGCCACATTCCCTCAACATGGGGGGGTGGGTGTTTTGGGGCAGAAGGGGCCTTGCGCCACCCACCTCAAAGCACTTTGTCAAGGGTCTCTTCCAACAAGCCTATTAGAATCTGGAAGCCAACTTCAACAAGAGACCCCCCTAGATCCCGGCCCCCCACCCTATGTCAATGAGTATCGTGTACCCCTACCCATTTACCAAAAAAAAAAAAAATAAATAAAAAAAACAGTACACAGGTTTTTAAAGTAAAGTAATTTATGAAGGCAGCTCCGACATGGCTTCCAATTTCTTCTCCTCTCTCCGGCTCTTTCTGCATCCTCTGCTGGTTCTTCTCCGCTGAGGTCTTCTAGTCCTCTCTGGTTTTTCTCTCTCTGTCCACTGTCTTCTGCCTCTGCCGGGTCTTTTCCCTTGTCTTCTCCCTCTGTTCTTCTTCCGATGTTGACTCAACGCCCTCTCCTTCTCCAATGCTGGGTGTGCGGTGTGCCACTACTTATGTTGGCATGGGGCGGGGTCCCAGAGTGAGGTCACCCCAAAGCCACGCCCCTTATGATGTCACCACCCGGGGCATGGTGGGGTGGTGTCATAAGGGGCGGGGCTTCCAACAGAGACCCGGCAGAGGCAAAATGTGGAGAAGATCCGGCAGAGGCAGAAGACAGCGGACAGAGGGAGAAGAACCGGGGCTAGAAGACATCAGTGGAGAAGACCCCGAGAGGGGAGAAGAAATCGGAAGCGACGCCAGAGCTGCCTTAAATTACTCTAAAAACCTGTGTACTGCGCTTTATTTTTGACACTTTTTTTTTTAAGGTGAATGGGTAGGGGTACCCCATACTCATTCACATAGGGTGGGGTGCCGGGTTGTTTTGAAGAGGCCCTGGTTCTGATCAACATGGGGACAGGGTGCTTTGATGTGGGGGGCCCAGGGCCCCCTGCCCCAAAGCACCCCCCCATGTTGAGGGAATGCGGCCTGGTACAGTTCGGGGGGGGGGGGGGCGCTCACTCGTCCCCACCCCCTTTCCTGACCTGCCAGGCTATGTGCTTGGATAAGGGTCTGGTATGGATTTTAGGGGGGAAAGATTCAGACCAGACACAATGTGCCTGCATTGTGGAGATCAAAGTTGGATCCCTGTTCATTGAAGTCGGATGGATGCTGGAAATCACAGAGTAAAGTCTGATTCACAGTCGTACGACTCAGGTCGTACCAGTGTAAACCAGGCCTAAAAAAAAAGGTAATTTATTTGTATCTTCAGTTTTGTTTGTTTTCTGACACCATTCACCAAACTTTTTTAAAACACACCTCGTACAGGGCTCAAAATTTCAAGTCCTGAGCCACTAGCCAGGCCTTAAGAGTTATTCTCTACCAGTTGCCCCACCCAACCCTTCCCTTGCCTCACCCCCCAAGTCCGCCCCTAAACACGCCCTTGTAAATCATGTCATGAAATTACACTGTTAAATGTTTTAAGCAGAATTAAGTTCCAAAAATAAATATAAACAACAACTTTAACAATATTAACAAAGCATATCAGTCAAATGCAGCCCCACTATGCCCATCAAATGCAGCTTTATGGTGCCCATAAATGCAGCCCCACTGTGCCCCTCGCAGCCTCACTTGGATGATGGATCACACACACAGCTGGGTCTGTGCTCAGCGGCGGGGTGTAACAAGGCCCCGCCCCCCTAGACCAGCTGGTTTCATAGAAGGAACACTGATTCAACCTACTATCACATGAGCAGGTCCGGGGGGACCTCGTTACACCGTGACACCGCACACAGACCCAGCTCCGTGACACACAGTGGGAGATGCCCGCTGTGTGTGCAATACACAAGAGGAGGAGAGAGGGGGGGAGCGCTGCAGCCTCAGCTCAAAGCGGCGCCAGGGCAGTCTGGACCTGCTGCTCTGTGTCCTCCTGCTGACAGTTTCCTGGCTGATCATTTCAGCAAAGAATCGGTCAGCCTGGTCCATCCCCACTCCTTACTCGCCCTGCACTAAATTCCACTCGCAAAATGCGAGCAGGCGAGTGGAATTTTTGAGGGCTGCACTATAGTCAGCAGAAGATGCCCATACTTGCCATCTACATAAACCCATCAGCCATAACTTTTGGACCGCTTACCTTATATTGCGCAGGTTCCCCTTTTGCCACCAAACAGCCCTAACCCATTGAGGCATAGACACTAGACCTCTGAAGGTATGCTGTGATATCTGACACTACTGTGATATCTGACACTGAGCAGTCAGTAACAGATTCTTTAAGCCCTGCAAGTTGTGAAGTGGGGCCTCCATGGATCAGACTTGTGATCCAGCACATCCCATACATGCTTGATTGGACCAGTATCTGGAGAATTTGGAGTCAACACCTCAAACTCATTTTGTGTTCCTTAAACCATTTTCGAACCATTTTGCAATGTGCCACGGTGCATTATCCTGCTGAAAGAGGCACTGCTATCAGGGAAGACTGTTTCCATAAAGGGGTATGGTCATCAACAACGTTAAGTTAGGTGATGCATATCAGGTAGCATCCACATGAAGCCAGGACCCACGTTTCCCCAACATGACATTTTCCAAAGCATCATACTGCATCTCCTGGCTTGCCTTCTTCCCATATATACATTAGTGTAACGCAACTACCAATATGGTAAGGCCCTCATTTTTGAGCAACATCTTTCAGATGGACTTAAACATGGCAGAATATGTAACCATACAGACTGGGAACCTACACAATGCACTGAGGCTTAGTCAAGCTGAACTCAGATTCTAGGTCATGCAATGCCATGCTGTAGATCATTTTAAAGAAAATAGAATGCCTTTGTACCAGGGGAGGAAAAAGCAGCTTTGCAAATGCATTTAGACACAATGAGTATTCATGTATTCCATTGGAGAGGATATTAATTTATTCTGCTCATTGGAATAAATGAATGCTCAGGGACTAATCTCACCTAGCATTTAGGCGCGTTTAGACAACATTTTTCCACCCAAACATGCTAATGGTGAGTTTTTTTAGAGGTTTTTTTTTTTTTCAGCCTACAAACGTGCCTCTAAATGCCTATCTGTACATGGCCACATAGGCTTTTATAGGTTTTTTTTTTTTTTTTTTAACTCCTCTGTTAACCTATTTTTTTTTTTATGTCCTATGATGCATGAGGCCTTATGAGAAAAAAATGGAAGACTAAAGGATAGGGGTTCTAGTTTTCTAGACTCTGAATATAAAAACATGCACATGAACTGTATATTAAACACACATTGAGAAACCTACTAATAACTAGAATGCTGTCTTTACTTACGGTTTTCAGTGCCAGTCATCTGAGCAAGAATGCGGAAAGAACGTGACTGAGTAGTACCGGTGCGTGGATGCCAGTCTTCAGTTTGGTCTATGAGACGCTTTTTGCTAGCATCGCTATAAATCGCAGTATGGTAGAAATCGGTGTTCGTGTCTACAATGTGTTTCCGAGGAGGGCTAAGGAAAAAAAAAATCATCTTAGCCTTTATGGGACAAATTATTTTCATAGTTAAGAATAATAATAAAAAAAAAAAAAAAAAAGTATGTATTCACTAATTCTTTTTAAAACAAAAGAAGAGATTATGTAACATTACATATGGCACCAATATTACTGTATGAAGAAATATTGCTCTTGAACTGGGTATGGATAACAATGTAAAAACACAATAATAGAAGCTGGGAAAAATAACCCATGACCATAGATCATAAGAAAACTAGAGCAAGGTTATATAAGCAATTATCCTATCAATAGCAAATTAATAAGGATACAACCGTACCATAAAATAATGGAATATTTTCTCAGTAATGGAGCAGTTAAAATATGATATGATGTTCTGCAGATTTTATAACTGTATGGGGACTTAAAATGTATAACCTTTTCTTACAGGGGATTTGTATTCTAGATATTCCGGTCCTTTAAGAAAATTTTAAGATTAAGAAAAATTCAAAATACCAACTGGTAAAAAAATTAAAAAATTTTTTTACACTTTACTATATGTTGGCATTTGCTCAAAATGAAAAGATTAACCACTTAACCAATTTAAGATCGGCCTCTTTTTCAGACTTAGTGTTTACAAGTTAAAAACACATTTTTTTTGCTAGAAAATTACTTAGAACCCCCAAACATTATACATTTTTTTTCTAACACCACAGAGAATAAAATGGTGGCCATTGCAATACTTTGTCACACCATATTTGAGCAGCAGTCTTACAAGTGCACTCTTTTGGAAAAAAATCACTTTGATAAAAAAAAAAAAAAAAAAAAATACAGTAAAGTTAGCCCAATTTTTGTTTTTATATTGTGAAAGATAATGTTACGCCGAGTAAATTGTTACCCAACATGTCACACTTAAAAATTGCGCCTGCTCGTGGAATGGCATCAAACTTTTACCCTTAAAAATCTCCATAGGTGGCGTTTAAAAAAAATCATACAGGTTGCATGTTGTGTGTTACAGTAGAGGGCTAGAATTATTGCTCTCACTCTAACAATCGCAGCGATACCTCACATGTGGTTTGACCACCGGTCTCATGCGGGTGCTATCATGTATGTGGTCGCTTCTGCACACAAGCTCGTCGGGACGGGGTGCTTTGAAAAAAAAAAAGTAATTCTTATTTGAATTATTATTTCTTTTTTTTTTTTAACCACTTGCTTACTGGGCACTTAAACCCCCCTCAGTCCCAGACCAATTTTCAGCTTTCAGTGCTCTCACATTTTGAATGACAATTACTCAGTCATGCAACACTGTAACCAAATGATTTTTTTGTCCTTTTCTTCATACCAATAGAGCTTTCTTTTGGTGGTATTTGATCACCTCTCGGTTTTTTATTTTCTGCGCTATAAATGAAAAAAGACCGAAAATTTTGAAAAAAAATGAATTTTTCTTCGTTTCTGTGACAAAATTTAGCAAATTAGCAATTTTTCTTCATAAATTTTGGCCACAATTTATACTACTACACATCTTTGGTAAAAATAACCCAAATTTTTGCATATTATATGATCTGTGTGAAATTTATAGAGTCTACAAGCTATGGTGCAAATCATAAAGATTTGCAAAAAAAGATCACATCTGATGTACTAAGGCCTATCTCCATTCTTGAGACCCTAACAAGCCAGGAAAGTACAAATGCCCCCCAAATGACCCCTTTTTGGAAAGTAGACATTCCAATGTATTTAGTAAGAGGCATGGTTAGTTATTTTAAGTTGTCATTTTTTCCCATAATTCTTTGCAAAATGACGATTTTTTTTTTTTTTTCCACAAAATTTTCATTGTAATAGCTTATTTCTCCCACACGGAATGTGCATACCACAAATAACACCCCAAAATACATTCTTCTACTCCTCCTGAGTATAACGATACCACATGTGTGAGACTTTTACACAGCCTGACCACATACAGAGGCCTAATTTTGAAGTAGCACCTTCAGGCATTCTAGGAGCATAAATTACACATTTCATTTCTCAACCACCTATTACAGTTTTGAAGGCCCTGGAACACCAGGGCAATGGAAACGTCCAGAAAATGACCCCATTTTGGAAAGCTAACACCCCAACGTATAATCTATGAGGCATAATGAGTCTTTTCAATGGTTCATTTTTTTCCAGAAGTTTTCGGAAAATGTGGAAAAAAATGAAAACGCATTTTTTTTTACACAAAGTTGTCCGTTTATAAGATATTTCCAACGCATAGCATTTACATAGCAAAAATAACACCCCAAAATACGTTCTACTACTCCTCCTGAGTATAACGATACCAAATGTGTGAGATGTGCAGATTTGTTGCACGGATGTGCACTGATGAGGCGGCAGATGGGCACTGCTGAGGCGGCAGATGGGCACTGCTGAGGCGGCACAGATGGGCACTGCTGAGGCGGCACAGATGGGCACTGCTGAGGCGGCACAGATGGGCACTGCTGAGGCGGCAGATGGGCACTGATGGGTCGGCACAGATGTGCACTGATTTATTGCACGGATGTGCACTGATTTATTGCACGGATGTGCACTGCTGAGGTGGCAGATGGGCACTGCTGAGGCGGCAGATGGGCACTGCTGAGGCGGCAGATGGGCACTGCTGAGGCGGCAGAGATGGGCACTGCTGAGTCGGCACAGATGGGCACTGCTGAGTCGGCAGATGGGCACTGCTGAGTCGGCAGATGGGCACTGATAGGTCGGCACAGATGTGCACTGATTTATTGCACGGATGTGCACTGATAAGGCAGCAGATGGGCACAGATGGGCACTGCTTAGGCGGCACAGATGGGCACTGCTTAGGCGGCACAGATGGGCACTGCTGAGGCGGCACAGATGGGCACTGCTTAGGCGGCACAGATGGGCACTGCTGAGGCACAGATGGGCACCGATTGGCACTGGCTGGCACTGGCGGGCACTGGCGGGGCACTGGCGGGCACTGGCGGTGCACTGGCGGGGCACTGGCGGTGCACAGGTGGGCACAGGCGGGCACAGGTGGGCACAGGCGGGCACAGGTGGGCACAGGTGGGCACTGGCAGGGTAGATCTGGGCACTGGCAGGGCACTGGCAGGGTAGATCTGGGCACTGGCAGGGCACTGGCAGGGTAGATCTGGGCACAGGTGGGGTTTTTATCTGTTTACTGACAATTTTACACTCACAAGGCACATTCGGTCTCCTCACACGCTATCGCTGTGTGAGGAGACACGTTTGGCAATGGGTGATGATCTCATTTGTTTACATTTGAGATCATCACCCATTGGAGGAGGCGATCGCGCTGTAAACGGCCGCTGTGATTGGCCGTTTACAGCGATCTGTGATTGGCTGTGTCCAGCGGACACGGCCAACACAGATTTTCCCCGATGCGCGCTCCCGGGAGCGCGCGGGGAACTCTTAAAGGGGACGACGTCAATAGACGTAGTCCTGAAAATTGAGATCCGCGCTATACACGTCATTTTACTATAGCGCGGATCTCAAGTGGTTAAACAGTGCAAAAATAAAAGGGTTACTTTTATTCCTATTACGAGGAATGTAAACACCCCTTGTAAGAGAAGAAAAGCAAGGCAGGACCTCTTAAATATGAGATCTGGGGTCAAAAAACCTCAGATCTCATATTTACAATAGAATGCAATACAAAAATGAAAAAAAATTGCCATTTAAAAATAAATAAATAAAATAAAATAAAAAGCCCTTTAAGAGCTATGGGCGGAAGTGACGTTTTGACGTCGCTACCACCCTGCAATGATATGGAGACGGGTGGGGGCCATCTTCCTCTCACTCGTCTCCATGTCAAGCCAGGAGAAGGATCCGGGCACTGGAGAGCTGCGGGGGGTGACTCTCTCCTGCCGCCGATAAAAGTGATCTTGCGGTGAATCCGCTGCAGAGACCACTTTTATCTGAAAGCAGACCGTCTGCTGAAGAAGAGGATACTGGGGTTATGGCAGCTACTTATCAAAGTACCGACGTACAACGATGGTGGGCAGTCCGTAAGTGGTTAAAGAGGTTTCAACTGCGTGTATTGCATTTATACAGTACAGTGAAGGAAAAAAATTATTTGGTCCCCTGCTGATTTTGTACATTTGACCACTGACAAAGAAATTATCAGTCTATAATTTTAATGGTAGGTTTACTTTAACAGTGAGAACAAAAATATCCAGAAAACACATTTCAAAAAAGTTATAAATTGATTTGCAGTTTAATGAATGAAATAAGTATTTGACCCCTTCGAAAACAGGACATAATGCCACGTACACACGATTGGAAATTCGGCCAGCAAAAAAGACCGATGAGAGCTTTTCTCGGGAAAATGCAACCGTGTGTATGCTCCATCGAAATTTTGCAGGCTGAATTTCCGCCACCAAAAGACTGAGTGTATGTTCTCAATTTTTCCGACAAAGCTTCAATCGGTAATCCAGATCGTCTGTAGCAATTCAGACACACAATATTCTTAAGCATGCTGTGAAACAATTTGACACATGTTCGGAAGCATTGAACTTCATTTTCTTGGCTCGTCGTAGTGTTGTATGTCACCGAGTTCTTGACGGCCGAAAGTTTAGAGAACTTGTGTGACCGCGTGTATGCAAGCTAAGTTTTCCGTCGGAAAAACCATCATAGCCTTTTCCGCCGAGAATTCCAATCGTATGTATGTGCCATTAGTACTTGGTGACAAAAGCCTTGTTGGCAATCACAGAGGTCAGAAGTTTCTTGTAGTTGGCCACCAACTTTGCACACATCTCAGGAGGGATTTTGTCCCACTCCTCTTTAGAGAGCCTCTCCAAGTCATTAAGGTTTAAAAGGCTGACGTTTGGGAACTCAAATATTCAGCTCCCTCCACAGATGTTCCTGGAATTAAGGTCAGGAGACTGGCTAGGTCACTCCAGGACCTTAATGAGCTTCTTCTTGAGCCACTCATTTGTTGCCTTAGCCGTATGTTTTGGGTCACGGTCATGCTGGAATACCCATTTGCAATGCCCTGGCTGAGGCAAGGAGGTTCTTCTCACCCAAGATTTGATGGCACATGGCCCTGTCCATTGCCCCTTTGATCCGGTGAAGTTGTCCTGTCCCCTTAGCAGAAACCCCACCCTGCCCCCAAAGCATAACGTTTCCACCTCCATGTTCGACAGTGGGGATGGTATATTTGGGGACATAGGCAGCATTCCTCCTCCAAACACAGATAGTAGAGTTGATGCCAAAGAGCACGATTTAGATCTCATCTGACAACACTTTCACCCAGGTTCTCCTCTGAATCATTCAGATGTTCATTAGCAAACTTCAGACAGGCCTGTACATGTGCTTTGAGCAGGTGGACCTTATGGGCGCTGCAGTCCTTCACGTCATAGTGTTACCAATTGTTTTCTTTGCGACGATGGTCCCAGGTGCCTTGAGATCATTGACAAGATTCTCCCATGTAGTTCTGGGCTGCTCACCATTCTCATGATCATTGAAACTCCACAAAGTGAGATCTTGCATGGAGCCCCAGACCAAGGGAGATTGAAAGTTATTTTGTGTTTCTTCCATTTGCGACTAATCGCACCGACTGTTGTCACCCTCTCACAAAGCTGCTTGGCAATGGTCTTGAAGCCCATTCCAGGACTGTGTAGTCTACAATCTTGTTCCCGACATCCTTGGACAGCCCATGGTGGAGAGAATGGAATCTGATAGGAGCGCTTTAAGAGAGTTCTCCTAATCTCACCTTGTTACCTGTATAGACAAACACATGGGAGCCAGAAATCTCACTGATTGATAGGGGATCAAATACTTTGATTTGCATTTTAATGAGTGAAATATATTTATAACTTTTGTAAAATGCTTTTTTTTCCAGGATATTTCTTGTTATTCTGTCTCTCACTGTTAAATTAAATCTACCATTAAAATTATAGACTGATCATTTCTTTGTCAGTGTGCAAAATCATCAGGGGATTAAATACTTTTTCCCATCCCTGTATATATAAAATATGGAACTTTTAAATCACAGCGCTCTAGGAATAAAAATACATTAATATGGTATATTAAAAAAATAGAGCTTATGTCTACAAAAAAAATAATTAACACTTAATATGCACCACAACACAACATATTAAAAATAGTTGGTTCATCAAGTAGAACCTCAAAGATATGTTGGTTTTCAAACTGAGCATTACATCATGGAAAACTAAACAATGATATTTCACTTATTACCACACTGTCACCAAGTTATTGCTTCCTCAGGACAAAGGGTGAAATAATCATCACCCAGTAAGGTAATTCCCAAAAAGGATTTTCACCCAAAAAAGGGCCTTGCATCATCCCTAGTAGGGTAAAAATGATGGAAAATCATGTAATTCACTGGAAATGGTGTGGATAGAGATACCCTACCAAGAGGAAAACCTGCTATATGCAAGAAATATTAGATGGTACTCACCAGGACCCAATATAGATGGTCATAAGTTAAAGGGAAAAAAAAAAAAAAAAAGGTCTCCCTGTCTGCCGTATATCAGGAGTTGGAAGACATCTGCCATGCTCTCACATCTCCATTTATATGCCCCGCCTTACTCCCACACATCCATACCCTGCTATACAATAATCAACCAACTAATCAGGACAGTCTCCCCTGCTACTTCTGGTGTGCATGACAAAAGCTTGAATGTTCCATTTGACACACCAAGCATTTTTAATGTGTAGTATATCATGATATGTGTTAAGAGTATTTTTGACTAAATAAAAACTGTGTGATGAATACACACACTTTTAAGAGTGTGGTTATGACTTCCGTATTTTTATTTCCATAGGGATAACTGTACTTTCAGGAAATGTCTGAACCAATAATAACTGTGCTAACAACATTTCCTAAGTTTTTGCTTTTCATTTATACTATTCAATAGTTCCTAGACAACTCTAGTTATACAGATGTAACAGTAAACTGTAATGTGCTTAGAATTAAGGGATAATGCCTTATGTGGCCACTAGATGGCACATGTACTCCAACATAGGTTGGAGGATAAAAAGAAAAATCTAAAGATTCTTCTTTGCTGTGACATAATATTCTATAACCTAGATCCAATTATATATATTTTTAAAATGTTAAATTTACAAACTGATCTTCAATATGTTTTGTTGCATGTACAGAAAAAAAAAAAAAAAAAAGCTTAATTTAATATTAGGGCATTTTTGATAACAGGCAATCTTTGATAAATATTCTTGCATCAGTAGTGAAAATGTAACCCGGCCTTTGGGTTCAAACAAGCTGGTTATAAATCTATGCATGGCTTGCTTTGTCTAGATTATAATATAAAAAGGAAATATTCGTATGCATTGGAGACATAGCCTGGATTCATACCGTTTTGGTGGAGGCTTCCTTTAGATAAGAAAGACAAAAGTAAAGAAAAAAAAAAAAAAAAGGAGAGACATGAGAAAAGGGATATGTTATTCACCCAAATACTGGAACCATATCTTCAGAAAGACAGATATTTAGGAATTTCTCCCAAATTGATATATTTTCAACAGTTTAGGTCTTTAGTCTTGGCATCAGCTACTAAGTTTCCAAACAGTCATCAAAATGTGTTTAATGATGTATAGAGATAACAGACCAAATATATGTTTAGCCATATTCAGCCAGATGCAACCTTGGGAGATATTCACTAGTAAAAAGGCAAAAACCTTCAATCACATTGCTTAGATCACATGCAGAGCAAGCTGAATTCTATGTAAAATGAATCCAAATAAAAATGGAGAATTAAGAAATGCAGCTACATTTTTCACATGTAACCATGCTCAACCTGCAAGCAGGCCTGCACAATCAGTGTGCTTCAATGCTTTGCTTTCAGTGCAAGCCAATGGGCTGTTCACTTTGCAAGGAACGTTTCCCTTAGCTTAGTGAATAGGGCTCTGCTGACATCAATTGTCCAACTGTGTGCAAGCAATGCTTTTTTTCCAGTTTTTCTTGCTTGGGATTGGGTATTTTTTGCAAAGTGAATTTCCACCACATTCACTAAGCTAAAGTAAAAGTGAAAATCCCCCTGCAAAGTGAATAGCCTACGTTAATTTGCATGTATCCCCAGGAGTCACGTGTAAGGGACCTTTAAAAGAAAAAAAAAAATCTCATCTATGTAGAGAGTGCGCCTCATCAGTTGCTGATCAGAGAGGTTTGAAAAATACTAAAGTGAAATCCTGGACTCCAATTAGTGGAAGGCTCTCTTTATTAGTTATGCATATGTTGTATATATTAACAATACAATTTATACACACTACAGCAAGCATGCAAAATATGGGGGTTGTCTATAAAATGATTTTGAATTGAGTCTTAACCTAAGAAAAAAGGTGTAAATAATAGAGCTTGGCATTAGGTGGCTGCATTAATTTTCTTTGCTGGTCTTTTCCCCTTTATTTTCACCTGCTGATCCTGTAAATACAAATTTCGTTCCTAGGATGACAGCACTCACAGTACAGTATCTGTGAAAGCAGCGTTGTCACCCTATGCTGCTCTCCTGATCTGGACCTCATACTCCACCTCTCATTTCCAAAAAATATAGGGGAAAGTGTTCTTTTTTTTATTCATAGAAGATAACTGCAGAAGCTGATAAATTTTAGAGGATTTCAGTTTATTTCACAGAAGTCAAGGACACTAGATGACTGGTTGGTACAACAGGTATTTTTCCATAAATGCAGAAAATATACTTGGCACAGAGAAAAACAAAAAACAAATGCAGCCTCCACCACTACATATTGGTAAGCTGCAATATTACATTTTTATTCAGGTGCTTTACAAGCCGTTAACAGCTTGTAAACAAACCAAAACCAGAAGTGGTTAACGCCTCGTCATTTCCAGTTTCATACACCATAGAGACACGGGAAGTTCCTCCATCTCTATGGTGTGCTGTCCCAAACCCCTGGTTTCAGTCCCAGACTCCCTGGTGGAACAGCCCAGGAAGGCAGTGGGAGGTGACATGGGACAAGGCTATATGGCCACTCTGTTCACTTTTACATTATAGCGAATCACCAGCTGTAAAAAAAAAAAAAAAAAAAATACCAGGGTCATGACTTCTGCTGCAGCCATGACCCTGGTAGAACCAATGAAACCTGGGGACATATGGGCACGGCCATTTGTGGGAAGTGGTTTTTACGATCAGCATTACAATTTTAAATGTGAATATCATATACGTTGTCATACTAACATAGTGAAAATAAATTGCTAAAAATAAAAGTCCATATCAAAATGAAATCTGGCAAAAAGATAAATAATGAGGTAAGACACATACTGGATTTGGACTGAGAAAAACAGCACTGAAAATGTGCGGAGGCCATGCTACTCCATAAATGTAGTTGCCACGTGAGCCATCACCATTATAAGAAATGCACTCTTACCAGACTGAAATTATCCCATTACAGAGTCTGATTCGCCTGTTATTGGAACCAATGGGTGTGAACTGAATGTTCCCAGTAGAAGTGTTTATATGTCAGGCTGGCTTTCACTCTTGTATTTAGGCAGAGATGCACTTCTGGCCCATCAGGGATGTCAGTCTTCTAGTACAAGACTATGACCTATGCAGGGTACACAGGCACAGCCGTCGGCCACTTTCTCCTTCTCTATACCCAACACTGTGCTGGGTAGGGAGAAGGACAACGTGGCCAGTGACTGTGCCCATGCAGCCTGCACAGATCGTAGAGTCTTTTCATTTCAGTCTGGTAAGAGTGCATTTCCTACAATAATGATTGCACACACGGTGACTACATTTATGGAGTAGCACGACCTCCACACAATTTCAGTGGTGTTTTCCTCAAGACACATATTGGATTTGGAGGATTTCATTATTTCCCTTTGCCAGATTTCATTTTGATATGGACTTATTTTTAGCAATTCATTTTCACTATGCTAATGCGGCAACATATATGATTTATATGCTCACTTAATTTGTTTTACTATTGGTTGCCAGCCGCTGTGTTTATTATCACTAGTCACACCAGCACGTTTTCCATTTTTAAATTTTAAGTGTGTGTGCACTGGAAATACACTAAAGTTTCATGTATTAGTTTCTAGCAAGATACTTGTTATGTTTTATAATATTTAACCAGCAGGTGGTGCCATTACAACATAATAAAAACAAGACATGAGTATTTTACGAAGCTTAGGCAAGTTTATGAAGCTTGCACTTGGTGCTTTTGACCTAAACGGTTTCAAGCTTTTGCATTTTCACTGATTTGTATGGAAACAAAAGCAGTACCGATGCAAACAAAATGCATATGTTCAGACGGATAACCCTTTTTTTTTTTATTATAACAGTATCAGATTTCTTACATATTTTACTAACATACATTCCAAATACATTATTTTGTTATTTGCTATGTGTTCATGTGGGCCTTTTTATAGAGAAGTGCAGATACCACTATCCACTCTCTGCTATACACCACAGGGTCACATCACAATGTGGTCATACAATTTAGGCTCAGTTCACACTACCGTGACCTGAAAGTCATGTGACTAACATGACTTAAACAAGTCTTGGGAATGCCTGTGTAATCTACCTGTAATGTGGGAACCAAATCACACCAATTAAAATTAACTTGGAGGCGACTTCCATTAAAGTCTTTGGGCACAAGTCGGATAGAAGTCCCCTTGAAGTAGTACAGGAACCTTTTCTAAAGTCGGAGTGACTTCAGTAGCACTAATTAAGACAGCTCTCATTGACAAAAATGGGATTTCACATGTCATGCAACTTGGGGTCTCACTAGTTGGATTCAAAGTCAAGGCAGTATTAACGGAGCCTTTAGGGGTGCAGTGTGGAGCCTTCCATGATTGCAAACAAGGATAGTCACATGACTAACATGTCAAGACTCTCCCCTGCTTTTTTCTTACAGATTCATTTTAATAGCATTTTTCTGACTTTGGCATCCCAAAGCATGCAGAAGACCACACATTTGTAAAGCACATCTCTGACTTTTAAATACACTAAGGCACTATGGGCACAGCAAGGCCATACACTTGCTTTATAAATGGAGCCAAACAATACAATTATAAACTGTATACATTTCCTTCTGCACTTGTGTGGATTTTTTTGCACCCCTCTGGTTTTGTCCCTCAGTCCAAAAACATGCTGTGAACTTCTACTTACATGTTATGCATGCATTTCAAGAGATAAAATAAAACAAAAATATCAAATACAAATGAAACAAACAACAAAAGTATTAATTGTTACAGAAAAGAATAACTCCAGACAGAAAATAAAATCAGCAAATTACTAATGCTATCCAGTAAATACCATGAGGCTCTCTCCCATGACCTCCATCTCTGGAGCTAACCAGAACAAAAGTTAATATCTCAGAAGTACACAACCATTGGAAATGTCTCTTCCTTTGGCAAATACCACAGATATACTAAGTTTATTAAATATGCCGCAGTGGGTTTTTAACCTAAAAATCTCCAAGTAGGTCTTTATGTTGGTGCATACTGCAGTATGGATCACGTACTGTAAGTGATATTAGAGGTTTTGTTATACTTACCTGCTCCGAGAAATGGTTTTGCACAGAGCAGCCCTGATCCGATACCGACACTCCTGGCCTCTCCCTCCTGCTTGGTGCTGCATAGAAAGCAGCTTTCTATGGGGGCACCCAAGCAGGCTCGCTCCTAAACCATTGCTCTGTGTGTCACCCCCACTCTCTCCTCATTGGCTCACTGGCTGTGAATGACAGTAGTGGGAGCCAATGGCTACCACTGCTGTCTCAGCCAATGAGGAGGAAGAGACCCGGAGAGATGAGACTTGCGTGCATTCGCTGGATCGAAATGGGGCTCAGGTATGTTTTAGGGATGGCTGGGGGCACTGCTGCACATGGATGATGGTAAAAAGCCTTGAGCCTTTTTAACCACTTTAGATGCGTTGTGTTATGTTATGCTTCTCAGCTACAGATGCATGATCTGGCCCTCAATGTTGGCTTGACGCAACAATTAGTACAGTTTTTCAATTCCTCATATCTGCAACATTTTATAAAGGCAATATAACGTCTGCATCCTGTAGAATGACAATCTTATTTCAAGCACAGCATTCCCATTCACTCTAAAAAGACTGAATGGGGGAAAGGAGAGCAAACTACTGTGGGTATGAAGTGCAGCAATATCCCAAACCTTCCTGTTGCTAAATATCAAGCAGTTTGTAGGTAGTAAACCCTTACCACCACAGCACTGTTGTAAGAGATGAAATTTAATTTTAAAGCAATGAATATTTTGTATTGCTGTATCCCACAAACCCAGGGGACTGCTCCAAATATGGCTCATCCAATAAAGCTCTAACGATAGCTTTTAATAATTTAAGCTGAATCCAAAACATGCATTTGCTGCACACAATTTATTAATTTGAACTGAATACTAACTTTGCCACTGTTGTTCCCTGTAAGAGGAAATATAAATAAAAATAAAATAAAATAGAGGCAAGACAGGAATCAAAAAATGCAGCTTCACAGAATGTTTTAAAATGCTCCAATGATACTAGAATTCACATCGATAAAATAAGAAAAGAAAGAAATAGGTCATTCAGTAAATGTTCACTCTGGCATAAATTGTAGCGTTTTCTGAGTTTTACCTTCTATGGAAATAGTTTAAATCCACTGGCATAGGAAAATTAAATACCCAGAAAAACCACTCCATTCCTCAGGAGTGTGGTGTAGACAGTTTTTATTAAACACAAGCTTTAAATTGCAAAGGGAAATGGAGACTAGGTACTGCCAGTAGCTAATATCATATGAGCCATAAACATGTTATACCGAATTGGAAGCAAAGGTTTTCCTGAGACAGGAAAATAAGATTACAATTGGCTTTCAAGATATTGGTGTCCAGACGTGAAGCCGAGACCATGCTGTTCATATCAACAGGCTAACTTACATTTACTTGGCCTCTTTTCACTACAGGAAAAGACATACTTATAAAATGAATTTAGTGTTCCTTATGAATGGGTGAATTGTGCAACTACTCCTTACTGGCCTTTTGATCTGTATACTGACTATACTTCTGTTGATCCATACCTGCTTATCGGCTAACAGACCCCAGCTTGCTCACCTCCTGGTGGAGCGATCCTGAGGACCAAGACCTGGTACTAACATGCAGCAAAATCCATCTCCACCATCAGGTGCTCTGGTGAACATTGATTAGTTCTTACACTCCACACCTCAGATGAACCCACGTCATCTGCCAGGGTGACTGCCTGTCTACCTATCCTGCTGGTTGGTGGTAGTCCTGCTACTGCAATAGCAACTGGTCTTTAGACTAGGTTCACACCTCTGATGGATGCGGCTCACAGCAAGGGTCCGGTACGTCCCTGTTCTCCGTTTCAGGGACGAATCGGCCAAATTTTTTCCTGAATTCGGCCCTGAAACTGAGCCAAAGACGCACAGTTTTCCTGTGCAAGCCGCAATGGAGAGATGCGAACTGGCTTCATAGAGAGCCAGTCACAATCTCTCATCATGCAAATTGGATGCGGGTAAACCCACATCAAATTTGCATAGGTGTGAACCCAGCCTCACGCCTGACTCCTGTTCCTGACAGCGGAACTTCTCTCTAAGAGCATTAACTTTTTTTTTTTTATTCCTTATGCTGCTATCATTACTACATAGATAGGAAATACTTACTGGTTTTATATATTTTTTTCTTAATTTCTTTAGTTGCTTACTGGATTTTAGGCCAAGGCAATTGTTGTCATACATGGTAAACCTTATAAAAAGAAAAGCACTCACTGCGTTCAGGTTAAAAAATACAAGATGAGGTAATCTGTCAGCACTATGAGTACAGATACTATTAACCCACATAAATACATAAGATGTATATCTTGGCCCGCCCCCCCCCCCCCACGATAGCTGTACTGAACATGTAGGGTGGGGCCTACGAGGTGACATCACTCATGCAGATTGATTGATGGCCGGTATCGATCTTTCCAGCCCATAAGAACACCATACCATGCTACATGCCTGTGAAGCCTGTCTGCTACTTTTATATTGTGAGTGTGCATTCTTCACATTTGAATCAAATGGACCATACAGTTTTACACTAGGAGATTGCTTTTTAGGTCTTCTTTTTAAAAAAAATTGTGGCTTCATATCTCTTGCTGGCTTGAAGGAGGAGACAAATTGGTTTATAGGAGACATTAACACCTTAAGCTCAGTTTGAGCATATGTAAATACAGAGTTGGAATGCTATCAGACATTTTAAGCACTTTGTTGTCTTCTGTATCAGAAGGCTTTTTCTTTTTGCTTTTTCACCACTTTTTGTTCTTTTTACACTGTCGACTAACACTGTTGAGCTTTTATTGGATATAAATTTCCTTACTAAGATATATTAAGGAATGTTGTATATCTCAGAACGTTAGATGCATCCTCTGCTGTTCTTTATTAGAATTCATCCTCATTCCTGAATGCAAAGTGGGTGGGTCTGTCTGCTATAATCACTTGATCTGTCCCAGGGTTGTAATAAGAGCTAAATTGCTGGGGAAAGCAGTGAGATAGACATTCATGGGAGGATTTTATACACAGCAGCATCTAGTTGCAGTTGTCACAGGGACTTTTTGACAGAACATTATAACTAGCTGCAGACTGAAATAACTAAAACATATGAATTGGCTCTTGTAAATATGCCATATCAATATTTTAAAAGGAGGATTCTCTCTTTAAAGTGGTTGTAAACCCTTACAAACCACTTTGACCTACATGTAAGCCTAGATTAAGGCTTACCTGTAGGTCCAAGAAATATCTCCCAAACCTATACGGTTTAGGAGATATTTGCCCGAAGACAGGCACCGCTGTCTACGGCGCATGCGTCATCGCAGCTTCGACGAATGACAGCGGCGGAGCTGCGAGACCCCACCAAGAAGATGGATGCGGTAGACTACAGGGGACAGCGGTGACTTTGCTGGCTCCTGTGTCAGGTAAGTGACACATAATGGACTACTATGCGATGCATAGTAGTCCATTATGCTTTACCTTTGCAGGGAATGAAAGAGGAAGTAAACCCATCAGGGTTTACTTCCTCTTTAAAGAATAGCTAAACTCAAGAACAAAAATGTTACAGCTTGTAGCTTACTTAGATATGGTGTTTGCATTAGTGTTAATTTTCAGGCTAAGAACAGTTTTAGCAAGTATAAAAAGGTAGGCAAAACAGAACTTTACCCATAACAACTTAATACAAATCATTTTCTTTAGCAAAGAACATCCATTCCACATGAACAATTATGCTACCAAAATGAGTGTGTGCTGTAAATTGCCTCCAACAGTTTCTTCTTGCTGGAGGCTACAATTTTGCTGAAGCCCAGAGCCCCTGAACAGCAGCAAATCTTTAGGCTGTCAGAGGATCGGCTTCTAGAAATTAAGCATTCTGCCGAAAAGAGGGAAACTTTTTAATTACAAATCAAGATTAAACCATATAAACTAGTTGCCATATTGTGAAAGCATAACTACACTGCATCTGAGCACCACAAACCAAAAAGGCTAGTTCATCCATTTTTTATATACAAAGCAAACTCACCCATCCATATCTCTATGCTTTTTTTGCTAAGAAATGACTTTGAAAAACATCCCCCAGCATTTCTGGCTGTGGCCATATTGAGTAAGGGCATATTATTCATGTAGCATTTACTTCTTAAGGCCCGTACACACGGTCGGACTTTTTGACAACAAACATGCAAATTAGCTGTTTTGGAGCAACATCCGACTGTGTGTACGCTCCATCGGACAAACTTTTTCTGTTTTCATCGGACTTTTGTTGGCTCTGCGAACGGACAAACTTTTTGACAACAGAAGTCCGATGGAGCAAAGTCCGACCGTGTGTATGCAAAAGCATCGGACTTTTGTACAAGGTACAAACACGCATGCTCAGAACCATTGCAAACGATCAGACTACAATACAGAAGTTGACCAAAGGTGGCGCTGGAGTCATTGAACGTCCTCTTTTGAAGTGGCGTCCGTACGTTGTGACGTCACCACGTTCGTGTTTGTTGTCAAAAAGTCCGACCGTGTGTATGCAATACAAACTTGTGGACAACACACTTTGTACAAAAGTCCACGGAAAAGTTTGTACAAGTCCGACCGTGTGTATGAGGCTTTAGAATCCATCTGCCCTTAGCTCAGTATTCAGACAGGAGGGTGTGCTTAGCTGAGAAAAGCCCTTCTTTCCTTAAAGCCCCATACACACGGTCGGACTTGTACAAACTTTTCCGTGGACTTTTGTACAAAGTGTGTTGTCCACAAGTTTGTATTGCATACACACGGTCGGACTTTTTGACAACAAACACGAACGTAATGACGTCACAACGTACTGACGCCGCTTCAAAAGAGGACGTTCAATGACTCCAGCGCCACCTTTGGTCAACTTCTGTATTGTAGTCTGATCGTTTGCAATGGTTCTGAGCATGCGTGTTTGTACCTTGTACAAAAGTCGGATGCTTTTGCATACACACGGTCGGACTTTGCTCCATCGGACTTCTGTTGTCAAAAAGTTTGTCCGTTCGCAGAGCCAACAAAAGTCCGATGAAAACAGAAAAAGTTTGTCCGATGGAGCGTACACACAGTCGGATGTTGCTCCAAAACAGCTAATTTGCATGTTTGTTGTCAAAAAGTCCGACCGTGTGTACGGGCCTTAAGACTCAAAACTCTGGGGGTTTCTGGCATTTGCCTAGGGCGGGAAACTAGAAAGCAGCTAAAGAAATGTAAAAAAAATATATATTTTTTTTAAAGCAAGTATGATACTTTCAGTTTTCATATTTACTGATGCTAGCAACAAATGAGGACTACACATAGTCAATGTTCCCTTGTTCAAATCTGGACCCATCAGCAAGGAAAATCCTACATAGTTCTGTTTGAGGGGATTGAGCAACTGTGTTCATCATAAGTAACCCTGCATATATTAATGAAGAGCATGAAACCGATGCTGCAGCCATATAAGGGAGTATGTATTTTCTCTTCCTAGTTTCTCTCTCTCTCCCCCCCATAAACCATGGAAGCACCAGTTTAAAAACATTAAAAGGCCATGCAATCACAAGTGACAGATGTTGAAAAAGCTTCCAAGGTTAAGTGGTACCTGCTTACCTGCACTGGGAAGGATCCAAGATGTGTCCCAGCACTTGCAAGCTCCAAGGACGGTGTGTATCACTGGGCCTTGTCAAAGTGTTGTGGCGCGAAACATGTCATAGCAACGGGACCAGCACAAACAGCCTGCTCTCCAAGTGTCCTTCCTCATCGGCTTCGGCATTTCAACTGTCGGCGAGTGAATTCATCGCCAGACGCCGCTTCAAATGTTGTCTCCATGAATATGAATTGCCACAGCCTACGGTCATTTACCTTCCCAGTACCGCTACGGCCATCCACTCAGTGGCTCCCCTGCAGCTAGCAGTTCCTTCAGCCCAGCTGATAAACACCATCCTTGGAACGTGCAAGTGGCGACACACACATCTTGGACTCTTTGTATTGGAGATAAGCAGGTACTACTTAACATTGAAGGCCGTTTCAACATCTGACACGTGATCGCATGGCCTTTTAATGTTTTTATTCAAGAAATCACTATTTCTTGTTCATCAAAACTGGTGCTTCCATGGTTTATATTAGATAACACAAACCACATACTGTATCTGCACCTGGACCCAAGTGCTTATGGATTTATTTGCAGCAAAGTGTGCACTAGTGTACCCTTCCTATAAACAAAGCTGCTGCTCAGGATAGACTTCACCTCTTCACCTAGAGCGATGGGTTTCAAAAAAGTTTAGGAGGGCTAGAGAGGAAGTATGCAACTGATGATCAGCAGCACAGAGAGGAGGTTAGCAGAGTTTTCCCTTCCTGTACGAACTGCAAAGTATTAAATTGGCAACATTATAAAATGAAAACAAGTCTCATTAGCTGCTTATTTTTGGTTCATGAAACTTATCCATGTTATCCAAGAAATGCTAAAACTTTGCTGAACTCAGAAAGTCCAATTTATTTCTACTGTAACCACTTCACGTGTACTATATATATCACACAATTCTCTGCTATTTTTCTTGCCTTACAGAGAACTGTATTCTGAAGCAGGGAACACATTGCCTGGATTTTCACAGCCACTGAAAAATAAAAAATGTCAGCGGTTTGGTGAATTTAGAGAACTGGGAACTACAGGCGTACAACACGTGTGTCAGGATAAAAATCCAAGACCCAAACTGGATTCTTTTTGACCCCGATTTTGGGCTGAATGCAAAATTTTCAATATCTGACTTGAGTTTATATTTAATAAGTATACAATTAATGGAAATAAAATAGGAGGCATGTAAGGTACTAGCCATAACGTGTACATTTTTACATTTACTTTGACAACTATCAGAAGTTGTGGGAAAATAAGGGCTCCTACATACAGTATTCTAAGTGAACAGGGATAATGGATAGAGATTGGACGAAGACATGTCTGAATTCACTGCTGTACAACAGCTTATATTGTCATATGTTAATCCGGAAGCTTGGGTGTACAATGTCTGCATTTTTACGAGTGGGCTAAAAGATAAACTGTTAATCAGTTTCCTCCTACTCTTCCTATTAATAGGGCAAAAGGCATAACTGTCAGTCTATCACTTTCTTTCCATTTTTAATGTATGATGCACACTGAATCGATATCTTCGACCAATATCTTGAACCAAAAGTATATCTCCAGCAACAGATAAAATTGTTCACATCATTAGGAGTGAATAAACTGCATTTTCACATTAAAGAACAAAACAAAAAAGGGATCATTAGAGCATTTGAAATCACTCTGTAGAGCAACAAAAAAATACACAATTCCAGTATATCAAGTCTGCTTAAAAGAAAAACAAACTTGTCTCATGCACAAATGACAAAGCGTGCCAAATCTACCTACCCATTTTGAGGTTTATCACTCAGGTTTTCCTTTAGTCCTCTTCTCTGCACATCAGCCCCATCTTGTGCAGCCTCATTAGCATACAGGTTCACAGCTGAATTGTAGCTGGCAGGCTGCCGTGGGACATTAACTGCAGCTTTAGTTGCACTCAAAGCAGGTGATTGGCCATCTGTGGCAGATTTATAATTGGCATGCACTCCGGATGTGGTGGGGGGAGGTGGATTGACCGCAGACAGCAGGGATAAAGCGGAGGGCTGTGGGGTTGACTGGGTTGCAGACGTTGGGGAAAAGGCAGAGGATGGTGATGGGATTGAAGCAGGCTTAGAAGAGGATGGGGCTCCAAATGGTCTAGGTGCTTTGTTGTAGATCAGATTGGCTGAAGTGGTGACTTTTGGTGCAGTAGGTATAGTGGGAGTTGCAATAGGCACAGGCTTTATTATTTCTTTAGGTGCTTCCTATGTGTAAAAACAAAAAACACACACCAACCACATGCAAAAAACTCAGAAAAGCATATTCTTAAATGCACAGATGTTTTGAATTTTAATGCACCATCTGATGGTAACTAATTCAAATGAGTCAATAACCCCAGAGCAAACTAATCTTTCACAGCCCCAGTTCCTAATTGAAACAAAAATAAATGTAATAAAATCTTGTGACAAGAATATATTATAAATCCAACTGTAGTAAGGCTAGCCACATGCTTAGATTTTTCTCATTCAACTAAATCAATAGACTTACCCCATCCTTGCTAAACCGCATGGATAGAGAATCTACTGTACAGGCTACAGCATTTAGACTGCAAAGCCCATAGCCATCTCAATTCCTGAACAATGACTGCATCTGAATGAAAACAATCACTGTTTAGTTTTCCAGTTGGGCTATAAAATTTTCCAACACGATCCAATCGGACTTTGTCCGATTGTGTGTAGAGAATTCCGATCGGACAAAGTGCCTCGCATGCTCAGATCAAATTCCTAGACCAAAGCTATAGACTACTAGCCTGAACGTAGTCCCGTCATAACGAAATAATGCCATCACGTTAAGTACAATAGGATTTTCTGACAACTTTGTCCGACTGTGTGTATGCAACAGTTGCGGACAAAATCCGACCGATTTGGTTGTCGGAATGTCCGACAGTGTGTATACGGGCTTAGACTAGAATTTCTAGAGTGTATAACTGGCTTAAAGCAGATGGTGCACTGAGATCTACCACATCTATGCAATCAAACATGTTTATTGTAATATCTGCAAAGCCCAGAATTCTGAAAGTAACTGTCTATTACTGGCAATGTTAAAGCTGAAGTTTGCTTATCAGTTTTATTGCATAGCTACAGCGGGGAGGATTTCCAAAAATTGGACAATCTGGTGCAGCTGTGCATGGTAGCCAATCAGCTTCTAAATTCAGCTTGTTCAATTAGGCCACTTTCACGCTGGGGCGGTTTTCAGGCGCTACAGCGCTAAAAATAGAGCCTGAAAAAAAACGGCCCCTTTCACAATGGAGCGGTGCGCTAGCAGGATGGTGAAAAAAGTCATGCTAGCCCCATCTTTGAAACGGTGAAAGGATCAGTGTATTCACCGCTCCTAACCATTGAAATCAATGGGGCAGCGCGGCTATACCACCGGCAAAGTGCCACTGCAGCGGCGCTTTGCGGGTGATTTTAACCCTTTTTCCGCTGCTAGCAGGGGTTAAAACCGCCTCGCTAGCGGCTGCAGACCGCCGCTAAAACGATGGTAAAGCGCCGCTAAAAATAGCGGCGCTTTACCACAGACACCCGCACCGCCCCAGTGTGAAAGGGGTCTAAAGCTTTGACAATAAAACCTGGAAGCTGATTGTTTTTTGTGAAGAGCTGAACCAGATTTTGCATTCTCTAGTTTTAGTAAATCTCCTCCAGTGTTCCAGCTTGGACCAATGTAAGTATGCATATATCTCATACCTTTAGATCTGCAAATGAGCCAATCTTAGTTTAATTCAGAGCAGCTGCCCTTCTGCATAGTAGCTACATGGGTTGCTCAGGACTGCCGCCATTCATAGAATGCCTTGTATTTTTTTCTCAATGAACACAAGGTGTTCTTTGATTGGACAAGGCAGATGAGAACTTCACCGCTCCACATCTTAACTTTGCTCAATCCAAAAAATATTTGTTTATACTAAAAAAAAATATATATATATATATATATATATATATATATATATATATATATATATATATATATATATATATATATATATATATATATATATATATATATATATATATACACACACCGGTACACACACATTATATTTATAATATAATTTATACACACACACACACACACACACACACACACACACACAAGTCCTTTAAATTGTGGTAGTGCCTGATATTGTTACTATGCAGAAGGGGCTGCTGCTCAGCCCTGGACCCAGAAGACTGCTGATAAGACTATACTAGCAGCCACTATGTTGATTTACAGCTTCCACAGGGATCGCTCAGTAACCAACGTAACTATGCTATAAAATTCATACCTAAACGTCAGCTTTAAAGGATTCCTAGCTTTGCATAGACTTGCTGAGCAGCACTATCCAATATACGGTTTTATTAATCATTACTGAAACTACCTTCAGGTCCCAGGAACTGGGAAAATGTTCTAGTCTTCAGGGCAACCTGAAGATCAGCTGATGTTCCAGCTCAAGGTTTCTAAACGTCCTCATACTGCTGAGAGCCAACTCCCCCGATTCTAATCACCTATCGGTCAATGTGGATGCCATCACAATGACAATCCAATTTTCAATAGCTTTATTGTGCCTGCTGTTGGATAGAATAGCTTTAGGTGTAATGGTTCGTGTGTAGTCTGGAACCCACAGAAGTAGAATTTAATAAAACCTACGGTACATCTATATGTGTTTTTTTTTTTTTCTTACTAGTGTTTTTTCCACTTGCCTAGAGTTTACTTTTTTCTGTTAAAAGTTTTCTGTTCCACCCTTAGCAACATCTGTTGTGCAGCAACAAACACAAATCAGTCTTCGTTAACAGCTCAGCACGTCTATGCAAGCCATGTCCTTCTGAACATTAGCTTTTTAAAATACAATCACAGAAACTGGACTTTAGCCAGACCATAGTTAGATGTACAAACGCTCCATAAGACTACTATGTTCAGCAATAAAAGCAACTCTGAAAAGAATTGCTTTATCAAACATTGACCCCTACAGTTAATAAGGCCAATAAAAAACAATGATTTATAAATACTTTGATTTCAGCTGACTAAATGCCAGCAAAGCATGTTATTTCAAGAATGAGAATTTTGTCTCAGAAAAATAATTTGAACTATAGCAATAAAAAACATCTGTTTAGTGATTTCCTTACAGTAATCATGCATACCAGCATCTGGAATGACTGTATACAATCAAAATATATTTTACATCTATAATAAAATATCAGCAAACAAACTACATGCCAAATGGGTATTTTGGGAGAACTTACAACTTGTGCAGGATTTTGATTGGTCGTTGGAGCAGTTGCAGCTCTACAAAAAGAAAAAAAAAAAAAGCAAAGGTTACATCCTAAATAAAGCCTCTTTTTATACATCAGCCTTTTTTTTTTATTCTTTTTTTTTTAAGGCTACATTTACAACTGGGCATTCTGGGAACATAATAAATGTGTGTTGCATTTAGCAGCCAGTAGAAGCATCTTTTCGTATTAAAAAAAAAGTGGCGCTCAGCATCCGAAAAGGTACAGGAGGCTCTTTGGATCACTTGTCATAGGTAGGACTCAGGCTGTCCTATGCATGTTGTATGCAAAAACACACGTTCACGTCATGTGCACATGTAAATGGGGCATTAAAGTTCATCTGTGTAGAATGGTAAATTAACAGCACAATTTATAGCAACGGTGAGAGAGTTGGTCGTTACCTTTACGTTTGGTGCTCTAAGGCCTGCCACAGACGGATCGACAGCAGTGACCATTGTATTCTGTCAGAATATAATTGCACAGCAAAAGGGATTTCCCATCAACACTGTGCTGATAGGGTAATCAAGCCCTTGTTATTCCTTCTACCTGTGGTTACAAATCTATGGCTAGCTTTACAGACAAAATGGCAACAACAGTCGGCAGAAAAAGTAGTGACAGCGAACCTTTTTGAGCCTGAGTGCCTAAATTGCAACAGGTGTACAAAGCGACGTATTCGAGGTCTTGTGACCACATCGGGGGGGGGGGGGGGGATAACACATGGTCCAATACAGAAATGGCCCCTCTAGGAGTCCCCATCCTCCCCCCAGCAGGTGAAGTGCCCCCTCTCCCCTCACCTGTGTACCTCACTCTGAGCCCCCAGTAATCCCCATCCTCCAGGATCAGCAGTGACACTCAGCACTGTTTAGGGGGCCGCAGTTTGGAGACCACTGATCTAGAGCATAGATAAATGAGGTTTCAGTTGCTGATAAACTTGTGTACTGTAACAATTAGGGTTCATTAACAGGGATACAGTGCCCCATATAGCAAGGAGATGTGGGCAAGCAGCCCATATAAGAGAACTGATGCATCTGCAATACAGACACAACCGGTTTGGATTTACAGCAGCAGGAGCCATGCATAAGGGTAAAAAAAATAAAAAATAAAGCTTTAAAATGGCTTGTTTGAACCAAGTTGGTCCAAACAATCGATTTTTCACCACTGGCAGTGTTCTAAAAACGTTATGTAGTATCAACCTTGCGTTTCAGCACCATGATGAGGACTTCCCGTCTTGTTCCCAGGAAAATAAATTAGGAAGCTTTGCATTTTATGAATGAATACAAGGCTTCCACCAGCTGAGATAGAGATCACAATGTTATCTGCCCACCTCAGTCAGATGAAGCCTGGTATTCATTTATAACATACAAAGCTTCTTGTGAATGGCTGAGCAACGCCTAACTTGATTTTGTTCTAGAAACAGGACAGGAAGTTGAAACACAGTGCTGTACACTGCAATTAGCCAATGCTACATGAGTTTATACCAGCACTGACAGCGGCCGCATGCGTTAATGAAGGAAATGGTTTATTAGGACCATCTGTCTTAACCACTTTCAGACCGGACCAATTTGCTGGTCAAAGACCAGACCACTTTTTGCGATTCGGCACTGCGTCGCTTTAACTGACAATTGCGCGGTCGTGCGACGTGGCTCCCAAACAAAATTGACGTCCTTTTTTTCCCACAAATAGAGCTTTCTTTTGGTGGTATTTGATCACCCCTGCGGTTTTTATTTTTTGCGCTATAAACAAAAATAGAGCGACAATTTTGAAAAAAAAACGCATTATTTTTTACTTTTTGTTATAATAAATATCCCCCAAAAATATATAAAAAAACATTTTTTTCCCTCAATTTAGGCCGATACGTATTCTTCTACATATTTTTGGTAAAAAAAAAAAAAAAAAAAAAAAAATCGCAATAAGCGATTGATTGGTTTGCGCAAAAGTTATAACGTTTACAAAATAGGGATAGTTTTATAGCATTTTTATTAATAATTTTTTATTATTTTTTTTTTTACTAGTAATGGCGGCGATCTGCGATTTTTATTGTGACTGCGACATTGTCGGGGACCCATCGGACATTTTTGACACATTTTTGGGACCATTGTCATTTATACAGTAATCACTGCTATATAAATGCAGTGATTCCTGTGTAAATGACACTGGCAGTGAAGGGGTTAACCAGTGGATGGCAGTGTAGGGGTTAAGTGTTCCTAGGGGTGTGTTACTAACTGTGGGGGGGTTGGGCTTTCATTTAGTGTACACTGATCTCTGCTCCAATCACATGGAGCAGAGATCAGCGTCACTAGTTGCTAGGCAGAATGGAAAAATGTTGTTTATACAGCATTTCCTCCATTCGGCCGCTCCGTGAGACGATCGCGGGGATGCCCGCGGCGATCGAGTCCGCGGGTCCCGCGACCGGACTCACGGGGGTCCCGACCAGCGCGGGAGCGCGCCGCCGGCGGCGCGCTCCCGATGGCAGGGCGGCATCGAATATTGGACGTACATGTACGCCAATATGCCTGCCCGTGCCATTCTGTCGACGTACATCGTCGTGCGCTGGTCGGGAAGTGGTTAAACTAGTTAAAAACTTTAAGTGGGTCTAAAGTCAGAAAGTTTTTATCTTAATGAATTCTATGCATTACGATAAAAAAACCTTCTGTATGCAGCAGCCCCCCTAATAGTTACCCGATCCCCATCCAGCCATGTTGCATGAGAGCCTCAGCTTTTCAGGACTCTCCCTCCTGATTGGCTGAGACAGCAGCGCCATTAGCTCCCGCTGCTGTCAAAGTCAGTAAGCCAATGAGGGGAGCGAGAGAGGGAGAGAGACGAGCTGCAGTGCCATGTCTGAATGAACACACAGAGCAGCAGCTCGGGTGCCCCCATAAAAATTTGCTTCATGTGGGGGGCACTTGGCAGGAGGGAGGGGCCAGGAGAATTGGCGAGAGAATGGAGAAGAGGAGGATCTGGGTAAAACCACTGCACAGAGAAGACAAGTATAACATGTTTGTTATTTTAAAACAAAAAATAAATAAATACTTTAATATCACGTTAAATAAAATTTGCAGTTTTGTTTTAAAGAGGAAGTAAACCCTGATGAGTTTACTTCCTCTTTCATTCCCTGCAAAGGTAAAGCATAATGGACTACTATGCATTGCATAGTAGCCCATTATGTGTCACTTACCTGACACAGGAGCCAGCGAAGTCACCGCTGTCCCCTGTAGTCCGCCGCATCCATCTTCTCGGTGGGTCTCACAGCTCCGCTGCTGTCATTCGGCAAAGCCGCGATGACGTCACTCCCGCGCATGCGCACGGGAGCCGAGACACACGGCATTGCGCGGCATCTTCGTTATCGGGGATGCCACGCTCAGTGCGCCTGTGCCGTAGACAGCGGTGCCCGTCTACGGGCAAATATCTCCTAAACCGTATAGGTTTGGGAGATATTTCTTGGACCTACAGGTAAGCCTTAATCTAGGCTTACCTGTAGGTCAAAGTGGTTTGTAAGGGTTTACAACCACTTTAAATCACTGCATCTGTTGAAGATTAGGAGACTGGGGACCTCGAGTGCAGAGATCTTCCACCTGAGAGTTACAAAATACAAAAAACGCCTTGAGATTTACTTGTCCAGCATCTACCAATAACTCAGAATTTGAGAAAATGTAGGTTCCAGAATTCAAGATTTAAGATGTCTCTACAAACATCACATGACTTGCAGTTGAACATGGAAGTAAAAGGATTTAAAGGGACAAGTCCTCTCACCTCTAAGCCATCTATATTTAATTATGAATTTTCTAATTTGTTGTAATAGATTCACAATATTGAAAATGATAGACGAGTCCTTTAAGAATAGTTTCTCATTTCACATTGGTAGGTTTTTGTGATCAGCTATTGAAAATGGCCATATGCAGAGTTATGGCATTAAAAACGTCATTATTTCTGCTGCCATAACACTTAAAAGTTAATAGCCCTGGCGGGGCTGTACAGAAAACATGCTTCATTTCATCCACTTAATTTAAGCAGCTGAAAGAAATGTTTATGCAACAGAATAGATTGGCTGAAGGGAACTTTTCAAAAGCTCTTAAAATTAAGACAAAAATGCTATACCACAAATAAAGTGAAGAGTTACTAGTTTGAATTTATCTAGTCCATATTTCTGCATAGTTAAGAGGTTTTTACACAGTCACTTTGAAAATGAAAAACCTACGCATCCCCCAATTCCACTGATGACCAGCGGAGAGCCATCTGCTTACAATTCCTGCCTATGCACTGTTTACAGGACATCTGTACACACAAAAAATGCTTTTCTCCCTAAAAAAATAAATAAATGTGAACGCAAAAAGCAACTTATAAAATGCTTAGTCAAAGGTCAGACGCATCCCAAACCGAACCCAGATGCAAGCTGAATTCACCTAAAAGCTTGCTGCATTTGCCAATCTACACTAACAGAACCACCAAAGAGCCCTAAAATTACTCAGAGACAGCAGGCAGAGGTATGCCCTTAGGTAGCGGGCGATTTCCTATGAGGGCTAAACGGTCTATACAGAGAAGCCTCCATTCACAGTCTCCTCTGTAGTTACAGCCAGACCTGCCGATGTCAAACACCTTACCTTAACAGCAGCTGCATGTGGCTAGATGCAGCCGCTGTTAGTCTGACAATTGTCCATCCAAGGGATGTCAGACAGGAGGAAGCTGACCAGGCCACCCACTAGAATTGTTGTTGATTCATCAGGAACTAGATGAATCTCATAACAGTGTGTACGGTCAGCTTAAAATGCGTCATCTGCTTCTCTCAGAAAGCAATGGCTTTCAGAGACTGACCTAGGAATAGAATAAGGCAGTAGTTAAAGTTAACCACTTTGGAAGACGACTTCGGAAGGTCACTTCATGACCAGCCCACTTTTTGTGATACGGCACTGCATTATTTTAACTGACAATTCAATTTCTGACCGGTCATGCAATGCTGTACCCAAATAAAACGTGTGCATGTTTTTTCAATATCTCAAACTCACGGTTTTTCTTAAACCATTTTTGCAGTGTGCATTATCCTTCTGAAACAGACCACTGCCATTAGGGAATACCATTTCCATAAAGGGATGTAGTAGGTCTGCAACAATGTTTAGATAGGTGGTACGTGTCAAGTAACAGCAACATGAAGTTTTCCCTGCAGAGCGTTGCCCAACGCATCACACTACCTCCGCCGGCTTGTCTTCTTCACATAGGGCATCCTGGTGCAATCTCTTCCCCGTGTAAGCAACACACACACACACACACACACACACACACACACACACACACACACACTTACAGGATTTAAAAGAAAATGTGATTCATCAGACCAGGCCACCTTCTTCCATTGTACCGTGGTGCACTTTTGTCTGTGGACACTGGTTTAAGTAGCATTTTCTTTATGTTCAGGCCTAAAAGACTGAATACGACAATATCAGGTTTACATTTCCAGCCAATAGGTAGAATACTAGAAGTCTTTCCATGATTACCAGCCAAACCTTAAAGTGTATGTAAATCCCAACAATGAACGTCTCTTATTTGCTCCCTTTTGGTCTGGTAATTATACCTGATGATTCTGTCAGATATCTAGTGAGCTGAATCCAATGCTCTTTGCTTATGTTGCACTGTTATCAGTTAGTATAGTTCCCAGTTCTCTCCTTGGATAACAGAGCACATGTTAGAGAGGTGGAGGCGTTCCTTTGTATCAACATGCTTCCTTTCCCATGATGCTGCTCCTCCTAACATACAGTGCAGGAAGTGAGCATTGCCACCCTTGGACAAATGTGTTACTGGCAGGATCACTAAGGCCTGATTCACACCTATGCATTTTTAGTGCTTTTTGCACTACACTCCACGTACCATGGTTTCCTATGGAACACGGTCTGTAGTTCAAATCTGCAAAATGCACAGGTGTGAATCAAGCTTTAGTGAAAATAATCGAATGCAGCGAAACATCTCTAAGGCCTCAGGTACACCGGATATTTTGCTCTCTCTCCTAGATGCCTTTTCTCCTGGCAACAGTGTTTTTGAAGAAAAAAAAACACTTGACTCCTGTAAAAGGCATGTAATGTGTTTAGTCACATCAAGTCTTGGGTGGCAATTCATTTAATTCGCCAGAATAATGGTTCTGACCATCAAAATGAATGCTCGAGCGCTAAATGCACCTAGTGCTTAGGCACGTTCAGATGCATTTACAGGTGTCTATTTTTTTGCCAAGGCACAGCTGCTCCTGCATGCTCTGGCAGTGGGTTTTTTTCTGCTTCCCAACGCCCATGTGTGCATGGACACATATGCCAACAAAGGCATTTAGTGGCAGAAAAAAAATGCCAGAGGCCCCAAGGAGCAGAAGAAACAAAGTGTGCATGAGGCCTAAGCCCTTGTACACACGGTCGGAGATTCCGTCGGAATGTGTCCGATCGGAGCGTTTTGTCGGATATTCCGACTGTGTGTGGTATGCATCGGACTGTTTCCGTCGGAATATCCGGCGGATCAAATTTTCCAACTTGCCGGAAATATTTTCAGACAAACTGCTCCGATCGGACATACTCCGATTATGTGTAGAGAATTCCGATCGGACAAAGTGCCACACATGCTCAGATCAAATTCCTACATTAAAGCTATTGGCTACTAGCCTGAACGTAGTCCCATTGTAACGAAATTACGTCATCATGTTCTGAAAGATCAGATTTTTCCGACAACTTTGTCCGAACATGTGTATGCAACAGTTTCGGACAAGATCCGTCGGACAAAATCCGACGGATTTGGTTGTCGGAATGTCCGACCGTCTGTACAAGGGCTAAGAATGAGTAAGCAGCCGTATATACTGTATATCACATTTTCGCCCTTGGGTTGATATGCACTTTAAAGCGGAGCTCCACCCTAAAGTGGAGCTTCCGCTCATTGGAACCCTCCCCCCCTCTGGCGCCACAATTGGCACCTTTCAGGGGGGAGGGGGGTGCAGGTACCTGTACAGTACAGGTATATGCACCCACTTCCGGCATAGATATCCGCAGAATCTACGGATATTTACGCCCCTTTTCTGCAGGTCCCCCACTGTCTGCTGGGAAACACACGGATCCCAGAGGCAGCGGGGACCATCCTTATTGCGTAGCGCGACTCGCGCATGTGCAGTAGGGAACTGGGAAATGAATCCGCAAGGCTCCACTTCCTGATTCCCATACCCAAGATGGCGGCGGCAGCACCCGAGAGAAGATCGAGAGATTGTCTTTGGGTGCCAACATCGCGGGTGCACTGGACGGGTAAGTGTCCTTATTTTAAAAGTCAGCAGCTACAGTATTTGTAGCTGCTGGCTTTAAAAAAAATAAAAAATAAAAAAAAAATAAAAAAAAAGGCGGAACTCCCGCTTTAATGCCTATTTACAGAGCTATATCTCTGACGTTCAGATTGCATATGGTTAACTATAGCAGAAGATCGATTCAACCCCCCACCCTGATGTACTCAGCTCCATGCAAAGTTTCAAGTAGATATTGTATAGACAGTCAGGGACAGTCAGGGAAAAAAAAATAACCCCCTCTTTTAGAAAACCCATAATGTGCTGCAAAACCACTATTACTCATCCCTCTTGATGATGTCCATTAAAAAAGTGAAACTCAAGTACAAGCTGCTGGTCAGGCAAGACTCCATTGTACTAGTACCCCTCTGTTTAACTTGAAGCTTCCAGATTGGGACTGTGGCCAGGTGAAGGTTCGGTGTATGACTAGGGCAGTGACTGGGCAACCAATGACACTGCCTCATGCCTGTCCTACCTCCAGCATAGTGGCAGATTTCATCAGGCAGCAATACGTGGTTAATTTGTACATTAAAGCAGATCTGCTTTAAGGAAAGTATACATCTTGTAACACACACTTATTTTAAATACTCACACATTGAAACCGCTCCATTCCATGTTTGCACACCAGGCTCACATCAGTCAAGAGGACAAGCGAAAGGCTGAAGTCCACCCTCTTAAAACCCAGCTCACTTGGTTATGGGATAGTTATGTCAATTGTGGATCATAGTAAACTTTAGTACTGGGACTTTTTTTTTCTTAATGTTATGAATGCGTTAAGGTAAAAAATAAAATTTTTAGAACTATAGAGAAATCAGCTAAAGCAGTCTAAGTTTACACTAGAATATTCATACTGGCTGATTAAGCACAGCCATGCTGAAAAATTCATAGGACTGATTACTTATTGAAAATACCCACTTTGCAGAGAAAATCTCCCTGCACAAATATGCCATTCAATTTATCATAAAGAATTCCAAACATTGGAGCACACTGCCTTATTAGGAAATGATGTGAATAAAGCTGGTCACAACTAAAGCATTGCCAGCCAACGACTCATTTTGAATCACATTTTGTTTTTCATCTATTTTTCAGCTTAGGCATTTCCCTCCATGTCTGAAATAACAGACAGTGTCCATAGTGGGAATCTAGGCTGAAAATATTTCACAAAACATGTTGTCCCTTTCTCTCCCTCCCCCCCCCCCCCCCCAAGAGGTTATGAGATCCAATTTTCTATACGTGGCCATTTCCAACAGCAATTTTTATTTTTATTTTTTTATATTGATAACTAGAAATACATTTCTTATTCTTTAGCCAGACACCTATGAAATACTGCTTAAAACATTTCACATTTATTTTTTCCTGTTAGTAGGAGGGCTTTCACACTGGAGCGGTACGCTGGAAGGACGCTAAAAAAAAAAAAAAAAAAAAAAAAAAAAAGAAGTCCTGCTAGCAGCATCTTTGGAGCAGTGAAGGAGTGATGTATATACCGCTCCTGCCCATTGAAATCAATGAGGCAGTGCACCTATACCGCCAGCATAGCGCTGCTGCAGCAGCACTTTGCGGTGGTTTTAACTCTCTCGGTCATTAGCGGGGGTAAAAGTGCCCCACTAGCAGCTGAATAGCGCTGCAAAATTGACGGTAAAGTGCCGCTAAAAATAGCGGCGCTTTATCGCCAATGCACCCACCGCCCCAGTGTGAAAGGGGCTTTACTCTTCATATGTGGGGAATAGGTAAAGTGCCAGTTTCATCTTTACTGCTACTGTACAATAAAAGTACAATCCAGTCTGCCGTTTGTGGTGTATAATATATACAATATAAACATTGATACGCACATATATTCACTGAGTAACTAATCAGGAAGTCTGTACCCCCATCCAATGCATGGCAACATGGCAGATCCTACTCATCCTCATTAAATGGAAAAGCGAATGTCTCTGTGTTACCTCTGGACGTCATCTTGAAAAAACCTGAGCTCACAGCTCATTTGGTGGCCTCCTTCCTAGCACTTTGTCTCTTTGGCCAATTAGGTTCATTTTTATTAAAGATACATGATTATATTATATACACACACACACACACACACACACACACACACACACACTATATTGTCAAAAATAGTGGTACACCTGCCTTTACACACATATGAACTTTAATGGCATCCCAGTCTTAGTCCGTAGGGTTCAATATTGAGTTGGCCCACCCTTTGCAGCTATAACAGCTTCAACTCTTCTGGGAAGGCTGTCCATAAGGTTTAGGAGTGTGTCAATGCGAATGTTTCCATTATTCCAGAAGAACACTTGTGAGGTGAGGCACTGATGTGGATGAGAAGGCCTGGCTCGCAGCCTCCACTCTAAATCATCCCAAAGGTGTTCTGGGTTGAGGTCAGGACTCTGTGCAGGCCTGTCAAGTTCCTCCACCCCAAACTCGCTCATCCATGTCTTTATGGACCTCGTTTGTGCAGTAGTGCGCAGTCATGTTGGAACAGGAAGGGGCCATCCCCAAATTGTTCCCGCAAGGTTGGGAGCATTAAAATGGTCCAACATGTCTCGGCATGCGGACGCCTTAATAGTTCCCTTCACTGGAACTAAGGGGACAAGCCCAAACCCTGAAAAACATGTCTTTGGAGTGTGGGAAGAAACCAAAGTACCTGGAGGAAACCCATGCATACACAGGGAGAACATGCAAATTCCAGGCAAGGCATTGGTTTAAATCCTAACCACAACAACCCCACTACTGCCAGGCAGAAGTGCTAACAACTACGTCAATGCACTGCCCAACTACCAAATCTTATGATTACACTGTTTACTGTTGGCACAATTTATATTCAGTCATACTGTGGAGGATCTTTGTATGAACCATTTATACCACTAGCTAGATTTCTTTCTTGCTATAGCGAGAGTGGGGAAGGGTTAGAACCTGTGGCAAGCTTATTGCTATCTGCGTCTCTCCTCACTTTCATCTCCTTAATTTCTGTCTCCGAGGCACTACATTTTGGAGGGAATGTCTCCAAAATGAGGGGAAATCTTTGAGACTGGATTCGCTCTTCATTCTGTACATTACCATAATGTACACTATCAGTTTACTCACAGCAATTAAAAAGTTCCAACCCATTTCTAATTTTTTGTGGGTCTGTTTTACTGGGCAGTTATAGAATAGACATGAATAGTAAAATGTAGTAATTTTCACAGTGGAATCATTCACAGTCCTTCAACATGGCACACATGTAATAGTATAAACATTGAGTACTTGCTTCAAGCTTATTATAGAGATTTGCCCCCATGGTTTATGGAATTCACCTATTCCCATAAAGGCAATGAATGGTTACACGTGTATCGTGGACAGGTTTGAGTTACATTTTGCAGGCAAGGACCAGTAGTGTTTTCTTCTGATGATTCCATTCCCTGAATCAACAGAAAGCTATCTTGGCAAAGGCTTAACTAGATAGACTTGTATTCTATTGCTATAGAAACATAGTAAACAGAAAAAACAGAAGCTAAATATCTCATTTCCCAAGGTTCTTTCCTTTTTCACAACCCTGAGGGCAATTTACAAAAGTAATTGAAAGGACAATGACTTGTACATTTCTCGAATCAGATTTTTATATGCAGTTGATACTTCAGAGATTTTAAGGTTAAGTGGAATAAAAACTCAAGTTTTATAGTTACATAGTTAGTGAGGTTGAATAAAGACACCAGTCCATTCAGTTCAACCTGAGTGAGTATCTACAATTGTCCCTATCCCTGTACATTGCACACTCACATCCATCCCTACCCTCAAGGAGACCACAATCCAAGGTCCCCATTCATATACTAGGGCCAATTTTGGACAGAAGACAATTAACCTACCTGCATGTCTTTGGAGTGTGGGAGGAAACCGGAGTACCCGGAGGAAACCCACGTGGGCACAGGGAGAACATGCAAACTCCAAGCAGGTAGTGACGTGGTTGGGATTCGAAGCAGCGGCCCTTTTTTACTGCTAGGCGGGAGTGCTAACCACTACACCACTGTGCTGCCCAAAGTTAGTATAAATAAAAACGATCTGTGCTGTAATAAGTTTTCTAACCTGCCTTGCCGATTATTCTCTCAACAGCAAGATTATCTCATGTTTATGGGTTCCCTTCCCTTTGATATATATTTTTTTTTGCAACAGGCTTGTTATCTGCCCGATTTAAAAAAAATTACCAACAATAAATCCAAATTTCATGCATGTGAATCACGTGCTCCATCACCTTCCACCATATGCGCTTACCAGCTTATTTTGAACTAGAAGTCAAAATAAGGCCTTTCTCTTTAAGAGTTTATATACCACCATGGCTCAGCTACTCCAAGCTCTTTAAATGGGGTTATGCACTCCCAGTACATATCATTTGAAGAGCCGGGAGGAGCTGAACTATGGTGGTACATAACCCCTTAAAAGGGTCTGATTTGACCGGTTTTACTTATAGGACCAAAATAAGGTGAGAGTATAAAGGTGGAAGGTGGTAGAGCAGGTGCGATTTAAACACATGAAATATGGATTTAGAGTATTACACAATATAATAAGAGGAAGATTCTATCCATTTATGTTGGATGTTATACGTTTATAATTTATAGATTTGTTTTTCACATATGCACAAGGTGTACAACACATACAGTATGTATATATTTTGTGCACTTTATTCTGGATAAATGATACAATTGCCAGCATGCAGGAAAAATTAAGCGGATTTTCTTTGGAAGTGTTAAAAGGATATTATAAAGTTATCACCCCAATTTAAAGTTGATGTAAAGGCATAAGGTTTTTTTTTATCTTAATGCATTAAGATAAAAAAACCTGTGTGCAGCAGCCCCCCTAATACTTACCTGAGCCCATCTCAATCCAGCGATGTTGCACAAAAGACTCGGCTGTACGGGACTCTCCCTCCTGATTGGCTGAAATATCAGCGGGACACCATTGGCTCCCGCTGCTGTCAAACTTAGTGAGCCAACAAGGAGAGAGGGGGAGGGGCCGGGCCATGGCTCTGCGTCTGAATGGACACACATAGGTACGCCTTGGGTGACCCCATAGCCAGCTAATTGTTTTGGGGGCACTCAGCAGGGGAAGGAGGGGGGGGGCTAGGAGCGCTGAAGAGGGACCCGAGATAAGAAGGATCAGAGCAGGCAAGTATAACTTTTTTTTTAAATAACAAAAAGGGGGAAAAAAAAAAAAGTAAAAAAAAAAAAACAGACTTTACAATCACTTTAAGGCTGGGTTCACACTGCTGCAGGGGGAGATCCGGATGTGATTCGCACCGCAAATCACATCCGATCTCCGTAGCGATGCGAGTTCAGCCATACAGATAGTATGGCTGAATTCGCATCGCTCCCGCAGCAAACTCGCACGGGACCCTTTTTTTGGTCCGCAACAGAATCGGATTGCATGGGGGTTCACACCATGCGATCCGATTCCTGTGCGAGTCGGCAGATCGCACTGCGATATGCGGACGGATCTGGGGGTGTCATTAACATAACATTGACACCCCCAGCCGTCCGCATAGGGCAGTGTGAACTGCCGGCGGGAGGTGTGCGATGCGGGAAAACGCCGCGGATTCGCGGCATTCCCGCATCGCAGCGGTGTGAACCCGGCCTTAGTCAGTTTAGGTGCGATTCAGGTGCGAATTTGACACTTAAAATCGCACCTGAACCAGATTGAAAAACACATAGGAGCCCATTTTAATTTGCACCCCAACCATTCTGCATATGTGAACCGGCTCCATTGAAAGCTGGTCTTTTCACGTTATGCTAAATTGGATGCATCCGATTCGTATATATTTAAACCGAGCCTTATTTTTTTATCCATGATTATACAAACAAAAATATTCATGTGTTTACCATTAATTTTAACGGGTCTTGTAAAAAAAAAAAAAAAAAAAAAAACACACAAACCCACACAAAATTTTTGTTTGTTTAAAATAAAATACTTTGCTACAGAACAAGGATACTGGCAAGATCTTTAGAGGATTGACAAGAATCCTCCCTTCCCACAGCATACACATGTACTTTAAAAACAGAAAATTGTATACTCACCTTTCCGTAATTTTCCTTTGCTGGTGCATCTTCATGGCAGCATACAATGGGTTGTGGCTCCGCCCCCACAACCCGATATAGCTATAAATCAAAAAAGACAGTCCCAGCTCACAGCATTCGCCATGAAGATGCACAAGGAAAGGAAAATTACGAAAAGGTGAGTATACAATTTTCTGTTTTCCTGGTGCATCATGGCAATAGGAACTTACTCGCCATACGGGAGGGTGCAAGACAAATGTTGCAATCATTAGTAAGTATGCACCATGAATTTTCCAAATTTTACTGTCTTGAGCCAGGTTCACCTATTAACCGCTTCAGCCCCGGAAGATTTTATCCCCTTCCTGACCAGAGCCCTTTTGGCGATTAGGAACTTGCGTCGCTTTAACTGCCAATTGTGCAACGTTGCACTCAAACAAAATTTTACGTTCTTTTTTCACTACAAATAGAGCTCTCTTTTGGTGGTATTTGATAACCTCTGCGGTTTTTATGAAGAAGAAAGAAGAAAGAAGAAAGAAGAAAGAAGAAGAAGAAGAAAGAAGAAGAAAGAAGAAGAAAGAAGAAAGAAGAAGAAAGAAGAAGAAAGAAGAAGAAAGAAAGAAAGAAAGAAGAAAGAAGTCACCAGCAGGAAAGGAATTAACATTAGGGGGCGATCAAGGGGTTGTGTTCCCTAGTGTGTGTTCTAACTGAAGGGGGGCTGGGACTGTGTAGGGGATATGACAGATCTCTGTTCATATTCTGTACAAACAGACAGACAATCTGTCTCTTCTCCCCACAGATAACCGGGAACTATTTACACACAGATCCCGATTCTCAGTGTCAGCAGCGATCGCCAGAGCCCGGCTGTTATCGTGACCGCCGGGCACTCACATCGGCTCCAGGGGCAAGCACCAAGTGCCCCTAATGGCCACAGGGCGAAGCGACACAACATAACAAAGTTTTGCCCAGCCGTGCTATTCTGCCACAGTACAAGCTGGTTGGCAAGTGGTCAAAGCGTAATGAAGGTGTCCTGGGAGGACCATATTGCTGACTTGCAAATAGCCTCAGGACACACTCACTGTGCTATCCACAGAGATGGCACTGCCTAGTTGCATGAGCTCTTAAGACCTCCGAAACAGGAAGGCCTTGTAGAGAGTAGGCTCTTAATTGTCTTAATCTAGGAGTTGACTGTACGTGCTGATGCCAACTGACCCTGTCTTAAGTGGCACTGGAACCAAGTACAGATTATGGCTTTCCTGAATGAAAAGGTAGCTGCCAAGCAGGTCACTAGAGTTAGATCAACAGCCAGGGCATGTGGTTATCTCACTCAACCAAGACAGACAGTAAATTGACTTCCTGGCTAAATTGGAAGGAGAAAAACACCCCATGGATAAAAGCAGTCTGGAGTTTTAGGACTAATCTGTCCGGGTAGAACGTTAAGTGAGGCTCCTTGAGTACAAAGCCTGAAGTTCTGACACCTTTTCACAGAGGTTGTAGCAACCAGAAATATGGTCTTCAGAGTTAGATTGCAGGGTGTAGCCAATTCTGTAGGATAGAAAGGAGGCCTTGATAGAGGACCATAAGCAAGTTTCACATACGGAACAATGGTTTCCTGGGAGGTGTACAACTTCATGCATAAGAATTGTATCACTAAAGGGTTAAGGACTCCTTAAACCCTTGCAAGTGCAGACAAGGCTGAACTTTGAACTTAAAACATTTGAACCTAGACCTCTGTTCTGCCCACTTGTAAGAACTGTAGAACCCTGGCTGGTTCAGGTGATAAAGGACTACAGGCTTTTGCTCTGAGATCTGCATAATTGTCCCATATATTTTGGTACGTTTTATTTGCGACACAAGGTAGCCACTACCTGCACTGAGCACCCTTGACTTGGTAGCCTCCACTTCTCAACTTCTATGCCATCAAAAGTAGTCTTTTGGAGCTGGATCGCAAAACTGTCCATGAGAGAGCAAACATGTCATCACTGGAAGAGGCAGTGGTGACTTAATGCGCAAGTGTAGGAGAGACAGACACTAGAGCCTCCTAAGCCAAAATGGTATATTTGCAATTATTGATACAGGAAGTTCCACTGACAGCCTAAGAACAATGCCCTTCCACTGCCATCTAGGTGCAGTAAAAATCTTGCTCCTCTTAACAGGAGTGAATGACAGAAGGGCTTTGAACACTACTCTCAGTTCAAGAGCATTCAATACTATACCTCGTAAGCTGAACATCCCATAACCTTGAGCAGCCTGCTCTTTAAAATGCATCCCCCAACCTTTCTAGCTGGGGTCCGACGTGATAATTTTGCATTCGAAAACAATTGATCAGTTCTGAAGAACCAAGGATACTCCGACACCGTTCTGCGGGAAGAGACTTCATTCCCAAAGCACCTTTGACTTTCTCGGAATCAACGGATATTCCCTGGGTGAAGTTCTACTGAACTGAAGTTCTACTGAACAAACCAGCGTCATAACATGACCGATCGGTACAGCGGAGGGGGAAAGAGATCGTGTTGGCAGCGCTGTGGGCTGCATCTGCAGTGCCCACATCGCTGCTCACCGAAATTTAACCCCTCAATACTCTGCCAATACCCTGCAATAAATTGCCATACTCGGAGATACCCTGCAATACCCAGCCATAGTCGGTGATACCCTGCAATACCCAGCCATGGACACCCCCCCCCCCCCCCCTGCCGCCCCCCGGTGCTTCTACCGACTTGCCAATACGATCAAAGCCAGAATCTTTTATTTTATTTTTTATTTCAGGCTTTCCAGCCTAGAGGTGAGATTATTGACCCCATATCTCACTGTAAAGAGGACCTGTCATGCCATATTCCTATTACAAGGGATGTTTACATTGCTTGTAATAGGAATAAAAGTGATCAAAAAATGTATTTTTGGGGAAAAAATGTCAAACTAAAATAAAGTAAAGTAAACAAAAAAAAAAAAATTTTTTTAAAGCGCCCCTGTCATCATGTGCTCGCATGCAGAAGCGAACGTATACTTAAGTCCCGCCCACATATGAAAACTGTTCAAACCACACATGTGAGGTATTCTGCCAACGTTCGAGCGAGAGCAATAATTCTAGCCCTAGACCTCCTCTGTAACCACAAACATATAACCAATAAAAAAAAAAATTGAAAGAGTCACCTATGGGGATTTTTAAGTAGCGACGTTTGGCGCCATTCCACGAGCGTGTGCAATTTTGAAGAGTGACGTGTTAGGTATCCATTTACTCAGCATAACTTCATCTTTCACATTATGCAAAAATTGGGCTAACTTTACTGGGTTTTTTTTTTCTTTTCAAGCACAAAACAGGTTTTTTTCCAAAAAAAGCATTCGAAAAATTGCTGCGCAAATACCGTGCGAGATAAAAAGTTGCAACGACCACCATTGTATTCTCCAGGGTGTTTGCTAAAAAAACATATATAATGTTTTGGGATTCTATGTCATTTTCTAGCAAATAAATGATGATTTTTACATGTAGGAGAAAAATGTCAGAATTGTCCGGGGTGCTCCAGAACGCCTGATGGCGCTCCCTGCATGTTGGGCCTCTGTATGTGGCCACACTGTGTAAAAGTCTCACACATGTGGTATCGCCGTACTCGGGAGTAATAGAATGTGTTTTGGGGTGTAATTTGTGGTATGCATATGCTGTGTGAGAAATAAACTGATAATATGACAATTTTGTGAAGAATAAAAAAAAAAAAAAAAAAAAGTAAAAAAAAAAAATCTTGATTTTGCAAAGAATTGTGCAAAAAAATGGCAACTTCAAAAAAACTCATCATGCCTCTTACTAAATACATTGGAATGTCTTCTATCCAAAAAGAGGTCATTTGGGGGGTATTTTTCTGGCATGTTAGGGCCGGTTCACACAGCGAGGCGAGGCGAGGCGACACGGCTCGCCTCGCTCCCGCAAGTCGCCCCCATTCAGTACTATGGAACCGTTCTGAGAGGAGCGACTCGAGTCGCTCAGACTCAGAAAAAAGGTTCCTGTACTACTTCGGGGCGACTTCGGGGGCGACTTGCATTGACTTCTATACAGAAGTCCTCTGCAAGTCGCCGCTGAGCTCCCCGCAGGTCGCGGCGAGGTAAGTCGGAGACGCCTCGCCGCGCCTCGCTGTGTGAACCGGCCCTTAGGGTCTCAAGAATTGAAATAGGCCGTCAGTACTTCAGGTGTGATCAATTTTCAGATATTGGCACCACAGCTTGTGGACTCTATAACTTTCACAAAGACCAGATAATATCCACCAATTTGTACTTATTTTTACCAAAGATATGTAGTAGTATACATTTTGGCCAAAATTTATGAAGAAAAAATTACTAATCTGCTAAATTTTATAACAGAAACAAAGAAAAATAAAATTTTTTACTGAATTTTCTGTATTTTTTCTTTTATAGCACAAAAAAAAAAAAAAAAAAAGCGGTGATTAAATACCACCAAAAGAAAGCTCTATTTGTGTGAAAAAAAAAAGGACAAAAATGTCATAAGTCCAGTGTTGCATGACTGAGTAATTGTCATTCAAAATGTGAGAGCACCGAAAGCTGAAAGTTGGTCTGGTTATTAAGGGTGTTTAAGTGCCCAGTGGTCAAGTGGTTAAATAATAAAATTGTTTGGAGGTTTTCCATCTTGCACGACTCAAATTTCCTGTGCTTGTTGGAGTTTTTTGTTCAACTTTAGCACTGGGCACCGATTACCTGATTTGAGTTTAGTTAATTTTATTTTTAAGGCTTCAATAATGAAGATTGGTTACTTCTCCAGTTCCTTTGCTTACCTTTTTCACGATCCGTAGGATTTTGCCTCCTTGTACCTACTTGGAAGTTGCCGCCTGTATGCTGGACCTTGTCAGATGATATTTGCCCTGACCTGCTAGTGGTCACTCTTGAGATGGCTGTATCCTGTCTACTCCAAAATAAAATTGGATCCATTGTCTGGTATCTTACACCAGTTTTTTTTTTTTTTTTTTTTTTTTTTTTTTAAAGGCGGGATCCGTCAACCATGGCTTCAGCCATAATGCCCCTCTTGCCGTGACTGCGGGGAACACCGCTCCTGGAAAAACATCAATTGACGTACATTCGCCAGAGTCTGCCGCCAACTTCATCTCTTACAAAGCGGCTACCACCTTGTCTCTTCACTTTTTCCAGGGGGGCTTCATTAACCACTTCTGAACCGCCGCATGATGGTGTACGTCTTTACTTTGAAGTGGGTATCGTCGTTATGGCAGCAGCTAACCGCCATAACCCCGGTATCCTCTTGTTTAGCCGGCGGTCCGGTTTCTGATTAGAATGGTCTCTGCGGCGGAGAGCCCCCACCGTCACGCCACAGTCAGATGCCCTCCGCCGCTTACCGGGGCCATCAGCAGCAGCGGAGGCAAGCAGATCTTCACCCTTACTGGGCATGAAGACGAATGAGAAGATGGCCCCCACCCATCTCCATAACAATGCAAGGCGGAAGCGATGTCAAAACGTCACTTCCGCCCATAGCTCTAAAATGACTTTTTTAAATGACAATTTTTTTTTTTTTATTGCATTTAAGTGTAAATATGAGATCTGAGGTCTGTTTGACCCCAGATCTCATAGTTAAGAGGTCCTGTCATGCTTTTTTCTATTACAAGGGATGCTTATATCCCACTGATTTTCCCAGAAATCTGCACCAAGATACAAGTCAGATTTTTGGCATCCACTGCAACAAAAAATAGAATTTTTGGTAAGATACTCCCAATAGGAAATCACAGCAGCTGCTTGACAATTATGAAACCACTACCATTAGACTCACTCAGCACATGGGCTGGTTATTGCTGGCCTGAGAGCACCTGCAGATACTACAGTATGTAGGAGCACTTCAGATATAGATCTACATTTTTAGACTAGAGCCTCCCTGAATGTGACAGCAAGGTGACATGTCTTGCAAGCTACATTAATGATGCATCCACCATTGGAGGAGAAGATTACAGTAGGCTGACTTTTAGCTTTTTCAGGGTATATAGTTTTGACAGCCTGTTTATACAGGCATTTTTCTCTGACCCCTTCCATTCTTCCTGGTTTAACTTCTCCAGATGTTCAGTGAAGGGAAGGAGTACTTTGTAACCTTGTGGAGAGTTTCCTCCACTTCACCCCAGGCAATTGAGTCCTTAACTGCCCTTGCAAAAAGGCTCTATTGGGCAATCTTCAAAACTTGTGGCCCCTTTAACGCCATCTTCTCATGGCAAGCTTTACAATTTGGACACCACCTACTGGGTCTGGTTGGAAGTGCTAGGCAATTCAGCCACCGAATGGGGAGTAAAGGCTTCGTGTATCAACTCCTTGGCCAATTCTTTAATCAAGGTGGCTACTTTCCAGACATCCCTTTCTTTGCTCCCAGTGGACTTGACATGTTAGCTTGTCAAGCAATGACTTTCAACCATTAGGGCTGGTAACTTGTAGTGTTTGTAAACGGGGAGCATAAATAATGAGGCAAGATGACATTGATCAATGTTGCCTGGATGTCTGCACCTGAATGGTGACTGTTCTGGTTTTTAGAAGGCTCCCTCCTTCTTGAGGTCCTTGTAGGGCTGTAGCCTGCTTGTTCCAGGTAGATTTGACATCTTACCTTGGCAGGCAATGACTTTCCACCACAAATGCAGCGACTATTAGGGCTGGTAACCTGTGATGTTTGTAAACAGGAAGCAATGATAACGAGGGGTGAGATGATGACCTTAAATCAATATTGTCTGGATATCTGTTCTTAGATGGCGAATTGTCTTGACCTTCAGAAGGCTCCCTCCCTCTTGTGGCCCTTACAGGACTATAGATATTTGCTCTCTTTTGCTCAATCTTCACTTAACTAATCCCTAGACCTTAAGAGCAATGGGTGGTCTGACCGGGCAGAATTCCCCATAGAAACAGAACAAAGCAGCAGACTGAAATTAAAAACAGCATAAGGTTAAGTGTGCACTACTGCGACCTGAAAAATTACACAATTTTGATGCGACCTGAAGCAATGCCTGTGTATTCTTGAGTTCTATGGACCTCGAGTGGGACCAAAGTAGTGCAGGGACTACCTTGATATAAAAACGGTACTCATTGGAAATCATGGGGTATGACTTGTTATGCAACCTTGCAATCCCAAGTAGCACCAGTGGAAACTGAGCCCAACACAGCGATCCCGGAGCAAGCATTGAAAAGGAGATAGGAAGAGCCCAGGTGAATGCCATAAAAAGGGAAACATACCTGCAAACAATGACAACATAAGCATCCAGCAGGCATGTGTAGAGAACGTCACCACTTGTTACCTAAAATGCCATAAAACCATTTAAAACTGTTACATTTTGCCATTAGTGATATCAGTGCCTGAGCATGCTCAAATCGCCATCCTGGAAAATCTCTAGCCAGGAAACTAGTCACAGAGGCCACATACCTCTCTGCCCAGGGTTCTCAGGTCTTGATTGGATAGGTCGATAGCAGTGCAGCCATTGGCTCCTGCTGCTGTCAGTCAAATCCAATAAAGTGGGCCCCATGGGGGGGGGGGGGGGCGGAGCCGAGTCCTATATTCTGCATCTATGGACGCAAATGCTGGACTCGGGAGCATGCCCGCAAGGTAACCCCCAGGGAGACCGCTTCTTCTAGGGGGGTTATACGATGTGGGGGAGGAGCTGATAGTGCTGCCAGAGGACCCCAGAAGAGGATGTTTGGGGCCACTCTGTGCAAAACTCACTGCACAGTAGAGGCAAGTATGACCTGTTTAACCACTACAATACAGGGCACTTTTGCCCCCTTCCTTCCCAGCCCAATTTTCAGCTTTCATCGCTGACACCGTGAAACATGGTGGTGGCAGCATCATGTTGTGGGGATGTTTTTTCTTCAGCAGGGACAGGGAAGCTGGTCAGAGTTGATGGGAAGATGGATGGATGGAGCCAAATACAGGGCAATCTTAGACAAAAACCTGTTAGAGTCTGAAAAAGACGAGACTGGGACAACGACCCTAAACATACAGCCAGAGCTACAATGGAATGCTTTAGATCAAAGAATATTCATGCGTTAAAATGGTCCAGTCAAAGTCCAGACTCTGCAACCACTGGTTAAAACTTTGCCCAAGGCCATCAGTAAAAGACTGAAAATTTTCAAGATTGATCCAGTTATTTAAACATTACTCCAAAAATGTAGGTGTTTTATCTGCAATTTTATTTTTACTGAAATACATGCATACATTATTAGCTTGTTGCTTGGGGGTAACAGCACCAAAGAAAGTGTTCCTAGAGGGCATCTCTACAAACAGAACGTGGAAGTATGTTACAAAGTTAGAATTCCATAAAAGTTTCCAATATGTGTAAAGCCACACATGTGTTATTCTGGGAAGGGAAGAGAAGTGGATGCCAAATTCACATTGTTCCTCTACCTCATTCACCAACTGATATCTAAAAATATACTAAGCTGCATAATGCTAAATGCCTACTAACAAGTCCTTTAAATTCCACATATTTTTGACCTTTACAGCCTCTCCAGTTGAGAAGGTCAACATGATTTTCTGGGATTTAGTATAGAAATTACGCTGTAACCTTAGAACACAAATGAAGTACTAAGGGCAAATTAAAAAGCAGATGATTTTTAAAGATATCAGCAAATATGAAAAGGCAATACTTATTACAATCATTTATTTAACCACTTGAGGACCGCCGTATTGCCATTGTACGTCAGCACAATGGCACAGGCAGGCACAATCACGTACATCTACGTGATTGCCTTCCAGCGGGTGGGGGGTCCGATCGGACCCCCTCCCGCTGTTTACGGCGGTCCGATTCGGTCCAGGAGCGCTCCGTGATGAGGGGATGGCCGTTGGTTTTCGGCCACCCCCTCTGGATCGCTCCTGGCCAATGAGAAGCTTCCTCCCCTGTGTATTGTTTACACAGGAAGGAGGAAGTGATGTCATTCTCCTCGGGGCGGTCTTTTTGACCGGACTACGAGGAGAAGAGTAAAAGTAAGTGTGCACCAACACTACACTGACATGTAGGTACACACAGGCACACAAACCCCCCCCCCGATCCCCCCCCCCGATCGCCCCCCGATCCCCCCCTGCCCCCCCCCCCCCCAGTCACAGTGTCACTGATTGCATTGATCATTTCTTTACTGATCAATGCATTCAGTGTCAGTTGTGACAGTAAAAACTGTCAGGACAGTTAGTGTTAGGTCCAGGGTAGCCCCCTATCACCCCCCAATAAAGATTTAACCCCCTGATTGCCCCTAGAGTTAACCCTTTCACCCCCTTTTGCCAGTGTCACTAAGCGATCATTTTTCTGATCGCTGCATGTGTCGCTAGTGTCGCTAGGTAGCTAGTTATTTTTTTAGGTTCACCGCCAGGTTTTTATATCGCTAGGTACCCTGATATACTACCCAATAATGTTTTTAACCCCCTGATTGCCGCTAGTTAACCCTTTCACCTCCTTTTGCCAGTGTCACTAAGCGATCGTTTTTCTGATCGCTGCATGTGTCGCTAGGTAGCTAGTTATTTTTTTAGGTTCACCGCCAGGTTTTTATATCGCTAGGTACCCCGATATACTACCCAATAATGGTTTTAACCCCCTGATTGCCGCTAGTTAACCCTTTCACCCCCTTTTGCCAGTGTCACTAAGCGATCGTTTTTCTGATCGCTGCATTAGTGTCGCTACAGTCGCTAGGTAGCTAGTTATTTTTTTAGGTTCACCGCCAGGTTTTTATAGCGCTAGGTACCCCGATATACTACCCAATAATGGTTTTAACCCCCTGATTTCCGCTAGTTAACCCTTTCACCCCCTTTTGCCAGTGTCACTAAGCGATAATTTTTCTGATCGCTGCATTAGTGTCGCTACAGTCGCTAGGTAGCTAGTTATTTTTTTAGGTTCACCGCCAGGTTTTTATAGCGCTAGGTACCCCGATATACTACCCAATAATGGTTTTAACCCCCTGATTGCTGCTAGTTAACCCTTTCACCCCCTTTCACCAGCGATCACAGTATAAGTGTCACTGGTGACGCTGGTTAGCCAGTTAGTTATTTAGGTTCCCCGTCAGGTTTTTATATAGCGCCAGGGACCCCCATATACTACCTAATAAAAATTTGAACCCCCTGATTGCCCCTAGTTAACCCTTTCACCACTGATCACCGTATAAGTGTTACGGGTGACTCTGGTTAGTTTGTTTTTTATAGCATTTTATATTCAAATCCGGAAGGCAGTGCTTGGTTTTCGGGGTCCCGTACGTGGCTAGGCTCCCAAAAAGTCCCCCACATGTGGTATCCCCGTACTCGGGAGAAGCAGCAGAATTTATTTTGGGGTGTAATTTGACTTCTGCCAATAGCATGTGTGAGCAATATATCATTTAGTGACAACTTTGTGCAAAAAAAAAAAAAAAGTTTGTAATATTCCCGCAACTTTTGGCAAAATATAAAATATTCCATGGACTCAACATGCCTCTCAGTAAATAGCTTGGGGTGTCTACTTTCCAAAATGGGTCATTTGGGGGGGTTTTGTGCTATTTTGGCATTTTATGGCCTTCGAAACTGTGATAGGTAGTGAGGAGTTAAATCAAAAATTTGCACCCTTAGAAATCCTGAAGGTGGTGATTGGTTTTCGGGGTGCCGTGCGCGACTAGACTCCCAAAAAGTCCCACACACGTGGTATCGCCATACTCGGGAGAAGTAGCGGAATATATTTTGGGGTGCAATTCCACATATAACCATGGCATGTGTGAGCAATATATCATTTATAAATTATTATTTTTTTTTGTCATTATTCAATCCCTTAGGACAAAAAAAATAAATATTCAATGGGCTCAACATACCCATCAGCAATTTCCTTGGGGTGTCTACTTTCCAAAATGGGGTCATTTGGGGGGGATTTGTACTGCCCTGCCATTTTAGCACCTCAAGAAATGAGATAGGCAGTCATAAATTAAAAGCTGTGTAAATTCCAGAAAATGTACTCTAGTTTGTAGACGCTATAACTTTTGCGCAAACCAAAAAATATACGCTTATTGACATTTTTTTTACTAAAGACATGTGGCTGAATAAATTTTGCCCTCAATGTATGACTAAAATTTAGTTTATTCGATTTTTCTTCTAACAAAAAGAAGAAAATATCTTTTTTTTTCAAAATTTTCGCTCTTTTTCCATTTATATCGAAAAAAAAAAAAAAAAAAAAAAAAAAAAAATCGCAGAGGCAATCAAATACCATCAAAAGAAAGCTCTATTTGTGGGAAGAAAAGGACGCAAATTTCGTTTGGGTGCAATATTGCATGACCGCGCAATTACCAGTTAAAACAGCGCAGTGCGAAATTGCAAAAAGACCTCTGGTCCTTAAGGTGTTTATTGGTCCGGAGCTGAAGTGGTTAAAAATAAAATTAGCCTATTAGTGCTGCTAGTACAATTACCTAACACAATTTTTTTAAGGGAGCCATCAGATACCAACAGAAATCTGAAATCAGACATGTAACCAGAGTGCTGATCTATAAAATGGTGTGTTGGTGGGGGAGATAATTACAGAAGGAAAAGAACTCAGTGTAGATATCCTCAGCAGGGCTATTCACAAGCCATCTAGCAAGCAGGTACAAGGTCAGTCAGAGTATAACATTGTAAAAGGGTGTCTACCTCCTTCTGCTGAGCGTCAAAAAGTCTTTTAAAAATCTTTTATTAAGTATCCAGATTACAAGTAAACTGGTTCCGCCATATAAAAACACAAATTGTGGCTTTGCTGTAACTGGTTGTACTGTACATCAGGTTTGGCGCAATATCAAAAGCTGACTCTGTATATAAAAGTAGTAGGGAAAATGTTTTAATTTTGGATAGAGTAAGGAGAGGGTTATAACTCCTGCTAATGTTTTTTTTTGCCATCTGTGTCCCACTGTGGATATTCCCCTTTACTTCCTGTCCCATAGCCAAACCAAAAAGTGAGAGGAAATCCCTCAATGTGAGGAAATACCTTGCTGTCCCACAGTTCCAGAGAACCAATGTCCCCAAAAGAAGATTTGACAATTGTTCTAAAACCTTTCTACTCAATCAAAAACTAAGGGAAAAAATAAACGTCTTTTGTTTAGTTTATGATGACATAAGAGCAGACTGTTAGCTTGGGGAATAGTTTGCATAGATCTTTGTTTTGTAATGAAGTTAATAAATTAGTGACCATTTTGTTCTTAGCTAATTAAGAGAGTTTTAGGTTCTGCAGGTCTTATCCATTTTATTTTTTTAAACACGCTGTCACCAGTGTCCTTGATACCCGCCACACCAGCTATATGACAACATTGTACTGCACCAGTGACAGTAGGTTACACAAAAAAAAAAAAAATGATAGAGATATATATATATATATATATATATATATATATATATATATATATATATATATATATATATATATATATATATATATATAGCAAAAGGCATGGTAAGTTTTTTGGACTGTCTACTTTCCAAAAGGGGGCTTTTTGTACTGTTCCGGCAATTTCGGGCCTCAAGAAATTAGATAGGCCACCAATACATTAAGATTGATTTTCAGATATATACCATAGTTTATTAACTTCCCTACAGACTAAATATATACCAGTTTGGGTTATTTTCACCATAGAAATGTACAGTCGTGGCCGAAATTGTTGGCACCCCAGACATTTTCCCAGAAAATCAAGTATTTCTCACAGAAAAGTATTGCAGTGACACATGTTTTGCTATGCACATGTTTTTTTCCCTTTTTTTGTTTTGTTCCAATACACACAAAGGGAGGAAAAAAAAAAAGAAGCAAATTGGACATAATGTCACACAACTCCAAAAATGGGCTGGTCAAAATCTTTGGCACCCTTTCAAAATTGTAGATAAATAAGCTTGTTTCAAGCATGTGATGCTCCTTTAAACTCACATGGGGCAAGTAACAGGTGTGGGCAAAATAAAAAATCACACCTGAAAGCAGATAAAGGAGAGAATTTCACTTTAAATCTTTGCATTGTGTGTCTGTTTGTGCCACACTAAGCATGGACAACAGAAAGAGGAGAAGAGAACTGTCTGAGGCCTTGATAACCAAAATTGTGGAAAAATATCATCAACAATCTCAAGGTTACAAGTCCATTTCCAGAGATCTAGATTTGCCTTTGTCCACAGTGCGCAATGTTATCAAGAAGTTTGCAACCCATGGCACTGTAACTAATCTCTCTGGGCGTGGATGGAAAAGAAAAGTTGATGAAAGGTTGCAATGCAGGATAGTCCGGATGGTGGATAAGCAGCCCCAAACAAGTTCCAAAGAAATTCAACCTGCCCTGCAGGCTCAGGGAGCATCAGTGTCAGCGCAAACTATCAGTCGACATTTAAATGAAATAAAACGCTATGGCAGGAGACCCAGGAGGACCCCACTGCTGACACAGACATAAAGCAAGACTACAGTTTGCCAAAATGTACTTGAGTAAGCCAAAATCCTTCTGGGAAAACATCTTGTGGACAGATGAGACCAAGATAGAGCTTTTTGGTAGAGCACATCATTCTGTTTACCGAAAACAGAATAAGGCCTACAAAGGAAATAACACAGTACCTACAGTGAAATATGGTGGAGATTCAAGTATGTTTTGGGGTTGTTTTGCTGCCTCTGGCACTGAGTGCCTTGAATGTGTGCAAGGCATCATGAAATCTGAGGATTACCAAAGGACTTTGGGTCACACTGTAGAGCCTAGTGTCAGAAAGCTGGGTTTGTGTCCGAGATCTTCCAGCAGGACAATGACCCCAAACATACGTCAAAAAGCACCCAGAAATGGATGTCAAAGCATTGGAGAGTTCTAAATCCCATTGAACACCTGTGGAAAGATCTTAAAATTGCTGTTGGGAAAAGGCGCCCTTCCAATAAAAGAGACCAGGAGCAGTTTGCAAAGGAAGAGTGGTCCAAAATTCCTGGATAGAGGTGTAAAACTTATTGATGGTTATAGGAAGCGACTGATTTCAGTTATTTTTTCTAAAGGGTGTGCAACCAAATCGTAAGCTAAGGGTGCCAAGAATTTTGACCAGCCCATTTTTTGGAGTTTTATGTGACAATGTTCCTCCCTTGTTTTGTTCCAATACATACAAAGGGAATAAACATGTGTTACTGCAATACTTTTCTGTGAGAAATGCTTGATTTTCTGGAAAAAGTTCTGGGGTGCCAACAATTTCGGCCATGACTGTAGAAGAATACATTTTGTCCTAAATTTATGAAGAAATAACATTTTGGAAATAAATATGCTAAGCGAATTGAAGAAAAAACACTTTTTCAAACTTTATTTTTTTGCTAAAAAAAAAATGAAAAATTTAAAAAATAAAAAACCCCAGCAGTGATTAAGTACCACCAAACAAGAATTTATTTTTTTATTTTTTTAAGACGATACAAATGTGATATGGGTAGTGTTGTATGACCACACAATTGTCATTCAAAGCGTGACAGCGCTGAAAGCTGAAAATTGGCATGGGCAGGAAGAGGGTGAAAGCGCCCGCTTTTGGAGAGGTTAAAAACTGTATCGCTGATTATTCAACAAGTACAGCATCCTTTTACAGCAACTCTTCCCATCTGACTAAAATGTCGCTGTTCCTCTTTGGCCATATTCTGTAATCACCAACATTAGATTGGAGCATTGGAGGTTAAAAAAACAACAAAACCACAGTGCCAGACACTATCATAACCCTGTCATGTCACACGCGCAAGACTTCACAAATATCAGTTGGCTAGATAAGGTTACTACTGCAAGGTGCTGAAATATACTAAACCACAAGGTTAAAAATAGAGCAGGACACTTTGCTCATATGGATGACAACATGTCCCTTACGTATCCAGCTATGATACTGACATAATGTCATAAAATGTAACGAGCAGCAATTCATAGCATGTCTGGAAGATGCTTACCAACAAAAAGTAACCGTTTTGTATATAAGTGACAATAAAAAAAAAAAAATGGTTTTACTTCTTCAATGAATACTTCTGAAGACCTTTCTTCCATGACCAGTTTATCTACTTAATACCAAGCAGGTCAAACCAAGTGTAGAATAAGTATTTTTTTTTTCCTTTTCTCAATAAAGAGTGTAGTTTTCCCCCCCAAAAAAAAAAAAAAAATGCAATAGGCGAAAGTTATTATATGCGAGAAAAACAGAGAAACGTGTGCATCTTAGAACATATATGTTGTTATCTAGCTATGCAAGTTAAAGGAGAAGTATGGGTTTGTGTTTCTCTCCCCCCCCAATCATACTTGCCTAGGTGGATGCATGTGGGCAGTACATGCGACTCCCCTAGGGCGCGCACAGAGCGGCGTTCGGGGACAAGGCTTGTCACCCTGACATACCCCAACCCCGATCACAGTAAAGAGCCAATGAAATTGGCTCTTTGTCTGTGATTTGACACAGCCGGTCACATGGTAGTCACAGAATGTCAACAAACGGGAGGTTACCGGGCTCTCCTCCTCACACACCGACGTGTGTGAGAAGGAGATTGCAGTATCAGCTCGTTACCACTCACAGTGTACACCAACCACACTGATTTGCCGCCCCCCCAATAAAAAAGGGCCCGTCACCAGCCATCAAAGTACCAAAGTTCCTGTCCACACCCATCAAAGTACCAGTCAGAGTACCTGTCCTCGCCCATCAAAGTACCTGTCCACGCCCATCAAAGTACCAGTCAGAGTACCTGTCCTCGCCCATCAAAGTACCTGTCCACGCCCATCAAAGTACCTGTCACAGTTCATCTGAGTACATGAGTACCTGAACACCTGTCACAGCCCATCTGAGCACCTGTCACAAGAACAAAAAGAACAGCGCCCTCCAAGTGCAGTAACCAAACAAATTTAATAAAATAGGGTTAAAAAACACTCACAAAAGTGAAATACAGTAGGGCATGCATTATCTGCTCCGACATCCGGGTGAAAAAGGTAGAAAGGTCTGATCAGGATGTACTGCTGTGGCTCCGCAGTGCTGTCCTATGTCCGGTTACAGTGCTGGTTTACACTGCCTTCCGGGTGGTAGAGACTGCAATTAGCGGTGTGTATTGGTCACAGGGAGAGACGTCACTTCCGGATCGGGTCAGCAGGAGGTGCATCACGTTCAGGACATGCTTGTCCCTTCCTCAGGTTATGACCAATACACGCAACTTCATTTTCCAGTGTTTTTTCAGCTACAACAGTACTAAAGGCTAGGGTAACTACCCGTTCACACCTGGGGGCAGCAAAAATGTTTCTGCCCTCTTGTGTAAGCACGCAAAAAATACGTTACGCACTTGCAGTGCCATCATTTCTTAATGGCACCCCAAACTGCTCTAAAAACATACTTAAAAAAAAAGTGGCAAAATAGCAACAATTAGTCGTTCACATGTGAACAAGGCCTCATACAGGTGAATCTGTTTTGTAATATATAATGTAAGTAGAGAAACCTTTAACTTATAGGGTGCTTTTTATAAAGGATCAGCAAACAATTTTGGTTTGTTGAAGGGACAAACAAAAGCCTGTGTTTTCCCTGTTGAAAATAACACACATTAGGGACAAATCACAAAAGCTTTACAGCAAGTACTATTCGTGTTCAGGTTTGAAATTTTCATAATCTATACATAGGCCTCACGTCCATGGGTATTCTCCTTTGGCATGGCAGTTCAGAGGCTGCGCTTGACCTGCATTGCGCTTCGTTTCTTTGGACACAGTATTTAGCACAAAATAATTTCACACATTTTATCATATCTTAGAGATCCTATCACCTGCCATTAAATGGAACAGTGACAAGGTCTCTTAAGAGTAGCACACCATCCCGAATAAATAACAGGTGCTTCCAGGTATGGCGGAGCATACAATCTCCTCCTAGAACATAGTGCTCAAGCTTAGCAGCCAAGCACCAGGCCTGAACACTAGAACAGAAGTAGGCATCATTGCTTCCTCCATGTTCCAACACTATCTGACATCTGGCATTTTGCTGCAGCTGCAATGGAGGAGAAGTGGGGAGCAATGTGAAGGTGGGTATATTTGGTTTTGAGGGTGGAAAAGAGACCCTCTCATTGCCTATTCTGGGCAAAGTGACATAATTTCTTCAAAATAACGGTTTCTGTGGTATAACTGAGTTTTCTTTGGAGGTGTCTACCAAGGAAAGCAGGAAAGAGATTTCAAGTGTAGATAAAAACAAAAGTAGTAGAAGTAAGGCCATTACTATTTTGGCCCTACTTCTATGGATCACAAGGGTGCAGTTAGCTCCTCTAAACCATTTTCAGCCAACAGTGGGTTAAAGTCTGCTGACATCACTCAGCCAGGCCAGGTGCTGGATCAATCCCGACTTTAGAGTCAGGGTCCACCCAGCTGCCTAGATCAACAGCCCCTCAGCGAGCCACTGGGAGACGGAGCCAGCCGCTCCGATACATCTCCTTTAATAATTTGCTGCCTTACACAGACTGCTGATACAATTGACCTAGTAGATTAAAACAACAAGTAAAAGGAAACTGAATAGATAGCAAAATCTATTGTCAACACTGCAGTAAAAAGTAGTTCAGTAGACTATAAAAATTAAAGAAAACTAAACTAGTTAGTTAAGGGAAAGGAAACCATTTGCAGGAATTCAATAATGTGGCCGAAGAACGTTAAATGAAAGCATTTTACTATGGATGCTCAGCAGAATCATATGGATGTAGTTTATCACAGATTGCACACAAAAAGTGCTGGTGCAACTTTAGCATTTCATTTTATATTTATAGAAGCATAAGTAAATGATCCAATGCAGTAACTAGGGTCAAGGACCACATTTCTTGATATTTGCTTTACAATGACATGGGGGCAGCCGTTTCTCAGACGATGCTTACCCTGTGGTGATCTGACATAGCTGTACGCTCTATAAATAACTGCCTGATCTGTGAGTAAAATCTAGTGGAATGCATTTTTAAAGACTAGTTTGGGCAAGGAAAGTTTCAGTTCAGTTGAGGTTAACATTCAGAATTTAAGAGGTTTAAAACATGGGTTATTTTATATGAACATTACATTCTAAACAGATCATTGCTTTCTTACAAATGCACATGGCTTTTTGAATGAGTTAAAAGTAAGAAAGCCTAGTCATATATAAATTTGTTTATTAATGTGTCTTCCCTTTACTTCAGAATATATGATGGGCTCTTGTAAGGTTTTCTTTAGGTCAGTATTACAAATCATAACTTTGAATGACTAGAAATATATACATTTAGTTACCCACTACATAGACACTTATAGAATATATAAAGTATGTAGGAGACATATGAATTTAGTTATAAAAATACTAGCTGGAGACTATTTTATGCTCTTCTGGGTGTATTCTAGTCAAAAGCATGCTAGTTTACGCAAGATTTTCAGCTGATATTTGTAAAGGGCCATGTTGGTTTCATCATGTCATGCCTTATCGGTTTTATGCTAAATACTATAGTGAAATAAATTAATACTCACTTTTGCAAAGTCAAACTCAATGATCCAGTGCATGCCTTGATCTTGTTTTGTGCCTCTAAATGAGTCATTCCATCTGTGCTTATGCCATCAATGGTAAGAACTACATGACCAATTCCGATATTTGCTTTAGCAGCCTTCCCTCCATCATTGAGCTAATTAGAAGAAGAAGAAAAAAAAAATATTATTATTATTATTATTATTATTATTAATAATGGTCATCAGGACAACAAAGTAAAAATTAAAGTGTTTGTTACCAGAAAAAAAAAAAAAACACCTGTTCTCTTAAAGAATGTTCTTGTCAGAAACCATGAATCGGACTGAGTCAGATGTGCAGTTAAATCCGACTTGTTTAATAATAATTAAAAAAAGGTAAACAGAGTAAACCTAGTCAAAAACATAGCCAGAGTTCAGCAACCGGAATGGATAGTCAGACAAGCCAAAACGTCAGGGAGCCAGAAATGAGCATAGCAGAACAGCAAGCAGGATCTGGAGCCAGGAGGTCAGCCAAGGAAGTCTAAGCCCTTGTACACACGGTCGGAGAATCCGTCGGAATGTGTCCTATCGGGCCGTGTCGTCGGATAATCCGACTGTGTGTGGTATGCATCGGACTGATTCCGTCGGAATATCCGTCAGACCCAATTTTCCAACATGTTGGAAATATTTCCCGACCAACTGGGCCGATCGGACATACTCCGATCATGTGTAGAGAATTTTGATCGGACCAAGTGCCACGCATGCTCAGATCAAATTCCTACATCAAAGCTATTGGCTACTAGCCTGAATGTAGTCCCATCGTAACGAAATTACGTCATCACGTTCTGAAAGATCGGATTTTTTGCCAACTCTGTCCGACCGTGTGTATGCAACAGTTTCGGACAAGATCAGACGGGCAAAATCCGACGGATTTGGTTATGGAAATCTCCGACCGTGTGTACAGGGGCTAACAGGAACACAGGAGAGCGTTTCTAGAGCTGTGACCAAGTCGAAGGCAGAGATCATCTGGGCTGGACGGCAGGACATCAACAGGCGAGTCACTGTTGAGAGAAGGAGCTGGCAATTAGCCGACAGCTGAGCGGCCAGCTTTGAGACAAAAGGGCTGGAGACCAGCCCCGACCGTTATACAGCACACGGTGTGCTGTGTAATTTGGCCCCCTGTATAACCTGAAATACCTGGCTGATCCTGCTTGGTTCTGCCCTCCCCCCCTGTAAACTGACCATGGTTTATTGTGGCTGCTGAGCCCCGACACTGTGGCCAGTTTACGTGTCCTGTCCTCTCCCTGTCTGCCTGTCAGCTCCATGTCCGTGATCGCCCTCTCCCCTCCTGCTGCAAACATTACAGATAAATTGTTCACACTATCCTCTGTTTAATAATATCATCTGCCCAGTGTCTCTCTTTTAAATAATGCAGCTATATACCTGGATTTCAGAGTGTTTCTCCGTTCTCACAGGACCAGCCGGCACTCTCCTCCTTCCCTCCTGACTGCGTCAGCAGGGGAATCTCGTGCTCTCCCGCTGCAGCTGTCAGGTCGAGAGAGGGGAGAGCCAGCCGGTCACATGAGCGCCGAGGGGCACTCTGAAATCAGGTATATAGCTTGATTATTTTTAGCATATAACAACCACTTTAAGTCACCAGTCATTTTATTGGCAATGCCATTTATTTTTTTGTAACATACTTCAGTCTCTCATTGCTTAAAGGTTTCTAATCAAATATAGGTCTACTCTGGAATAAAAAGTAATACCTTTTGGATTTTTGTTGGCGATCAGAAGAAAAAAAAAAAAAAAACACAACAACAACAACAACTAAAAAAAAAATAAAAGGGGTAAAAATAAACTAAAAATTCTATACACAGTACATACTGTACTATAAGATTTGCTTAAAGCGATTCTTCACCCTCCAAAACTTTATCCCTCCACCTTCACCCCTCATATCCTCTACATGAACTGTAAGCTAGTTTTCCCTTCTTTATTTTTTTTATTTTTTGGCGAAAATGTCAGGCCTATTGCATTCTCCTAGGCGAATGACATGCACTGCGCTCCCTTTGACACCTGGGATATGCACATCACATAATCCAGGAGGCATAGCCTTTCATTCAGGAAAGAGGAGGGGTGGGTTTATTGCATCATCGGGAGGCACACTGGCTGAACCCGACACAGCTGGAAGCCAATCAATAACATTACAGCAAAACATGGTGGTGCTGGACCAAATGTTACCAGAAGAGAAGAGGATCACAGCTGGACAGTGATGAATGAGCATCTGAAATGTGCAGAACACACCACCAGGTAAGCAGGGGTTTAAATAAATAAAAATGGGGTGGGGGGGGTTTAAGTTGGTTTAAGTACTTGCAAAAGGCACCATTTTCACAATCAATATGGAAAATATTGATAATCTGGAAAATATTGATAATCTGGAAAATGGCATCATCCTTGTTGGGCTGGTTCTAGGTGTCCATTAGAAGATCTACATGTGTGGCAAGTAAATTATGAAAGAACTTATGATATGGTTTTATAGAATAGAAGAAAATTAGTACCCATTCCTTGAGTGCAAAATTAAAAATTGTGGCCTTAATATTACTTTGTAAGGTCTAGTCGTAATTATGGTAAACTCAGAGCTGGCCACAATATGTCACATTCCAAGATAAAAGGTGTACAAAAATCCAAAGGAATGCTCACATAAAATAAAAAGGTTTTATGAAAATTCGTACATTGGAACATAAAATTGTAAAGCTGACCAAACACACATCACATATTAGTTGTGCAATGCCCTTCAGATTTACCAACAATTATGTTGTGTGAGAGAGTCAACCCGACTAAGACGGTGTGTATAAAATGAATGTCTTAGTTACAACCATGCACTACATATTTGTAAATCTAAAAGCAGGGTGGCACAGAGATTAAACTCAGATTGTTATGCATGTAGCCATATTAACTATGAATATACCTTGTAATTTTTCAAATACTTTTTTGACAGTTTGATTTTTAAACTTTCCTACAATTTATATCAAAGCAAGTGATTTTAAAAAGGTTTTTTTTTCCCTCCTCCTCTTAAAATAACAATGGTATACTTACCTGCTCTGTGCAATAGTTTTGCACAGAGCAGCCTAAATCCTTCTCTTCTGTGCTCCTCGCTGGTGCTCCTGACTCTCTCTCTCTCTCTCTCTCTCTCTCCGCCCCCCCCCCCCCCCGTGGAGTGCCCCTATAGCAAGCCACTTGCTATAGGGGCGCTCGTGGGGGCTTGCTCCTGAGCCTTGCTGTCTGCGTCTAATACAAACATCAGGACTAGGCCCAGCCCCCACCCAAATGTCCTCACTGGCTGTAATTGACAGCAGTAGGAGCCATTGGCGCCCGCTGCTGTCTCAGCCAAATGAGGAAAGAGCAGACAGAGCTTCTTCACTCTTGCACATCGCTTGACCGAAATTGGGCTCAGGTAAGATTTGTACCTGAATGCAATGTACCAGCGACAAAGCAACCTGTGAATATGGGTAAATATTTTCACTGCACTTTAAACAATCCAGTCCCTGAAAAGTTGCTGGATAGGATCACAAGTGACATATCAGCCTCTTAAAAACAAGAAGAAAAGAAAATGTTTTGATACGAGTTCTGTATCCCCATTATTTTACCCAGAAGCAGATTATATGGAAAAGTAGCATATAAAAGCATTCAAAAAAAATAAATAAAAAATTCTAACAAAACATGCATGCAATTTCAAAAGACGTTTGAGCTGTAAATGATATTGGAAATAGTTTCCAGCAGTTTTGTGAAACAAGATGAATGGAATAATTAGCAGTGATGCAGTTTGTTATAAAGGGTATAAACAATGTGATGTCTATGTAAAAAAAGCACACCTAGCAAAGAATCAACCAGGCTGAAGTGATAAATAGAAAAACAGAAAACCTAAAATAAAAATATAAGGTCTGCCTCAGACTTTTTTTTTTATAACTTATTGTAAATTCTCATTAAAAACCATTTCACTTTTTTCTCAAGGTAATATCAAAAATAAAGGACTCAGTTCACAAGGATTATCACATAGGTTATTTCTCCTTAAAATAACACTGGCTTTTAACTGACAGTTAAGGTAAAATATTGGCTTTAAAAAAAAAAAAAAAAAAAACATGCTTTTTCCCCTACCAATTACACACCACATGTACAACCTGAAACAAGGTGGATCTTATCACATCTAGCTGCCTGGCATACTTTTCATTTACAAGCAATCGCTAGTCCATAAATATTTTCCTACAATTTTGTAGAGAAAAATAAGCCTGGGCTCTGTCACAATACAATAGCGCTGTGGGAGAGATCCTTGCTTCACACATTGTGTGTGTTGATGCAGGGATCTTTTTTTTTTTTTTTTTTTTTTTAAACTCTCTGGCTGAACAAAAATAAATAAATGAACGTCAGTTGTCCCGGGATTCCTTCTCCTCATTGGCTGAGACAGCAGCGGAAGCTGCTCCCACTGTTGTCAATCACAGCCAGTAAGCCAATGAGGGGGGAGAGTGGAGGGTGGGGCTGAGCCACGGCTCCAAGTGTCTTATAGATGCAAAGGGTTCGGGAGCGAGAACGCACCAGTGCCCCCACAGCATTCAGCTTGCTATTGGGGGCACTGGTCAAGGTGGAGCAGCGCCAACAGAGGACCCAAGATGAGGAGGATCCGGGCTGCTCTGTGGCTCTGTGCAAAGCCATTGCACAGAACAAGTATGACTTTTTTTTTTTTAAAGCTGAACCTTTAATACAACTTAAAAAAAATAAAAATAAATTAAAAAAACACCCCTTTCAGGTGTAGCTCCCCCTGCAATACTTACCTGAGCCCAATTTCGGTCCAGCGTTGTGCATGAGAGCAGCAGCACTGCCATGTCTCTCCCCCCTCACTGGACCATGTGAGAACAGTAGGAGCCGTCAATCAAGAACACCTGTCAGGTTTTTTATTATTGCCTGTATCCCAGGGAGATACTTTATTTTTCCTGTTTACCATTATTAACCACTTTGCATCCAGGCCAATTCTGACATTTCTCTCCTACATGTAAAATTCATAATTTTGGCAATCTTGGCATTTTATGGCCTTCAAAACTGTGATAGGTAGTGATAGGTAGTCAGGAGTAAAATAAAAAATGTATGCCCTTAGAAATCCTGAAGGAGGTGCTTGATTTTCGGGGCCCGTACACGGCTAGGCTCCCAAAAAGTCCCACACGTGGTATCCCCATACTCTGGAGAAGTAGCAGAATATATTTTGGGGTGCAATTCCACTTATAACCATGGCATGTGTGAGCAATATATCATTTAGTGACAACTTTTTGTAAATTTTTTATTTTTTTTTGTCATTATTCAATCCCTTAGGACAAAAAAAATAAATATTCAATGGGCTCAACATGCCCCTCAGCAATTTCCTTGGGGTGTCTACTTTCCAAAATGGGGTCATTTGGGGGTGGTTTGTACTGCCCTGCCATTTTAGCACCTCAAGAAATGAGATAGGCAGTCATAAATTAAAAGCTGTGTAAATTCCAGAAAATGTACTCTAGTTTGTAGACGCTATAACTTTTGCGCAAACCAAAAAATATACGCTTATTGACATTTTTTTTACTAAAGACATGTGGCTGAATAAATTTTGCCCTCAATGTATGACTAGAATTTAGTTTATTAGATTTTTCTTATAACAAAAAGAAAATATATTTTTTTCAAAATTTTCACTTTTTCCATTTATATCGCAAAAAATAAAAAAATCGCAGAGGCAATCAAATACCATCAAAAGAAAGCTCTATTTGTGGGAAGAAAAGGACGCAAATTTCGTTTGGGTGCAATATTGCATTATCGCGCAATTACCAGTTAAAGCAGCGCAGTGCGAAATTGGAAAAAGACCTCTGGTCCTTAAGGTGTTTATTGGTCCGGGGCTGAAGTGGTTAAAGAAAGATATTTTGAGTTGTCCCCAGGACAAAAATGGCGGGGAAATTTTCCAATAGGGACATTAGTTTCAGTAACCCTGGTAGCAGGGATTCCCTCACTTTAAAGGGATTTTGGCTAGGGACCGGAAGTGAAGGGAAATCTCCCCAATGGGACACAAATGACAACAAAAATTTACAGGTTTACGCTATGAAAAAAAAAAGTTTTGCCTTTACTTCCACTTTCTAAAAAAAAGTTTTATACAGGAGGAAAAATCTGCATAAAGTATATGCAAACACTAATAATTGTTTTCTTATTGGCTCCGTCTGGTAAATAGACCATTGGAAGAGCTTTCTTATATCTGTTTGATATGTGCTAAAAAGAAAAAGCCTGTCAATTGTGTAAGAAATGTACAGCTATCTTGTAACCTTGTCACAATTGGGGGTTATTTACTAAAGGCAAATCCACTTTGCACTACAAGTGCACTGAGAAATGCAGTAGCTGTAGATATGAGAGGGACATGCAAGAAAAATAAACAGCATTTTAGCTTGCACATGATTGGATGAGAAAATCAGCAGAGCTTCCGCTCATTTCAGATCTTGCCCTCAGATCTATAGTGACTGCACTTCCAAGTGCACTTGTATTGCAAAGTGGATTTGCCTTTAGTAAATCAACCCCTTTGTGTTATATCAGAGTCTTCCTAGTTCTCATATTGGACTTTAGAATAATATGTCATAATTATATAAATAGCTGAGTGTGGGAGTGGTTGAGTAGTTTAGCAAAAGACACTGGGCAGTGCTGACACTCAGTCCACAGAAATACTACTTGTTGTCCAACAGAGCTTAGGAGCTAATCAGAGCATTCTGGCAGAACAGGTATGGTCAGGCAGGGTCAGGCACAGGAAATCGTGCCTGTATTGCAGTGATGTGCTGCATGTTTTTTTTTGCCTTGACATAGGATTTAATAAACAAACAAACAATCTTAAAAGGAGGTTAATGTATTAAAATGACTAATAATAATAATAATAATAATAATAATAATAATAATAATAATATTGTATTTGGCATCCTATGTAATCTTTTTTTGCATATGTTCAATAAACCTTTTCTTGGTTAAAAAAAAAAAAATATATTGTATTTGGCAATATGTGCCCAGTTAACTGATACAATTGTGAATTTCAATACAGATTTGTCTATGGAATCGAACTTAAATCTGAAATCTAAACAAACCGCTAAACACACATTTGTGAAATGTCTCATCTTTCTAAGTCTTAGCACAGACAGGAGAAGAAGGTCACCATTTTTGTTAAATTAAATTAGTGTACAGAAACATAGTAATGTCACCTTACCGATGAAGCAGCAGCACACTGATAAGCTATCAAAAGTCTGCTCATACTACTACCACCCACTGTCAGTATAGGACCTGACTGGCTACTTGTGCCGCTACTCGCTCCAGAGTCAATGCAACTGTACAGGGGAAGACAGGGGGTTGCCATCAAGTAACATTCAGGCGCTTTTAAAAGTTGTATGTAAAAACACATTTGAAGTTGTTGTAAAAGCTGAAGGCTTTTTGCTTTCATGCATTCTATGCATAAAAAGGTAAAAAAAAAAAAAAAAAAAAAAAAAAAAAAAAAAACACAACACGTGTGCTGCTTCCACCACAGCCACCCCTAATGCCACGCACACGACCAGACTGACGGACTAGGTCCGACAAAACAAATCCCTGGACAATTCAATAGTGTGTTGACCTTTGCTGTTTAAAAATCAGACGGACTTTAGATTTAAAACAGGTTTCAAATCTTTCCAACGGACTCGAGTCCGGGCGAAAAATCAGTTTGTCTGTATGCTAGTCCGACAGACAAAAACTGGACGCTAGGGAAGCTATTGGCTACTGGCTATGAACTTCCTTATTCTAGTCCGGTTATACGTCATCACGTTAGAATCCGTTGGACTTTGGTATGCTTTTGTGTGGCCAAATCCGTTCGGAAAGTCCATCGGAACTCCGCCAAAGCCCGCGGGAAGACCCTCTGACCTAGTCCATCGAAAAGTCTGGTTGCGTGTACGTGGCATAATACTCACCTGAGCCCATCTTGATATAGCAATGTGCACGGGAGCCTCAGCTACCCCAGGTCTTTTTCCCCTTATTAACAGTAAGTGAGCCAATGAGGAGAGAGCAGGGGTGAGGCCGAGTCAGGGATCTATGTGTCTTAGGGACGCATAGAGCGAGCCTACAAGAGTACCCCATAGCAAGCGGCCATCTCAGCGCCTGAGAAGAGGAGGAACAGGGTTTCTCTGTGTAAAACCATTGCACAGAGCAGGTAACTGATATAAAAAAAATACAAACACACAACACAAACCTTTAAAAAGAGGAAGTAAACCCTGATGCATTTTACTTCCTCTTTGTTTCCCTGCAACGGTAAAGCATAATGGGCTACTATGCATCGCCGAGTAGCCCATTATGTGTCACTTACCTGAAACCGAAGTCTGCAATGTCCCCGATTTCCTCACTGGCATGAAGCGTCCATTCTTCATCCCTCTTCGTTCCGGGGCCATGAACTCCAGCTCTGACTGTCTGGAGCCGCGTGATGGGAACTGCCAGTTATGGCATGACCCCAGCTTGAAACAGCATAGCATGCCCTTAATGCCCTTTTAATGTTTTATAAAAGGAATACACAAAGTACATTAAAATGGGGGTTATATCTGCCTACAGTTCTGCTTTAGAAGTAGTTATATTGTATAAGCCACCTTTAGCTCTATGTGCACTTTGACATAGCATGGAATATGTCTAGTAATAAACCCCAGAGTCTTGAATAGGTTAAGCAAAAGATTTAAGGGCACAAACATAGGCAATTACGGTATGTTTACTTACACAGTAACAGTATCTGTCCAAAGCAGGTTTCACTTTGCATGCTAACATTACAGACTGTAAATATCACTATCACAAGCCCCACTCTAGGCTCCACTGGGAAGAGTCTGTGCAGGACAGGATATTTTAAAACTTCCCTATTACAGTGCAATGACATACTGCTTAAAGGCATTGACAAAATGACTTACAGTATAAGTCAAATGTGAAACGGATACCTTGTTTAACCAAACAAGTATGGATCAGGAAATTTGATACATTAGGGACTTCACTTCCAAATGTGATCTCCAAAGCATCTCAATACAATATCATTTTCAGGAGCACATTTTGACTTGAGTTTTCTACAACATTCACAATTTGTGGTAACTGCCAATCGGGTCTAAACGTTATCAATGATCACATATTTACACTTGGTGGCTACTAGTGCAAAACTGTATGGAACAAGACAGTGCAAGCAACTGAAAAGTGATAATATTCTACCACATATTCTCATATTTGTGCTTTACAAGGAGGCCACAGATACAGGATAACGGTGGGCCATGTAGGCAACATCTGACCGCTGTCCATCACCTTAGCAGATTGCTTTGTAAACAAGGAAGCTTCTGGCACTGCTAATTACAGGGGGGACAGTGGTGCCCATAAAAAAGGGCGATTTGGGAGCTTCTGGATGATATTACAAAGGAGGCAGAAAAACAGATTTTTGGGAAAAATAGAGGGCCAATAAGTAATGGATGTTACAGATTATTTTTGGAGGAGGAGGATATGTCATGTTATTGATTATTACATTTCAAATTATATCCCACTGAGAAGGTTTGTCTTGGAGTTCTTTAAAGCAGTTATAAAAAGGCAGAAGTTTTTTTTTTTTTTTTACCTTCATGCATTTAAAAAAAAAGGTAAAAAACCTTCTGGATGCAGCTCCCCCTACCCATCTTATACTTGCTTGAATCCCATCTCGATCCAGCAATGTGCATGAGAGGCTCTCCCGGGTCTCACTCCCTCTCCTTTTGGCTCACACAGCTGCTCTGTGTGTAAATGGACAATGTCCATTGATGGGAGGGGTGGGGGGGGGGGGGGGGGGTGATATGGGGAAGAGAGCAGTAGATGCAGAAAGAAGAGGATCAGGGCTGCTCTGTGCAAACTCATCGCATGTAGCAATTAAGTGCAATAGGTGTAGGGTTTTTTGTTTGTTTGTTTTTTTAATACCTTTAGAATCACTTTAAAAGTATGTTAAAACAAGTGTAATGTCATGGTGTATCTAAATATTTACATAATAGCTAAAACAATAAAAAAGGATGGGAACATCCTCAACAAAGTTTGCTATGGAGGACGAGTCTGGGCCCTGGAAAGTTGACTTCAGGTGACCTCCCACCTCCAACAGCCGCCAACTGATGGAAATCATGGCGATACCACACACTGGGCCCATTTCACAAAGCTAAGACATCGGGATAAGAACATTCCATTTTCAAAATAGGTACAGTGATGTTAAGTTGAGTCCAATAAAATTTGAAAATGGTGAAAATGGCAGTCACGTGACCAAAATAAAGACTCTTATCCTTGTGTAAAACCTTCATGAATGGAGTGCACCATTTCCTGACTGGACAACAGTATCACTTAATATTGTTGACTAAACAACCACAGGGCTGTTGTTACTTTGGTGATAGAAGACAGTGCCTGAACTCTTGCAAATATAGACTAAGCAGGGCACAAACTGTTAGAACTAAGTGGGCATCTCACATCTGACTCTTACCTCCCAGAGTCAGTCACTCTCAGACAAATGAAACAAAGTGTTAAATCAGGGGTGAGACAAGGGTAGATGTTGACCAAGGAAGCCATTTTTTGAGCCTCCCTCGCAAAAATGGGCACCTTTGGTGGCAGCACTGCCTGCATATACACACAGGCGGTCAGCTCAGTGCCACTTAGTCAGTAAAACTGCAGGATCACCATCACTGAGCATAGTTTTTGCCCTCATAAAAAACTCGGTTTTACTAGACTCAGCATTACTGAGCTGCACTGAGGATAGAGTGTCCATTGGCCACAACAGGAGTGACACTTTGGCCACAATGCTGATCCCCATTGTGCCTCCAAGAGTGCTGTCTAAGGCAGCCTTCTCAATTGACTTCATGGAAGGCATGACCCAGGGCTAAATATATATTTTTTGCAGGTAATCCTAAGAAAATGAATATATTTAAAACCATGTAAAACTTTTGCCTTTTTTTGGACAACGCGCAGGCGCCGATTTGGCGCACATGTACTGCAGGTCCGGGGACGTCAGGCGCAATGAGTATATCTGATTATTCTTTTTTCTTTTTCCTAACTAGACTACTATCAATTGTAACCTGTGCTTTTTAACAGCTCCCGTGTTCTCCGGGGTGGGTCATCTTTCCTTGGGCCCCTGGCAATCCGACACCTCTTGGTAAGACAATTGAACATAGGGGTATTCACAACACACTTTATTTACAAAAAATGCTACTATATGTATATAAAAGTACTCAGGTATCTGCTTACTGTATTTTGTGACCAATATGTGTTTTCTCTACTTTTATAATTCTGTGATAATCACCATCGAACTGTAGACAACTCCTGAATAAACAGCTAATGTAAACCCACCAAACATGTAGATCAACCAATATATGCAGATGGTATCTACGTTGTCACAATGTGGTGAAACTATAGTATTTTGTCTTGGATAATCACCATTTGTTTTAATCTGTAAATTTATCATCATATGTATTTAAAGTAAAATATTTTACTTCTGACTGTTCAGCATCAGTTGATATACAGTACCACTGAAGTCCAACACAGCCTCTTCCTTCCCATCTATACACATTGACGGGATGAAGGTACCATAAATATTTATTGTCACTGCCCTTTTTTATAATACATTTAAAACTAAATATTCAGATAGCATAAATACAATGGAGAGTGGTTCTCTTGAATACCCCACAACTGTAAATTCATTCAAAGTGATAAAGATATGCTCAGCTTTCCCTTTTACTACATCACTGGGTTGTCAAAACAACTGATCATTTTACAGACCAGCTACTGTAAATTAGCCAGGCAAAACGTCTGGTGTCCCTCTAACATACAGAAGTAATGGAATCAGACTTTGGAATGTTACACACAAGTGATGGCTTTATGAAGCCCAAAATAAATGAAGAAGTGCTATACACAACACACTGGGGCTTCATTTCACAAATATCTCCATGGCAACTTTAGGGAATTATTTCTATTACTTTACAATCAATCTATTAAAAAATACACACCTTTACACACTTTACTTTTAAATAACTGCAGCATGAATAGCTCTCTTAAAGAGGAAGTAAACCCTAATGGGTTCAATTCCCTGCAAAGGTAAAGCATAATGGACTACTATGCATCGCATATTAGTCCATTACATGTCACTTACCAGCAAAGTCACCGCTGTCCCCTGTAGTCTGGAGCATCCATCTTCTCGGTGGGTCTCGCTACTGCACCGCTGTCATTCGGCGAAGCCGCGATGATGTCACTCCCGCGCATGCGCACGGGAGCCACCACTCGCGGCATATCGCAGGCGCCACAGACTTCGGTCTTTCGGCAAATATCTCCTAAACCGTGTAGGTTTAGGAGATATTTCTTGGACCTACAGGTAAGCCTTAATCTAGGCTTACCTGTAGGTCAAAGTTGGTTGTAAGGGTTTACAACCACTTTAAGCACATGTTAATATTGTGCCGTGTGGATTTTTGTGTAGCTCTCTAATACAAGGATAGAGATGCAAATGCTTTGAAGTTTCAGTGGCAATAAATATTTTTAACATTTTATTGTGGTGCAGCCCACCATTTCCTAAATCCTTGCCCAAGCTGAAGAGGACATAGGGATCCCACTTCTGCCTGCTGGGATGTCCACGTCACACATGCTAGCTGGCAGGGTTTTAGTGAGGGGCACAATTGCACCATAAGATCCAGCGCATGCGTAGATATGGCGGTAGCCTCTGACCGGTATGCGGGACCAGGCAGAGTTCTGGGGCATTTCTGTGCACGCATGCAATCCCCTTCATGTACAGACATTGCCAGGTCCCTAAAGCTTGGAAGAGACCAGAGGCATCCATGTACATGCATGGGAACCCAGCACATGAGCAAATATGTTGCTGGTTTCAATTATCTTGGACCTGGCAGAGTCCTTTGGCACGTTTGCACACACATGGGATCCCGTTCATACACAGATATACAGCGTGTATATACCAGTTCATTCTGCCCAATCTAATGGAAGTCTATGGCAAAGCACAAATAGCCCAGCCGAAAAGCGCAGGTATACTGAGCTGCACAAAGTGCTGTGGGGAAACCGCAGTGGATCAGTGTGAAAGGGGTCTTAGCCCGGTAGGATGACGTTCCGCTAACTCCAAAGTTACAGATTCTAAGAATATTAGCTAAATAAAGGATACCTACAGGCATTTATGATCCCTGTAAATGATCTCATGTTCAAGCAACTTCAGCAGAAAAATATAGAATTTTTCTTGTCATGTTCAGCTAACTCTTGGCTGAATAGTGCCTTTACAACCACATTGCATACGCTACACAGTCATCTGTGAGTTATCATTTGTATATGTTTATTTTATTCTTATGTCAAATCAGTGTAAATTACCCAGACTAAATCTCACCAAGCCTGCCGTGGATTCCAGAATTATGCTTTCTTTGCATTTCAAGAAGGAAAAGAATCCAGGGCTTATTGATAAATTACCACAATGACTAATTCTCCTACAGAGAATGTCTGGCACACAGGCAACACAGAACTGGTTAAAATGGAGAAAAACTGTTGTGGACATTAGGAAATCTGGTTTAGGGCAGAAATCCAATATTTAAAGTTTGGCAAGTATGAGCAATTTTTCACAAGCACAATCATTTAAAAGTGTGATAGAAATGACATTGGACCATGAATGACATGAATATTAGAAGCTAAATATAATATATCACATATAATAACCAAGTGAAGTATGCTGGTCAACTTTTTCATACAATTACACTTTTTTTTTTTTTAAACGAGAGATTTGTATTATTCGTTAATACAACCTGGGAAAAAAATAAAATAAAATCACAAGCAATGTATAAATAATTGTATCCAAGTGTGCCATTTCAGTTTGTACTTGTACAGTGCCTTGAAAAAGTATTCATACCTCTTGACATTTTCCACATTTTGTCATGTTACAACCAAAAACAAACGCATTTCATTGGGATTTTAGCTGATAGACCAAACATATGGCACATAATTGTGAATTAGAAGGAAGAGGATTAATGGTTTTCACATTTTTTTTTACAAATAAATATATGAAAAGTGTGGCGTGCATTTGTATTCAGCCCCCTTTACTCTGATACCCCTAAAGTATTGTGGAACCAATTGCCTTCAGAAGTCATCTAATTAGTAAATAGGAGTCCACCTGTGTGCATCTCAGAATAAATACAGCTGTTCTGTGAAGTCCTCAGAGGTTTGTTAGATAATCTTAGTGAACAAACAGCATCATGAAGGCCAATGAACACAACAGACAGCTCAGGGATTATGTTGTGGAGAAGTTTAAAGCAGAGTTAGGTTATGAAAAAAAATCCCAAGCTTTGGACATCACATCCAACATATGAAAATGGAAAAGATTATGGCACAACTGCAAACCTACCAAGACATGGGCATCCACCTAAACTGACAGCCTGGGTAAGGAGAGCCTGCATGGTTTAGGGGGATTTCCCCTGTATCAGCATGTGCCAATGTCATATGCGCACTGAAGCAATGGCACATCCAGCTAGTATGCCGTTATGCGGCTCCAGCACGCATGCGCAGGACTGATGTCATTGCGGCTCTGGCCACTCACAGCACCGGAGGCTGCGATACCCAGAATTAACTCTGGGAGCGATGACGCTGGCCAGAGCGGTGTACGAGGACCGCTGTGGGTTTACAACCACTTTATGAAATTTTTTTTTTTTTGCTTGGTTCATCAATATTTTTACACCTTTAACAGATATTTACACATTTCACATAATAAAAAAAAAAAAAAAAAAAAATGTATTCAATTTGTAAAATAATTTTTCAATGCATTGTACCACTGCGGACAGCTGAAGTGTAAACAAAAAAAGTTGCGGCAGGTATCGGAGTACTAAAATGACCCCAATAACTTAACGGCATCTCTTTTTTTTTCACATTACATTATTTTTCATTACATTCCTTTTAATTTGATTGAACCAAAGAGTATTAGATCTTATTTTATTGCCATCTTGTTTGACAACCAAATGTTCAGGGGTTGTAAATCTTTAAAATAAAATAAAAGTTCAGAATTATGATCTTTATTGCAAGAAAAAATAAAATAAAAAAATTGTGGTTCTCCTTTTATCCAGAATTGCGCAGCTCTAGTTTGAAGCATTACAAGTCTGACTTTGGGTGCATAAGCAAAATTCTCAAATGCCCTACACTATTCTCCCTCCACCACACACCTATTCCTAACACTTTTTTCTCTCTGCTAATCCAAATAGACTCTCTCATGGCTGTGGAAGGGATGCAAAATACTGTAGATATGAGGTGCAGGCATCTAGAAGTAAACATATTACCCCTAGTTTCCCAATCCTCCCATCATAGTGATGAGGCAATGTGGGTGGGGCTTAGTGGCGCAAGTCATACAACATACCAGAGCTTTGTGACCACTGAACGCAGTAAGGCACTTGGTTGGGAGAGCCTACTTCAGGAGTTTGTCAACCCGCACAGATGTCTCTCAAATCTCCCCCGAAGTCGGACTGAAATTGTGAGAGTTCAGTTGCACTCGCACAATTTCAAACCCGCATTCAATGTGAACCTATGCTTAAAAGGGGCATTAAACTGAAAGCTGTAATAAAATTGCAGATTACCAATCATTAGATATGGTGGATGCATTTGTTTTCTCTTTGGCATTTCTCCCTCAGTTTTCACCTGGTGATCTGGCCAGTAACACACCTCCTGTATTAGTGAGACAGCTCTGACAAAATGAGCACAGGGGGGACAGCAGACATCAGCCTTGTCAGTCTGGGGAGGAGGGGCGTGGAAAATCTATTCACAGATTTAGATACATTTATAAATTGAAGCCAATCTCCAGCTAATGATGCCAAGGCCTCATGCATGCTGGAAATTATTAAAAAAACAAAAACAAAAACACAACACAAAACACACCAGTAACTGTATAATGCTGCGTTAAAAAACACATTCATTAGCATTTAAGTGTTTTTTTAGCATATTAGCTTTTGTTAGCAAGACTATACTCCCACAAAAGATTATGGCTCAAACATGTTCATAAACGTCAAATAGTTTTTCAGCGTTAGGGTTTTTTTTGTTTTTTTTGTTGTTTTTTTTGTTTTGAGCTGTAAAAAGACTTGCTGGCTGGTTCATCAACTGAAAATAGAAGACTAAAAAGGAAAGCATTGCAGCCATCAAATCTAAGGATTGGTAAATTGTAATATAATAATAATAATAACTGTTTGCTTTTGGGCTTTACCCTAACCATCAAACTTAACCTCCAACATCTCTGAAAACAATTGGTCCTGCAGTGTCAGAGCACAACTGGGCCTGCTGGGACGCCTAAGAGAAGAGGCTTTGGTGGGCCAGTCAAGACAGCATAGAACAGGGGTCTCAAACTGGTGGCCCTCCAGCTGCTGCCAAACTACAAGTCCCATGAGGCTTTGCAAGGCTGACAGTTACAAGCATGAATCCCACAGGCAGAGGCATGATGGGACTTGGAGTTTTGTAACAGCTGGAGGGCCGCCAGTTTGAGACCTCTGGCATAGAGGAAGGCTGCTTAAGCAATAACTAACGTAAGTATTACAGCTTTATCCTCTACCCTAGACTTACCTAGCATTTAACCCAAGGAGGCCCCACTGAGCTTTACCTTATTCCTTTAACCCCCACCTCACAAGTAATTAAAGGAGACTTTGTACAAAAAAATAAAAATAAGACATAAAATAGATAGGGGACAATAATTATTTGATTATGCTGCCGTGTTTGGGAGGAAAAAAAATTCTGACTTTGACCCCAAGAACACCATCCCTAAAGTCAAGCACAGAGGTGGAAACATTATGTTTCTCTGCTGAAGGTACAGACCAACTTTACTGCATTGACGGGTCAATGGACGAGGTCATGTATTGTAAAATCTTGGATGAGAGCCTACTTTCCTCACCCAGAACACTGAAGATGGGTCCATGATGGGTCTTCCGGCATGACAATGACCCAAAACATACGGCCAAGGCAACAAAGTAGAGGCTCAAGAAGAGGCACGTTAAAAAAGTCACGGAGTGGCCTAGCCAGTCTCCAGACCTCACTACTACAGAAAATGTATGGAGGGAGCTGAAACTTCAAGTTGCCAAGAGACAGCTATGAAACCTTAAAAAGAGAAGTATGGTAATCTGTTTTTTCCCCCAGGATCATACTTAGCTAGGTGAATGCAGCATTGGTCCGATACTGCACCTGTCCCCCAGTGACTCTACACTGAGAACGGAGTCATCGAACACCGCCAATTGCTCCATTCTGACAGCTTCCCGAGCAGAGAGCTGCAGACTGTCAGTCAGCAGTGCTCTGCTCCCTCCTCGCTCACTGAAGCACCGGGCTGGGGCTCAAGCTCTCATTGGCTTCCATTGCAATGACGTGGGCCGAATTCTGTGATGTCAGCAGAGAGCAGACTTCAGCCCGCTCTCTGCTGAAAATGGGTCACAGGAGTGCAAAAAGAATTGCACTCTTGTGATCCATAGGAGAAGTACAGCCAAACGAGTTTTGCCCTTTATTTCTCCTTTAAGGATTTTTATCAAAGGTGTCAACCAAAAATCCAGAAAAAAACACATGATACAAAATGTTAAAAATTAAGTTGCAGTTCAGTGAGTAAAGTAGTATTTGATCCCCAAGAAAAACACAAGGATTTAGAGAAGATCTGAGAGTAGACCAAAATCTGAGAGGTGTGCAAACCTGATCCCCAACTACAAGACACATTTTACCTCAGTACTTGATGGAGAAATCCTTGTTGGCAAGTACAAAGTTATGTTTTGCTTGGGGATCAAATACTTATTTTTACTCACTGAACTGCAAATTAATTTATAACATTTGTATTAGGTTTCTTGTGAATTTTTGGTTGATATTTTCAATCATTTAAAATACACATATGGTAAAAATGATAGACCCTTCATTTCTTTGTAAGTGGGCAAACTTACAAAATCTGCAGAGGATCAATTATTTTACCCACTGTACATGCACCCACACACACACACACACACACACACGCTGCAGGTATGCTCAGACATCTAGAGCTTCTAGGTGGCTTAACTATAACTCAATAGCAGTATAGCAGGGGCTGAAATTGCATTTTTGACATACAAATAGCCTCATACCTACAAATCTCTGTATAAAACAGAATCATAAAAATGTTGCAGATCAAGTAAAATTTGGAAGTGGCCATCAAATATTATTTCAGGTAAACACCCCCAAAATATGCATAGGCCCTGAAAATACAAAATACAATATTTTTGGACAGACCCTGGAAAACATGACTACAGCAGTGGCTTAGCATCTATACCTAGTGTTTCCCCAATGTAATGACATTTAAATATCTTGCTATTACTGCACTTGCATCTGTAATAGTAATCACGTCTTGTTATTGCCAGACAAGGAGGAGCAGGAGGCCATATCTATTAAACTATAACCTCAGCAAAGAATTCCAGCGTGTGGCATGCGCTTATATCAGGTATGACATCACTATGAATATCCAAGCAGCTATATCTGTTGTCTGTACACTAGGAAAAACAAACAGTTGAATTGGACAGTAACTTTTACCTGATATGGGAAATGAAAGGCCATTAACTACAAAATAATCAATTTCAAATATTTAGAAAATTCAGGATGTCATTAAGCTCATCACCCACTCTTGCTGAAGAGGGATCTGGGTGTTTATGCACATTAGAAGACTACATTAGCCAGTGTTAACAGATTATCAAAAGCCACCACGGTTTAAAACATTATATTTGAAGATTGTGACCTGTTTTCCTTTTCAGGTGGAATGCCAAATGGCCACTAGCCATCAAAAAGACACTATAGCAAAAAGTACAATCGACAGCATCTTTGTATGGTGATCCAGTGGGTATAGTATGTCACCAGCAACTTGACTGCTCATGGTGAGCCTTTTATTCGTTGCATGGAAAACTGCAATATTTTGGAGCCACAGCCAGACTCCTTTATCAGGCATTCATGTTGGTCACTGATAGCGTTTGTCAGTAGCTTTAAAACATCACTATTGTTCCTGTAACTGAGCAGTTTGGCATGATGATGACCACTTCCTACAGGATTACCAGCATTAGGAGAGGTATGGACTCCAGAGAGAGATATCATTTTGCCACTGTAAAAATTAGTAAGACCTCATCTGGAATATGCAGTTCAGTTTTGGGCACCAGTTCTCAAAAAGGATATCGGGGAACTGGAGAAAGTCCATAGAAGGGCATCCAAACTGATAAGAGGCATGGAGGAGCTTAGCTATGAGGAAAGATTAGAGGAACTGAATTTATTCTCTTGAGAAGAGGAGATAAATGGGGATATGATCACCATGTATAAATATATAAGGGGTCCATATAGTGAACTTGGTGTTGCGTTATTCACTTTACAGTCAACACCGACGACAAGTGGACACTTTTTAAGTCTGAAGAAAAAGATCATCTCCAAATACTGAAAGGTTTTACAGTAAGAGCTGTGAAAATGTGGAACAGACTCCCTGCAGAGGTAGTTCTGGCCAGCTCAGTAGATTTCTTTAAGAAAGGATTCTTTCCTAAATGTACATAATACACCTGGGTACTAACATTTATAGGTAGAGTTGATCCAGGGAAAATCTTATTGCCCGTCTGGGATCAGGATTTTTTTTCCCCTGCTGTAGCAAATTAGATCCTGCTTTTCGGGGGCGCTTCCTTCCTCTGGATCAACTGTGTCTATAGGACTGTGATTTTTTTTTTTTGATTTTTTTTTTTTTAAATGGTTGAACTTGTCTTTTTTCAACCTGACTAACTATGTTGCATCTACCAAGTAGACTGCTGGAGAGAAAGCACTTGTACGACATATCTTGAACCGCAAAGGCTGTCCATCTAGTTGCACCAGGTTGCTACCTGGGTAGTATTACCAAAAAGGCCTCTTACTTGGGCAGCCAAAGGGAGCAGTAAACCAGGAGATTTCGTTTTACTGACCGCCTACCTAAAGCATATATAAAGACAGGAGGGACAGTTTTACATGCTGCAGATGCAATGCTTTAAATTGAAGGCAGCATCTCGAGTTGTCAGGCATTATGGTCAAACTCACCCATTCAAGTTAATGTGGCAGCACCACAACTACGAGACAAAAAAAATTGCTAAGCTTGTGGTTGGTAAATTTGTCCCATTGGAAATTGCCAGTGGGCAGGAGCGAAAACAGATATACCAACAAATTTTCAGCCCCCTCTAGTCCCATCATGAGAGCCCTGTGTCAGAGCTGCAGGGGAGAGGAGAGCGCTTGAAAAGGACTTTGAATTCCAGGTGCAGTTAACATCACCCATAGGTTCCAGTGTTCTAGCTGTTGGTGCACATTCTTCTCCCCTGCAGCCACTGCTGGCTGGCTGGATGACAAAGGGAAGACAAAAAATCATATTACTGGAGTGGAGCAGGCTAAAAATAGGCAAGTACCGGTATATATAGCCCTTTCCTTTTTTCCCCCCTTTACACAGGTTAGTCGGCATTGGAGTGGGTAGGGGGATTTTTTAAGACTAATTTGGTTTAGGCTGAAATTCTACGTTAACTTATGAAGTCAGAGACAGCCATGCAAATAGCATTTCCAGAAGGTAGGCTAAAATAATAGCCTCACTTTTTTACTATGAAAAACCTTTATGAATCTTTTCATAGCAACTAGCATCAAACCAGAAACTAAGAATTCATCCAGGAAAATCTCAGCAAGGTGATCGACTGTTATGCCGCTTACACATGAGCAGAATGTCCATCAGACGAAAGCTTTTCATCATATATACCGATCATGTGTGGGCATCTGACTTTTTTTTTCAAAAATTAAGACTGACCTAGAAATAGAACATATTCTAAATATTTCCGATGGAACCAATTCCTATCGGGAAAACCGCTAGTCTGTATGCTGTTCCGACGGACCAAAAACGAAATGCAAGCACGTACGAGACGGAAGCTATTGGCTACTGGCTATTGAACTTCCTTTTTCTAGTCCTGATGTACGTTTTGTACATCACTGCATTCTTCACGATCGGACTTTGGTGTGATTGAATGAAATAAATACTTGTATAGCGCACAATGCGAACTGAATCGCCTCTAGGCGCTGTAGAGGCGCTCTAGGATTGCAAGACAGTTTCAGCGGAATTCCATCAGAAAAACCTTCAGAGTTTATTCCGACAGGAAAACTGGTCGTGCGTACAGGTCATTAGGCTTAATATACACGGGATGTTTTCACAACTTCTCCTGAACGATTTAACCTGACAGATATTAACCCACATTTAAAAAATTTCTGTTTTGCTCAAAAAAATAAAAAATAAAAATAAAAAGAAGAAAGAAGATATATGTTTTTTTCGAAATAGACAAAAATGAAAACTCAGCTACAACGTAAGTTACCATGTTTAGAAGCGCTTGGCGCTTGAAATGCCCCTAAACTCAGCATCTGAACTCATTCTTTTGCTTTCCAAAAAAAGGCCTCTAAACTGCCTAGAGACTACTATAAACAACCCCTACATGTAATAAGATAACAGAGGAGACTTCAGGAGCAGCTGAAAAAAATGCCCAACTGTTCCTAAACGTCCGTTTAGCAGCAGCAGTGTACATCAGGCCTAAGGCTTCATGCACACTGGTTTATCCTGTCAGGAGGAGAAAAACAGTAAAAAAAAAAGTCACCTAACCTGCATTTTTTCAAACCAGTTTAGGTGAATTTAGCAGTTTAGCAGCATTTGGTGTTTGAGAGTTTATTTCATTGGCCAGAAATTTAAATTTGATCTGGCTATTGAAATGAATAAATGCTGAAGTGCTACATGTGCCTAGCGTTTAGGCTCGTTTTGGCATTTTAAATGTCGATAAACTTGTCCTGAATGTGTTTTTTGTGGTTTTAGAGAAATGCCAGTAAACTCCTCTAAATTACCGAGTGTACATGGACACATAATAATATAACAGAGGAGAGTTCAGGGGCTTCAGAAAAAAAAACACCCAATTGCTCCTAAATGACAGTTTAGCAGCTGCAGTGTACATGAGGCCTAAGCCAAATCAAGAACAAAATAAGCTTTTATTTGACCACCCCCCCAGAATAAACTAAATTTAGACCACGACAACTCTGAATCTGTAGCAACATCAATCAGATTTTTCCATGGAGTGTAAATACTCTATATGTCTGCAAATTGACAGCAAGGAAAGTGCTTGGGGTCTTGTGAAAAGTGAAAGAGACCCTTTCACATGCCAAACAAAATGAAAAACAATCTCACTCAACAGGTAGGATTAATAGTCTATTCTTTCCAGCCAACATAAGCTATAAGAACCTTATTTATACTCTGGATATGTGTTTAATGCCTTTTGCAAAACATTTTGTATCTGAATCACTGCTTTTTCTAGATATTGAGTGACAAATCACTGCAATGAAAGAAGCTTGCCAAAAACATTACATTTATATATTTTAAAGCAACGCTTGTTTTTATATATCAAGAAAGTTTTATTGAATAAAAGAATCCAGTGTACATACATTGAGAAATATAAACTTTCAGACATACCTCAGAAAATATTAGAACATAGCAATGCCCTAGTGCAGGGGTTTCAAATGTGCAGCCCTCCAGCTGTTGCAGAACTACAAGTCTCATCATGCCTCTGCCTGTGGGAGTGGCTTGTAAGTGTCAGCCTTGCAATGCTTCGTGGGACTTGTAGTTCAAGCTCAAGGGCGCCAGTTTGACAACTGTGCATGGGGTCGGTCATACAATAAGCCATCATAAAATAAAAACCAAAAGAATTGTAAACACAGACATAGTAACCAAACAAAAGACCATAGATATTCTCATTACCGTTAGACATAATTATCCAACTGGACATTGAAATAGTCTCATCTGGGTAAGCTCCCTAGGCCCAGATGTATTTTAGCCAAGGGGCCCATAACCTCTCAAGCTTGCCCAAACATCCCCTACGTTGGTATATAAATTACATGTGCACAAACTTAAAAATTTCTCTAGCAGATATTGTATTAAAAACACATAATATGAGGATTTGCAAAACTGAGCATTGTCCTCATCAGTGTCTATTCATACATGGGTAGTGATGTGGTGAATGAAAGGGAAAAAAATAAAATAAGTGCTAGGCAACCGCAATGTGTAGCAAACATTCTTAGGAATACACCCTAGCCTTAAGGTAGGTTTATTCACACAACATTACTTAAAATATCTTTGGGATATACACAAACAAAGTAGTCTGTGTCTGGCAAAGACATAGCTTTGAAATGCAGTCAGGTTTTTGTGTTTAGGGATTGCGGAAACCCTTCCCAACGTTAAAAAGATAAAAAACAAACAAACCTGTGAAGACATGGATCCGAGCTTCTTCACATTATGGTGTCCATTTATGAAACTGAACAGCAGTGATCCCGAGGATCACGGCTGATCTCATATGAAACAGAAATGATCGGGGGAGACACGCTCTCCCCCAACTATCTCCACACAGAGAAGCTGTGATTGTCCAACACAGAAATGGGCAGTTTATGAAGCTGCAAATCTCAGCACTTCACTGGTGATCTGTGTCAGAATTCACACTCCCGATTAAATCGGGGCGCGAAGAGGGGGGAAGGAGGAAGATTACTGCCTTGTGGGGGGGGGGGGGGGGGGGGGGTCTGATCAAGGAAGTCAAACATGTCCCCCTATCATATTTACAGTATCTCACAAAAGTGAGTACTTCCCTTTACATTTTTGTAAATATTTTATTATATCTTTTCAAGTGACAACACTGAAGAAATTACACATTGCTACAATGTAAAGTAGTGAGTGTACAGCTTGTATAACAGTGTAAATTTGCTGTCCACTCAAAGTAACTCAACAGACAGCCATTAATGTCTAAACCACTGCCAATAGTGATTATATTCCCAAGTGAAAATGTCCAAATTGGGCCCAAAGTGTCAAAATTGTATATTTTGTGATATTTTGCACTGCTTCATAAAACGGACACCTGTATCCCGTGTGTGTGTGTGTGTGTGTGTGTGTGTGTGTGTGTGTGTGTGTGTGTGTGTGTGTGTGTGTGTGTGTGTGGTGAAGGGAGCATCATTACAGCACGGTTGTATGAAATGAACTCCTAGGACTCCAGACAAATTGCCTTGCCTATGCTTTTGTCTAAATTGTGACATGCTGCCCAGTGCAGTCCAACACATATGGTTGGCAACAGGCCATTACAGAAATGTATACAACCGCGACTATAAAACATTTTGTATGCCAATAATTTTATGCAGTTAATAAATGTAACAAGAGCATTCAGATTAATTATTTTCCAACATGCCTTAATTTTGTTATTTTCAGGCAGATCAAGATGTCCAGAAAAAGTGTCAAAGGTCGAGCAGTTTAAGGGGCTAATCACACTTGTCTTTTTTCATTCAGCAAAATGCATTACAAGCAAAAATTCCTCTTCCCCCCAGCAGCTTATTCATAACTACAGCATGTGCTGCAATGTTATACAAAAGGGAAAAATGATATAGGCTCATTCCCACCTACGGTATGCATGTGCACTACCATACACTGCAGCATTTGCAACAAGAAATTGTCTGCATGAAATGTGAAAAGATCAGTTCACATTCAAAATACTATCATTAGAAGTATTATCTGCCTACAGTTATACACTATTTGGGTAATAGTTCTCCTTTAGGTTCTTCCAAATGCAAGAACATATCTTAAAGAGCTACATCTACCAGACTAACCTGCATTGTTCAATATATACGTAAAGTTCATTTAATAAGCTCATAATCATTTCCAAAAAAAAAAAATGTTCACTGCCTTGTCCCTAACCTGAACAAAAGATACAAAAATTCAGAACTATAGAAAAAAAAAAAAAAAGATCCACCCATTTACCCAACACCCTCAAGTTAAATTGAAAATAGACAACATTTAACTGCAGATTCTATTGTTCTGGGATCCCACAGCAGCTGGTCTATTACATGTCATATGGAATTACATAATATTACAACTGAAGGGGGAAGATCTGACTGAACCAGCTGATGCTTCACTTAAAGCGGTAGTAAACGCTGCCCCTCTAATGCTGCTTCTTAAAAAGAGACAATAAAATAAAGTATTCCAACACGTTCTGCATTATAGTTAACCCCTCCATGTTTTACTATTTTGCAGCTGTTTTTAACTTTTTTTTTTAAATAAGCATCTCTATACTTATCTGGAATTGTAATGGAATTGCACAGTGCAGCCATGAACCTCCTTTTCTCAGGTCCACCGCCGGCCAGTGTCCAATGCCCCCACAGGAAGCCGCTTTCCATGGGGGCACTTGTGCAGGCCTGCTCCCAAGCCCCTCTGCTGCATCTATTGACACAGATAGTGAGACTCGGCCCCACACTCCCTCCCCACTCTTTCGTCATCAGTAGCAGGAGCCAATGCAAGGAATGCATCAAGGTAAAAAAAACACTTAGGCTTTAGAACCACTTTAAATAATTTTTGCTTCCCAGGATAAGCCAACACCATGTTAAAAAAGGGACTGTAAAGTCTCATGGTATTTCACCTGAATGCAGTCTATGCATTAAGGTGAAAAACATTCTTACCTGCAGCTGCCCCCAGAGCCGCCCCCCCTCCACCTTTTTTTCTTACCTGGGTGTATCCGTTGCAGTGATGATAACAAACCCAGCAGCTCCAGCCGCTGGCTCTGTCCTCATTGGATAGATTAATAGCAGCGGGAGCCACTGGTTCCTGCTGTTGTCAATCAAATCCAGTGACTCAGGAGCGAGCCTGCATGGGTTCCCCCATAGAAAACTGCTCTCCGCGGTGGCACCAGATGAAGGGGAGGAGCGCCAGCGGGGCACACCAGCAGAGGATCGGGGCTGCTCTGTGCAAAGCTTTTGCACAGAGCAGCCAAGTATAACATGCTTATTTTTATTTTAAAAAATGTGAACCTTAACAACCTCTTACATTGTCTTCCGAGTCCACAGCACAATATACTTCCACCCTTTCAGCTATTCCTTGCTGTAATCTCACACATGCACAATGATTTCTTAGCCAAGCCTCATTCTAGTGTCAGGATTACTATGCCAACCAGTCGCCACATACCATAGCAGACCTGTTTGCTATGCCGATGTTTACACCCCTGTGACAAAAAGTCACATGAGTGTATCAGGAATGGGAATAATCTCACGGTATCTCTGCACAGTGCCGCAAAGAGTGTATATGATGGACACAGCATGCTTACCAATGGCTCCCACTGCTCTCCCAGCCAGTGAGGAGGGAGAGTCCCCGGAAAGCCGAGGCTCTCATGCATGGATCGAAATGAGGGTAAGGTAAGTATTAGGTGGGCTGCTGCACAGAGCTTTTTTACCTTAATGCATAGAATGCATGATGGCAAAAAGCCTTTAGAACCACTAAAGTGTGCAAAGTTTATGGGGGAGAGTTTACTGCCACTTTAAAGAGATCTTATGAATGTGATTTTGTCATGAGAGCAGTCACTGTGAGATCTCAGACCACCAAATTCTGCAGTCAATATATTTTCTGACAATTTTTTTATTTTTTTTGTCAGGTTCTTAACTTGGGGCCCATGGATGGGTTTCATGAGATTTTTGCAGATAAAATAAAATAAATAATCCCATTTACATTCACTATACCGCCCTCCTCCTTGTCCCAATGATTTTCAATTGAAAGAAACCACACCATGCTACTGTTCATAGGGTTGAGATCATCTCTAGACTCATTGTTGGCCCAGGTTTACCATTTACATTTGTATCATTGTCCTCTGCAGTAGTAGTAGTAGCAGCAGCAGTTTTGAGCAGAACTACAATGGTTTTGTTTAATTTGAACAAGATGATTGTACTTCAGAAATAATGAGTGGCCATTACTTATTGAATGAGAGATTGTGAGTTTGCTAATATTGTTTACTTTATTCAAACTTTGTGTATGTCATGTGCGAGGCAATCAGATTTCAATAAGGTAAAGTACATATATTCTTTGCATGCAAACTTGAATTTATGTAAATATTTCTAGGGTGGGGGGTCCATAGCTTTCATCAGATTCATAAAGGGGTCTGTGGCTAAAAAAAAAAGGGAAGAAGAGGAGTCAAGAACCATTAGTTTAACCAAATCCACCCACAGTTAGAAGCACCTCCCTAGGGAACACTTAACCCCTTCCCTGCCAGTGCCATTTATACAGTAAGCATTGGCTATTTACCAATACTAGTAAGTTTTTGTTTTTTTTAAATCCCATAAATATATCCCTTATTTTTGTAGGCGCTATAACTTTTGAGCAAGCCAATCAATATACACCATTGCAATTTTTTTTTTTACCAGAAATATATGTAGAAGAATACATATTGGCTTAAACTAATGAAGACTTTTGGGGGATATTTTGGAACGCAGACATGATCAAACACCACCAAAAGAAAGCTCTATTTGTGGGGAAAAAAAGCACATCAAATTTTGTTTGGGTATAACATCGTACGATCACACAATTAAAGCGACCCAGTGCCGTATCGCAAAAGAATGGCCTGGTCATTAAGTGACTAAATCCCTCCGGGGCTGAAGTGGTTAATGTGTATGCACCGGCAAGCACAAACCGGATTATTATGTTAATTGCCTCCAGATGGAGCATGTGAGCTGACTTGTTCATTTATTTCCCCATCATGCATTATTACATGCTAGCTTCCCTTTTTTTCTTCTTGTTGAACTGAAAGGAGAACAGAGCTTTCTCTCAAGGGTTAAAGTGTTTTTAGTGTGTAAAGTAAGCCATCTACCAAGAATCTCCAAGATACAAGACCCCTCTCTTAGCTCACAAGCAGGCAAAAGCGGTATGTAGGATTTATTTCTTTCTATCTAGTTATTAGTTTCAAGTCATGTGTGTTTTTAAATGTAATTCACTGCATGTCTGATAATTTGTCCCCTTTATTCAGTTCTACGGTGCTGATGTAAGTGTCTATGTAAGAGCTTGATAAGTACATTAATCAGCGATACAAGAACCTCAGCATTCTCATTGTGACATAGTAGAACACTTTTCTGCGTCTGAGGGCCAAAGTCGAACACGTATCTGAGTCTGACGGCCATGAAACCATGAAGCTGCATGCAGAAATTGTTGCTTTGAAGAAACCCGTGTCATGAGTGAAACGTGTCAGCATGACACCATCACGCTCCCTCTAACGAGGGCTCAGACCCACCCACCAGCAGACAACTCCCCTCTGCATTCCCTGGGAGATCGGAAAAAGCCATTGGAGTGTTTGAGCCACGAGTAGGCTCTTAAACAAGCAGGATATCCATCGACATTGGTCACACCTGGGAGACCTGGTGGGACAGACGGAGGTCTTATCCTCAGCCAGAAATAGGCGGAACACCGGCTTTACAATGATGCTGTGGACATGGTTGAAATTGGGAGAGCGGTGAGCTGTATTGTTTTTCACTTCCCGGCTGGAAGGAGTACATACATACACACTCACCTCCTCCCTAGAGGATCATTAGCCCGTCCGCATCAGTTAATAGCAGTCACACATATTTACACACACTGAAGGAACTTGGAATATTAATATTCCGTCTACCTCCTGATCTACATTACCAGGGATTTTGCCTTCATCCATTGTTAGCTTTGTGAACCATTATCCATCTTTATTCGACATCACAAGGGGCAATTGCCTCTTTGTCCACGGTCATCGTTTAACAGAGTTATGGACAGGATTAATTCACTGTGTTAGAGCTGCACGATTCTGGCTAAAAATGAGAATCATGATTTTTTTGCTTAGAAGATAGATCACAATTCTCATGACGTAACATCTTTCATATTAAAAAAAATAAAATAAAAATATGTGCTAACTTTACTGTTTTTTTTTTTTTTTTTTTATTTGTTGAAGTGTATTTTATTCCCAAAAAATTGCATTTGAAAGACCGCTGGGAAAATACAGTGTGACATAAAATATTGCAGCAATTGCATTCCCTAGGGTCTCTAATTTTTTTTATATATATATATATATATATAAATTTTTTTTTTTTTTTTTTTTTTAATATATATTTGGGGTTCCAAGTAATTTTCTAACAAAAAAAATATTGATTTTAACTTAAAGTGGGGTGCCCCCAAAAAAAAAAAAAAAATATTAAAAAAGTCAGCAGCTGCAGTATTTGTAGCTGCTGACTCATAATAGGACATTTACCTGTCCCAGGGTCCAGTGATACGGGGGAACGAAGTCCCCCTCGTTCCCTGCTCCGCTCGCGGTGCCGTCATTCGTACTGTGGGCACCCGGCTGTGGCTTCACAGCCGGGCACCCACTGAGCATGCGCGAGCGGCGCAGGGTGCCGCAATACGCTGCACAGTCATCTGGGACACGTGACAGATCCCAGATGACTGTGCGGCACAAGGAGAAGTGATGTCACCAGCCCGGGCATGGAAGAAGGCAGACTACGAGGGACCCCCTAGCAACAGGTATTTAGAGGCTTTTAGAGAATTTTAAGCACAAAGATTTAGACTTTAAGTGGTTAAAACTTCCTGCATTTACTGGTTGAAAGCTTGACAGACTGCCCAGATTATTTGTTTACAAAAGAAGTTCTATCCCTTTGATCTAAGAAGTAAGCGTTAGTTATAATGTTTCAAGTTCTAAACTTGGCAGATTGCCTGGGATGCTCTCTTTTGACAGCTGAGTGAGTAAATAATCTCTCCACGTGTTTATATGAAAGAATTGCCTACTCTCAGCGGGAGCGATCGGCAGGGGGGTGAATCGAGATCACGTTTTTTTAATGATTAATCGTGCAGCTCTACTGGTGTGGCATCCATGCAATATTAAGTGAACTGCTTTGAACGCACCATTCATACCAACACAGGGATTCCAATATATTCATCAGTAAATAAGGATATTGGTGAGGGGTGAAAGTCTGAGTGTGGTGGCCATCTGTGTCTTTAACGTTGTCTAATTTTATTGTATTTGGTGGAGGTATATCATTTAAAAGCGATTAGTGTTAAGTGAATTTTTGATAAATTTGCCTGTTTCTTTCTGAATTGCTTTGGGAAATTCTTCTCCCCCCCCCCCCCCCCCCTTTTTCTATATGCATGCAGAAATCGGCTAGTATAGTAGAACACTTATCTGCATCTGTGAAGGCTATGAAATCGTGAAGCTGCCCGCAGAAATTGGCTAGCAAGGACAGCCATACCTTTGATAAGGAAAGTACAACATTGGAAATGATCGCAATGAATTGACTGAGGCAGCTAGTAGCAAGTAAAAGGCTGAATAAGCCAGCCCCTTTAGTATGGAACAGTTTAACATGTCAGACAAGTGAAAATACAGTGCTGTCCAATAGAGAACTTAGGCCTACACTCTATTGTGCAAGATGTTGTCAATATAGAGCAAGCCAACCAACCACAGCAAGCAGAAATAGAAGCCCAAATGCAACAGCCTGAGGTGAGCTCAGATAACGCACAGCTCCCAGACATTAGAAGTCGTCAGCGTACACGCACACTTCCCAAAAAAGGTAAAGTACTGCAAGATGTTAGAGAATTGAATCTAATAAAGGATTTTGAACAGAAATATAAAATATGGAAATATATCAATGGTTTGAAAAAAAGAGCCCTTCAAAGTGATAATGCAGAATTGATTAAAGTTGTGAGCACAATCAATGTCACTCAGTCAGAGGTTGTGAATCTGAAAATTCAGAGAAAATAAATAAAATTATGACACTTGTCTTGAAATCACTAATACTGCAAAAGAAAATGTTCAACACTTTCTCAACAAAGGTCCAGAAGACATAACCCAGCCTGGTTCAGTGTGAAGGAAGCTAGGGATCTTTGCAATACTGGGAAACGTTGCATGCACAAATTCGTCACCAATAGCAAGAAGGTGACAACTTTGATTTGACCCCAGAAGAACCTAAAATAGGAAGGGCACTAAGGGTTCAATGGTGCATAACTGCAGACAAGTTCCACTTCAGAGTCTTCGTAAGGGCTAATCCCAGTCCTGCTTTCTGTGTGAATACATGCAAAACCAGGACTCAGGTCCTTACAGTTTTAGTCACACACCTGTAATAACATATGTCCCACATTATCCTAAGCAGCCTGCACAATCTTCACTGTAGATAAACCTGTCCTCTTCCTGGCTCTGAACTTTCAGCGCTGCAAAGGTTAACATTTTTGGGACTGCAGGAAGTATAGTAGAGATGATGCAATTGGGAAATATTGCTTCTTTCACTGCATGTAACAAGATCTGTGAATGGGGGGAATCCTATGACTGATCAGAGCCACCCCCCCCCCCCCCCCCCCACCACACACACACACACACACACACACACCTATTACTGGCAGTGTAATCAGTGAAATTGCTTTTCTTAATGTGCAGGGTATGGTAAGTCAGAACATCTGTGCTGCTCTTTTGCCTGAAGACCTGAGGCTGTTAACCACTGTAGCATTTGAATATCAGACAGGCATCCCTGCAATGAATATTTCTCCAGGATGTAGCATCCTGCACAACGTGGGACAGCCTTCATTACAGGTAAGTGATGTGACTAAAGCTGTAGGAATTTTTTTTCTCCAGCTAAAACTTCAACTTTAAGGGAGTGCGTTAGGCAAGACAGAAAGCTTTCCTCCTATGTGCGTCAGAGTGACTTAAAAATGCCTTGTGGTTGTATATTATGAGCCCTGACCTGAATGATCAATAGAGATACAGCAAGTCTCATCACTAATGAACACGCCATATGTTTCACAAGAATTCCATGACGAATATTTCACTGCTATTCAATGTCTCTGTTATTTTACCAACAAAGGCATCTACTTACAGCTAACAAAAAGGGGCGAGTCTAAAAGGAAAGGTTACAACTGCACAAAAAAATTTTACAGTGTGGTTGTCATTCTTACACCACTCAGGGCCATTCACAGCTACATAGATCTACACTTGGTCTTACTGCACTTTTAAAACTACCAGGGAGTAAAACAATTGTGTGAGAAAGCTCTGATAGAAAAAAACCCTCTCCAACTTACACACCACTTACTATAGCCAGGACAACAACAACTTGAATTCACTGCCCTATAAAGTATATGACCCAAGAGCCAGGCAGTAGCTACTTCTATCAGTTCTGAAGGGGTTCTGAAGGGGTGTGGATTCTCTTTAAAATGTAACTTTATGCCCTCAATCAGCATTAGCCTTTTTAATTCTTATGCAGCTAGCAAATAGATAGGAAGATATCCACCTCAGCTCTATTTAACCGCCTTCAAATACAGATTTATTTTTGTGGTATGTGATCACCACTGGATAGAGAGAGATAGATATACATACAGACTATTTTTTATATATTAATTCAAGGAGTTGAATATAAAAACATCAAAGTACAAATTTTAGGAACTGCAACCATTTTTTTATACACAGTCCAACCCCCATTTTTCAGGGGGGTCAAATGTGATTGTAAAAATGAATATAATATTTTGCTGAGAATCCTTTACTTGCAATGACTGCCTGAAGTCTGGAGCCCATGGACATTATCATTGCTCCTTTCTGATGCTTTTTCAGTCTCTAACTGCAGCCGTCTTCGGTTGTTCTTTGTGGGGTCTCTCTGCCCTTAATTTTGCCTTCAGAAAAGTGAAATTCTTGCTCAATTGGGTTTAGATCAGGCGATTGACTCGTCCATTGCAGAATATTCCGCCTTTCTTCAAAAGCTCCTGGGTTGCCTTTGCAGTGTGTTTTGGAGTATCGTCCATCTGTACTGTGAAGCGCCATCCAACCAACTTTGCTGCATTTGGCTGAATCTGGGCTGACAGTATATCTCTAAACACTGCAGAATTCCCCAGTGCCACTGGAAACCCTGCATGCCAATGCCACCACACTGCCTCCGCCACGTTTTACAGATAACATTGTGTGCTTTGGAACATGAGCTGTTCTAAGCCTTCTCCACATTTTTTTCTTCCCGTCATTCTGGTACAGATTAATCTTAGTTTCATTCGTCCAAAGAATGCCTTTTAACAACTTGTCTGGCTTTTAGATGATGTTTTTTGGCAAAGTCTAATCTGGCTTTTCGATTCTTCAGGCTTATGAATGGTTTGCCCTTTGTGGTGAACCCTCTATATTTTCTCTATATATAGTCTTCTCTTGATTGTAGACTGACAAGGATGTGCCCACAACCTGGAGAGTGCCCTTGACTAGTCTAGAAGTTGTGAATGGATTTTTCTTTATTATAGAGGTTCCTGCGACCATCCACTATGGTGGTATTCTGTGAACGTCCAGGCCTTGCATGGATAGCTCCTTTGAATGAAAGATGTAGGTTCACATCAATAAATTCCAAATGCAAATACCACACCTAGAAATAAAATGGTTGTAAACCCTTACAACCAACTTTGACCTACAGGTAAGCCTAGATCAGTGATGGCGAACCTTGGCACCCCAGATGTTTTGGAACTACATTTCCCATGATGCTCCACTACACTGCATAGTGCAGGAGCATTATGGGAAATGTAGTTCCAAAACATCTGGGGTGCCAAAGTTCGCCATCACTGGCCTAGATTAAGGCTTACTTGTAGGTCCAAGTAATATACCTCCTAAACCTACACGGTTTAGGAGATATTTGCCGAAAGACAGGCACCGCTGTCTACGGCGCATGCGCCGTAGACAGCGGCGCGCAGGCACACTGAGCGCGCCGCTGTCAACAGCGATATGCCGCGAGTGGCGGCTCCCGTGCGTGGGAGTGACGTCATCGCGGCTTCGCCGAATGACAGCGGCGGAGCAGCGAGACCCACCGAGAAGATGGATGCTCCGGACTACAGGGGACAGCGGTGACTTCGCTGGCTCCTGTGCCAGGTAAGTGATGCATAATGGACTACTATGCGATGCATAGTAGTCCATTATGCTTTACCTCTGCAGGGAATCAAAGAGGAAGTAAACCCATCAGGGGAGGGGGGGGGGGGGGGGGTGACTTTACTTTAAGAGCTGTAATTCCTAAACTCTCCATCCGATTTGGTAAATAAAAAAAAAAAAAAAAAAAAAACGGAAACTGCCAGTGTCCAGACAGATTTACACACACACACACACACACACACACACACACACACACACACACACACACACACACACACACACCCCTATATAAATATCTATTAAGCTCTGCAAAAGGCTTTTCTCATAGCTGGATGACTAAGGATGAATTGGGGTTTCTTGCCACCATTTTCTCTCGGTGCCCCATTATCTTCAATCTACCAAAAATACACAAAGACCTAGCACATCCACCTCAGACGTCAAAAAGCTTGTACACAGTTCTCCCACATGAAGAAGATGAAAATTAGGTGCTACATCAAGCATTAAAGTGGTTGTAACCCCCCCCCCCCCCCCCCCCAGAAAAGAAAAAACCTGCAAGCCAAAAAGGCATATTGAGCTAGTATGCAATATATACATACAGACACACAGTATTTCACAAAAGTGGGTACACCCCTCACATTTCGGTAAATATTTTATTCTACTTTTCATGTGATAACACTGAAAAAAAAAATTACGATTTGCTACGTCAAGGAGTGTACAGCTTGTATAATGCCCCGTACACACGATCGCACATTTAGACAAAATCCATGGGATTATTTTCCAACAGATGTTGGCTCAAACTTGTCTTGCATACACATGGTCACACAATGTCAAGAACGCGATGACGTACAATGAGCCAAGAAAATTGAAGTTCAATAGCCAGTGCGGCTCTTCTGCTCAAAACTGAGCATGCGTGGAACTTTGTGCGTCGGAATTGTGTACACACGATTGGAATTAGAGAAAAATGCCATGTCTAAACTACTGGCAGCAAAAAATGTGAGTACACCTCTAAGTGAAAATGTCCAAATTGGGCCCAAACCGTCAAAATTGTGTGTGGCCACCATTTTTATTTCCCCCAACACTGCCTCTTGGCCTGGCAGCACTCATACGTCTATTTCCCAAAGAACCTCTGGATATGAAGCTCAGCTTCTTTGGTCGACCATTACAAGGCCTGTTCTGAGTGGAACGTGTCCTGTTAAACTGCTGTATGGTCTTGGCCACCTTGCTGCAGCTCGATTCTTTTTTTTTTCAGATTCTCAGAGTTCTTTGCCATGTTGAACTTGCACTGACCAGTATGAGAGAATGATAACACCAAATTTAACACACCTGCTCCATATTCACACCTGAGACCTTGTAACACTAATGAGTCACATGACACCGGGGAGGGAAAATGGCTAACTGGGCCCAATTTAGACATTTTCACTTAGGGTTGTATTCACTTTTCAGTGTATTCAGTATCATCCACACAGAAATTGAAGAGAATGTAAATTAAATAGTGTAAACAAAGTATCACTTTAAGGCTCCACACTGGGCTTGGGGGGGAAAAAAAAAAAAAAAAAAAAACCTGCACCCCTCGAGTTTTTGGCAGAACTAGAGCGTTTTTTTTATTTAATTTTTTTTTCCTGCCAGAAAGCTCCAATTAGAAATGCAAATCAGGTGTTTTTTTTTTTCCTACCTTTAAACGCTGAGCTCAAAATATGCCTCAAATTCTCCTAATGTGCATGGACCCATTAACCAGTTAAGGACCGCCACATGTAATTATACGTCGGCACAATGGCACGGACAGGCACAAGCACGTACCCGTACGTGCCTTCCTTCCAGCGAGTGGGGGGGGTCCGATCGGACCCCCTCCCGCTGGCTGCGGTGGTCTGGTTCGCTTCAGGAGCGATCCGGGATGAGGGGATGGCCGTTGGTTTCTGGCCATCCCCTCGCGAATGCTCCTGGCGAATGAGAAGCTTCCCCTGCCTGTGTAAGTGTAAACACAGGCAGGAGGAAGTGATGTCACTCTCCACATGGTGGTCTTTTGGACCGGACGGCAAGGAGAGAAGACATCATAGTAAGTGCACCAACAGTACACTGACACATAGGTACACATTCACCCCAAGTCACCCCCCCCCCCCCTCCCAGTCACAGTGTCACTGATTGCAGCGATCATTTATTTACTGATCACTGCATTTAGTGTCAGGGCAGTTAGTGTTAGGTCCAGGGTAGCCCCCTACCCACCCTAATAAAAGGTTTAACCCCTTGATTGCCCCCCCAGGTAACCCTTTCACCCTCTTTTGCCAGTGTCACTAAGCCATCGTTTTTCTGATCGCTGCATTAGTGTCACTGATGCCGCTAGGTAGCTAGTTATTTTTTAGGTTCACTGCCAGGTTTTTATAGCGTTAATTACCCCCATATACAACCTAATAAAAAGGTTTTAACCCCCTGATTGCCCCTAGAGTTAACCCTTTCACCAGTGTTCACCGTATAAGTGTCACTGGTGACGCTGGTTAGCCAGTTAGTTAGGTTCCCCATCAGGTTTTTTTTTTTTTATATAGCGTCAGGTACCCCCATATACTACCTAATAAAGGTTTTAACCCCCTGATTGCCCCTAGTTAACCCTTTCACCAGTGGTCACCGTATAAGTGTTACGGGTGACGCTGGTTAGTTAGTTTGCTTTTTTATAGCATCAGGGCACCCGCCATTTATTACCCAATAAAGGTTTAACCCCCTGATCACCCGGCGGGTGATATCAATTAGGTTTAAGGATCAGATAGGGTCTACATCGCCCCAGACAGCGCTAGGTTAGTGCCAGTACCACTAACACCTACGAGCAAAGCATATACCTCCCGTAGTGGTATAGTATCTGAACAGATCTATACTAGCGTCCCCAGCAGTTTAGGGTTCCAAAAAAACGCATTCTTAGCGGGATCAGTCCAGATACCTACTAGCACCTGCGTTTTGCCCCTCTGCCCAGCCCACCCAAGTGCAGTATCGATCGATCACTGTCACTTACAAAACACTAAACACATAACTGCAGCATCCGCAGAGTCAGGCCTGATCCCCCAGTTTTTTTGGTAGCGTTTTATACAGTCGCTGACAGCCGATGTGCTTTTTTACCTGTGAATCTCACTAGTGTACCACTAAATTTAGAGCCCAAAATGGCAAAGCGAAGGTACATTAGTGAAGAGGCCTACACGTTTCTGAGCATGACAGATAGTGAAGAGGAAGTCACTCATCTGTCAGATTCAGCTCAGTGAAATAAAAAATGAATGTGCTTAGAAAGCCTGAAGTGCTTGGTTTTCGGGGTCCCGTACCTGGCTAGGCTCCCAAAAAGTCCCCCACATGTGGTATCCCCGTACTCAGGAGAAGCAGCAGAATGTATTTTGGGGTATAATTTCACATATGCCCATAGCATGTGAGAGCAATATATCATTTAGTGACAACTTTGTGCAAAAAAAAAAAAATTTGTAATATTCCCGCAACTTGTGGCAAAATATTATATATTCCATGGACTCAACATGCCCTTCAGCAAATAGCTTGGGGTGTCTACTTTCCAAAATGGGGTCATGGGGGGGGGGGTTGTGCCATTTTGGCATTTTATGGCCTTTGAAACTGATAGGTAGTGAGGAGTGAAATAAAAAATTTGCACCTTTAGAAATCCTGAAGGCGGTGATTGGTTTTCGGGGTCCCAAAAAGTCCCCCACATGTGGTATCCCCGTACTCCGGAGAAGCAGCAGAATATATTTTGGGGTGCAATTCCACATATAACCATGGCATGTGTGAGCAATATATAATTTAGTAACCATTTTTTTTGTGTCATTATTCAATCATTTGAGACAAAAAATATTCAATGGGCTCAACATGCCTCGCAATTTCCTTGGGTTGTCTACCTTCCAAAATGGGGTCATGGGGGGGTTGTACTGGCCTGCCATTTTAGCACCTCAAGAAATGAGATGGGCAGTCATAAATTAAAAGCTGTGTGAATTCCAGAAAATGTTCTCTAGTTTGTAGACGCCATTTTTTTTTTTTTTTTTTTACTAAAGACATGTGGCTGAATGCATTTTGGCCTAAATGTATGACTAAAATTGAGTTTACTGGATTTTTCTTATAACAAAAAGTAGAAAATAATCGTGTTTTTTTTTTTTCACATTTTCGGTCTTTTCATTTATATCGTTAAAAAAAAAAAAAATTATATATATATATATATATATATATATATATATATATATATATATATATATATATATATATATATATATATATATATATATATATATATAAAATATAAAATCGCAGAGGCAATCAAATACCATCAAAAGAAAGCTATATTTGTGGGAAGAAAAGGACGCAAATTTCATTTGGGTACAACATTGCATGACAGTGCAATTACCAGTTAAAGCAGTGCGAAATTGTAAAAAGACCTCTGGTCCTTAGGCTGACAATTGGTCCGGGGCTGAAGTGGTTAAGCTGCTTTTACAGGCAAACCACAAAGCTCCTCTAGAAGCAGTGATATTTTTTAAGACCGTGTGCATGGAGCCAAAGAATAAGTGGCTTGTAGCTCAAAAGTTATGTACACTTTTGCATAAATTATAAAGAAAATGTCTCCAGGAGCTGCAAAACACTGTACCTTACTATATGTAGTATTCAAAGTCAAAGTAAAAGCTTGTTTTTTGGTTTAAATTTAACAAACATGTTTTACTTGCCTTCTCTGTATAGTAGTTCCACACAGCAGCTCAGATCCTCCTCTTATGTCCCTCGCTGGCCCCACCCTCCTGAGTGAGCCAAGCCGCTGCTCTGTATGTCCATTCAGCCGTGGCAATGTACCGCCCTCTCTCTCTCTCTCCTCATTGGCTCACTAACTTTAATTGACAGCAGCTGGAGGCAATCACGCCTGCTGCCTCAGCCAATGAGAAGGAAGACTGGAGGCTGTTGCGCACATCGCTGGATCGAGATGGGGCTCAGGGCAGCAGATGCACACAGGTTTTTTATCTTAATGCATAAAGGTAAAAAACCTTCTGCCTTTTAGGTATTGTACCTAAAAAGCATTTTTTAAACAGCAAACTTATTCAGAAATGGAGAACAAAGAACCACAAAACGTGCAGTAGCCTATACCACACAAGTTTCATTTTACTGAGGCAAGGCCAGTTAAGAGTTCTGATTTCTTTTTACCAATCAAAACATTTTACACTTCCTCCAAGTTCTTTGCTGTGCTTTACTAAACAAGTCCACGCATGCAAAGAACACATACAGTATGTAGTTTAGCAGGAGAAATAAAGTGCTGATTGATATTTTGTAGTTATAGAGGCTGGCAATGTAAACAAATGCTTTTGTAAGAATTAAATCAAAATCCCTTAATAAAAAAAAGAGAAGTTTAACATTCTTTTAATATACAAAACATAGTAATGCAGGAAATTATGACAACTTTGATGAATCACATAACTTGTCAGGCACCTTTTTGTCTTCTCCCAGACAGGATTCAACAAAGCCCAATATTAAAATGGCAATGTGGTATACTGCTCTCTTATAAAAAGGCGTGGGGAAAAAAAATAAAAAATATAGGAGTACACATTGAGGTAAAAAGTAAAGCCTGATGTCACAGAACCTTACCCAATGCGCACACACACATAATTTGCATTCGGAACAAGTTTTTATTTTTATTTTATTTTTATTTTTTTATGTAAAAAGGGGGGAGGAGAAGTTTGGAGTATAAAAATACATTCAACCTCAATTCCAAAAAAATTGGAACACTAAAATCTACATAAAAAATAAATAAACAAAAGAAAAACCACACACACACACACACACACACACACACACACACACACACACACGTAATGAGAAACCTATACAGAAAATGTATAACAAAAAATGTACCATTTTAAAAAGGAAAAATCAAAGAAGGCAATTTTTTAATATGGCAGCAACACATTTCAAAAAGTTAGTACAAAAGTTAGTACAAGGCAACAAAAAGCTGGCCAGGCACAACCCCAATTTCAAAAGAATTGGGACAGGGCCACGTTTACCACGGTGTAGCATTCCTGCTTCTAACACTGTAATTGTCTGGGAACGGAGGACACCAGTCCATGGAGTTTTGGGAGAGGAATGTTGTCCCATACTTGTCTGAGCTTATGCTGCTCTAAAACCCGGATATATCTTTCAGCACTGATTGTGTCTTTCCAGATGTGCAAGATGCCCATTCCACATGCACTAATATCCCGATACCATCAGAGACGCAGGCTTTCCTCTTTAGATCAGAGGTCACAGCACTCACAGTTGCCAAAAAGAATGCAGACTTTCAATTCGTCTGATCAGAGAGCAGGTTTCCACTTTGCAACTTGCCAGTTTACTACTTGTTATACAATTTTACCCCATTTGTGTCTATGGAACCATTCAAACGTGCCCCGATTTTGAAAAGGTTGCAACACTATTTTTTGCGATTTCAGGTGCAACTTGTATAGACATCTGTGCATGAAATCGTGCAAATTTCGGCAAGCTGCACAGGAGATCGCACTGACCAGGGACTTTGAAATCACGCTGAAGTAGCGCAATTTCAAAGCCGCATTCAGTGCGAGCTGGGGCTTATACCCAATCATGTTACTGACCTGTTGCCAATTAACTTAATTAGTTGCAAAATATTCTTCTACCTCTTCCTTGTTAGCAGCACTTTGCCAGCTTTTTGTTGCCCTGTCCCAACTTTTGATGTTGCTGACATCAATTTCAAAATGACCTTTTAAAAAAAAAAAAAAAAAAGTTTAGACTTTTGATAGGTTTATGAGATTTGCAAATCATTGCTTTCTGTGTTTTTTATGTAAATTTTACACAGTTTCCAAACTTATTTGGAATGGGGGGGGGGGGGGGTTGTACAAACCTACATATCACCTCGGTGGGATGCTTCAGCTGTCCCATGTCAGCTGTTATCTCTAAGTTTTTGGTTTGCTCAGAGCTGAAAGCAGTGATGGGCAATCATTGCTCTCCACACTGCTCCTCCAGCACCCACGGGAGTGTTAAGCTAGAGAGGGGGCAGGTACAGCTGGACAATATTGTTGGGATCCTTCCATAGCCTGGGGCAGCTCTGCCACTTCAGCTGATAGCAGACAACAGACTGTTAGCCGACTCAGAGTCACACGATAAGTATGGCCAAAAACTAGAAGAGCAAACAATTAAGGCTGGGTTCACACTGCCGTGCGGAGTGGCTCGCAGCAGGGTTCCAGTGCATTCCTGTTCACCGTTTCAGGTCCAATTTCGGTTCAACATTTTTGGCTGAATTCAGACGACACACAGGACTCCTGTGCAATTTGTTATGCAGCCGTCCCCGAGCTGTGTGAACCAGTTCCATTGAGAGCTGGTCACAGCCTCCTGACATGCAAATTGGATGCGGGGAAACCCACATCAAATTTGCAATAATGTGAACCCAGCCTAAGGCCTCTTTCACACGGGGCGGATCAGTAATGATCCACCCCGTGAAGATCCGCTCGCTCAGCGGGGATCGCTCCGTTGTCCCCGCTGAGCCGGCTGCGGCCGGCAGGGCGGTCTCCGCACACTGTGCAGGGACCGCCCTGTCAGATCTCCGCTCTCCTCTATGGGGATCGGACGAGCACGGACCGTGTGTCCGTGTTCGTCCGATCCGCTCTGCAGACAGATAGAAAAGACCAAGTTAGACTTACCGGTAACTTGTTTTCCAGAAGTCTTTCAGGACAGCACCTGAGAGATAGCGACTCCACCCTCCTCGTTAGGAAACACCTTCTTCCTCCAGACTTTAAAGGGAGGCGCCTCCCTACCACACATCAGTTGTAGAAGAGAACCTCCGGCCCCGGCTGGAACACAAACACATACGTTAGTCACAGCGTAGCATAATATAATACCATAGGGCGGGATGCTTGCTGTCCTGAAAGACTTCTGGAAAACAAGTTACCGGTAAGTCTAACTTGGTCTTTCCCAAGGCGTCTTTCAGGACAGCACCTGAGAGGATAACAGAGACTTACCCCTTAGGGCGGGACAACAGCTTGCAGGACCTTTCTGCCAAACGCCTGATCGCTGGCAGAAGTGAGATCCAGTCTATAATGTTTCACAAATGTGTGAAAACTCGACCATGTCGCCGCCTTGCAGATCTGCTCCGGGGTGGCACCAGCTCTCTCTGCCCACGTAGACGCCAGAGCCCTGGTTGAGTGTGCACAAATTTCTGCTGGAGGAGATAACCCTGCCTGGGAATTTGCCTCCGAGATAGCTAATTTCAGCCATCTAGCTAAAGTAACTTTAGAAGCTTGAAAACCCTTTTTTCTTCCTGAGAAGAGTACAAACAGTGAATCTGAACGCCTGAAGGACTCCGTCCTTTCTAAATAACTCAGCAGAGTCCTCCTGATGTCCAAAGTATGGAAAAAAGTCTCCTTATTTCCTTTGGGGTTAACACAAAAGGTTGGCAGTACTATGTCCTGTATACGGTTCTGCACTGAAGCTACCTTCGGTAAGAACTTTGCGTCTGTTCTAAGAATAACTCTGTCAGGAAAAATGGAAAGATATGGTTCTTTAACTGACAGAGCATTTAGCTCACTGATCCTGCGTGCAGAGACAATGGCAATCAGAAAAACGGTTTTTAATGTGAGAAACCTAAGGGAAGCCTCCACAAGAGGCTCAAAAGGCCCTTTTGTTAGAGACTGTAGGACTACCGACAAATCCCATCTAGGAAAAACCTTAACAGGAGCTGGCCTAGATCTTTTAAGAGCTCTAAAGAATCTGATCACCAGCGGATCTGAGGCCACAGATTTTTCTAAGAACACTGTCAGGGCTGCTACCTGCACCTTCAGGGTACTAACTGCCAGTCCCTTGTCTGCTCCATCCTGTAAAAACTCCAAGATGGAGACAAGGCTCCCTGTCACCTGGGCGGCTGACAAACACCAAGTTTTATAACGCTTCCAGACCTTAGAATAAATGGCCCTCGTAACCCTTTTCCTACTTGCTAAAAGGGTCGAGATTAAACGGTTGGAAAACCCCTTGCTCCTAAGGAGCTGCCTTTCAGAAACCAGGCCGTGGAGGGCCAGGCTGGCCACTCCTGGATGGTTCACTGGGCCCTGCAACAACAGATCGTGTCTGAGGGGCAGACGCCAACAAGGCTTGATTGCCAGGCCTAGAACTGTCGAAAACCAAGCCCTTTTTGGCCAAAAGGGCGTGATTAGAATAACTGGCACCTTCTCCCTCTGAATTTTTCTTAAAATTAACGGGATTAACTGAAATGGGGGGGAAAGCATAACAAAGACGAAATTCCCATGGATAAGCTAGCGCATCTGTGCCCAGCGAGCCATCGCGACTGTCCAGGGAAAAGAACTGGGGAACCTGGGCGTTCACCCTTGAGGCGAACAGGTCTACCTCTGGTAAACCCCATTTTCCGGCAATCATTGTGAATACCTCCGGGTTTAGAGACCATTCCGCTTCCCGAATAGCGTTTCTGCTTAGGAAGTCCGCTACCCTGTTTAGATCCCCTTTTAAGTGGACTGCTGATAGGGATAACAAATGTTTTTCCGCCCACCGAAGAATCTCCATGGCCAGTACCTGAAGCGACCTGCTTCTTGTACCCCCCTGTCTGTTTAAATAAGCCACTGCCGTGGCATTGTCTGTTAGGACCTGGACGTGATGAGACTGAAGCTCCTGAACAAACAATTCCAGAGCTAAGGCAATCGCCTTGAGCTCTCTCCAGTTTGAGGACCTTACTGTCTCCTCTTTGGCCCAGGACCCCTGAGTGAAACGTGTTCCTAGATGGGCTCCCCACCCCCAGGAACTGGCGTCGGTTGTTAGTCTTTTCCCGACTGGAAAAGCCCAGACTAACCCTTCCGATAAGACATCCTGTCTTTTCCACCACCATAGGGCCCTTTTTACCTGGGTTGACACTCTCACCTCTGCCTCTAGGGATGCCACTGTGTGATCCCAAGATCTTAGAAGGAAAGCCTGCAGACATCTGAAATGCATTCTTGCCCACTGGACTGCTGGCATTGCTGAAGTCAGAACCCCCAAAGCTGACATAACCTGTCTTACTGTCAGATTTTGGCTGGTCTGTAATAAAGACACTGCACCGGAAATCCTGTCCCTTTTGTCTAAGGGAAGGAAGATCTTTTGCTCCGCCGAATTTATCAGAAACCCTAAAAACCGAATCTCCTGAGATGGGTTTAGGGACGACTTTTGGAGGTTCAAAATCCAACCCAACGCCTCCAGATGGCTGCGAGCTTTGCCTAGATTGGTCTGCAATTCCTCGCTGGATGGGGCGAAAAACAGCAGATCGTCTAAATAAGGAATAACTGCGATTCCCTGGAGACGCAGTGGCGCTAAAGCTTCTGCCATTATTTTGGTAAAAATTCGGGGAGATGATGACAGGCCGAAGGGTAGGGCCCTGAACTGGAGATGATGAACCACACCCCCCAACCTCACTGCCAGCCTGAGAAACTTCTGAGACTGGGGAGAGATCGGAACATGTAGGTATGCGTCTTTTAAATCTACTGACGCCATAAAACATCCTGGCGTCAACAGATTTCTGACCGAAAAAATTGAGTCCATTTTGAACTTCCTGTACCTTATGGACTCGTTTAAAGGTTTTAGGTTGAGAATCAACCGAAATTTCCCTGTCGGTTTCTTTACTAGGAAAACATGGGAATAAAACCCCTCCTGCTGTTCTTGCAGGGGTACCTGTACTACTACGCCCTGTTGCACCAGTTCCTCTAGAGAGGACTTCATGGCCAGGGCCCTTACTGGGTCCCGCGGGGTGTTGGTAATCAGGAACCTTTTTGGGGGGTCGTTGACAAACTCGAGTGAGTAACCCTGCGCGAGAATGGTCAGGATAAACTGATTTGAAGTTATCCCTGACCACTGCGGAAGAAATTCTTGTAGTCTTCCGCCCACCCGCAGAGACGAGTCATTGCGATTTTTCGGCCTGTGTAGGAGGACGGAAGAGAATTCCGCCTCTACCCTTCGGCTTCGGGGCGGACCAACTTTTCCTTCTCCCCTGCAACTTGCTGTCCTGATCCTGAGTTTTTTGAGGTCGAAAAAGACGTTTTGGTACCTGCTTTTTCTTTTTGACCGGAAAGGATCTCTTTTTATCGGCTGTCCTGTCAAGAATATTATCGAGGTCAGAGCCGAAGAGCAAGTCTCCTGAAAAGGGTAACCCACACAGCTTATTCTTTGAAGCCGAGTCACCCGGCCAGGTCTTAAGCCATAAGGCTCTTCTTGCAGCATTAGTTAGAGCTGCTGACCTGGCTGATATCTTAATTGCCTCAGCTGAGGCATCTGCAACATAAGCCACTGCCGTAATCAAAGTAGGAAAAGAATCTAAAAATTTCCTGCTTAGGGGAATCTGCGGCTATATGTGACTTTAACTGGTTAATCCAGTATTCTAAGTTTCTGGCTACACACGTTGTGGCCATTGCTGGTTTTAAATTGCTCATAACTGATTGCCGTGATCTCTTGAGCAAAAGATCCATGCGTTTGTCCATCGGATCTTTCAAAACTCCCATGTCCTCAAAGGACAGATCCGTGGACCTTGAAACCTGGGAAAAGGCGGCATCCAGTCTGGGCACCTTGTTCCATACTGCTGCAGGGTCCTCCTCGAAAGGAAAACGCCTTTTGTGGGCTTTGGAGAAAAAGGGCTTTTTCTCTGGATCCTGCCATTCTTTCCTAATGGCCTCAGAGATGACCGGATGAACTGGGAATGTTCGGCCCTTAGGCTCATCCAACCCAGCATACATGCGGTCATGGAGTGATAATTCCTTTTTCTCCTCACTTAAACCAAGCGTAGCATGAATGGCTTTAAGGAGCCCATCGACCTCTTCAAGGGACAGTTTGAATTTAGAGGGGGCTACCTCAGAATCCTCCAACTCCTCTTCCGAATCTTTAACGGAAAGAGCAGTGGACTGCTTTTCCCTATCTGAAGGGTCTTCAGGCAGAGATTCTAACACCGGGATTGAGAGAGACCCCTGGGAAGACTCTGAAGTGGAAGGCTGACTAGCAGCCGGGTTTGCTAGTGAGTCACGAAAATTCTGGATCGTGGCGTACAGCTCCTTCTTTACAGAGGCCACCAGATCCTCACATACAGAGGCAGATTCCTCCTTAACTAAAGAAGTAATGCAGGGACTGCATAAGGTTTTCTTCCAATTTTCTCCCAGCTTGGCCCTGCAAGAAGGACATCTTTTCTTTGGGTCAGAGCTCTTAGCCTATGAAGAAAAAGACAAAAAAAAGGGAAAAAAAAACAGGGAACCCTTAGTGAGACCCAGTCTCAGCTTTGATAGGGATCACCACACAGGTGCACTGAGAAGAAACCAGTCAGCTTCTAGTGCCCAGACAGGCCCCTTGCCACCAGGGGGGAAAAAAAAGGAGAGAGAGCGAGACCAAACGCCAGGAAATAGGAAAAGAAAGGCAGACTTTAACTGCTGCCTCTTACCTGGGCTTTGCTGGTGCCTGTGCCTGTCCCCACCGCTGCAGACGCTGAATCTTCCATAACAGGTGTGCAGAGATCCACTTGTGGCTAAACGCCGCCTCCGGAGTTACGCCGTGCAGCTGCACCGGACCGGAAGCGGAAATAGGCACCAGCACCTGTCCTCCCTCCTCCCCCCTGCGTCCACGCCGGAAACGACGTTTCAGCTGACCCGATGACCCGCTCTGTCACTTCCGGCGCGACCGCCGAAAAAAAAAAAAAACAAAAAAAAAAAAAACATGGCGGCGGCACACGCGCGCCGCCGCGCCTACGAACGTGCGGGCCACCGAATCTTCGGCTCTCTCCGAGCACAAGAGGGGATGAGGAGCCCGCTTGCTACCGCTGACGAGGCGTGGGTAGGTCGGGAGGACAGCGGGTCTCTTAAAGGAGGAAAAAAAGGGAAAGAAGCCTAGTCCCTCAGGAACACCTAAGAGAAACAGACTCCCTCCCAAAAGGTGTTCCCTCCGGGCCGGAGGAAACACAAAAACTGATGTGTGGTAGGGAGGCGCCTCCCTTTAAAGTCTGGAGGAAGAAGGTGTTTCCTAACGAGGAGGGTGGAGTCGCTATCTCTCAGGTGCTGTCCTGAAAGACGCCTTGGGAAAGTTTGTTGAACCGTAAACTGGCCCTTTGTTTAGAATATTTGGAGACCCCTGATCTACAATATTCCTGACATTCCTCTGTCAGAATAAATCAACTCCCATACATAGGAGCTGCATCATCCTAGGACAGTCAATCGAGGTAGCGAAGATGCAAATGTCCCAACTCTGGAAGAAAAGGTATGTTTTTCTGAGTTCAATTCCATTTTTAATACTTGGAGGGTGTTCTATTTGATGTACTTAAAGCTGGCTTACATACTCGCATTTTTTTGTTATTTTTGTTAGGGGTAATGTAGCACAACATCCAGTAACACAGAAGCTGCAATAGTCTACCCCAAGAACACAAATGCAAAACAAGTTTTTTTTTTTGTTAAAATGGCAGATTCACATCTATGTGTTGCAGAACACACACACACACACACACACACACACACACACACACACACACACACACACGGGGCTGTTACTTCAGCAGAACATGTGCTGATGCGATGCACTAAACTAAAGGAAACCCATTTTGAAATGCATCACATACATAGTAATAATTATAACACACACACCTCTGCCTAGAAGCCACTGGACTGGTCTTTGTGCCAACAAAATGCTGTTCACCCAAAGGAGCGCCATATACCCATTCCCAGCTTACAACAGACACAGAATGGGAAAAAAAAAAAAAAAAAAGAGAGTTAGTAATCCTTGGCCAAAATCCAGACTGTAATTTCCAGGAACGTCATTTTTGAAATCAGTGCTCTGCTTCCGGTATCAAACTTTCAAGGCAGGTGTGAGCCTAATCTGCGGCTGTAAAAAAAGAATGCAGTGGGCTAGTACACTGCAGCAATGTCTTGGAAAAAAAAAAAAAAAAAAACAGACACACCTTCTCTAAACCTGTAAAGTATAGGGGATAAAGCTGCCAACTTCCCTCTAAAAATGCAGATTGCTTGGCCATTTCGTGAATTCACTTGCTTTCATACTGTCTAAGTCAAAGACCCCGAAAGCGTATGCTTGTCCTGGATGAGCAATCTACAGAACCAAAACAAATGAATCCGGAGGAGAGCCAAGAAACAAGCATATTCAGCAAAATGTGGCAATTGCGACCTAGGTTTCCCTAATGACACATTTCTTTTACAACAGAAGTGAGCATCACTTCATAAAGCCCAGCACTAGGATACCCAAATTTCGATTAAAACGTACATAAATCCAAACTAATGCATACAATTTTGTGTATAAAGATTCGTATCAGTCTCAAAAAAATAAAAAATAAATAAAAAGGGGGGGGGAGAATATAAAACAACATCTACGTTACTGTCCATATAAAATAAATGAAAAACAAATGTGTCCGAAAGATGTTACTAAGTAACAAGTGTAAAGCTCACAGTGCCCATCCACTTCATAAAAACCGGCCAGACAGTTCACCAGGAACCAGCCTTAATTCGAACAACGTCTGGTCAGCCTAACAGTGGAATCCAGTAGTCCCTCCACCTGTGAGCACATCCGCACACTGGATTACGATGCCTTATGGTATCCAAGAAAGGCAAACAGGCTATCTAAAGCCCGACACAGACTGTTCCAATCTCGCCGGGATTGATCAACTTGGGTACAACCAGCCTGCCAGATTTTACTTGCGACTATTGTTAGCGGTGGGGGGGTGTGATAAATTGGAGGCCGTCCCCGCCAGGAAAAAAAAACAAAAAAAACAAACACATTCGCTCTGTGGGAGGGATTGCCCCCTCCCCCCAATCAACACTGACTGTGGTTGCAGGAAAGAAAATAGCTCTGGCCAGCTTAAGATGGAACAACTGGGACCCCAAAGGGGTCAGTGATTGTAAGGGAGACCCATGCTGTCCAGGACAGGTCAGGTCAAGAAGCTGAGAGACAGGGTCTCACCAAGGGGGTCAGAGGTGCCCCAAGCCAGAGGCCTGAGTCTGAGAAAGAATCCAAGAGACAAGGTCTCACCCAGGGGTCAAGCTGCCCGAAGTCTGATTTGGAGAGAGAGTCAGAGATGGAACAGCTGGGACCTGTAAAGGAAACAGGGCTAAAAGTAGTACAGTGTTTGTGTACTAGGACTGGGGACGGTGCTAGATAGATAATCTTTAGGACCAGGGCATGAGACCTGAGTAATAGAGCTGCAAAGAGCCATGAGGCTTAAATATTGCTCTGTCGTATTAAAATAGTGAGAACCCCCCTGTGTGGGAAGTAATACATTTGTGAATTTTGCAGTCTTTAAATTAAAGTGGGCAGAAAGAGCTCTGAAACACTTCTGGTGTAGAGTAAACTCACTATTTTTGCACTGCCAATGAGCTACAATACCCTGTGACTTGTGACTAATGTATATAAATAAAAGTGTCATCCTTATCCCAAAAATATAACATATATGTAAATAGTTACTAGTACACTTGGAACTGAAAATGAGCATTAATACATATCTCCCCAAACATTTGTAAAGCAGCTGTTATAATGGAATGCCTAAACAACCAGGTCAAAAATTGGTTAAGTGACTACTGGGAACAGATCCCAAATAATGAAAGGAAAAAGGAAATTAATGATCAGAAGGCCTTTCCTGCACTGCATATAAAGATACTTAAGAATTCTAGGAAAGACAACGTTAATAGTTTCCTGCCAGCATTGCTAACTCTTAAGCATTTCTTAGGACTTCAAAAGATATAGACATGGTTTATAATTATTTTACAAGAATAATTACCCACATAATATATAGAGATTTCTGTACCAATTAAGAGTCCCCAAACAAAACATTACCAAAGGAAACGCAAATAAATAAAATATGGTTGCATAACAGAGAGATATCAATTAAAATGCACAGCCAGGCAGGGCCTGGTACATTACTGTAGAGGTGAAAGACTAAATTCATAAATTCCATAAGCTTTTGCGTAAAACCCAACTAAAACACTTTTTTTTTTTTAAATGAACCTAAAAACAACAAAGAAACACACACACACACTGCACACCTTATTTACTGCAACAGGTATGATGTGGTAGTTGTCTCTACACTAGAACTCCATGATGACCCCCCCCCCCCCCCCCATTTTGTACAATGTGAAAGATGTTACACCACGAGAATCGAGAGAGAATCTTGATCTTTATTCTAAGCAACAAATCATGTATCTAGTTTTTCCCAGAATCATGGAGCGCTAGTGTAGAGACACAAACCACATCATACCTGTTGCAGTAAATAAGGTGTGCAATGTGTGTGTGTTTCTTTGTTGGTTTTTTAGGTTCATTAAAAAAATAAATAAAAAAAATAAATGGGGCTAACTCTATATTTTTTTAATGAGGGAAAAAAAATAAAAAAATAAAAAACGGTGAAGTTAACCTCATTTATTTTATTATTATTTTTTTCCCCCCTCATTAAAAAAATATAAAAAACACACTTTTTTTTTATTATTATTAATGTTTGGGGGTTCAAGTAATTTCCTAGCAAAAAAAAAGAATAAATTTTAAACTTGAAACCAACAAGTGTCAGAAAAAGGATTAGTAGTTCCCTCATTTTACAGACCGAAGTTCATTCCTTTGATCTAAAGAATAAAATGGTACAATGTTTATAGTTAGCTCAGCAGCTGAGTAATATTGTAAAACTTAGCAGACTCCCTGTTTTTTTTTTCCCTTTATTTTTTTGACAGCTGTCTTTGAGCAGAGAACTCTGCATAGAATGGGAAAAAGCTTTAAGATTGCGAGGGGGGAAAGAATCACAATCTCGATTCTTAACAATTAATCGTGCAGCTCTTGGGCTGAAGAAAAGTTTTGCATCCAGTATTTTCTTAAGTGTATGCACACCACTGTGTGAACTTGCTTCACAGTAAACAAGGTTCAGCCTTAGAAAAATGTGTATGAAGCAACCACAGCCCAAGCAGTTAAGCCTAGGCTTTCCTAATCAGGCTGTTGCTGCATTCTAAAGAAAAATTAACTATAAAACTGGCTACACATACAATTTTTCTTTGGATTTACCAAAACCATATAATATGAGGTCAAAACCTAAAAACTTTCAAACTGTATCCAATCAGGCAGGCCCTTGCACTACATAATTGAAGGTAAAGCTAAAAAAGGAAATTGAACAAGATTATATAATGTGTAGCCAGCTTAAAGAGGTTATAACCCCCAAGAGAGAAAAAAAAAAAAAAAAAACTCCTGCAAGACAAAGGCATATTGAGCTAGTATGATGCTCTGGTGCTGAGCGGCTGGAACCGCGACAATGTCACTCCTGCCCATGCATGCGGGAGCCACTGGTTACGGCACAGGGCTCTGAAGAAATGACACAGGCATCCGTCCGTTCCTTCAGAGCGCATGCGTTGATGAAGTTATCAGGGGCATACACAGTAAATATATCTCCTAAACAGTGCAAGTTTAGGAGATATTTACAGTACCCATAGATAAGCCTATAATAAGGCTTACCTATAGGTTAAAAAAAAAAAAAAAAAAAAAAGGGAGGTTACTTCCTCTGAGACTTCACATACCTTTTGTTTTAATGCACTTGGGAGCATATTTTAGATGATTAAAAGCTGAACTACAGGAACCCTTGTAGTGTCCCCACCCCTTGCACCGCAAGGTATAAATGGCTGTTAGTCCCCCGGGTTGTGGGTGGGCCCTCACCATCTTCACAGTAAGATGCACCCCATAACCGGAGTGCCTTGCAGAAGAGGCTTCGGCCTGGTTGAATAGTGTGAAGGAAGCCTGCTGGAGCAAAGAATACGATAAGTATTTTATCATATGCCTCTACCCCTAAACTTAAGCATGCAACCCTTTCAGCGGCCCGGGCCTCTGCAAAGGTGATTTTTGTGTAATTGAGCTTTAAAACTACAAGTTCAATTGGGTTTTAAAAGTAACCCTCAGTCAACATAAAACATGCCTCAGCTACTTCTTAGGTGTGCATGTGTTTTAATTGAAAACCTTTTACCGTAAAATAGTCGCCAGTCACAGATGCTTACTAAACCGTTGCAGTTATTTGTCCATGATCACTTGCACACAAAAAATAAATAAAAATAAAAACCCCTAACAACTCTTGTAAATTAGTAGTGTGTAACTTAAGAAATATGCCACTTGACAAGTAGACTGCAATTTGATCAAGAAATCCCACTCACATGGGTTTCAAAAACAGTCCTGATACTGTGCTGGATAGAAAGATAAAAAAAAAAAAAAGTTATCTGTTGGGACATCACAGAGAAGAAAGGGACACCCATTTGCTCTACTGGTGGGATGAAAGTCAGCAGATGTTATAGAACTAGCTCACTTTCATTTCAGGCTCTTAGATGTACAAGCCAAGTACCACAAGCAGCTGGACAGTGTTTTGCTTCTTATCTCTGGCATGTTCCAAGCATATAGAGCTTTCCAATGGAGCTTATAAAACAAAGCACAGTTTGAGTGGTCGTCAATAACTGATTGCAGAGTTATCCATTTCAGATTTTACATCTTATACAGAAAAAGTTAAAGAACGCCACTATTCATTACTTCTAAAAACCTTGTAGCACAATGTAACCCCAATAAAATGAAAAAGAAACATCTTTTCAGCATAAAAAAAACACACTTGATGCATATCTGGTTCCCAACATCCACACACAAGTTTAGACTTCAGAAGGGACAAAGGTGTTAGTCAACAATACCCTGCGTCTCCAATTCAAAATTATGAAAAATAATTTTTTTTATTATTATTAATAAATGCAAGAAGCGTTTGATTAGTTTGCACAAAAGTTATAGCGTCTACAAAGTGGGGGATAGTTTTATGGCATTTTTTTTTTCAATAGTACCGTCTTTTTCGGACTATAAGGCGCACCGGATTATAAGGCGCACTAGCAACGACCGGCTGATAAAATGGATATTTCCATATATAAGGCGCATCGGACTATAAGGCGCACTGGATTATAAGGCGCATTTAATGAAACACAACTCGGATGCGGTACTGTAAGTCAAATTTTATTCAACTCTTTAGCAATAACCATAAAATGGTCTATAACAATAACTCTTAACACTGTTCAGTTAAATACAAAACCAGACACTCACTTTTTCACTTTATTCTTCAATAACTCTTAACACTGGTTTTGTACGGTATTCACCGGTAACTGAACAGACACTCACTTTTTCACTTTATTCTTCTCCCGCAAATCCATCAAATTCTTCATCTTCAGTGTCTGAGTTTAACAATTGGGCGATTTCGGCATCAAGCACGCCCGTATCCCTCTCATCATTCTCATCAGTATCCGAGTCAGTCTCGTTGCTGTCATCGGTACCGGTACTTAGCTGTTCAGTGATAATTCCGGACTTCTTGAAAGCTCGGATTACACTGGTGACTGATACCTTCGCCCAGGCATCCACGATCCACTGGCAGATAGTGGCGTAACTCGCCCGGCGTTGCCTCCCTGTGTTGGTGAATGTGTGTTCGCCTTCTGTCATCCAATGCTCCCACGCAGCTCGCAATTTAACTTTAAATGACCTGTTGACACCTATATCTAGTGGCTGAAGTTCTTTGGTTAATCCACCCGCAATGATGGCAAGCACCGAATTAGTTTTCTTCACTTGGGCTTTGACAGTATCTGTCAGATGGGCGCGCATGGAGTCACAGACCAATAGGGATGGAGATTCGTGGAAAAAGCCACCCGGTCTCTTGACGTAAACCTCTCTCAGCCACTCACTCATCTTCTCCTCGTCCATCCAGCCCTTCGGGTTAGCCTTGATGATGATGCCAACCGGAAACTTTTCTTTTGGCAGAGTCTTCCTCTTGAAAATTACCATGGGTGGTAGTTTCTGGCCATTAGCCTGGCAACCGAGAACTACAGTGAAGGATGACTTCTCGTTTCCTGTAGTGCGTATAGATACCGTACTGGTCCCTGTTCTCTCGACAGTACGGTTTACAGGGATATCAAAGGTAAGGGGGACCTCGTCCATGTTGGTGATGTTCTCTGGTCGGATCTTCCGTTCATTGATCTTGTTCTTGCAGTAGGTACGGAAAATGGCCAGCTTTTCTTCGTAATCCTTTGGCAGTTGCTGTGACATAGTGGTTCTTGTGCGGATAGAGAGATTCCACCTTTTCATGAAACGGAAGCACCAAGAGGGACCTCCTCGAAAGTCGTTGATCTCCATGTCGCGTGCGATCGCTGTTGCTTTGAGTCGAATAGAGACAGTAGAGACACTTCTACCTGCGGTTCTCTGTTCAATAACCCACTGTTCAATTTTGTCCTCCAACTGTGGCCATCTTGCTTTGTTTCCTCGGAAACTCAGTTTGGTCTTCTTTACCTGGCGCAGGGCATCTTCTTGCTTCCTCCACTTCCGTACCATTGATTCATTAATGTTGAATTCTCTCGCAGCTACTCTATTTCCATGCTCTACTGCATGACTGATAGCCTTCAGTTTGAAATCCGCATCATAAGCATGTCTCTTAACAGGAGCCATTTTTGGGGCAGCGGGTATACCGTAGAAAATGAACGAATGAATGCGCACACCTCCTGACTAAGATGGCCGTAATGCCCAATCCAAGCAGTGCAGCTTCGTGGGATTACCAAAGCTAGGAAGCTGCACTGCTTGGATCGGGCATTACGGCCATCTTAGTCAGGAGGTGTGCGCATTCATTCGTTCATTTTCTACGGTATACCCGCTGCCCCAAAAATGGCTCCTGTTAAGAGACATGCTTACGAAGTGGATTTCAAACTCATCGCTATCAGTCACGCAGTAGAACAACCTGAGAGGTTTACGGTACGTCGGTTTACGGTAAGAGACCGGGTGGCTTTTTCCACGAATCTCCATCCCTATTGATCTGTGACTCCATGCGCGCCCATCTGACAGATACTGTTAAAGCCCAAGTGAAGAAAACTAATTCGGTGCTTGCCATCATTCCGGGTGCATTAACCAAAGAACTCCAGCGATGTCAACAGGTCATATATAAGGCGCACCGGATTATAAGGCGCACGGTCGATTTTGTGAGAAAATTTAGGCTTTTACGTGCGCCTTATAGTCCGAAAAATACGGTAATGAGGGCAATCATTGATTTTCATCATGACTGCGACATTAAGGCAGACAGATCGGACACTTTTGGTGCCATTTTGGGACCACATTTATAAAGCGATCAGTGCAATTAAGAATCCACTGGATTACTGTGTAAATGTGACTGGCAGTGAGGGGGTGCTGTAGGGCTTAAGCTTGTCCCAGGGAGTGATTCTAACCGTGTGTGTGTGGGGGGGGGGGGGGCTGTGTGTGACACGACACTGATCACCGCTCCCAATTACAGGGAGCTGTGATCAGTGTCACTAGGAAGAATGGAGAAATGCTTGTTTACATTAGCATTTCCCCGTTCTCCCTCTCCGTGAGACTATCGTGGGTATCCCCGCGGACAGTCCGTGGGACCTGCAATCACACTCATGGAGCCAACGGCGGTTGCGTACCAGTGGCGGGGTGCACACGCCCACATGCGGCTTCTTAAAGGGCAACGTACAGGTACGTTAATATGCCTGTACGTGCCCTTCTGCCGACGTATATCGGCGTGAGGCGGTCAGCAAGCAGTTAATAAGAAGTCTTGTATTCATTGAAAAAAAAAAAAATTTATAATATATATACACACACATATATATACATACACACACACACACAAAAAGGTGTTCTATGAATAGCAGCAATACTGAGCAAACAACTTCCTGTTGTCAGTATGCAGTGCAGCAGCCGCTTGGCATGGGACCCAGAAGACTAAGCAATCACTCTAGTAGTATCACCACTGCAGTGGCTGTCAGATTCCACAGCAGTCTCAGGTATGTTATATGCATACTTGCATTAAGCCAAACTGGACCAATAAGATACCTGGAGTTCATCTTTAAGGCAATAGTAGGAGATTCTGCCATTGGCAATGCAACAGAACCACACACAATCATTCCCTTGCTGAGCAATCTCACTAGCAAAAGAACAATTCCACGGGAAAAGATTAGTACATCATCTGGATTCCTTTCATTATGAACTTTTCTTAAACACTTTCCATTAATTAGCGTTGCACCCTGTGTGTTTATATGTATATTTTAGGACCCCACCACATAGGTCTGCTTATTTATATTTACATACAGTACAAAATTGGCAATTGTGCAAGGGTACTTCCACATGAGATTATGTCATCCAACTATCTTTCAAATTTTTAAATCAGGAAACAGCACTCGAAAGACCCCATGAGTGCTGGCCTAATCCCATAAAAAAAAAAAAAAACACCCCAGTAGTGGCCACATGACAACAAAATCTAACAGCTGATTATCAGTGTTGCCAGGTCCAAGCACTGTTAAGTCAGAAGTAGATCTATCCCTATGGGGCTGAAAAAGCTGAGTAAGGCATCACGGGTTCTATCCAGGTGGGGGGGGGGGGGGGGGCTGCTGCATAGCTTCAAGGTTACTTTGCCTACTTTCTCAGTTTAGGGTTACTTAAACACTGTGTAACCATTTAATTAGCAAATACTTGAGGATTTCTGAGGTCAGAATAGCTGACAAGATCAACTAATCTGTTTACAGCTTCTGAATTCTTTATAGCAAGCAGAGATGACATGGAAACAAGTAAAAATTATTTTGCATCAAGGCATTTAAAAAAAATTGCATAAATTATTCATATGTCTGACAAATTTTACTATTTATGTAGGAAAAGTAAACTGAACAAGAGAGGCAATTGTTCCTGCTCAAGAACCAATGAATTCCGACTAATCCCATTTACTTGGCAAATGACGAATGTCCTCATTCTTAATAGTAAATTGTAAACCAAGAACCAGGATTATACAAGCTGTTAACTCTTAAGTACTTTCTACAAAAGGACAACCTCAACATCTCATTAAGAAATAAATTTTCTGAGGTAACAGAAAAGTTACCTGTAAATATATACTAGTTATAAATACATAAGCAGTGTTCATGACAGGACTATAACAAGAATGCAGTGGAGAGGCACAAAAAAAAAAAAAAAAAAAAAAAAAAAAAAAAATATTCTTCTTACTTCACATGATGTTGTATGTGTAGAACATATAATGTGGAATGGTCAGTAGGTTGGTGCTGTGACTTGCCTTTTAAATCCTGCATTGAGACTACTAATGTAGAGAGCATATGATGTGAGGACATTGGTCTGTATGGCTGCTATGTTATATGCAAGCAAAGGCACAAAATGCATGTTATGCCCAATTAAAGCCCATTTTCTCTGTATGTACGAACGTATAGGTTATCATTTTTTCTGTCCTGTCTTCCCAGCACAGGAATAGCCCAGTAACATCCACACCCCTCATGACAGGCATCCTCATGCATACTCCTAATGCTGAGAAACAAAAGTTGGTAGGGGAAACATCCAAGTCCCTGCATATTAGATTGGGAGAGCACGTCAACACCTTAAGACCCCCTTTACACACAAAGGGCGTTTTGCAGGCGCTACAATTCGCCCTTAAACTGCTGCTTCTTTGTCTACAATGTGAAAGCCCAATGGCTTTCACACTGGAGCGGTGCGCTGGTAGGACGCCAGGAAAAGTCCTGCCAGCAGCTTCTTTGGAGCGGTGTGTTTACTGCTCCTCCACCGCTGCTCCCCATTGAAATCAATGGGGCAGCGCTGCAATACGGCCGGCAAAACGCCGCTATTGCGGCATACTGTGGGCGGTTTTAACCCTTTCTTGGCTGGGTAATTCAATTAGGCAACTAATGCTGCGTACACACGACCAGACTTTGATGGACTAGGTCTTTCCACAGACTTTCTGCATGAACGGACTTGGACACACACGCAAAGTCTGACAGATTCGAACACGATAACGTACGTCAGAACTAGAATAAGGAAGTTCATAGCCAGTAGCCAATAGCTGCCCTAGCGTCGGTTTTTGTCCCAAACGAACAGATTTCTCGGTCCGGCTGAGTTCCAGTGGGAAAACGTAACACATGTTCTATTTCTAAAGTCCGATGGAGCCCGCGCACGATCAAATTGTCCAACGGACTCGTTCCGTCGGACCCTTGCTGTCAGGTCGTGTGTACACGGCATTAGGTATACCCCAGTGGGTTTACACATGGAGTTTGATCTCAATTGTTTTATTTCTAATTGTTAACTTTTGCATGCTTTTTTTGTGTGTATATATGCATTTTTAATTGTGGTGGTCAGATACCTGTGAGTTGACTTCTTCCCCCCCCCCCCCCCCCTTCTTTTAGATTTTGCTTTATCCCTCATTTGGCGTCTCTTATGGGATTTGAGTGATAAATTTACTATTGCCAATATGTGGGGGTCATTTGTGGCACTTTTGGTTTCTCCTTGAACCAGGCAAAAGGCATAAGGTGTATTGGCAGTCTCGGTAACTTCCAGCCTGGTACTGTGAATTAGGCAAGAGGTGCTGATATGACATCTTTTTTTAATATAAAATTATATTTCACATATGTTATTTTGTTATTAGTGCTTCTTTCTTATAAGCGCCCTTTGGTTTCATGACAGTCATTACCCCGTGCCGCTTCCTAGACTATGGAGACACACGCCACCTTGGGGTTTTCCATGACTGCAGCATTTGCATATATGAGTGAAGGGTGATAGCATGACTCCTTTCCCGCTGACAAAGTCCCACCTAGAACGTACAGGAGGAGAAGTTATGCCCTCTACTTCAACCATAGCGATCTGTTCGGCTACTATCTGACAGTCCCTGGATTTGGATGTATAGAGCGTTTTGTTGTGCATCTTTGTAACTTTATTTTAGTTAATAAATTTGCTAAAAAGAAGAGTACTATTTTGTGTTTTACTCCACATAATGATCAGGTGCTTTGGATTAAGCCAAGGGTTACCCGTTTAGGACCCAGGGGAGCCCATACCTACACTACTGCTCCATTGGGAAAGCGTGATATGACCATCCTGTTGATTAAGTGGTCATGTGTATAAGGTGAGCCGTTACGAGTGCCCGTGATGGGAATCACACACACACACACACACACACACACACACACACACACCCTGAATCTTCATCGGCTTATGCTTACTTCTATGGGAAAATGTTTCATATGGACTTTTTATCTTTTGTGTGTTGCGCTCTAGTTTGACTTTTTATGTTATGGGGAAGGGATGTCTAGTTTAAGGGGTTAGGAGGGTCAAAACCAGACTCTGCAGGGGATGACACATGAGGGCAGTTAGCAGCTACTGGAACACTCTGCTTCAAAAGCCCTAACTGTTAAAACATGCAGACTAGACATGGAGGCCTCTGGACAAAAACTCTGATAATGAAGACCCTATAAACAATAGTGGTCCTAGGTTATGGGTTACTGCTGTTGGTTCCTTCTGGAGATAGCAGGTAAAAATGCCCCCAGAACCACTAGATCAGTATCGACCAAGGTCACATGCGGCAGTGTAACTGTGCTCTGCGTTTTATGAAAACATGTTGCTTCCACACAACAGTATAGGCCAGAGTGAGACAGTGCCTTAAGCTCTCACAAACGTGGGAAGTTTGTGCTGATGGAGTTTAAATACACACAGAAGGACTCAAGTCACCGTAGGCCAGCAGCGGTGCTTCCTTTAGGCTGGATGGTTGGAAGTGCAGAGAGTTCACACACAGCAGTTCACCTAGCAGATGACATCAGCGCTTGTTTTCTCAGTCCTAACCCTTACCACAGTAAATACCAGCAGGATGGATATGTGAACTAAAAAGGCATCCAGAAATTGCAAGTTAGCTCCCAGTGCTTCCTGGCCTTATTTATCAAGCGTGTCTTCAGAGACCAGCCGGCACACCTGGGGCTGTGCTACAGCTCCGGACCTGTAATGGGCTTCATCGCCAACTAACACAATACACTATGATCTGGAAAGTGCCATAATGCAGAGCCTAGTCTCACATGTCCAGTCAAGCAGGATCCGAGTACGGCCTCCAAAGCTAATGCTGAGGAAACGCCAATCAGCTATGCAGAGCAGTTTAAGTAGCAATGTAGTAAGGAATCTTGACTGAAGTCACCAAGGAAAAAATAAAATAAAATGAAAAAAAATCTTTTTTTTTTTTGCTAAAAAATAAAAATAAAAAAAGTGTCCCAATTTCTTATGACACTAGCATAAAAGCTGGGTAGAGCATGGGTTATATGGGAGGTGGCTTACAGTGTTTTGGTTTGTGTCAATGTCCCAATCAGCTGCAAGTAACAGTATAACCCACTTTTCTGAATTCCTGTGTCCCTCAGTGGAAAAAAAAAAAATAACGTATTTAAAAATCGGTGTATAACACGCACTTAACCCCTTAAAATCAGGGGGGGGGGAATAAAAGTAAATATATAAAATCGGGTGTGTGTGTTATACACCGATCCCCTGCTGTTTCAAACCCTTTCTGCCGTTCTCGGTAGCTTTCGGGTATTTTTGGCCGCACTCTGCTATCTTCGGCCGTTCTCGGCTACCGAGAATGGCTGAGAACTACCGAGCAATGCCGAGATACACAGGACATCCGCTCTGTATCTCGGCGGCGCCATTTTTAAACCTCAAAGACACCAAATGACTGACAAGGCTGCATTAATGGGCATTTAAATGCAAGTTTTTTTCCTTAAACTTCCCTCCTAAAAGTTTTTTTCTTTTAAATTCCCTCCTAAACTTGGTGCGTGTTATACGCCGATAAATACAGTATGTTATGACTTTATTCCTGTTATTACCTTGTGTCTGCTATAGTAAATCATAGCTTTACTTGATTTTCATATGTAAGCAGTGCTATAAATAACAGTTTCACTCTGAAGCAATGTGATGTATGACGTACATGGCATCAAAACACACACACTACTGATATCAATTATGCTTACCCTGGAGATAGTGAGAGGCATGTTAAAGTCTTTGCCACCTTGAAGTCTAAAGCCCCAGGGACCTGGGCCAGCCAGAGATACACTGTAGTTGCTCATTTTATCTGAAGTTCCGAGAATGAAAAGCAAAAAAGTTTCCAGAAATGTGTGCACCCTACAAAAAATAAAGATTGAAAAAAGTCAGGAAAAGTATAAAATACAGAAATACATTTTTCATAATACTGACAGACTTTCTGCAACATAGTTAACAACATTGCACATGCAAATGTGGTATTATCCATAATGAGGGTAGTGCAGCATGTCTGCAGTATTTTCAGGAACCAAAACAAAATTTAGTTGATAAAGTTTATCCTTACCCACAACTACTTTTTTTACATGCCCCAAAAGACCCACGGCCTACTTTCACTTCATCGATACCATTTTGGTCATCTTGACTGCAAGCAAGAATATCTTACCCAAATTTCACAACAACAAACCCACGTTAAAAAAAAAAAAAAAAAAAAGGTATAATATAAATAAAATATATGTTTGTCCCCAAAAGAGTAATAGAGGGGAAAAAAATCTTCCATGGGGCACTAGTACCTGGGGGTACCCAAAAGATTCCCTTAATTTTCCAGGATTTCCGCTTACCTTTTATAGAATTCCTTCTGTGGTATTTTAGTTGGGCATTTTTGTCTCTGAAGATCTGATATGTATTGTATGGTCTTTCTTTTGATTAAACCTAGAAAACATGTTTAACCAAAAGAATCCATTGTCTATAGCCAGACCATACAAATACAATCAGATCTGTTCAAACACCATAGCAAAATGCCCAACTTAACCACAGGCTGCATTGATCCTGCCCCCCAACAGTCTGAGGGACAGTGAACTGGCCCCATTTAAAAAAAAAAAAAAAAAAAAAAAAAAAAAAGTTTGAGGACCCAAAATCTGCCAACGAATGAACCTTCATGGAAACAGTTAGTAAAACTAAGGACAAGACCTTGTTTTAAAGTTTTGGATAGTGTGGAGAGATATATGAACACCTGTCAGGTATTTATTGCTGTCTGTACACATGTTAGGGAGATTCACCCTTTCTATTTCTCTTGTTTAAAAAAAAAAAAAAAAAAAAAAAAAAAAAAATCATAAATTGAGTGTTGCCAACATTACAGGAATAGAGGAGAAATCTTACAGCGGGGGCATTAGTTCTGATGACTCTTGTGACAACCAAAGATTCCTTTGAAGGGATTTTTCCGTTTCACTTCCTGTTTTGGCTATGGGGCATAAATTAAGGGAAATACCCCCAATGAGGGCACAGAAGAACTAACAGTTTTACCCTGCTATACTCTATCCAAAATATATATAAATATTAAAATTACTCCTTTATCCCTTGATAATGTTTTTTAACAAAACTAGCCAGGAGGAGCTACAGCAGCTTGGTCATATCCGGTGGGGTGTCTGCATGCCATTGATGGTTTTCTATGCAGTTTTAACCTTAATTAACCACCAGGCCTCTTTTTCAGATTTGGCGTTTACATGTTTAAAACAGTTTTTTTTGCTAGAAAATTAACTTAGATCCCCCAAACATTTTATATTGTTTTTTTTCTAACACCCTAGAGAATAAAATGGCGGTCATTGAAATTTTTTTCACACCGTATTTGCACAGCGGTCTTACAAGCGCACTTTCTTTGGAAAAAAAACTTTTTTGAATAACATAAAAAATAAGACAACAGTAAAATTAGCCATTTTTTTTTTTTTATATTGTGAAAGATAATGGTACACCGAGTAAATTGATACCCAACATGCCACGCTTCAAAATTGCGCCCACTCGTGGAATGACGTCAAACTTTTAGCCTCAAAAATCTCCATAAGCGACATTTAAAAAATTCTACAGGTTGCATTTTTTTGCGTTACAGAGGAGGTCTAGGGCTAGAATTATTGCTCTCACTCTACCGATTGCGGCGATACCTCACATGTGTGGTTTGACCACCGTTTTCATATGCGGGCGCTACTCACGTGTGCGCAAGCCTGTCATGACGGGGTGTTTTAAAAACTTTTTTTTCTTATTATTTATTTTAATTGATTTTATTTATTTTTACACTTTTTTTTAAAAAAAAGGATCACTTTTATTCTTATTACAAGGAATGTAAACATCCCTTTTAAATAGAAAAAATCATGACAGGTCCTCTTAAATATGAGATCTGGGGTCAAAAAGTCCTCACACACACACACACACACACACCCCTTTAAGAGGTATGGGCGGAAGTGATGTTTTGACGTCGCTTCCGCCCTCCTATGGTATAGAGACGAGTGTGGGCCATCTTAGCCTCACTCGTCTCCATACACAGCTAGCAAAAGGACCCGATCACGTCCGCCGCTACCAACGGCTCCGGTAAGCGGCGGAAGGTGCGGGGGTGGCACCTCTCCCGCTGCCGATAGCGGTGATCTCGCGGCGAATCCGCCGGAGACCACCGTTATCGTACAGACGACCGGTGCCTGAAGAGATGGATATCTCGGTTGTGCCAGCAGCTGCTGCCGTTACCGAGATATCCCTCTTCAAAAATAGGACGTACATCGTCGTGCGCTGGTCGTTAAGTGGTTAAAAAGCCTGGATTTTTAACTACCACACTATGGGATCCTCCTTTGTCTCTTTTGCTGACCCCACTGGGCCGTTAAGCCACTTGAGAATTGCTGTGAAGATTTTGCCATTCACACTGAAATACGGATTTTTGTTGATACACAAGTATAAATAAACCTTTTGCATAAGAGCACTTTTTTTCTGATGGACTTTACTGGATTATTTATGAATGTTTAACACACTTATTTACAGTTTGATATATATGAATTTCTTACTTTTTTTTCAAATATGTGAAAAGTGTGGCATGCATTTGTATTCAAATTTAGGATAGATGCCCTGCTGGAAGGTGAACCTCCAACCCAGTCTCAAGTCTTTGCAGACTCCAACAGGGTTTCCTCTAAGATTGCCCTTTATGTGGCTCCATCCATCTTCCCATCAACTCTGACCAGCTTTCCTGTCCCTGCTGAAGAAAAGCACCGCACAACATAATGCTGTCACCACCATGTTTCACAATGGGGATGGTGTGTAGTGTTAGTTTTCTGCCACACATAGCGTTTTACTTTTAGGCCAAAAAGTTATTTTGGTCTCATCTGACCAGAGCACCTTCTTCCTCATGTTTGCTGTGCCCCCCACATGGCTTCTTGCAAACTGCAAATGGGACGTCTTATGGCTTTCATTCAACAATGGCTTTCTTGCCAATCTTCCATAAATGCCAGATTTGTGGAGTGCACAACTAATAGTTGTCCCATGGACAGATTCTCCTACCTGAGCTGTGGATCTCTGCAGCTCCTCCAGAGTTACAATGGACCCTTTGGCTGCTTCTCTGATTATTGCCCTCCTTGCCTGGCCTATCAGTTAAGGTGGACAGTCATGTCTTGGTAGTAGGTTTACAGTTGTGCCATACCCTTTCCATTTTCGGATGATGAATTGAACAGTGCTCTATGAGATGTTCAAAGTTTGAGAACGGTTTTTATAACCTAACCCTGCTTTAAACTTCTCCACAACTTTATTCCTGACCTGTCTGGTGTGTTCCTTGGCCTTCATGATACTGTTTGTTCACCAATGGTTCTAACAAAGCTCTGAGGGCTTCACAGAACAGCTGCATTTATACTGAGATTAAAATTACACACAGGTGGATTCAATTTACCAATTAGGTGACATCTGAAGGCAGTTGGTTCCACTAGATTTCAGTTAGGAGCATCAGAGTAAAAAAGGGGGCTGAATACAAATGCACGCCACGCTTTTCAGACATTTGTAAAAAATGTTGAAAACCATTTATCATTTTCCTTCCACTTCACAATTATGTGCCACTTTATGTTGGTCTATAAAACAAAATGTTTTCAATGCACTGTAATAAAGGGCTGGCAGTGGCAATATCTAATCTTGTATTTCTGCTAATTGCAGCGGGGGGGGGGGGAATGGGGAGAGATGAGAGCAGAGCAGGGCTGCGGATGACGGGACATACACTGACCATGGCAGCCCTGATTTTCATGGTCAGTACAGAGGGGGGGGGATACAGGAAGTGGCAGGATCTGCC